>NC_045615.1:156383731-157020911 GCF_009829155.1 Mustela erminea | reverse complement strand
CATAGACACCAAGATATGTCACAGAATTTTAAAAGAATCTACCTGGAAAACTTAAGTGGAATAATTTTTATAGAAGCATATGATTTGCAATAGAAACCAATTTTATTTATTTATTTATTTTAAAAAAGATTTTATTTATTTACTTATTTGAGAGAAAGAGATTCAGCACAAGCAGAGGGAGGGGCAGAGAGACAAGGAGCCATCCTGCTGAGCAGGGAGTCCAATACGGGCAGGGGTGGGGGGTTTGTGGGGGTTTCAGGACCCTGAGATCATGACCTGAGCTGAAGGCAGATGCTTAACCCACTGGGATGCCCAGATGCCCCCAAAGAAACCAATTGTAAAGGACTTTATTTACTGACGAATAATGTAGTTACAAACCTACACTTTCAATTCCTTTCAT
This sequence comes from Mustela erminea, assembly GCF_009829155.1. Lineage (NCBI taxonomy): Eukaryota > Metazoa > Chordata > Mammalia > Carnivora > Mustelidae > Mustela > Mustela erminea. The sequence continues at coordinate 157,020,511 of NC_045615.1, read as the reverse complement.
ATACTTTCAAATACCAATTTAGATAATGATAAATTATATAAGGAAATACAAGAAATTTAGAAAAACTTTAACCATTTCAGTCTTTCTGAGAAATTCAGAATTTTTCACTAATTAAAGTTTCATACTTGTGATGAGGTTTTGAGTAGTTATAATTCACTATCATTATAGGAATAAAAACATATATTCAAATATTTTAAACTTAAACCTGTAAAATAATTCCATCAACTAATCATGTTTTCTTAATTAAAGTTAGTGGAGAAAACAATCAACTACACTTTATTTTTTTCAGTTTATGGAAAGGATTTTCAGCTTGTGATCTAATTTTAAGATTAATTTTTCTTAAAAGTGTGGCAATTTGAACAGACTTCTTTCAGGCTTCCTTATTTCTAACTAGAAATGGCTTCAAGAGAAAGGGAAAATCTTTTTTTTTTTTTACGGTTTTATTTATTTATTTGAGAGAGAGGGAGAGAGAGCACAAGTCGGGGGGAGTAGGGGCCAAGGGAGAGGGAGAAGACGACTTCCTACTGAGTACAGAGCACTAGCTGGGTTGGTGTGGGACGTGCGTGGGAAAGGACCTGAGATCAGGACCTGGTTGAAGTCAGACGCTTACCCGCATGAAGTGCACAGGTACTCCTCTTTGTGGTTTTAATATGTAAAACTTTTAGCCCCTTAATGACTACTATTTTTGGCATGATGTCGGTTTTAATATATCTGTTATTGTCTCTGAGTAAGCTTACACTAAAGAAGATGCTGTTTCTAAGTCAGATCTTTGTCTACTTTTTCTCATTAGAGTGCTTCTATAAGACAAGAAAAGGAGTTGTACTGAAAACTAGGATTACTGGTTTAAAATAGAACTTATATACTAACAATTCTGATTTGTTTCCCATAATTATATTTATTCACATTCACATTTATTTTTCCCTATCTTAAAATTCCCTGACCTCCCCTTTCATGGTGTGGAAGCATATATGATAAGCGGTGGCTCTAATAGATTTTAATGCACTTGGGGCTGATATTCAGGAATATCATTTTCATGTAATAAATACAATTATATAACCTTAATATAATGAGAGAATGTGGCATTCCCTCACTCAGCATATTTGTTGCTTACAACCTTCTACTCTGACCAAACTGTGAATTCTGTTGGACACCTCATGGAATATTAACATCCAGAAATATGGCTGCATACTGTCATTAGACACAACATTTCCTCACTTAATAAATCTGCTCCTAAATACTGTGTCAACTGAGTCCACCTGTGTCGTGTGTGTGTGTGTGTGTGTGTGTGTTGTGTGTGTGTTGGGGCAGGGGGGATATTCAGTCAGAACCAAGTGTGTGAACACAAAGTGTCTGGAATTTAGAAGACCTTGGGTAAGTCAGCCCTAAATCAACACCGCCTACTCCCTTTGTGGGTGCACCCAGAGTCCAGAAGAGAAAGCCCACGCAGCCCCCTAGTGGTGGGCAGCTCTTTAAACATAAGTTTGATCTTCCATCTGAGAACTTTTTTTTTTCCAGGGACGGAGTCCACTTAGAGAATCTAGTAACCAGGGTTACTAAGGTTACCTACGGATGCTGGAAGATACTGTTACGGTCAGCAAGCAGTTTTGAGATTCTCTTATCAGTGGTTTTATACATCCACTCATTCAAAAGAAAAACTATACAATCACTGTATATATAAGCACTGTATATACAAGCCCTGTAATCACTTAACTCTCTAATCCGACTAACACCTTAATCTATAAAGATATAAAGAAAGGCTGAAAGAACAATGGTAATGTTTTATGATCTCATAGTCTGTAGACCAGAATTTTCATAGAGATACAAAGTATGCTGACAATGCTTCTAAACCTATTTGTTTATTAAGTATTCCTATATTCTTATGTTTTCCTTACCTAACCTAATGAGTCATAGATTCCACCACAAAAGGTATGAACTAAAAATGGTTCTGGGCAAAAGAACTGTATTTTAGATGGGTAGTCTCCTTTCTGAGGATAAATCTACTCATTATTTGATAATAATCTTTACAGTTTATTTAAAAATCCTTCCATATTTCAACGTTTTAAAAAAAAACCACTTATTTTTTCTTCTAAGAGTTTTAAAGATTTCATTTGGATTTGTTTTTTGTGCATGTTGTGAGGTAAGGAGCTACTTTTATTTTTTAAATAAATAAATAAGCTTTTTTTTCTCTCAGTATATTCCTTTCCTCACCAGTTTTCCATGTTGTTTTTGTGATGTGTCCATGTTCCATTGGTTTCTACTTCTGAGCCCACTTGTTTGAACGTTCCTTTGTTCTGTTTGTCTCTTACCATATTTGTCAGTCACTACGTATACCACACTGTCTTAATTAGCATAGATTTGTAATAATTCTTGAGACCCAGTATGGCAAGTCTCCCCTCTCGATCCTTTTTCTTTGTAAGAGTCTTGGCTAGGGTGCATCGGGTAGCTCAGTCAGTTGAATGCTTGACTCTTGATTTTGGCTCAGGTCTTGATCTCAGGGTTGTGGGATCAAGCGTGTTCAGCAGGGAGTCTGTTTCTCTCCTTCTTTTTCTCCCTCTCCCTCTCTCCCCACTCACGCTCTCTCTCTTAAAGATAAATAAACACATCTTGAAAAAAATGAGTCATAACTATTCTAGAATATTTTTCATATCAATTTTAAATTCAACTTGTCAAGTTCCATGAAAATCCTGATTAAAATTTTGGTTGATACAGCATCAAACCTATAAATCAATTGGGGGAAATGTTACATCTTTAAGATTTTAAGTCTTTCAGATCATTTAGGACAATATATTCAAAACTACCAATTATTGATTGCTTTTATGTACCTTCACTTATCATGTTATATAATTTTTATAATAACTCTCTCCTGCTAGCATTATATACTGTTTTGAAGTGTGAAGAAACTCAATCTTAGATTATTTGTTTCAACTGACAGGGCTGTGCAGTAGCAGAATGAGGAGTTAACATTATGTCGATCTTGGTTTAGACTCATGCTTTCAACAACTCGTCAATGCTACTTTGTCACGTATCATGAGAACTTCTGGCTAAGACCTTCCATAAAAAGTGTTGCAGCAGCAGATTCCCTGGAAAGAAGGAGTACACACTGTCCCACATAACTCCACCATAACAAGAACACAGCACTACTTATCAGTACATTATTTTCTATTGATTTTCTTTGTATAGTCTGTATTTAGACAAATAGTGGAAAAGGCTGCTGTAGCAATGTATCACAAGCCTGACGGCTTAAACACAAGAGATTTATTGTCTCATCACTCCCGAGACTAGCAGTATGAGATGAAGGTTGGCAGGGTGGATTCATTCCGAGATCTGTGAGGAAGAATCTGTCCCATGCCTCTCATCTCGTTCCTGGTAGTTTGTTGGCAATCTCCAGCCTTCTTTGTCTTGTGGAAGCACCACCTTCATCCCCGCCTTCATCTTCACATGGCATTTTCCCTGTGTGTGTATGTGTGTCCAAATTTGCTCCTTTTATAAGGACACTAAATATATTGGATTAAATGCCCACTTTATTCCAGTATGTTCTTATCTTAAGCAATTACGTCTGCACTGACCAAATAAGGTCATATTCTGAGATAGTGAGGGCTCACACTTCAACATATGAATTTGGGTAGGAGGGTTAGACACAATTTAACTTATAACATGGTCCTAGTAGTAAATGGGTGCCACTTAGAAGTTTCTTAAATAAAAATAAATTTGCAACATTGTGCTAATTATTACATTTATTTTTAAAGGGGAGGAAGACTGTGACAAATTAGCAAGATAAAGGCCAGTCACTTGGGAAGAGTTTTAAGGAAGTCCATGTTTTACCACTATTTTATGCGGGATCACTCATGACACCTTAGTCTTTGTCCTCCAAATGATGTGTGGAACAGTGAAAATCCCTGAGTCAAAGGTTCGAGCTCTGTTCTCTATGCTCTTGTCTTGCTGTTTTGATTTTATGGGTCCTCTGAGTCTCACTGGCTTTTGTGGAGATTACTATACACCTTCGTATTCCCAGCCCAGTGCTCAGTGTTGGGTGTTCAATAATATCCCTTCATTATTCCCACCAGGACTTCTCTAAGAAGACTGTGTGAGTTAATATGAGGTGCACTAAGACCAGCCACCCAGACTCTGCTTATCACTTGAAGGTGTGAAGTGGTAGGGACAATAGAAACCTACATTATTTCAATGAGATAATACATTGATCCTGATACATTGGATTCCACTAGTTTAAAGATGATCTTTGCCTTTGCTGGAAATTCACATAACTAGAATGTTATATGAGCTATAGTTTAATGCTATAGTTTATCTCTTAGTTCATGGCCCAAAGTAAAAAATCAATAGCTCAAATTATAGGGGCTCAGTTGACCAGCATATTTTGTTGGTTCCATTACCCTTAGCTATATACTGGCTAGCCAGGGGGGTCTGTGCAATTATGAATACATGTTGTTGTATCTAAATCCACTCTTCAGGAAGAGTGCACCAATTAACTGATTAGTTGTAAGAAAAGACTCTTACTTAGCCATGGTTGGATGAATTTATTCCTAGGGCATATTAGTTTTTGTTAAACTTACACCAGTATTTCCTATTTTTGATGGCTTTCATTGTTCTTGATCTCCTTTGCTCTCTGATATCTATTTAAATACTCAAGTATTTAAAAGTATTTTAAAAATGAAAGTATTTAAAAGCCATTATCTTGAGCCAACATCCAGGTGAGCAAACTGTCAAAAAAGGGGGAGAAAGAAATCATGAGGGAAGCAGTGCAGACGTGACTTAAGTAAGGGGGAGATGCCAAGATAAGGGCACAGAGATACGCATCTCATGTATATGCCACAAATCACGAGGTTTCCCTGGAAGATCACAGGAAATAGAACTGTCCTCCCTAATAATTCTCTTAACCTACTCAGGGAGCATTCCCTTTTTGGTTTTAGCCAATTAACTTACTTTAGAAAAAAAGAAAGAAAAGAAAGAAAGAAAGAAAGAAAGAAAGAAAGAAAGAAAGAAAGAAAGAAAGAAAGAAAGGAAGGAAGGAAGGAAGGAAGAAAGAAAGAAAACATGAGATTTTATATGGAAAGTTGTAGAGGTTTTTCCTCTTGTAACTACGGTTTTGCCCTTGTTTGTAGAGACAAACTTTATAAGCAATGGTGTGCTAGCTGATCCTGGCGCTTCATTAGATTACTCAGAAACTTTACCAGCCAGTTGTGAAAACTGGTAGCTTGAAGAGTGTTATGATGAAAGTATATACACCTCAGAGATTGACAAATGTTACCAGTCAGGGCTCTTATCTTGAAGAGTCTTTGCCAGCACATGACTCTCACAACTTTGTCTTCCTTGGGGTAATGAAAATGTGCCTCTCAGACCTCCAACTACAAGGAGCCTAATTGACTCTTGCCTTCAGCTGTGATGCCCAGAAATCCACCATTGGTTTTGCCTTAAGGCCAGCCTTCTTAAGTATCTCTCCTCACTGACAAGGAAGCACAACAGGGATGCTGTGGTAGATCCCCTTCCTGGGAGAGGCAGATCTCCTCCGATGGATCACTCTGAGTTTACAATTCCCAGATGACCTTACCCAACCTTCCTTTGAACTGCACTGCTGTGCAGGATGCCACCAGCCAACCGTTCACTCCCACCTTCACCAGGATCAGACCTGCCCCCTCTGCAGACTCTCGCAGCCTCCTCCAGGCCCCTCCCCATTTTCTCCCACCTGCATTTACTCTAATAAACTTCTTGCATATCCAAACCTGACATCGCCTCCTCAGTGTGGACTCACACATACACGAATGTATCTTCTGCTGTACCCTAGGTTAATATCTGAATGATGGATGAGTAATTTAGATATATGAACAGATGAGATATGAACAGACAGATCTGTATTTCATTGTCCCCAATCTATACTTCCACACACAGTCACCCCCCCACTCCTATCCCTTAGATCCATATTCAATGGTGAACTCTCGTGTTCATTCACATTCTACTCTTCTACATTACACAGGATATTTACTCATTTTTTAAGATATTTCTATTGAGATATACTAAAAAGTGCACATAGTTTAAACTCACTGAGTTTTAACAAATTGAACTCACTTCCAAATCAAGAAGCAGAATATTACGAGTACTCCAGAATCTTCTTTCATGCTCCTTTCTAATCACATCCTATGTCCCAAGGATTACCATGTTCTGAATTCTGAAAGCATACCTTGCTTTTTACCTTTTCTTTCTTCCGTGTATAAGTGGAATCATGTGGTATGTGAGTTTTTGTGTCTGGATTTGTGTGTGTGTGTGTGTGTGTGTCTGGATTTTTAAACTTAACAATACACTTGTGAGATCCAACCATACTTTTCTGTATAATTATGGATGGTTTATTCTCAATGTTGCAATGCTGTAGAAGGTCCCATTATGTGAATATAGCATACTGATTTATTTATTCTATTGTTGAGAAACTTTTCAGTAATTGTCAATTTAGCAACGCTACAAAACAGTATTGTTATGTACATTCTTTTTAAGTTTTTATTTAAATTCTAGTTAACATACAGAGTAATACTACTTTCAAGCATACAACATAGTGATTCGGCACTTCCATACGACAGCAGGTGCTCATCACAAGTGCGATCCTTCCTCCCCATCATCTGTTTAACCCATCCCCCACCTACTGCCCTTCTGGTAACCATCATTTGTTCTCTATAGTTAAGAGTCTGTTTCTTGGCTTGCCTCTTTCTCTCTTTTTTCCCCTTACTTACTTGTTTTATTTCTTAAATTCCACATATGAGTGAAATCATATGGTATTTGTTTTTGACTGATTTATTTTGCTTAACATAATACTCTCTAGCTTAATCCATGTCATTGCAAATGGCAAGATTTCCTTCTTTTATGCCTGAGTAATATTCCATTATGTATTTATATCACATCTCCCATTATATATTTATATTATACATTCCATATCTATACATTATATATATATTATATAGCATATTATATAGCATAATATGTGTGTGTGTGTGTGTGTGTGTGTGTGTATAATATACCACATCTTCTAAATTCAACAACACAAGAAATAACAGGTATTGGTGAGGATGAGGAGAAAGGGGGACCCTCTTGCACTGTTGCTGGGAATGCAAAGTGGTGCAGCAATTCTAGAAAATGGTATGGAGTTTCTTCAAAAAGTTAAAAATATGGGGTGCCTGGGTGACTCAGTGGGTTAAAGCCTCTGCCTTCTGCTCAGGTCATGATCCCAGGGTCCTGGGATCAAGCCCTACATCGGACTCTCTGCTCCACGGGGAGCCTGCTTCCTCCTCTGTCTGTCTGCCTCTCTGCCTACTACTTGTGATCTCTGTCAAATAAATAAATAAAATCTTTAAAAAAAAAAGTTAAAAATAAAACTCCCTACAATCCAGCAATTGCACTCTGAAGTGTTTACTCAAAGAGTACAAAAATACTAATTCAAAGGGATAGATGCACCCTGATGTGTATAGCAGCATTATCTACAATAGCCAAATCATGGAAACATCCCAAGTGTTCATTGACTATGAATGGGTAAAGAAGTGATATGTTTATACAATGGAATATTACTCAGCTACGTATCTTCCATTACTTGTCTTTTAAGGAATGCTTACACATGTACACTTATATTGAGTTTACCTAAGGAAAGATTTAGTGGGTCATAAGTAATGTGTATGTCAGCTTAAACAGATGCTGTCAAACGATTTTCCAAACTATAGCATTTACATCCTGATCAGTACAGTTTAAGAGTTCCAGTTGCTCCAGATCTGTCTTTTTATTTTAGCCTTTCTAATGGGTGAGCTTAGTGTTCATCTACAGTTGTGTTAATACTTAGATGGATTTCTAATTACTTTGTTTCTGAAGCATTACTTCGCAGAGAATGATTACTACTGATTGTTATCCTACTTCTTTATTATGTTTTGCTTGTTCTTTGAATCAGAAATGTTGCTAATTTTGTATCTTTCTGATATGAATAGAATCATGGTTGTCTTCCATTCCTCCTTAAACTCTTTATAGTCACTGATGAATAAGGTGACTATGCACTAAAGTAACATCTAGTTACAGCTCAGTGATGCAAATTTTAACCACTACAGTTGTTACCTGAATGTGTTCTTTGGAAAAGCTCTAAGACACGTCCTTATACTTATCAACATAGCTACTACATACAGGGGTAGCAGAAATGCTATATTTTTCTTACTGTTCTGCCCCGAGGCTTATCAAGACAAGAGGCTCATCCAAATGTTTCCCAATTCTGTTAATTTTGCAAGGACAAGTGGTTTTATTTTCTTTCTAACCAGGCCCATAAGGTTTTTTGCTATCCTAGAGTGTAGAATTTAGTCATTTGCGCAATACAATTACCCAGCTTTGTTTCCAAAAAGGTACATTTTTTTTTTAAATAAATCAGATATAAATAGTACATTTACTTGGAAACATCGATATTATCATCCCTGGCATTAATTTTATCACCAGAATTAAAAGACTCTCAGAAATAGGTTTCTGAAATCTCGTTAAGTGTGCTAGTTCTGCTTTTTCTTAGTATCCAACTGATCTTAATTCTATATTACTTGATTTTAGACTGACAAATGCAAATTCTGCATTCTGGCCAGAACTAGCAAAAAAAATATATATATATATACTTGAGCCTTGAAAACAAAAACAAGTTATACAATAAACAAGTTATACAATCAAAGAGAACACCTACAGTTCCTCAGGAAGTGATTTTATAACTTGTTTTCAAGGCTCAAGGCAATAACATATGGTAATAATCAAAGTAATACAGATTAAATTCTTCTCTAGCCCAGATATATTTTTATCCACAGTCATCTTTAATACCAGGGTAAACTTAAGCTACGTGCTTGGAGAAGATTTTTGCAACCAAAGAAGAAGAATATTTTAGCAGGTTGACACATGTTACTCTTCTCAAGAAAGAACTGATGGATTTGCAACATTCAGAGTTTCATTTCTCAGAGGATTGTTTTCCCAGGAACAAGTGACTAGATGATTTTTTTTTTTTAGATTTTATTTATTTTTTATTTGACAGACAGAGACCATAAGTAGGCAGAGAGGCGGGGGGAGGGGGAGCACGTTCCCTGCTGAGCAGAGAGCCTGATGTGGGGCTCGATCCCAGGACCCCGAGATCATGACCTGAGCCAAAGGCAGAGGCTTAACACACTGAGCCACCCAGGTGCCCCCAACTAGATGATTATTAACAGCCCTTACAACACTGCATTTTCATGGTTCAGGGCTTGGCAAAATCTCAAGAGAATACAAACATATATCTTGTTTTATTTTGTATGTTTTATATCCTTACAACATTAGGCTATGTGATGGGCCCTTAATATATTTATTTTAGTTTTTGTCTTTTAATAAAAGAATTGTTAATGCTTAACGATTACAGAATGAAAGACCAAAAATTCTTTTTAAAAATAACATCTAGGGGCATCTGGGCCATTCAGTCTTTTGAACGTTGGACTCTTTCTTGATCTCGGCTTAGTTCTTGATCTCAGGATCATGGGTTTGAACACTGTGTTTAGTTCTGCACTGGGTGTGAAGCCTACTCAAAAAATAATGATAATAATAACATTTAAGTACCTAGTAAAAGGAATCAACACCTCTTTTTAAAAATATTTTATTTATATATTTGATAGAAAGTGAGAGAAAGAGAGAGCAGAAGCTGGGTAAAGGCAGAGGGAAGGAGAGAAGCAGACTTTCCCATTGAGCAAGAAGCCTGACTCAGGGCTGAATCCCAGGACCCCAGGATCATGACTTGAGCTGAAGGCAGATGCTTAACCGACTGAGCCACTCAGGTGCCCCAAGGATCAACACTTTAAATGATCTAGTGAGACAGAGTATTAATAGATAATAACCACCACCACCATTACCACCACCACCACCATGTCTACTACATTAGGATTCCTAGTAGTCATACCAATTCCTACTGAAAAGTCATCATAGTCAATTCAAGTTCTTTCCCATAGATACCAGCTATAGTTTATTCAGTATGATTATGCCATAGTTAAATTAAATGTTAATAATTTCAGTTGATATAAATGCAATGTCTTCAGATAATGGAGGTCAAGGAGAGAGAGAGAGAGAGAGAGGAAAACATAATGAAAGCAAAGTATTTTATTTGCCAGAACTCCTCATAAAAGTAAAATTGTAATTTTTGAAAAAGAAAAAACAATAATGGCAAATAGGGAGACTGGTGAATTTCCTAAGGGTGCTAAATGTGATTGAATTGTTTCATGTGAGAAAATGGAATAACTTGAGAAAAAGAGGAGAAAAAGAATGGAGGAGATGAATCAGAGAGATACAGAAAACCATGATTTCCAATGGGTCTCTTTCCTCCCCAACTGGTATAACTTTCAAGATTTTATTTATTTATTTTTCATTTGAAAGAGAAAGTAGAGGGGCAAAAGGGGAGGGAGAGGGATGAGGAAACTCCACGCTGAGCATGGAGCCTGGTGGAGCTCAGTATCAGGACCCTGAGCTCACAACCTGAGCAGAAATCATGAGTTGGGTGCTTAACCAACTGAGCCACCGAGTTGCCCCTCCTCCCCAACTAGTATTATAACAGATTTAAAAATGCATAGACGGTCTAGAATTAGTAATGTTTGGAGACGTAATCTGGGTAAGATTTAGGGTTTGGACATGGTGCTTAGATCAAGTTTAACCAAATCCTCAAGGGCAGGAGGGCTCCAGCTGACATCTTGGTTAAAAAACAATGGTGACAGTACTAAATACTCAGAAATGGAAGTTGTCTAAAACATTTGCCAATGTCTGTGGGATATAGGACATTTGACTATACCTATGTCAAATGATAATACCTATGACTACCAAATTTTCTACCTATTTTTTAAGGAAAAGAGCTGTAGTTTATTCTTGTAGTTTATTCTGTGGTTTATTCTGTAAGTGTATTCTTACGGTTTATTCTGTAGTTTATTATCATAGGTATCTATTACCTAAAATTTCCATCACAGAGATTATATAGATGGTTGATAATGAATTCTTAAGAAATTAATTTAAGTGAGCCTGACAAAATCTTGTAATATAATGGAAAGGGAAGATTGATTTTGGGACTAGAAGACTTAAGCCAAATCGTGGCTCAAGGTAACCTTAAGCAAGCTCCTTAAATTTTCTGAATTTTGGTCTTATTAATTGCAAAATGAGATAATATTACCTTTCTCAAAGGCTTGTACTAAAATGAAAGAATATAAAAGTACCAATTAGATAATAAGCATAGGAATACAACGTGTGTGTGTGTGTGTGTGTGTGTGTGTAAAATATACATTTATTGGGGCGCTTGGGTGGCTCAGTGGGTTAAAGCCTCTGCCTTCGGCTCAGGTCATGATCTCAGGGACCTGAAATCAAGCCCTGCATCGGGCTTTCTCCAGCAGGGAGCCTGCTTCCCTTCCTCTCTCTCTCTGCCTGCCTCTCTGCCTACTTGTGATCTCTGTCAAATAAATAAATAAAAGTATTTTAAAAAATAAATCAAATATACATTTATTGCCAGGACTTCAAAGATTATAAGCCTTTTGCATTAAAGTTTGGTATAGTAAGTACTATTTTCCTTATATTTAGAACAACACTTTTGCTTAATTTTGTATGGCTATGGGCCCCTGTGAAAAGGGATTCAATGAAACATTTCTGTGAGGTTTTAATTCTAGTTTTTAGGGTAAATATTTGCAAATTTTAGTGGCAATACTCTATCTCTGTATGTCTAAATAACTATAAATACATTTAGTTCTGGAGTGTCTGGGTGGCTCAGTTGGTTAATGTTAAGAGGCTGCCTTCAGCTCACATCATGATCCCGGGGTCCTGGGATTGAGCCCCACATAAGGCTTTCTGCTTGGTGAGAGCCTGTTTCTCGCTCTCCCTCTGCCTGTTTCTCTGCCTACTTGTGTTCTCTCTCTCTCTGTGTCAAATAAGTAAATAAAATTATGAAAAAAAAGAAATATATTTAGTTCTTTTTCTTTCTTTTTTTCTTTTTTTTTTTTTATATAAACATATATTTTTATCCCCAGGGGTACATGTCTGTGAATCACCAGGTTTACACACTTCACAGCACTCACCAAAGCACATACCCTCCCCAATGTCCATAATCCCACCCCCTTCTCCCAACCCCCTCCCCCCAGCAACCCTCTAGTTCTTTTTCTATTTAAAATGCAATATGACTATTACTACCTTTCAGGAGAGAAAATAGATACTTATTTTGAAAGTAAGGAAACATTTTATTAAAAGTGTCTTGCCATTATTTGTAGTAATATAGTGTTTACATAAAATATCTGGCATTATTTACTCACCATTTTCATAAAAATTCAGAATTCAGAAATAATTTTACTATATTTATTATATATATTTACTATATTTATTATATATAATTTGCTATTAGTAGTATATGCCTTTGGTGACTGTGACCTCTTTAAGCTTCTAGAGGAAGCTTTATTTTATTTTTTTAAAGGTTTTATTTATTTATTTATTTATTTATTTATTTATTTATTTATTTGACAGATAGGTGTGGGGCTCGATCCCAGGGCATTGGGATCAGGACCGGAGCTGAAGGCAGAGGTTTTAACCCACTGAGCCACTCTGGTGCCCCTAGAGGAAGCTTTATATAGCAAGGATAGAAACTAGTCAGCATTGCAGAATTTAAGAAAGTTTTAAAAGCCTCGCGATGACTGTTGCACCATGGAGTTAGGAAATGGTACATTCCAAGCCCAATTCACAACTATAAGCTTTTTCAAATCTCTGCATAGATTAAAATCCTTTTTTCTATGGCAGTGTTTTTTCCTATACTCTTCTCCATAGCGTAATAACCAATACCCAGTGATTGTTGGCAGGGGAATTTCCAGAGAAAGAGAGAAAATTGAACGTACTGAGAGAGCCCATTCAGTAATTGCTTTTCTTATGAGTTCTTGGTCCTTGTAACATAAAACAAGGACCCAGGAGCAAGAGAACAATCCTCAGATAGATCCAAGAACTCTTTGTATTTTGGCTCTCAAGATTTTGCTTTCTCATAAAGATATGCTTTTCTTAGAGTCTAGAACATCAGATAATACATCTCAAAGATCAAATTGGGGAAATACATAATGCTACAAAAGTTTGAACACACATAATACCAAAAAGCACATTCAACCAAAGAAAAATCCCAGATAAATTGGACTCAATAAATATTAAGCCCTTTCACACATCAAAAAGACACTATCAACAGAGTGAAAAGGCAACCCATTGAATGGGAGAAAATTTTTGCAAATAATATCCTGTGATAAGGGATTAATATCTAGAATAAGTAAAGAACTCCTACAATTCAACAACAGAAAGCCCAAAAGACTCAATTTAAAAATGGCCAAAGGGTTCAAATAGACATTTCTTCAAAGAAGACATGCAACGGCTAATAAGCACATGTAAGAACGCTCAACATTACCTGCAACGGGCTCCCTGCTCAGTGGGGAGGCTTCTTCTCCTGCTCCATCTGCCCCTTCTCACTGCTCATGCTCTCTCTCAAATAAATAAATTAAAAATCTTTAAAAAAATGCTCAACATTACTAATTGTTAGTAATGGAAATTCAAATAGGTATAGTATAGGAATAGGAATAGGAATATTAAAATCAAAATCATTTTGAGATACCATTTCATATCCATTTAATAACTTTAAAAAGGAAAAGAAAATAACAAGTACTGACAATAATACGGAGAAATTGGAAATCTTGTGCATTCTTGGTGGGAATGTAAAATGGTGCGACTGCTATGGAAAACAGTATGGTGTTTACTCAAAAATTAGAATTACCATATGAATTCTTGGAATTCAGAAATTTCATTTATAGGCATATACTCCAAAGAATTGAAAGCAGATACTTGAACAAATACCTCTATACCAATGTTCATACATTATTCATAATTTATATTTATAGCATTAGTCACAATTGCCAAATGGTGGAAACAACACAAATGTCCATTGATGGATAAATGATTAAACAAAATGTGGTCTATACATATAATGGAATACTACTCAACTTTTAAAATATTAGAAATTCTGACACATGATACAACATGGATAAACTTTGAAGACATTATGCTAAGTGAAATCAGCCAGTCACAGAAGGATAAAAATTGTATAGTTCCACTTGTAGTAGGTACCTATAGTGATCAAATTCACAGCTACAGAAAAACAGAATGGTCGTTGACAGGAACTGGAGGAGAAGGGGGAATGAGAGTTATTGTTTATTGGGTACAGAATTACAACTTGGGAATATGATAGAGATGTATAGTGGTGGTGGTTGCACAACAATGTGAATATACTTAATGCCACTGAACTGTGAACTTAAGAATTGTTAAAATGGTATGCTTCATTATGTTTATTTTATCACAATAAAGAGTTTTAACACAATAGGAAATCCCAGTGACCTTATAGTTAAATAATTGAGAGGTGATAGATAGATAGATAGATAGATAGATACAGATAATAGAAATTGATAAATAGATAATAGATGGATGGAAACTTTTGAGATTTATTTAAATAATTTTTTAAACATTTTACTTATTTCAGAAGGGGAGGGGCAGAGGGAGAAGAAGATATCCTGCTGAGCAGGAATTCCTCACCCCCCCTCCAATGCAGGACTCAAATCCCAGGACACTGGGATCCTGACCTGAGCTGAAGGCAGACACTTAACTGACAGAGCCACCCAGGTGCCCCTATTTAAAGAATTCTTAACTTGAAGAAAAGTGGCAAAGAATACAGATAGAGCAGGCTTGAATTCAGACTTTGATGCTTCTTAAGTTGGGAATCCAGTATAGCTTATCCTAATTCCATTAGTTATCCTTTACTTATCTCTACTCAACATATAATACTTCTAAAATATCTCTGTCTTAGGCTGCCAAGTTCTTTGTTTTTAGAACTAAACAAAAAGATCTCAAGGTTATGTTAGAATTAAGCAGAAGGACATTCTGAATAGTCAGAGACAGACACAGTGCAAGGGGCAAGTACACACAATAGTCAAGGAAGTGAGCCAGGGGGTCAGTACTATAAATACAATCTCAATTATTACATCTAAAGAAAAAGTTGGGAAGTGTAGTTAGGAGGAAAAAGAAATGGTCAGAATCTGGGTTTGCCAAAACATAGTGTTAGGCAAGAAAATACTATATGGTTCAAGGAAAAGCCTTTAGCTTTACATTTATGGAATGCCAACCAAGTCTTATTGAGTTGAAGTCAGTCAAAAGAAAGTCCTAGTAAGAGGAACTTTGTTTTCATATTTTATTCTCTATATACAGACCTGATATTTATTACATTCTTTTTTCCATCTCCATATGTATCTTTTCCCATCTTCTGTCTTCATTTCTTGTGTCATCACAATTCAAATCATACAAGGATCTTATTAACATTGGATAAGAGAGAAGAGTAGGAAGTTGAAATTGTGTGGAGAACAGACGGTAGCCAAGAAGTGCACTTGAGTTCAGACAGGACTGGAGACAACTAAGTCAACTGAAGAAACAAATGCCAATTAAGGCACTTCTATGGTTTATTATATCTCCAAAGGACAGTGGAATCTCAAACAGTCAGCAGTATCAGAAGGTCCATTGAAGTGGGCAGGAAATGCCAAGTGATGGCTCAGTTTGTTTTGGGAGTGAACATATGTCCAAATGTGGTAAGATTTCTGTTAGGGGGATGGGACAAGGAGGATGAAGAATTGTCTCTAGACCCAGTGAGTAGAATTGCCTGGAACTAGACCAGTCTGGCTAGTCCAATTAATGCTTGAGATTAAACTGAGAGAAGAGGACAGAGGTAAATGGTAGAGCAACTACAGAGAAAATTCTAAGTAAATGAATCCTTTTTTTAAAGACTTTATTTGTTTATTTGACAGAGAGAGAGATCAGGAGTAGGCAGAAAGGCAGACAGAGATAGAGGGAAGCAGGCTCCCTTCTGAGCAAAGAGCCCGATGTGGGGCTTGATCCCAGGATGCCGGGATCATGACCTGAGTGGAAAGCAGATGCTTTAACCCATTGAGCCACCCAGGCATCCAATGAGTCCTGTTTTTTGACCAAGGTCAGTACAGAACACAGATACAAGGAGATATTAATTCAAGGACTGATTAGGGCAAATTATTAGGAAACATGTTTAGATGCAAGACCATGGGAGCTAACAGGCCATGAGGTTATTGCTTATATTTTTATTCATCCTGTCAGTTTAAGCCTAAGAACTGGGGAAAACTGAAGTTCAGGCTTAGCCCATCTGTTGAGCCGGCTATAGGCAGCTGGGGAAAACAGGGTGTAAAGGAAACAGTCATTAACACTTGATTTCTTGGGGCGCCTGGGTGGCTCAGTGGGTTAAGCCGCTGCCTTCGGCTCAGGTCATGATCTCAGGGTCCTGGGATCGAGTCCCACATCAGGCTCTCTGCTCAGCAGGGAGCCTGCTTCCTTCTCTCTCTCTCTCTGCCTGCCTCTCAGTATACTTGTAATTTCTCTCTGTCAAATAAATAAATAAAATCTTTAAAAAAAAAAAAAAACACTTGATTTCTTTTAGCCTCCACCTCTGTTTTGTTGCTGCATTTCTTTTTAATTGGGCATAGTGAAGAATTCAGGAATACTCTGACTTTTAAATCATATTTATTGAATGGTATTTTATTCATATTTCTCAACTCTGCCATTCCATATGCAAAACAAACAAAACAAAACAAAAAACCCAAAGCCAACACCACAGCCCTAAAACATATTGTATTTAATATACAAGGTCCAACATTGATTATCTAATCTTAATCTAAGGCAAGTAGACATAAATGGAACTGTAGGATTAATCATAGAGGAATATCTGTAGTGCCAGATTTTACTCTTAGATAAAAAATTTCTTTGAGGGCTTAGTTGTTATCAGTCAATTCTACTATTGACTGGCGGTCAAGAGTTTGGCTTGCAAGTTCTCTGTTTTAAGATAATTTAAATTATTATGACTCTAGGTACACTATGTGTTTTCCAGTCCACCACACTACCTACGACCTTCTGCTGATGGTACTTAGCTGTTACATTCAATTTCCTAACCTGTTAGGTCATTGACTATGATTATCATTATTATAGAAGAACCTTGATATAGTTTGTGAAATAGATCTGGAGATATGGCAAGTTCTCAAAGCCCAGCATAACTCTAGAAACTCAGAAAACCTCAAGAAAGAAAAGACAAAGCTATACGGATGTGATGAATGATCAGCTTAACTCCATTGCTGCCTAAGGGACATGCTCCTTACAGACCAGTTTCATAGCCCACATACAGGTTTACTGTTATTGGCAGAAAATTACAATTTACTACCTGCTGTAGGTTATTTATTTTGTTCCCATCTCCCTACTTATTTTTTAAAAATAGGTTTTTTGTTCTTCTTTAAAGAACAGTTTTTGTTTTACAGAAAAACTGAGATGCTATTACAGAGAGTTTCCATATATCCTATCGCCAGTTTCTAGGATCACTAACATCTTACACTAGTAGGGTACCAATACCAGTACACTATTGTTATGGACTGAATGTTTTGTCCTCTCCAAATTTATGTGTTGAAATCCTAACCCCCAAAGTAATGGTATTAAAATGCAAGGACTTTGGGAAGAAATTAAGCCATGAAAGGGATTGGGGCCCTCATGAGAAAAGACATGAGATCTGGCCCAGACTCTGCTTCTTGTCATGTGAGATGACAAGCAGGAGTCCGAAGACTACAAGGGAGAGGATCCTTAACAGAACCCAACCAGTCTGGTCTTTCCAGCCTCCAGAACTGTGAGAAATAAGTATCTGTTGTTTATAAGTCACCCAGTCTATAGTTCTTTTTTATAGCAGCCCAAATTGACCAAGACAATATTATTTGGATTTTCACAGATTTTACCTAATGTTCTTTTTCTGTTCTAAGATTAATCCAGGATACCTTAAATGCTTAGTTGTCGTGTCTCCTTAGGTTCCTCTTAGTATAACACTTCCTCAGAGCTTTCTTGTTTAATAAAACGTTGACAATTTTGAAGAGCACTGGTCAGATATATTGTAGAATGGCTCTCTCCTGGAATTTGATGTTTTTCTTGTGATCAGACTGGAATCCTGGGTTTTCAGAAGGAAGACCAGAGAGGTAAAGCGCCATTTCCATTACATCATTGCATTCCACTAATACAATTTATCACTGTTGATGTTGACCTTGGTTGACATAGTGTTTTTAGGTTTCTCTGCTGTAAAGCTACTCCTCCTCTGCCCCCTTCCATAACATGTGTTTTTTTTTTTTTGGAATGAGGTCATTATGCATAGGGCACACCTAGGAATACATAGTTATATTCCATCTCCTTGAGAAAGGAGTGTTTGTGTAAATTATTTGGAATTCCTCATGGGAGATTTGTCTCTTCCCCATTTATTTATTTACTCAACCATTTATTTATATCAGTATGGACTCGTGAATATTTTTGTTATGTTTGTTATAATACACTGCTTATTTTATTCTCAATTTGTTCAAACTTTGGCCATTTTTCCAGCTTTCAGCTGGTTCTTGTTCTTCTTTGACATGATCTGTTACATAGCTATTAGGACGTTCCCCTAGATAGGTCTGAAGTAGACTTTATGTGAAAATATATACAAATGTTTTCTCATCTTCATTTTCCAACATACTTTTTTTTTAGGTCTATTAGCTTACTAAATGATGATGTTTAAAGATCTTATGACAATTATATTTATCTAACTTGAATTTTATCTATGGGAATGCAAAAAGTGTAAAAAACCCTTTCTTCCCTCACTGGGAGTTGGGTTCTTTGACCCTTAAGTAATCCTTTGGAGAATTCCTGATTGCTCCATCTGTAAATCTTGTGGGGACAAACAGCCTGGTATTTACCGTATTACATTAAAAATTTCCCTATCTGTTGTCTGCGATCTCTGCAAATTCAGCCGATGGTTACTAAACTTGGGGCAACTTGCTGAATGCTGTTATTTCTTCTTAAGTGAGTAATGGAGAAATTACTGCTTTTCAAGCTTTTTTTTCGTTATTGCAGGGTTAATACAGTCTTAAGCAATTTTTGTTTGTTATATTTCTACCACAAACCAAAAGTAAAACCTTTTCATCTTATCTTCTGAAGTTTTGAAACCTAGCCTGGATAGCAAAAGAGATGTATCATAGTAAGAAATTATTATCTGCTGATTTGCCAAAATCTTGGTAACAAAGGAGTTTGCTTAGGTAACTTTGACCTATGCATCCATATCTTGGTACATTTATAGAAAACACACAAACAGCAATTATGAAAGTTACTTGATGTTGTATGTTATGCATATGATGTTTTATGTATTATGGTATTTTACAACTAATACAGTTTTAAGGTGAACACTTTATTATTATCTCTCTGTACCTTTTTATTTTGTATGTGTGTGTGTCTGTGTATTTACATTTGTGCTTCTACTCGGTAAAATTAGATCTGTAATTTGTATTCCACATAAATAGATTAAATTTATGGAGTAATAGGGGCATCTGCCTTTGGCTCAGGTCATGATCCCGGGGTCCTGGGATTGACCCCCGCATCAGGCTCCCTGCTTGGCGTGAAGCCTGCTTCTCCCTCTTTCACTCCCCCTGCTTCTGGTCCCTCTCTTGTTGTGCCTCTCTCTGTCAAATAAATAAATAAAATCTTAAAAAATAAAGTTATGGGGTAATAGATTGCATGTTCAGGTTTGTGTGTAAGTCTGTGTCTATACAAATAAAACCTATGTCTACATACATAAATTTACTAATATCACTTATGTAAAATAAAGCAAAAATTTTCAGTTCATCAAATTGATTGGCTTTTCCTTTTCTCTCACTCTTAGTCTCTCATACTCTTTCTCTTCTTCTTTCACATTGTTCCTTTTTGGCTTATTTGCATGATACCTAATCCCTAGTTCGATCTGATGTGGGGCTTGATTCCAGGACTCTGAGATCATGACCTGAAGTAAAAGGCAGACACTACCGACTGAGCTACCAGGCACCCCTTGATGAAACACTTTGCTGTCCTAGAACAATGACAGCATAGATGAGAAAGTCCTTTAGGAGACTTTTCTTTTAGGAGAAAATCCTTTAGCTCATTTTAAAGTTAATAAAGATGAAATTAGGAAGTAGATTCTTTGAGAAGTAGTCATTGTTAAGATTTACCAGATTGGTGCAGATGTCTTCACCTGGCTTTCAATGTTGGACACTGATTATATTAACAATATGTACTCAACACAGTAAGAGGTTTTATATAAAATTGGAAGTGTTTTTATGATTCATATTATCTACTTATTTATCAAAATCTTGAGAATAAAAGATTCGGCTTAGGTAACTTTAACCTATGAATCTATTTCTTAATGCATTTTTAGCAAAAACAAAAACAGCAGTTATGAAAATTAGCAAATTCTGTTTATTGAATATATCACATATGTATTTTATGATTAATGCATTTTAAGGTGAACACTTCATTACTGTTTCTAATAAAAATAATAATACAAATAACATTAAAAATCCCCCAAGATCAGACTTTTGAGGGTTTTTTTTTTTTTTAATGGTTTCTCACTTCCTTTTGGGAGGAGCCACAGGAAGAACAGCCTATAAGGTTCACAACTTAAAATGAGGGTAATTGGAATCTACTAGAAGTTTTCAATGCCAAATTTATGCCCTTTTGAGGTTCCATAGTCCATTTAACATAGCTTGATCTGTTGGTGTTTGTTCTGCTTCATGCTAAACTCTAGCCACACTGAATTATTTCACTTTCAATTTGTGTCATGCTCTTGTCTACAAATTACTTCTCCCCTGATGTCTAGACTACCCTTCCCCATATATCCTTCTTCCCTTTGTGTGGCTAACTCCTACTCACCATTCAGACTCTAGTTTAAATTTTTTCAGTGACGCCTAGTCTGGTTAGGTTAGATAATTCTTTGCTATCTGCTTCTGAAAAATCCTGTATCTTTTGTATGATCGTTTTGTTCAAATTACTCATCTGCTATCTGTTCTATTCATTGTGTATGAAATCCACAGGATGAGAGACTTTACATGGTGGTAAGGCAAGGGAGTTTGAATCTTCAGAGGAGAATGTGGAAATGAAACTTGGGCAGAACTCTGAGGAAGAAGAGGACTTTAATAGGGTCTGAGAAGAAATATAGAAAGGGAGAAGTCACCTCGAGAGGGAAACGTTTTTAGGAATAGTGAGTGCTGGGTTGAATTTCCAGTTGGTTCCTGCTTATGTATTACTCATAAATCTTTCATTAATGCTATTATGCTGCACACTTTTGGGGGGAAGTATATTGGGAATTAGAAGAGAGATGGAATGGGTTTTGTGTTGCACATCACACATAATGTCGACACATGGAAAGAATGGCAGCTGCAGGTCCCCAGATAGTTGTAAGGAGCTAAATGACACAGGAAAAGCAGGTTGCAGTGTGAACCAGTAAGTGAGAAAATAGGAGAGAACTTCCTCACTCAGTGTTGTGGAGCTTTAAAAGAAAGTCAACTTAAAATACCCCAAAGCAATAGTAAATGAGTTGGGAGGTAGATAAGTGTGAATGGAAGTTCTAAGATTCATCTTTTTTTACCTGGAATGTAAAGTTAGGCATTGGTAAGTTGAAATTTCATGAAATTACGGATTATTAATTTTCATCATGTGGTAAGTTTTCAGTCATTGTCACTTCAAATGTCTCTGATACTTTCCTCCACCTTTAAAAACCCAACTAGACATTAGTAAGACCTTATCCCCAAATCCTTCTTATCTTTTCATTACTTTTTCCTATTTACTACCTCTTTATCTCTTTATCTCTCTGCTGCAAATTCCAGATAAAGTTCCAGATAAAGTTTTGTTTGACTTTTTTACAAATACGTTTGGTCTTTAATCATATTCGAACTTCCTTCTCTCATATGTGTCAGTTCTGCTCCTCAATGATCTGAGAAGTGCCTTGTAAGGGGTATCCACTTCCCTTTGCCACTGAGTGCTCAGCTGTACTAAGCTGTACAAACACCTGGTTGGTTAATTAGAAATCTGAAGTCAGCCTTATTGGCAAAATGGAATACAATGGGGTGTTGAGAAATTTTCCATCATTCTCTGGAAGGGACTACAGTTTGTAACCCATCTCTGGAAAAGATATCTGTTTTTCTAGAGTTTTGTAATTTTACATACAATACACAAAATGTTAGGGGAAGCATTTATGTTTATTTGTTTGTTTGTTAGATTTACTTATTTATTTTGAGAAAGAGAAAACGGGAGGGATAGAGGCAGACGGAGAAAGAGAATCTCAAGCAGACTCCATGTGGAGTGTAGAGACCTACACGGGTTTGATCTCATGATCCTGAGATCATGACCGGAGCTGAACTCAAGATTCAGACCTGTAACTGATTGAGCCACCCAGGACACCAAGCATTTATGTTTTTTAACTCAAAATATTATTTTTAATGTAAAAATAGGTAAAATGATAACTTTTAAAACTGCCAAGGAAAGAGAAACACCTGATGATTTTGACAATAAGTTTTATTTTAAATATCTTATGATTACATTTATATTTCCATATATCAAAAATAGTAGGAAAAAATCTCTTTGGGAACACATAAAAGCATTTTAAAGTAAAAAAAATAAAGTCAGTGTTTAAAAACACATTAATTTAAGTAAAATTATTTAGAATCCATTTATAAATAATAAATAGGTTTTATCTAGTAAGAAATTACTTTGTTAATATTGCCTGTTGAATTTTTGCTGTTTTGAGAAACAATTCTAACTCAGAGTTCTGATGATTCAACACAGCACAGTATAACAAGGCCACCCATGACAAGATAAGAGTGAGAATATCAAAAGCAGGATTGCTAGTTCAATGAAAATTTCAGATACATAATGAAATACTAAAAAATTAATCATTTTCTGAATTCAAAACAAATTGGGTGTCTTGTTTGTTTTTAATTTTGCTATATCTGGCAACCTTGTTCAGAATAGTTCTCTAATAAAATATCATTTAGTATTAAAATAAATATAAATTCACTACCATCATTCTACTAGTCTATCAACAATGCTTTCTTTCCCATTTTCCCAAATTTATGCACAGATATTCTTATATTTATTTCTTAAATAAATATATAAATAATAAATAAGCAAACAAGTTTCACTTGTACATAATTCAGACAATATGAGAAAAAGTTAAAGTGCTTCCACATGTCCTCACATTTCTGTGAGTTAGGATGGTGGCTGACACTTTTTCTCCAGTTGAGGAATAAAGAAGAAACCAAGACAAAGTTTAACAGGGACTGGTGTATCCTGACCAGCAGACTGGGGTGGAAAGTTGTAGCAACAACAAAATATTTCCAGGATTTCCAGCTAAATTTGAATATACAGTAAACAATGAATAATATTTTTAACATAAGTATGCCTAGATATTGCATAAGACAACATGCATGAGACATCAAAAAAAAACCCCTATTCATTGTTTTACTTGATATTCACATCTAACTGGACATACTATATTTTATCTGACAACCCTACACCAGACCCAAATGGAACATGAAGTGCTGAAGTAGATTTATATGAAGTCTCATTGACATCTTTACTGAGGAATTCTTGGAAACCACAGAGAATGTTTGTTTGTTTCACGATGCCTGTTTCTCAGCCCTGAAAATAAATAAAATGGGAAAAATTAATTAATAGTGTTCTAATGAGGAGGAAAGTGTCATTTTTGAAAATATATTTATTAGGAAATTAATAGTCTTAGATATTCATGTATTAGAAATATCCTAATTTTCAACTATGAGTAGAGAGACAGGTAAGTTATCATCCAAACTAGGAAACTTCTGAGAATGAAAGGGAACCAGTTCCCTGGACAAACTGAGATGTATGCAACAAATTCACTACTGCTATGGTTTTGTTTTGTTTGGTTTTGTTTTGTTTTTAATCAAAGACTCAGATCCCCAAGAGAGTAGACTTCCAGCAGCAACAGAAAATTTATAGGCTAGCTTTTAGACAGTATGTCTCAGGGTAAATGAAGAATTAAAAAAAAACAAAAACCACAACTTACTTCTTCAAAAATATCTGTACAATTCTCTGTACCCAGTCTTCCTTGGGGTCCAGGCACACCTCTTTTCCATTGACAAGCTTTACACTGAAATGAGAGAGATATGATTAAATCAGTACTTAGAAGATTTCAGACAGCCCTTTGCCCTTCAAGTTGTGGTTCCTGAAGTATGAGCATAAAATCTGAGTCCAACTCATTTTTAGTTACAAGGCATATTTAAATGTCATGGAGACAAAGAATTTTTTTTTTTTTTTTTTGGTTCTGCCCACTACTGTATTCCTGAACCTAGAACTTTGCTGGATACTTCCACCTTCTCCAATTTTAGGTTTGCTGAAGTAACATATCTAATCACTTTTGAAAGTACTTACATGATTTCTGAGTTTTCACAATGTGGGCCACTGTCAATCACTCTCAGTTCTTTGATATATTTGGGATGGAAAGGCGTGGAGTGGGTTTTAATGCACTGGCATCGGAGTTCTGAACTCACTCTCGTCAGAACTGCAGCTGTGGAAAAATAATAAAAACAAGGATTAATTTCATCCCAAACATGGATCTGTTGGCTACTTTCTCCTTAATTCCAATCTGATAATTTGGTGACAGTATGTTTGGTAAACAGCACTTCTTTAGTAAACTCATTCGTGAAGGAGAAGGCTAGATATTCTCCTAGCCCCTGAGTTCAATTAAGAAAACCACAACTGTCATTAATGACAGCATTGGTGGACTTCCTGCATAAAGACTTGGAGTTGTCTTTGGGAAATGCTGACATCCTTATGGTACTTTTTCTTCTAGTTGATTGTGTAATCTTTCATGATACCACAATGCTACTTATAGTATGTAAACTAAGATTCAACAACAGAGAAGTTGCCTTCAGAAAGCATTAATAGAAATATATAAGTTGCACAAAGATGTCTCTTAGCAAAATCTGTAATGCTTAATGGAAAAGAAAAGAAATGTAAAAACAAACATTTCTAACTGTCTTTCTTTCAAGGGAGAGATCCCAAGAAGGTTTACAATTTGTCAGGTTGTCTTTAAATCAAAGAGGAAAGCTTGTCAATAAAACAACATGTGGAATAAAGTTAAGGAGTTACCTCACTTGATATTAATAAATAATATGGGTAACTGTGGTCTCTAGTAAGATATATTCTAGGGGTATCTGGATGTCCCAGTTGGTTAAGCATCTGACTGTTGGTTTTGGCTCAGACCATAATCTCAGGGTCATGAGATCAAGCTCTGCATCTGACTCCTCACTCAGCGTGGAGTCTGCTTGAGATTCTCTCTCTCTCTCTCTCTGCCTCTCCCCTATGCTCTAAATTTTAGATTTATATTAATGTGTTTATATGTATGCATCCTATAAAGTATGAAAAATAGGAACAAGATGTCTTTCTAAGTATTGTAGAGATAAAACCTAAACAATTAAAGCTTCAATTTAATTTTAAATTACTGCAAATATTATTTCCTTTAGTTGAATAAAGAGGATTTTGCTATTAAAGCATTAAGGGAAATCTTGCTATCTGAGGATCACATTTAGACACAGGAAAATTCTGTAGACCAGAAAAGTCTGCTTACCTTCACACAGAACTGCAGAAAGCAAGAAAACTGCCAAGAGAGCAACAGCCAGCTTGGAAGTCATGTTGATGCAAGGTGCCTTCGGTCTGGTTTCTTTCTGGCTCTTGTCCCAGAGGCTTGTGAGCTCTGCTGTCCCAAGGGGCTTCTATTGGTTGGAGAGCTCCTGCGGCTTTTTATATTATTCAGAGCAGCAGAGAATATGCACTCTCATTCTTGCATTATGTCAGAGGAAATTCCACAATATGCAACCATCCGCTTGCCCTTTGAGAGCAGACCTGAGTCATCAGACTCTAATTTGTCTCATCATATTTTTGGCAGGATTGAAGTTCTATTGGATCTTTAACAGAATTTATTTTATTTAAAAACATATCTGTTTTAAAGCACATTTAAAAATCATTGTTAAATATTCAAGCTTCTTTGATACATTATTATCAGTTGTAATTTTTTATGTATAAATAAATTTATTGTAATATCTGGCATTTGTTAAAGTAAGGTCATTTATGATTACTCTTTAAGGGCATGGTCATTTCTTTAGGTAACTTACATGTGCTTCAATGACAGAGAAGGTAATCTCACCAACCACTTTTATTGAAGACCTAATTTTGAGAAGTCCTTTTCTGAGCATTTTGGAAAGTTTCCAGGAACTATTACTGTTCCCAAGGAGCATATTACAACTCTTCAGAAGATTTGGCTTTCTAGTGTATGTTTGAAAGAATGAAAAGACACATCTTTCAGTTCCAAAAATATTTATCAAGTAAATTCTGAGTCATGTGGGGATCTAGAGATAGATAAGACTAGATACATGTTTTCAAAGAGTTTGGTCCATCAGAAGAAGAAAGCGATATAAAGACTTCACTATATTATGGAACAGATAAGTGATATTGATATGTTAATCCCAACCAGGGCATAAAGACAGAATATTCCATAAGCAGTGTGAGCAGGATATTGAAGGAAGAGAAGGTAGAGAAAAACAGTCCATTCTATATAAAGACATGGTTCAAGGACAGGTGAATGAAGATATGTCTGTGCTCTAGGCAGTGGTTCACTGGGGTTACTTGGGTGAGGTGGGACGGGCTGGTAGCTAATTCTACTTAGTGGATAAAGGCATCTAAGTTCAAACCCTGCTTCAGCCGCTTAATTTTTGTATGACTTTTAAACTTTCTGAGTTCGGTTTCTGTAGCTACAAAATGGATTTAATAACACTCTCATATCATAAAGCTAATGTATGTAAACTTCCTGGATTAATTTTTAAATTGGTAAATTCCCACCTATTTCAAATGTTATGACTTATAGTTCTCATTTTTATCAGGTTACTAATTTCCGTACTGCGAGGATATTCAACCAACCATTATTTCCTAAAAATATCATTTGCCTTAGAGGCATTCTTGATAAAAGATGTTTCTGAAATACCAGTTGAGCCAGCTTACAGCATATAATGTAACAATATAATAAAATAGAAACATCATCAGTTCCAGTTATGGTTTGCTAAAATCAAAGCTCCACATAAGAATATGACTGCATTAGCATCTGAGTTGCCCTTTCAAATGAAAATCTGGAATACGGCGAATCTTAAAATCTAGAGAATTCCAGAACTCTTGAGGAAGTAACTTGCTTAAACATTGATGTAAGATTTATTTTTTTAAGATTTTATTATTTATTTGCTTATTTGACAGGGCGAGAGAGAGTGTGTGCACAAACAGAGGAGGCAGGAAGGGAGAAGCAGGCTCCCCACTGAGCAGGAACCTGCTGTGGGGCTCCATCCCAGGACCCTGAAATCATGACCTGAGCCAAAGGCAAATGCTTAATGGACTGAGCCACTCAGGTGCCCTGATAGAAGATTTAAACTAAATTCTTTGACAAAAAATGACTGAAAACTAAAGAAATAGTAATAATGTTTCAGAATTTGAGCATTTGTGGTTTGGGGAGAAGAAACTTCCCTTGCTGAAAGATTTGTTTGGTGACTTCAGTTTAACTGCTTAAATATCATTTCAATTTTCTTGATGTCAGTGACAGTGTGTGTATTAATTGATCTTCACAGCAATGTCATAGTAATATTTCTCATTTTACAAATGAGGAAACTTAACAATGTCTCCAAGTGCATATACCTAAGTACCAGTGTCAATGGTTCAAAAACTTAGTGTTCGCCCTGGTCAAAAAGCACATCCACAAAGGGGAGTTGAAAGAAATTTTCTCGAGTTCACTAAGATACAAACCATCTTTTTATGACTCAATGAAGTTTCTTATTTTATCCCTTGGTCTTCAGAGATTAGTTTGTTTTTTTGTTTGTTTATTTGTTTGTTTCTTTTCCCAGATAAAAGGCACCAAGAAAAGGACTAAAACTCTGTCTACATCTCGGCAATTACACAGTTCATAAGTAATTCAGTTGATTCAACAATTTTCTTATTTCCCAGGAGGCTGGCTAAAGCAGTGAGTTTGTCCACTCAAGTGTGTGGGGAGGGAAGTGTCATGATTATTTTCAAAAGAGGTTATCCAATTTCTGAGTATAGGCATACATTGTTTCATTTTGCTTTGCTTTTTTGCTCTTTACAGAGATCGTGTTTTTTTATAAATAGGTTTGTGGCAACCCTTGGATGAGCAAGTCTATAGCTTCTCTAACAACATTTGCTCACTTTGCATCTCTGTGTCACATTTTGGTAATTCTTACACTATTTCAGATGTTTTCAGTATTATTATGTTAACTATGGTGATCTGTGATCTGTCATCTTTGATGTCACTACTGTAATTGTTTTGGAATGCCACAAACCACACTCATGGAAGATGACAAACTTAAGCAATAAATGTATGTGTTCTGACTGCTATACCCACCAGCTGTTCCCTACCTTTCTCTATCTTCTCAGGCTTTCTGTTCTCTGAGACATGGCAATATTGAAATTAGGGTAATTAATAATACTACCATGGCCTCTAAATTTTCAAGTGAAAGGAAGGTTGCATGTCTTTCATTTTAAATTAAAAGCTAGAATGATTAAGATTAGTGAGGAAGACATGTCAAAAGGCAAGATAGGCCTAAAGGTAGGTCTCTCATGCTAAACAATTAGCCAACTTGTAAACACAAAGTAAAACTTCTTGAAGATATTTAGAAGTGCTACTTCTAAGTATGTATGGCTGATATGGAGAGAGTTTGAGTGGTCTGGATAGAAGATCAAACCAGTTACATGATTCACTTAAGCCAAAGGATAATCCGAAGCAAGACCTTAACTCTCTTCCATTCTGTGAAGGCTGAGAAAAGTGAGTAAACTTCAGAAGAAAAGTTTGAAGCTAGCAGTGGTTAGTTTGTGAAATTGGAGGAAAGAAATCATGTCCACAACATCAAAGTAGTGCAAGAAGAAGCAGCCCGTGCTGTTGAGGAAGCAGTAGCAAGTGATCCAGAGGATCTAACTAAAATCATTCATGAAGGTGGCTACACTAAGTAACAGATTTTCAGTGTAGACAAAAAGTCTTCTATGGGAAGAGATGCCATTTAGGGCTTTAATAGCTAGAGAGGAAAAGCCATTGCCTGGCTTCAAAGCTTCAAAAACAGGCTGACTCTCTCACTAGGGGCTAAAGCAGCTGATGATCCTAAGTTGAAGACAGTGCTTATTTACCATCTCAAAAAGCATGGGTTTTTAAGAATTATGCAACATCTATTCTGCCTGTGGTCTGTAAATGGAAAAACAAAGCCTGGATGGCCGCAGATCCATTTCCAACATGGTTACAGAATGTTTCAAGTCCACTATCTACTGCTCAGAAAAAAAAAATTTTTTATATCAAAAAAATTACTGCTCATTGACAATGAACCTGGTCCCCCAAAAATCTCTGATGGAGATATACAATGAAATGAATGTTGTTTGCCGGCCAGCTTAACATACACAGCATCAATTCTACAGCCAAGGTTTCATTTCCACTTTCAAGGCATATTACTCAGGAAATACATTTCATAAGGCTCTTGTTGCCATAGATAGTGATTCCTCTGATGGATCTGGGCAAAATAAATTTAAAAACTTTCTGGAAAGGATTCATCATTTTAGATGCCATGAACATACATGATTAATGGGAAGAGGTCAAATATCAATATTCACAGAAGTTCGGAGGAAGACGAATCCAACCATTATGGATGACTTGGAGGAGTTAAGACTTCGGTGGAGGCAGGAACTGCGGATGTGGTGGAAAGAGCAAGAGAACGAGAAACAGAAGTGGAGTCTGAAGATGTGATTGAGTTGCTGCAATTTCATTGAGAAAACTTGAAAGGATGAAGAGCTGTTTCTAATGCACAAGCAAAGAACATGGTTTCTTGAGATGGAATCCACGGCTGGTGAAGATGCTGTGGCAATATTTGATATAACAACAAATGATTTAGAATGTTACATCAACTTAGCTGATAGCAGCATCAGGGTTTGAGAAGAAGGACTCCAGTGCTGAAAGAAGTTCAGCTATGGGTAAAATGCTATCAAACAGCATTGCATGCTACAGAAACTGTTCATAAAAGAGGCAATCAATGTGGCAAACTGCATTACTGTCTTATTTAAAGAGACTGCTACAGACATTCCAGTCTTCAGCAACTACCACTCTGACCAGTCTGCAGTTCAGCATGGAGTCAAGACCCTCCATCAACAAAAATATTGTAATCACTGAAAGGTCTGATAATAGTTAGCATTTTTTAGCAATAAATTATTTTTAATTAAGGTATGTACATTTTTCTTTAGACATAATACTATTACACACTGCTGCTAATATCTGAGCTACTTTCCTAATCCTGGTAGTAAAGTCTTAACTAGCAGCTGGAATTTTTTCTCTCTTTGAGGAAACGGTTTCAGCTCAGCAGCCCCCAACTTTAGGAGAACCACAGACAAATGCTAAACATGTATCAGGGAATTACAATGTCATTAACATGAAATCATAAATATAAAATATCTACCCCCTGAAATTTTAGTTAGCGAAACTCAGAGTTAGCTCAGAGACGTAAAACAGGGTTCCTACTTCTACATTTAACAAACATGTATATTTACTTTGTTAATAGCATAACTTCTTTGCTCTAATGTCTCAAGGACATTTTGGTTCCATTTCCAAGTTCATATATCTACAGTATACGATTTGCAAAAATGCCAAATAAAGTTGCTGCTAAAAAGTATTCTTTCTACCTTGAAAGAAAAGGCCTTTTCCAGTCTTGGCAAGTTGGGAGATCAGACAGCTAAAGGTATTGGTTCTGAGCAATGGCAAGTCACAATAACTTAATTTTAAATGCATGCATAGGTGTTGGGCTAAGACAAACCTACTTTAGAGCCTAGTTCCACCACTTGCCAGCTGAACAACCATGAGGAAATTTTTAAACCTGCATGTGTTTCCTCATCTGTAGAATGACACTAACACTGGTTCTGTTGGATCGCAATGAGAGTTAAATGAGGAAATACATAAATAATCCCAAGAGTGGAATTGGCACCAAGGAGATACTCAATAAATATCAGTTTTCTTTCCCTCTGATCTGTCACATTAGTCACATTTTGCTTGGAGTGGGAAAACCACATTACTTTTTTCAAAAGTTTACCAGTCAAGGGGCACCTGAGTGGCTCAGTCCTTTAGGCATCTGCCTTCAGTTCAGCTCATGATCCCAGAGTCCTTGTTGGGCTCTTTGCTCCGTGGAGATCCTGTTTCTCCCTCTCCCTCTCATTGCCTGTCTGCCTGCTTGTGCTTCACTCTTTCTCTCTCTCTCAAATAAATAAACAGAAACTTAAAAAAAAAAATTTAGCAATCAAAAAGTAAAAATATATCAACACAACAAATCTCTTCAAGCTTATATCTGGCTGCCTTTTTCCCTCTTCCATTGGTAGAACTTTCATTTTTATACCTAGCAATTCAAGTCACGTCCGTGTGTTTTGAAAAAGTACCGTAAATGCACGCAAAGAACTGAGTACAGTTGCCAATTTTATTTCCCAAATTCATGGAGATTCTGAGACAATATTTAAAGGATGGGATTGGAGGAAGAGGCTGGTTGCGGAAATAGGCGTTTACTACGGACTGGGGATGTCTGTCTTCAATATGAAAAAAAACATAAATATTTACTTGTAGTCATTTCTTTGTTAAATCCATAAAACAAAAATTTCTTATACTCTTATTTTCTTTGTTAGATTTATACTAAAACTATTTAGAGATTGTTTACTCCAATGTTTACAATAAAATAGATCTTTGAAATAACAATTATATATTGTTTGTCACTAGGGTTTCTTTCGTGTAAAATAAAGTTCATAGGAAATGAAATCACTTGGCAGAAAGGGAAGTTGCACTATTAGAAATGACTGGACTTATGTGTGTGTTTATGTCTTGAGGTAAACAAGAGTCACAGAAGGAACTGAGTCAAGTAACAGAAGAAAAATGTTATGAAGCTGGTGAAGTAAGGTTGTATGATTTTATAAGAATAGTTTTCTTCTTTTCTCAAAAGTTCTTTTGTTATTTTTATCTTTTGCTTGTTCTAGGCATGTGAGACTTTAAAAAGCTGTGTGGAGGGGTGCCTGGGTGGCTTAGTGGGTTAAAGCCTCTGTCTTTGGCTCAGGTCAAGATCCCAGGGTCTGGGGATCGAGCCCCACATCGGGCTCTCTGCTCAGCAGGGAGCCTGCTTCCTCCTCTCTCTCTCTCTCTGCCTGCCTCTCTGCCTACTTGTGATCTCTGCCTGTCAAATAAATAAATAAAATCTTAAAAAAAATAAGGAAAAAAATAAAAAGCTCTGTGGAGATGAAACTCAGCAAATGGAAGAAAGTAACTTAAGTGGAAAAAAGTCTCATGTTGTAATTCCTTTATTTTGTTCCTTACAACTCTCCTTAAAACTCTGATTGTTTTAAAGTGTTTCATTTCATAATGTGAGCTTCACCTTAACTCATTCTCTCAGCTTTGGCATTAGGGGTTGCTGAAATACTGAAGACACCATCTGTCCACAGTACAAACTCCATGTTGGTAGATTCTGTTAAAATGAGGAGGAGTACTCAATCCATTTGTGTAATTGTTGTTGTGTCTCACTCACTTGACTGGAAATTCCACAAGGTCAGAGGCCATGTCTGTCTTATCTACATGGTGTGCTGCCTCTTGGCGTGGTGCCTGCAATGAACAGGTGCTCTAGAAACATTTCTTAGGTGAAGTACAAATGCCCCACTTTGTAGAACCTCCCCCAAGAGCAGTCTTGGCAAAAGGACCCGGAAATGTTTATCTTTGTCTGTTGTTTCATTTGCATGAACCCAAAAGAATCTAGTATGGAAATTATAGTTTTAGTTCATGCTGTCATTTAGTGGTGGATATTGATAAAACAGTAACCAGCTCAGGCAGGTGGCGGTTTCCTCCTTGGGTGAATCAGCCATCCAAATTCTTTGAGTATGCTTCAGGACTGGAGTGAAAGGCAAAATGCAACAGGCAGGCTAAGAGATGGAGAACAGCATGCAGGGAATTCCAGTGACAGAGTGAACTTCCCTGAGGGAGAAGCCTCCGCTGCTTCCTTCTTCCCATCGTCTGTCTCTCACAGACCAGAGTCCAGAGGACCACACACAGTATTCCTAGAGATCAGGGAGTGAACAAGAATGGTCTCTCACAGCTTTAGTTTAATAAACTTTAAATGTGCTAAGATGAAAGAGATGAGCTTTCTTTTTAGGTATTACCTCAGTGGTTCTTAACTTTTTTTTAACCTGTGATCCTTTGAAAATATAAAAAAGTTGGGGCGCCTGGGTGGCTCAGTGGGTTAGGGCCTTTGCCTTCAGCTTAGGTCATGATCTCAGGGTCGTGGGATCGAGCCCTGCATCGGGCTTTCTGCTCAGCAGGGAGCCTGCTTCCTCCTCTACCTCTGCCTGCCTCTCTGCCTACTTGTGATCTCTATCTGTCAAATAAATAAATAAAATATTTTAAAAAATATATAAAAAAGTTATATGCCCTTTGCTTACCTAAACCAAATGTAAAAATTAGTGCAAGATATAACACTTGAGAACGAGAGTGATTCTCAAGTTTACCATTTTTAAATCACATCAACTGAAAGATAAATGGTATTTTCTGACTGCTGCTTGCTGTCCCTAAATATGCCCAGGACAGAGACTTTAGAACAAACATTCCTGAAGTCCTCAAAAGGGAAGGTAGAGATGGATAAGGACAAGAATGAGGAGGAGGAAACAAATCCTCATATTATGTGAACTCAAGACATGAATAACCTTTGTTTTTCCAGCTGTCCACCAGAGTAAAATCCAAATCCTCCCCAAAAAAGGTGAAAACTGAATAATGCTTTCAAATGAGGCAGGCTCTTTGCTAATTGGCTAAAAGATAATGCCAGTGAATAATGTGGCTGAGACAGGGGAAAAATTTTAGTCCTCTCATTACTTCTTTCAACTTGCCAAAAGATATGTAATTCAAGAAAAAAAAAGTGATGTTTTAACATAAAAAGAAAACAAAATTGGGAACTAATTCAGATTGTAGTCTTAGAGATGTGGCCAGTCTCTCAGAATTCTCCAAAGTGATACAAAAGGATATAGAACTTCTTTCATCAACTCTACCTAATCTGGTGCCCTATGGTATCTGATTTCCAGATATAAGACCCTTGTTTCTAGGTAGTATATTTTCCTATGTAGCAAAATTTACTATTTGCCACATTTAGGGTGTTCTTTTACCTAACTGTGTCACCTTACCCAGAAAAATTAAATCTTTCCATGTGGTCCCTAAAATAGAAAAGAGGAAATCACCACCCACAAAAATAGTCAAGTTTTGAAACTTAGGAAAAGCTGTCTGCTCCAAATCTGTTCTATGTACTTTTCATGCACTTCTCTTTCCCCAGTGGTGGAGGTGGCCCTGGAAATCACCACTGCCACCACCTCCTACAGAGTTGGAGGTAAAAGCAACTTGGGCAGGAAGGAGGAGAAATAACACACCCAGCCAGAGATAGCAAGGACACAGGAGACACCCAAAGAGAAAAGGTATTGGGAAGCCAAGTTGAATGAGAAACATTTAAATGGCACATTTCTTTTCTGGACTCCGTGGACTTGGACTTCAGCAATGAGTGCAGAGTCCTAACTCGAGGAATAATTGCACCAACAGGATCCTGTTGCTAAGTGTGTCATAGGTTTTATTTGTTTTAACATTCATAATAACATATTTTGGTCTCATTTATTCCCATTTAACCCATGAGGAAGCAGACTCAGAGAGGTTAAGGAACTTGCAGAGGGTCACCTGGCAAGGAGCAGACAGAGTTAGGATTTGAATGTAAACAAGAGACTCTGTTTTGCCTTAGGATGTGTTTCTGGCTATGAGTCTCACAGACTTGGTTTTAGGCACACTTCCCTTCCTTCTCCCATCTTCTGTGGACTGAGAGCACTTAGAAGGTTGGAAGATATGGTCTTGATTCCGTGCAGGGAGAAGGACAACATAATCTAGTAGGACTGCTCCCTCTCCCTGTCAAGGCCCCAGGTTTTTCATTTGTAAAATGAGGGAATTAGCCTCTACAGTCCTTTCTGTCTAATGGATTAATCTAAGAAGCTTGGTATATGTGGAAGAGATGGAGAACTTCCTCTGGGAGACCGACCACTTACATCAGGAGAGCGTACTTACCCAAACCTCAGCTTTAGCAAAACTTTCATTAGTACTACTCTTAAATGTAGCTAATTAACAAGTATCATTTTCAAGATTCTCATCATCGGGGCGCCTGGGTGGCTCAGTGGGTTAAGCCTCTGCCTTCAGCTCAGGTCATGATCTCAGGGTCCTGGGATCGAGCCCCACATCGGGCTCTCTGTTCAGCGGGGAGCCTGCTTCCCTCTCTCTCTCTCTGCCTGCCTCTCTGCCTACTTGTGATCTCTCTCTGTCTATCAAATAAATAAATAAATAAATAAATAAAAATCTTAAAAAAAAAAAAAAAAAGATTCTCATCATCATTTGAGAGGAGAAGAGCATTAACATGAATGGGTTTGATGAAGAAAGAACCCAGAATAGGAGGTCATGAGGATGGTGTGAGTTACCATCATATTCTTGTCCATCTGCCATTCCCACCCAAGAATAAGAGGAAATATTTCCTGTGTGTGATCTTCTATTTCCTGACACCATTTCCTCTTACTTGGTTTCTTCATGACTCTTAGATAGGTTACAGATGTTGACCCTTATTGTGAAACAAGTAATGTGGTTGGGGTTGGAAAAATTCATTCAGAGAAAGCAAGCAAGCCTACATGATTTGCTGGAAAGAAAACACATCAAATTTTATGAGTATCACTTGAAAATATATGTCGAGAGGCTACACTTTTCCATTATTTATCTATTGAACAAATATTTACAGAGAACCTTCTATATTTAAACCACTTTTCTAGTTGCTTGGGAAACGTTAGGGATTAACAAATCAAAATGGCTACACTTGGGGAGTGTCTTGGGTGGATAAAATGTTATTGGGGGAAAGCAGTAAAGCGGGGCAGGGGATCAGGGTGTTAGTTGGGTAGAGTAGAGAAAGATTATACTACTGGGGAGTCAGGGAAGCCTCTCTGAGAGGCTTGTTGGGGTCCATTATCAAAGGAACGAGACTGAGACAAAGTGAAAGTTATGCAAAGCTTTATTCTATGCCAAGCATTAAAAGTCAGACTGACCGGCCAGGGCGGCCTCCGAAGAGAGTGACCCCCTCCCGATCTCACAGGCTGGTTTTATAGGGCATAACCGCAGACCCAAGGTACGTGGCTTCTATTGTTAAGGCGTTCACTCCTGGAATCGATACCCGGAACCGTACCAGGAACTACTGGGGCATTTATTCCTGGAATGAAGTCCATGGATGTAAACAACAATATGGTTACCTAGGCAATATGGAGTTGCTCTGGCTAAGCAGGCCCTAATAGTTACACAGGTTTTAACATTAAATTGGCCCTAACAGGTTGAGATTGAGCAAAGAATTAAAGGCTATATGGGAACTGGCTAAGTGGCTATGTGGGTAAGCATTCTAGGCAAAGGGACAGCTCAGGGTAACAGAGCTGTGGGCAGGGCTGTGCATGTGAGGGGCAATGAGAAGGATGGCGTGGCTGGAGCAGAGAGGGAAAGAATGAGTAGGACGAGAGGACAGAGAGCAAGGGCCAGGTCAGATAGGCTTTGTAGCTCATTATAAGGATTTCAGCCTTTACTTTGAGTGGAGAGTCACTGCAGGGTCTGAAGCAGATCAGTGGCATGACGACTTTCCAGCTGATGGGGAGGAAGTGTTCATAGTGGGGGCAAGGGCAAATCGTGATGACCACTTACAGGTTATTGTGCAATACAAGAGATGATTGTTTACACCAGGCCGGGGTGGTAACAGCAGAGGTGGTAACTGTGGTCCGATTCTGGCTATTTTAATGATAGCACAAAATCCTGAAGGATTGAGTGGGAGATACAAGAAAAAGACTGATTGGTGATGAAAACTTTGAGTGGAAGCAATTGGAAGGATGGAGTCTCTGTGAACTTGGACATCTGAGAAAGTATTTGAACTATTGTTGCAGAATTATTGAGGTATAGGGCAATTATTGTCTAACAGAGCTCTTCCAACTGTGTCCTGAATGGAGCTCCTTCATTCCATTCTACCGTTGCGTGGCTGTGGCTGGGGTGCAAGAAGACCAAGACAGGAGGGGAAGTGAGAAAGTGAGAGGTAGATTTGTGCTCCAGTCACTGTGCTAAGTTTTTTAAAATATAAAAATTGTATATGTGTCAAGTGTAAAATATGATGATTTGATATAAACATAATGAAGTGATTAGTACAATTAAGCTAATTATCTCCTACCATTTTTTTTTTTTTGCTGATGAAGTTACCTAAAACCTACTCTTAGCAAATTTCCAGTATTCAATACAATATTACTAACAACAGTCACCATGGTGTACATTAGATCTCTAGAATTATTCATCCTTCACATCTGTAACTTTGTACCATTCCCTCCCCACAACCTCTTCACCACCATTCTGCTCTGCTTCTGCATGTTCAACTTTTTAGGTTTCCACGTATAAGTGAGATTGTGAAGTTGTTTTTCTTTCTGTGTCTGGCTTATTTCACTTCGAATAATACCCTCCAGGTTTATTCATGCTGTTGCAAATGGCAAGGTATCCTTCTACCTTTTTTTTTTTTTTAAGACTTTATTTATTTATTTGAGAGAGAAAAACCCTAAGAGAGAAAGAGCACAAGTGGGTAGGGGTGGAAGGGCAGAGGGAGAGGGATAAGCAGACTCCCAGCTGAGCAGGGAGCCTGACACGAGGCTTCATCCCAGGACCCCAGCATCATGACCCGAGCTGAAGGCAGATGCTTAATGGACTGAGCCATCCAGGTGCCCTAAGATATCCTTCTTTTTTAATATTCCCTATCACAATTTCTTTTTTTCTTCCAGCTTTATTGAGATATACTTGACATATGACATTGTATAAGTTTAAAGTATATAATGTGTTGGTTGCTCCCTTCTTCTAGAAATGGACACTTGAGTTTTTTCCATATTTTGGCTATTGTGAATAATGTGCAGTGAACATGGGAATGCAGATATCTCTTCAAGGTGCTGATTTCATTTTCTTTGGCTTTATGCCCAGAAGTGGGAATCCTGGATCATCTGGTAGGTCTACTTTCAGTTTCCTGAGAAGCCTTCATGCTGTTTTCCATAGTAGCTATCCCAAATGATATCCCCACCAGTGGTGTAGAAAGATTTCCTTTTCTCCACATCCTCATCAACATTTGTTACCTGTTATTTTTTATAACAATCATACTAACAGATATAAGATGATATTTCATATAGTTTTGATCTCTATTTTTATGATAATTAGTGATGTTGGGCATCTTTTCTTATACCTGTTAGCCATTTGTGTGTCTTCTTTGGAAAAATGTCAGTTCAAGTCCTTTGCCCATTCTTAAATCAGGCTAGATTTTCTTTTTAGTTTTATTTTGTGCCTATTGAGTTGTATGAGTTCCTTATGTATTTTTTACATTGACCCGTTATCACTTGCATGCCTAACCTATTTTCTCCCAATCTGTAAGCTGCCTTTTCATTTGATTGTCTTTTTTACTGTGCAGAGGGACTTTAGTTTGTTATGATCCCACTTGTATACTTTTGCTTTTGTTGTCTCCACTGTTGGTGTCATAGCCTAAAATCCATTGCCAAAGGCCGATGTCAAGGAGTTTTCTCCTATGCTTTCTTCCAGGAGTTTTATAGTTTTAGGTCTTATTTTAAGCCTTTAATTCATTTTCACTTGATTTTTATGTATGGTGTAAAGTATGGGTCCAGTTTCATTATTCCGCACGTGGATATCCAGTTTTCTCAGCAGCACTTACTGAAATGACTGTTGTTTCCCCATTGCGTATTCTTGGCACCCTTGTTGAAACCCAGTTGGCCATATATGGTTGTGTTTATTTCTGAGCTTTCTATTCTGTTCCATTATTCTATTTTTATGCTGCATCCCTACTATTTTGATTACTTTCCAGTATAATTTGAAATAAGGCAGTGTGATATCTTCACCTCTATTCCTTGCCCTCAAGACTGTTCTGGCTATTGGACTCAGATGGTTCCATACGAATTTTAGAATTGCTTTTTCTACTTCTGTGAAAAATGCCATTGGAATCTTGATAGGGATTGTTTTGGATCTGTCTATAACATTGAGTGTATTAGGTTCTTTACACAAGTTAACTCATTTATTTTTCACCACAAAGTTCTGGGTTTGGTGCTGTTATTTCCATTTTACCAGTGAGAAAACAGAAGCTCTGAGAGTAAAAATGATGTACCCACAGCTAGTAAGCATCTGGATTCAAATCTGAATTCAGTTCTCAACCCTGAAACCTGGCTCTTTCCTCTCTGCAGAATGAAATAAAGTCCAGACATGGAGAATTTATATCATGGTGTCTTAAGTTCTGAAAATTATATTTCAAAAGATCATTTTAAGGTTAGAAATTAAGGGAAAGTCTTCTGATAGGTGAGAAATTGCTTATAGGAGCAAAGTGTGTCCCATCACCACCATCTCTGTTAAATCTATTCAGTAACATCTGTGATTTGTAAACAGAGTTTATCAAAGGGATGGGGGTGAGGGGCAGGAGTATATTTGCCAGGATCTTGCATTCACAAAAACTCTTGAAGTTGGTCTTTGATGTTATCACTGAATAAGTTCATACCCTCAGTGACAGAAATATATTCATAGAATCTTTAGTATTCAACTTTAAACTTTTTATCCCATTATAGACACAGAGCCTGAATGTACTACAAAGTGCATATATATATATATATATTTAGGTTTGGTTCCTCTATCCCTCTGTAGAAAGGACACAACACTACTTTGGGATTCAATTATTTTATTTTTTACTTTTATATTCTCTTCATTCTTATTATTTTTCTTTTCTTTCTTTCTTTATTTTTAAATTCCAGTATAATTAATGTACACTATAATAAAACTAGTATTTTATCAGTTTCAGGGGTACAATACAGTGCTTCAGCAATTCTATGTACTACTCCGTGTTCACCATAACAAGTGCACTTTTAATCCCCTTCACCCAGTTCAAGAAGTGCTTTTATTTTTAGTAACATGAATATGTTACAATATATTTACGTAATCTTAAAATAAGATAAACATATTGCAATATATTTATGCAGTCTTAAAAGTGTAATTTCTTAAACATGGGCAATGGATTTATTTTAAGAAGTCCTATAATCTTGTTTGGACACTTCTCCTTTTTCTTCTTCCTCTTCCTCTTCTCCCCCTACTCCCTCCAATATACTGTGTTCTACAGGGACAGCACACCGGGTAGTGGCTCAGGCTCACCTTGACTTTTCAGGGGCTTTGTGAAGGAATCCTGTTGCACAGCAAAGCTCTACCTACATGCACACAAACACCATGGCAAAGGAAAAAGAACTCAGAAGAGAAGGTATTTTATCTTTCCTATGATAACTAAGCGTTCCAGATGCAGGTCTTAAGCTATGCACTAATTCCATTCTGTGTGCTTTTGGAATCCTGCAGGCAGATAAGGTAAAGTGTTGTAAGCTGCTCTGAGTTGCCCTCAATCATATCTATGTGACAACATAAAGAGTTTTCTAAATGGAAAAGGCTGACACAAAGAATCTTCCAATGTTCTGTATGTTCCAACACAAGCCCGACCTTGTGGTCGGAAGCGAGCAACACCACACTCCTGTCTACAAAAGATTTGCCAAAAGGTGGGGCTGAGAAAAGTTTGAGGAAATGCAGCCAGGATTGTAGGCAAGCACGTAACCCGCTCGTCTTCCCAATTCTCATTTCTCTGGAATTACATGGGTTCACCTGCTCATTTCCTCTGTGTGCGTGCTTGTGTGCACGCACCTGTGTGTGCTATTGGATTTAAACACCTGGGTTTGTCATTTGTTCTACCTACGTTCTTCCTGTTTCATCTTCATCAGATTTCCACGCTTCTTGGAAATGGGGTTTCCCAGATGCTTCTTCTTCCACTGACAGTGTTAAGGTCAAGTGAGCTTGTTCTGAATCACTGCTGTTCAGAAACACCATGAGGACTTGGGTAGCCTCAGCTACAGTGGCTGTTCAGAGAGTATGTGGCTGTGGGTTGTGTGTATATGTGTGCAAGGGAAGGGGATAATCTGTCCATCGATGTGTTCAGGTGGGGAGGAGCGAGAGGAGGAGAATGGAGATGAAAATGTAAGAAATGAGTGAGGATATTAGGACACCTGTTTTTCTCACCAAAAGGCAGGCATTTCCCTCGTGCCAAGGACTGTTGAAACAGTCACATCAAATTATCTTTGGAATATGTACCAATGAGATATACAACAGTACAGATCTAAAAAGACAGCTGTGGTAAAATACACATCACATACAATTTGCCATCTTAACCATTTTTAAATATACAGTTCAGTGATATCAAATACATTCTCATAGTGGTGCCGCCACTAATATCGTCCCTCTTCTGAACTGTTAGTACTGACTTTTGAATAAAAAGGATGGTTCAATTTGAGACTCTTAGTGGAATCACTTTTGTCTGAGGCAGTCTATCTTACCTGTAATTTTTTTCAAGCAAACTGACAGGGTTGTTGTGAGGATTAAATAATTAATATTTGTAAAGTGCTCAGTATGGTGATAAATAATAGTATTCTTTTTATTTTATTTTTTAGAGAGAGAGAGAGAGCACACATGCCTGTGCAAAGTGGGGGAGTGATACGGGGAGAGGGAGAGGGAGAGAGAATTTTGAGTAGGCTCCACACCCAACAGGGAGCTTGATGCAGGGTTTGAACTCACGATCCTGAAATCATGACCTGCCCTGAAGTCAAGAGTCTGACGATCAACCTACAGAGCCACCCAAATGATAATATTCTTGTTGCTATTATTATGACTTCCTGTCATTCTAGTCACTTATTACTTCTCCATAAATGAGATGATTCCAAACCTTTCTACCATTATCTGCTGATGCCATTTTCCTCATTCCTAGATCTTTGGCAAACATACCCTGTTGCTCCATAGATTTTTTACATCATCATCATCATCATCATCATCATCATCATCATTATTATTATTTTAGAACTGTGTATCATTTCCTATAGCGGGGAAATGGGCCCAGAGTGGGAAGAAAGAAGAAAAGAGTAGCTGCCAAGGCAATCAAAGAATAATCTTTAGCACAACTGTTCCAACACATTCAAATCACCCGATAAGCTCAACAACTAGAGCAGCAAATGTTCTGAATCAGTGGGGCAGGACCAAGGTCTGGGCAGCCAGTCTTCAGCACGGCTCTGGTAGGGCAGCCTCTGTTCAAGACGTCAGACTACACCTTGGTTTCCAGGACACAGTTTGCACAACTCACTGAGATAAAAGTCCTGCTCCAATGGACCCAAACTCTCCAAACTCGTCTCTGGTTCTGTTTGTCTCCTCTTCTGCCCTCAGTCTTTCCATTCTTGGCTCCTTGAGCCTAGTGCACACTCTTCCTTCACCAACCTCATTCTCTCTTTCTTTTGCTCAACGAACTTATCAACCCCTCACAAGATCTGGGAAACAGCATCCTCTCTACCTTGCCTTCAGCCTGCCCCCATCTGAATTCCGGTCTCCCCATCTACTCTCCCCTAAATCTGTGAGCCCACCTCTAACCTAGAGGACTACATTGGAATTGCCTGGAAGACTTGTTGATACAAAAATCACAGGAATCTACTCCCAGAATTTCTATTTCAGAAGGTCTAGGGAACACAAGAATTTGCATTTCTATAAGTTCCTAGTGAGGTTGATACTGTTTTTCTAGGGAACAGAATTTAAGACCTGCTGCTGTAGTCTTACACGCATAAGGAATTTTGTGTCTGTTTCTCCCGCCTGGACAGTGACTTCTGTGCCCAAGATCCCAGCACATAGCACATAAAAACATTTCCTGATACTGGATCCCTTCCAGGCTCAGCAGCCACACAGGGACCATGACCATCCACAGTCCACTTCCTCTGCAGGCTCCGATATGAGAAATTTCTGAGGCATGAGTCAATAAACATTTCCACGTGAGGCTCTTTGCTGACATGCTGCAGGAGTCATGGTATGAGCCTATTGGCCATGTGTGGGATTTCCCAAGGATTTTGGAAATCTCCCTTCAAATCCCCATTCTTCACTGAATTTTCCATCACATGTGCCTCAAAGATAAGAACAATAAAACATTGTTTTCCTGTGGATAAATCACCAATTATCTAAATGTCTGTCATCAGCTTTGCTACTAGGAGCCACAAGACGACATAGGGGAAGCCACACGAGGCTTATCTTAAAGTTTCGGTAAAATGTTTCTCGTATGTAAATTAGTGGGAACAGGAAAGGCAGAATTCCATGCCAAGGAAAATATGGTGTTACAGAAAGAAAAGCCCTTTCGAATGTGATCTAATGGAAGCTTTTCATGAGACCAAGTCCATTCCGCCTCCTACCCTCCTAACCATATCTGCTTTTGTACAGATGACATGACAAGTCTAAATCGAAATCTACCAAATTTAGGGAAAACACTGGTTCGCTCCACTTCCGTTGAACACTCGAGGCCGGGAACCAAAAGGCTGCTTCCCAAAAGTCTGCTGGTTTCATTTTCATATGGGAAATATGCAAGTGCTAGGATAGTCTTGTCAACTGTGCTGATCATTTCTATTAAGAAATTGCTAATAATTTCTACAGAGGCGGCAGGTTAAAGAACTACTCCCAGCTCTTTTCAAAGACCTCTGTGAGAGAAATGTCCGTTTCCTTAGGCAAGCTTAGAAGTCAGCTTTCCATTCCAGGACTAAAAAAGGTGATACAAAGCAGTAGGAGTGATACAGCTTTCTCACTACATATGTTAACCCCCCCCTTTTTTTTTCTTTTTTGCAATTGTTGCCCAGTCTTTATGGGGCCACCCACTTGTGTTGCATTTATTTCTTCATTAACACCATAATCATTAGGGCACCAATTACTTAATACTTAGTCCATGAATACACGGGTGGGGAGCTGAACTCAAGATGACCATTCAGTTGTGTACCTCATGAATGACCAAGAGTTAACTTACAGATATTTAATCAGCAAAATATAAAGACAGCAAACAACAAAGACACATTTCAAGTCATTTTTCCTTATAAATGAGCCCTAGCCTTTAATGGATTATACAGGCAACTGAGGGTAGCCAATGGAGGCATAAGCACAGGAA
Source organism: Mustela erminea (assembly GCF_009829155.1). Classification (NCBI taxonomy): domain Eukaryota; kingdom Metazoa; phylum Chordata; class Mammalia; order Carnivora; family Mustelidae; genus Mustela; species Mustela erminea. The sequence goes on along the minus strand of NC_045615.1, from coordinate 156,976,415 downwards.
AAATTGTAGGTGTTAGGTTGCATGTTTCCGCACCCCCAAGCACCAGACCAGAGTACACTGGCCTCCGGATTACACACCTTTAGACCAGATTGTAAAAGGAGAGACATGGGATTAACATGGGCATCTCCCTGCATCAGCAGCTTTAATGGGTGTAAAGAAAATTGAAATATTAGTTTCATAGTGCACTCAAATAAACAAGAAAAAATTATTAGGTAGGAAATGCTGCTTAAATTTTTATGTTTAAACAAATGCTTTCAAAGGAATTTTACTCTTGGATGGACCATCAGGCTACGACTACTCCCTAAACTGTAGGCCCCGGATGCTCTCCTTTGCCGTTAGAGGTACTCTGGTTGCAAGACTGGGAAGTACTGGAACACTGTGATTTCTGCTGATTTCTACCCACTCATCAGCTCCTAACTAACATAACCGGTGTGTTTAGTCATCTGTTGCAGGCAAGCGTGTGCTTACATTCTGTCTTCTACTAGAGGGGGCACTCTGTGAGGATAAGGACTGTGTCATTTAAATAGTACCCTTACCACTGTGCTCAGCACATGGCTTACTGCACCACAAACAGGGTAAGACTTATGGTACTTTATGAATATTCCAGTGCAGAATTGATTACAAGCAGAATTGTGGAGAAGTTTCTGTCAAAGTTCTCAACGCCCCCACCTCCACATTCTGCTTCCAGAGCCCAAGGCCCCCATCGTCTTTCCCCTTTTCAAAGCCTCTCTTGATTTGTCTTTTATGATATAACATAAATGACTAATAAAACCTGGAGTGTTCTCCCTAAGAGATAAATGCATATTTGAATAGGGAACAAATCCTTAGACAAGAGGGAATTGCAGGCATCAGTCAGTGGTTGGAGAGAAATGATTTTTGTCATAGAGCATTCCCAGTTCTCTGAACACACAGACGATGACATATCCCAATGACTTATAAGGCCAGACTTCAAGTAATCTTATGCTGGTTCACATGAGTCAGACTGAACTCACTTTTTCATGGAAAAAAAAAAAAAAGAAAGAAAGATTTTCAAAGTCCAAAATAAGCAGTAACAGATGGTATTATACACTGTAGAATCCACTGGGATTAGCTACATAGATCTAAGTCTATGGCAGAGAAAGCTCTGTTCTCTAATCTATTAAAAAAAAAAAAGCCACTTTATCCTGATGGGTTTCACTTTCCTCTATTAACTAAGAACCTTAGGCAGTTAAGAGCAGAGATTATTTAACAGTGTTTCTCTAGGTGCCGAGAACTTTCCTCAGTGCTTTCAACGTCGTGAGTCATTAAGTTCTCACATCAACCCTAAAGAGTAGGCACTATTATATTTTTAAAAATTAAAAAAAGAAAAAAAAGATTCATTTGAGAGAGCGAGAAAGAAGGAGAGAGAGAGGGAGAGAGAGCAGTCTCTTCGCTGAGCCCAAACTTGAACCTGGGGCTCTATCCATGACCCTGAGATCATGACCTGAGTTTAAACCAAGCATCAGAAGCTTAACCTACTGCACCCCCAAGTGCCCCAGAAGTCAAAACTATTATTATCCTCAGTTTACAGATGCAGACATTGAGGCAGAAGAACTTAAACAGCTTGTCTAAGGTCCCACAGGGGCTAAGCAGCAGAACAAGATTCAAACTCTGATATCAAATTCCAGAATCTGCCTTCTTCACCACCTCCCATGAGCTACAAAGCTCTTCCAGGACCAAGACTTCATTCATTCACCCTTGCTGCATGTCTGATGTCACAGCAAACACTTATGAAGGGTCATAATAAAGAAACTGCACAATATGAAACACCTGCATAATGAAGAAATTATGAAAATCACGATATGTGACTTGTTTGTCCAACTTTCTCAGCATATAATAAAGATTTGAAAAAGACTTATCTAAACCTATTCATCTTCAGGTGATTTCATTTATTGTTATTTTTAAAAGATTTTATCTATTTATTTGTCAGAGAGAGAGAGTGTGCCCACGAGAAAGAGCACAAGCAGGGGGCGCACAGGAAGCAGAGAGAGAAGCAGGCTCCCGGCTGAGCAAGGAGCCCAATGAGGGACTCAATCCCAGGACCCTGAGATCATGACTTGAGCTGAAGGCGGATGCTTAACCAACTGAGCCACCCAGGCGTCCCGATTTTAAAGTTCTATAATATGTGGACTGTGGAATATGAAGACCACTAATAAATAATCACTAATGTTAAAATTTTTTTTCCTGTTTGTTGATGCTGGTGAAGTGGATAATTTTATGGCATGTAACCCCATTACACGTGAGCGAGGACAGCTGCCGTGCCACTCTAATCTAGAGCTGGAGAGCTTTAAGTGTCCTTGGAAGTCCTCTAGCCCATGTTCTACACTACAAATTATGTGTCCTATTTTTCACTTGGGAAAATGTTTTGTTGTGTATTCAGAGGCTAAAATTCAAGGAATTTTAAATATTTGGCTATGTTTTTCATGGGTGAGTGGTTTCTGCTTACAAAGTGGGAAAAAGCTTCTAAATATTAAAAGGGACATTATTGATGGCACTAGAACTAAGATATATGTTAGGAACTCTATTAAAAATTCCTTATCTGGTAACCTGACTTGGGTTTGGGATTTCATTGTTTAGAACTGACCTAAACAAATCATTTTCCTTTGTATTTTTTTCACAGAGAGATTTGGGTCACTTTGTCCACAATGAAGCATTTATAGAAACTCTTAACTATTAACACCATTTTGTCGCATGCCCACCAAACCAGATAAGTGTAACACAATGGACTCTACCTTGCACTATTAAAGCTGATAATTAAATATTTAAAGGCTTTTAGTCAATTTTTCCTTTCTTTAAAGCACTTTCCGGGTGGTTTGAACTGGCTGGGACATCAGGGAACTGGGTTCTGAGCACTGACTCAGCTGCTTGCTTGTTCTGGGACCTTGGGAAAGCCACTCAATCTCTTTGGATATTAGATTTTTTTTTCATCTTCTAAACTAGGGATTGGATTCAACTTCATCATTCCTTTCTGCAGTTGTCCTGGTGACTAATATATACACGGGAACCTAAACAGCGTTGGTCTCATTTGAAGGGATAATCAGAAAAGCAAATGTCATCTCCTTTAAAGTTCCTCAATCCAATCACCCACAAAAACGTTGAGGTTTCTCAAAGCATAGCTATAACCAGGCCATTATAGTTTGTTTTTGTGTATCTCTCTCCCCTAAAAAAATGTGAAATGTGAAAATTCAAATGTATGCTGGTGTGAACGCTTACTTTAAAATCATAACATCAACATTAATATATTGAACCATTATAAAACCAGGCTTAATATATTGAACCATTAATATATTGAACCATTATAAAACCAGGCTTAAGTATGCTGGTCCAAAAAATAATCAAGCATTACCAAGAAAGTTTTCAGTAATCGCTATGTTCAGTCTAAACTTGTTATTTATTTGAACTACCCCGTTATATTAGCTAGTCTTCAGTTTACTGATGTGCCATTTGACATATTTTTTTCCTTGCCCTGAGATAATTTGACCAGCCTTAGAAAAATATCAGAGGGGGAGACGAAGCATGAGAGACTATGGACTCTGAGAAACAAACTGAGGGTTTTGGAGGGGAGGGGGGTTGGAGGGGTAGGTGAGCCTGGTGGTGGGTATTATGGAGGGCATGTATTGCATGGAGCATTGGGTGTGGTGCATTACACAATGAATCTTGGAACACAGAAAAAATAAAATTAAATTTAAAAAAAGAAAATAAATTAATTAGAAGGTAAAAGGAATGGGGGAAGAAAAAGAAAAGGATTATAGTCTGTCTAGAAAAGATTAGCTAACTTGATTTCCAGATATACCTTAGTAAGTAATCAGCAGCAGCATTTTGAATTTTGAGCAACTGTAAAGAATACAATTAATCCAGAACACTTCGGTGGCTCCACTGGTTAAGCTTCTGCCTTCAGCTCAGGTCATGATCTCGAGGTCCTGGGATCCAGTCCTGCATCAGGCTCCTTGCTCAGCCAGGAGACTGCTTCTCTCTGCTTGCTGTTCTCCCCTCCCCTTCTCTCCTGCTCTCTCTCTCTCCCTGTCCCTCTCTCTGTCAAATATATTAAAAAATCTATTTATCTATCTATATATTTTAAAATTTATTATTATATATTATATTAATATATATTAATATATAATAATATTGCATATTATTATATATTACATATATAGTTTTTAAATATATAATAATTATATATAATTATATATATATATATAATTAATGCGACTCCAGGGAGAATTTTCACGAGTCCTTCATTGGTGCTTCTGAAATGTGTTTTCAGAATAAATTCATATTAGCAGGCACCGTCTTGTTTGAGCACCATCCTTGAAGGAGAAAATGATCAACCAAATTTTGGAAATCATTCATTGAAAAAGGAGATAGTGCCAAAAATATTTCATGGGAGACTTGAAATATTCCTGGTTAGCAATAGCATTCTTACCTAGCTTCCTCAACTCAAGTTAACCTGATCCCATGATTGGTAACTTGTGTTTATCTTTGCAGCTACCGAGTCTGCCAAACCTATCACTACCCACATCTTCCTTCTGCATTTGAACCATGTATCCTCAACGACACTGAAACTTTGAGCAATCTTGCACGCAGTGTTGGGAGGATATCATTTCCCAAACCGTAAAGTATGTACTAAGGACAATCCCTCACCTTAGTCCACATACTCATATTTTATGAAATAACTGTATTACTGTTTCTCATTTATGATTCACCAATAAACAATGGCTCTTCTTTAGTAATCCCCTTGGTGGTTCTCTATAAACATTTGAGTTAAGAGCAGTTTACGCCATGATACTTACCTGTCTTCCACATTCTGGTACTTAGGCCTGGGTCTAATTTATAAAATAAAAATGTAGACTTGGACTTATTTTACCTTCATGCAATCCTAAGTCAGTGCTACAGAGCAGACTCTGCGGTCAGATAAACATAGCTTCCAACCCTAAGTCTGAAGGGATGACATTCAGCAAGTCGTTAAATAAAGGAAATTCTAGTTCCTTGTGTGCAAATCTGGGGTAATTATAACTACCTTGAAGGATTGACCAATATGATGAGTGTATGAAGGGCAACCAACACACAACGGAACACTCAATAAATAGTACAATGATTATCACTATCAATGCTGATAGAATTACTCAGAGTTGCTTATTTTTTTAAGACCTAAATCAAACCAAATCTTAAATCAGCTTCTGATGAGTAACAATGAGCTATTTCAAACATTCTAATTATTTGGAAGTATGAATATTTGTAATTTGCAGGGAAGTTGTCAAGGAAGACAACCTGACATGAAGGACAGTATCCTCTTATCCACAGGTAGCACTTCCATGAAGCAGCATTTCTTCTAATGATTTAAAAAGTTTGTCCTCATACATGATAACATAAATGATATCACTTAGACTTACCAACCATCCCACCCAGGGTTCTGACCCAGAAAATGTTAGAGGTTATGACTATAGTCTTTCACGTCATGAGTCTAACTTTATAAATTAGTAATTATAAGATTATAGTGTTCTTAGTTCTGTTTTTTCCTTTTTTTTTTTTCAATTTCAACACTTATAATTACAGGCATTTTCAGGTGTGCTTCTTATTTAATCCTAACAACTCTGTGAAATTACCATTATTACTCCCCAACACCAGTGTTGGCTACTCATTGGCCATGAGCTATCCGAGGAAGGGGGTGTGGCATATAACCACCTCAGACAAGGGCATTTCTTCTCTCAAGGGGGCAGCTATGAGTTGTTACCAGTCAGTACTTGTAGCAGCTAAAGGATGGGTATATGGCCTGGGGGAAAGGGGTGGGCACCAGCAGGATCTACTCTAATCCCATTTTTCAGGGGGAAAATGAGAATCAGAGCATTCACATGACTTTATTATGTCCATATATCTGATAATGGAAAACCAGATCCTAAATCAGACTGCCTGATTCCAACTCAAGTTCTCTATCTACCATCCCACTGAAGGGTGCTGGAAGGGCAGTTGTGAATCTATATGAAACTCTTATGAAGCTCTAAGTTAGAAGAATGACTTAAGTGCATTACTCACTGTAAAAAGTAGTACTTCCTTTAGATTTTCCTATAGTTAGCCCTTCTCAACTTGAGCGGATGGTCCCTTTCATCTTTGTTTTATGGGAACTAGAAAACAAATCATGGGCATTCTATCCATGTAATCCATGACTGCATGCACCCTGATCTCAAGTCTTCTCAGAAATTCATTCCAAACTTGAGTCCTGTCCTTTGCCTGACCTCATAGAGCAGTTTTTTATTTCCTTAGAATAAAATTCAAGTTTGAGGCTTGGCCACACAAAGCCTGATGCTCAACAGGTCTGTTCTTGTATGCCTATGTCTTATAGCTTTGTTTGGATGACATCCACCGTCAGCACTTGGGCTGTGACCGCTACAAGGTATCACAATGCTTGAACAACCAGAGCCTAAATTCAGTAAATCGAGGACGTTATTTTGGCTAGGGCATTACACAGGCATAGACTTGAAAGGAGATACTTGCTCTCAAGATAATTTCACATTTAAGGCAAAAGTAGAGAAACGCCTGAAATACAGGAAACACTGGAGCCAAGAGGAAAGAAGTTTATTCAAATTGAAAGAATTGGGAAAGCCTTCTTGGAAAGGAATGGAATTAAACTGGATTTTGAATATTGAAGGAAATTTGAAAGACAAACATTTCCTTCCCAAAAGCAAAGGTCATAACTGAAATCAGGAACTAAAGAAGGTGGATAAACATCTGGAACCAAGATCTAACAGCACTAAGTTTAGAACTACAATGAGGGTCAAATTTCGGATCCAGAGGATAAACCAGTCCAAAACCAAAACCAGAAACTGGAGTCACAACTAAAGACTGATAGATAACAAAGATAAAACCAAGAAAAATAACTAAAGCAAACTAGAACCTAAAGATAATATGGGAATTTTGACATGGAATCCTTTTTTTTTTTTTAAGATTTTATTTATTTATTCATTTGTCCAAGAGAGAGAAAGAGAGCACAAGCAGGCAGAGGGAGAAGCAGGCACCTTGCTGAGCAAGGAATCTGTTGAGGGATTTGATCCCAGGGTCCTGGGCTGAAGGCAGTGCTTGACCAAGTGAGGCCCTTAGGCATCCTGACATAGAGTCTTTTATTGAAAGAGCTTTCTAAGAACTTAGGAAAGGTCATTAACAGGAGGCAGAAGTGGGTCATAAGGTTGTTTCAGCCTCACTGGGTCAAAGTCACCCAGAGGCTTCTAATCAGGACCTACCCACAACAATTCTTAGGGATGGTGGCTTATGAAGACATTTTGTCCAAGAATCACTTTGAAGAAGCAAAACATCTTACTTGCTCCCATTCCTAGAACAAGCCTACTGATCAGAAGAACAAGATCCTCTTACACTGGGTCTGGGTTCTGGGAAGTGCAAAAGGAAGGGGTCATCTTTTTTGATATCTTAGGGCTAGTATCACAAGTTAGCAATTGTTTTTAACATCATAGAGTCTTCCTCCCTTCCTTCTTCCCTCCCTTCCAACCGTCCTTCCTTCCTTCCTTCTAGCTGTCACTTAGCATCTCTTATGCGCCTAGTGGACTAGGCATTACCACGTTGAAACTAATTTACTTTCAACTACTTGAGTGTCCTAATTTGTAGTAAAGAAGGAAGAGGAGATGGAGGGGGCAGGTGTGGAGAGTAAGAAGGAGATACTTTGAGTCGACATCTGAAAGCATTCCTTTCAGAGAAATAAGGAGTCATGATGCCCAGGCATAATGTACCTGAATAGTCATGATTCAGGGCTCTCCAGGTGAAGCAAGAGAAGGGGGGTGGGTGGGAAATAACATTTCCAAGTGCCTATTTGAACCAGGCACTGTGCCAGTTATTTTGTGTGGTTATCTCCATTTAATCCTTTTCATTGTTGTAACTTGGTAAGTTTCCAAAAGTAAATTCAATCAGAATAAAAAACATGCTTCCTTTACATGCGTGTGACCTAAAGTGTAGCTCAGTTTGGCATTTTGGACCAAGTTGAGGGTCTTCACTGATCTTTCTTCTTTGTTTTTTAAAAGATTTTATTTACTCATTTGAGAGAGAGAAAGAGCATGAGCAGAGGGGAGGGGCAGAGGGAGAGGGAGAAGCAGACTCCCTACTGAGCAGGGGCCCCTGACAGAGAACTTGATCCCAGCATCCTGGGATCATGACCTGTGCTAAAGGCAGTCACTTAACTGAGCCACACATGCACCCCTTCACTGACCTTTCTTTAGTTTCAGATAACAATTAATAATCTCCGCTCTAGGGCACTCATGTGGCTCAGTCAATTAAGCCTCTGCCTTTGGCTTAGGTCATGATCCCAGGATCCTGGGACTGAGTTCCACGTCACACATTCTGCTCTGTGGGGAGTCTGCTTCTCCCTCTGCTTTTCTCTCTGGTGCTCTCTTGCTGTCTCTGTCTCTCTCAAATAAATAAATATAATTTTTTTTAAAAAAAGAATCTCTGCTCTTATGAGACTAAAACTCTAATTTGCTTTCTTTTTACACAAATGAATAGCAAATACAGCCTAATTCATGAATGGAGAAGGAATGATAAAAGTGTATCATTTATTTCTGTTTCTATTGGACTATTACCCATAACTGGTATCACAGCTCAGAAAACCACTGGTATAACAAAGTATGACCATATACAGTTGCTGGGGATGAAAACCATTACTGAAACTACTGCTTCTTCAGCATTGAGGGACACTGTTACATCTCAATGAGACCACTGTCAGCTCTAATTTTGAAAATATCCATACAGATATAATTAAAGATGAAAGTACTTAGTTCATATAAAGACCTAAACAGTTTAGCCTTTGCTTAACTACAATGTAGAACATTTAATTCAACAAAGATTTGGTATCTGAGTGTTTCAAGATGTTACTGAAATAGCCAGAGTTTCAAAAGACTGTTTTCAGAACATTTGGCAGAGAGATTCAAGATGACAATAATAATCATATTATTAGCCTCGGTGGCTCGGCTGGTTGTTTTTGGCTGTGGTTACCATCTCAGGTCAAGGGATCAGACTCCACGGCAGTCTGCCTGAGGATTCTCCCCCTTCTGTCCCTCCCCCAACAAGTAAATATATAAATCTTTAAACAACAATAACAATAAATAAAAATGTTTTAGATAACCAGACTCTAAATAATTTAGAATTTTTTTACACTAGCTGTCCTGTTGACTCAGTCAGTTTTCTATTAATTGAAGATTTTTTTTTTTTACATCTCTTGTTTTCCTTGAGTAAAATGTACCTTGACATAAGGTTTCTTGGGTGCTCAGCCCTAGGAAGTTATTCATTACACAAAGAAGGTGGTGAGAGGAAATTCCTCCGGTAGAACTCATTACAAGACCCTCATGAGTACTTTTACTTGTAGCACTTGACATTGGTTCAGTCCATTCTCATCATTGCTATTCATCAAATATCTTTTTTGATAAACTGATTGTCTAAAAACTAATTATCAACAGTAGTAATATAAGCCGGTACTGTGAAGCCTCTTGGAGTAAAACAGTGAGTAAAATAAACACAGTTCCTGCACTCAGAGAGTCTACAGTCCAGAGGGCTCAACATCCCCCCCCTTAACCCCAACTGAAGATTCTGAATTTCTAAGTATGCAGCTCTACATTTTCCTGAGCAATTATTCCCATCTCTCTATCCCTTGGTCTAAATTGGTTACCTTAAAAGTAGCCTTTGTGGGCACCTCTTAGCCTGGGATGCAATTGAGAGCTGACAGGCCTGTGAAATCAACGAGAACACATTCATACAGGAAATGTTTATTGTGCACTAACTATAAAGTAGTTGGTGGGGGTTACAATTTTGGCAACAGTAGACATGTTCTTAGCTCTCAGAGAATTTTATATTTTAGAAGGATGGATGTTTAAAAAATAGATACTTAAATTATCATGTGATACAGCACAGATTCCAAGAACAAGAACATTTACTCCCTCTTCCTGTCAGATGCAGCACAGTAAACATCACTGGACACAAGCACCCAATGAGCTCTTACAGCTGCTTACAGAACCCCACTATCTGTGGCCTTGAAGAACCCAGTGTCCTGTGTAAACTAAATCCATGAGTTTCCAGGATTATTCAAAATATCTGTGTTCAATCTTTATATTCATCTTCACAGGTAAGACTTTAAGCCATTCTGACGGTTTAGTCTGCAGAAAATCCAATCTACAGATGACACATAGTGAGTACATTCCGTGGTCGTCTGGGCTCACCTGCTCACAGGTGTTGTGAGTGGGCGTGGTAAACCCAAAGCAGAGATCTGGTACTGCCAGCTGTGTCTCCCAAAATGTTTCCCGTCACATGGTAATGTGACTAGAAGAAAGTCATATGGTCTTCTTTATCTTCAACAAGAAATAAACAATCTGGGCCAGAAGAAATAGAAAATTCTGATTCTACATTTAAGCACCAGGTAGAGTACCAGGCAGAGTGAGCATGAAGACTGTCTTACTTTATTCCATATTCTTTTTATCTCTCCTTCCTTTTAGCTGCCCCTTAATCATAAAATGAATAATACTTAAAAATTCATTTATGTATATATACCACAATCTGAGGGTTTTGAAGGGACGGGGGGTGGGAGGTTGGGGTACCAGGTGGTGGGTATTATAGAGGGCACGGATTGCATGGAGCACGGGGTGTGGTGCAAAAATAATGAATACTGTTATGCTGGAAATAAATAAAAAAAAATTCATTTATGAAGCCAAATTCTGTATATCAGATGATTGCTCACTATTATAATTTATTAGGGCATTAATTTATGGGCAAAAGAGAATCTATCTTACTCAAGCTTTTATGAAATACCTCTAAGAAATATTTTATTTACTCCCATTTTAAAAGTTTCACTGTCTTTGGAGATATAAAGTCATGTTTCTATTAGCAGATAAAACAGCTTCACAAAATTATGAATGGAATTAAATTTTATTTTGGGAAATCCCAAGTAGATTTTTTTAAATGAAATAAAGCACTGACTGTTCTTTGCCAAGTGTTGTGACAGGTATCATGCTGTGTTGTACAGATATTGTTTTTATTTAATTCACGCCATAATGTTGTGGGGAAAATATTACCTTAACTGTGACATTTGACCCAGCAGCTCTCTTTCTCCTCCTCAGCTTACTTTCTTCCCTTGGCTTCCAAGACATGGCACTTCCCTAACTTTCTTCTACGGCAGCGTTCAGCCTCAGAATTTGGACCCCTTCTCTCCTCTACTTAGATCCACTTCTGTGAACTTGAAATGTTTTTCATACCTGATAGCTCCCACATTTATATATATTTAATACCTGGTCCCATCTCCTGACTCCAGACTTGACTATCCAACTGACTTCTTGGCATCTCACTAGGCAGCACTAGGAAACTCAGACTTAACTTGCCCCAAATCATGTATGGTCCTTCCCAAGAGTTTCCATTTCTGTAAATGAAAGCTCTGTTATTCCAGTTGTGCAGTCTGAAAACTCAACTCCTCCATTGTCCCCATGCCCTTTTGATTTCCATTCTGTCTGTTTCAGCCACCCTGATTTTTTTTCGCTTTGATCCCACCAGACAGGTCCCCACATCAGATCTTTTACACTACCTCTTTTGTCTGCTGGAGCAGCCCCTTTCAGGTACCTGCATTGCTCTATTCCTCTCCCCTTACCTAGAATCTTTGCTTTCAAGAAAAAGTTTCCTTGACAATCCTATTTACAATTCTAACCCTTCAATGTCCTTGGCCCCCTCTCTCTACCCACAGCAGACACTCCATCACACCTTCCCTGATTTTTCTTTTTGATACTTATAACCATATGCATATGCCATACTATATAACTCACCATTTTCTTGGTTTCTTACCTCTCTACACTGCTCCCTCCTCTTACACATACACTAGAATAGAAACTGAACAAGGGTGACAATTTTGCGTGTTTTGTTCAAGGCCATATCCAATGCCTGCAACAGTATCTTGCACATTGTAGGCATTCAGTACATATCTGTTGAATAAACCCCCATTTCAGGGCACCTGGGTGGCTCAGTGGGTTAAGCCACTGCCTTCGGCTCGGGTCATGATCTCAGGGTCCTGGAATCGAGTCCCGCATCAGGCTCTCTGCTCAGCGGAGGGCCTGCTTCCCTTCCTCTCTCTCTGCCTGCCTCTCTGTCTCCTTGTGATCTCTCTCTGTCAAATAAATAAATAAAATCTTAAAAAAAAAAAAAACCCATTTCATGATTAGAGCAATTGAGATTGCTCCAATGAGATTAAGAACCTTAGATCACTGTGTGAATGACAGAGTGAAAATTAAAACCCAGGTTGTTTTTTTTTTTACTGTTAATATTCTGAGGGATCGGCCTTTGATATTTATTTGCTGATTTGTTTGTTTGTTCTATTTGGCATCAAGTAGCTCCAGACTTGAATATCCAACTGTCAACTTGATATCTCACTGGGGAAGCAATAGGAACCCCGAACAGAACTTGTCCAAAATGAAAGGTGCTCATTTTCATCAGCAGACCAACAGTTCTGAAAACTAGGAACTAGGTTCTCCTCAGAAATGTCAAGATTTCTGCTACAGAAAAGGGAAAAGACAGGATCAGAGCTCTTTTCTGACAGGGCCAGGTGAGGTGGTCCTTCACTTGCCCTCCCTCTATCAAGCTCAAGACTGTATGTGCCATATACCCTACTTTTCTAAGATGTTATTACTGTACATTATTGATGCCTTAAGGCAACAATAGATGAATCAAATTTAATATGGGAATTAAATTCTAGGAAGAAAATATTTATGAGTTGTAGAGTTCACATTGAGTTACAGTTTTTAGCTATACTTAGAAAACCTTTTTCTTTATATGATTATGACATATGGGACCATCTATTTCTATTCTTTTTAAGAGTTCATATAAAAAAGAACAAAATCATGAATGGAGAAATTGGAAAATTGATGAAAGCTTGATAAACATATATGTATTTTTTAATTATACAGAAAAATTCCTTTAAAAAATTGGACCCATATTTAGTTCATCCTAATTAAATTAATAACTCAGAAGACTGGAATAGAATTATGATTAAGAGCATATGTCTTTTGGATATTTAAATTTCAATCCCATTCTACTAACTACCAGTTTGTGATCTTGGGTGAGTTACAATTCAGTAGCTAATCCATAAAATTGAGATAAAAAGAGAACTTACTCAACAGTGTTGTTGTGAGGAAGATTCAGTGTGTTGACAAAGGGGCTCTGAAAGTGCTGCCATTATGGGGCGCCTAGGTGGCTCAGTTGATTAAGCTTCTGACTCTCAGTTTTGGCTCAGGGTCATGATCTCAAGGTCCTGAGATGTAGCCTGAGTGCTCAGCACGGAGTCTGCTTGAGGTTCTCTCTCCCTTCCTCTCTGCTCTTCCCCCTACTCATGTGCTTTCTCTCCCTCAAATAAATAAATAAATGAAATATTTAAAAAAAAAAAGAAGTATTGCTATTATTATTATTATGGACCTTGATCTCCACCTATAACAATGTGACTGGAAATTTGTCTCAGCGACAGGAGGGAGGAGCTGGTCAAAACTTACAAGGTAGTACTGAAGGACACGTCTGCAGTCAGATCACAGAGGGTTGAAGGCTCAAACCATCAAAGATTGCCAAAGATTATTGTTATGTGGACTTGTGGCACATTTCATCCTTTCTATATCTTATTTCTCAGTCTAAAACAGGACATCATGTTTTAATAACTACCTCAAAATACGGTAAAGAACTCGATTAAGAAGGAATTAGGTTAATACTAGTAAACCCCCCAGATTCAGCTTAGTGCAAAATTAGTGCTAAGTTATTGGAAGAATTAATTCTTATAAGAGATAAAAGAAATTAAATTGCCAGGTGGAAATTTTTAAATGAAGGCCAAAAAATTATTTAATATATGCAGCCTTACATGCTCCTTTCCTGGGAGGGGGGAAAAAAGGAAGGAAAGAAAGAAGGGAGGGAGGGAGAGAGAGGGGGAAGGATGGGGAAAAGAGGGAGGAAGGAAGAAAGATCTTTTACTAGGAAAGCTTCAAACTTTCCGTTTCTTGCAAGTCTGCTCTGTCATCCCATACTAAATGAGACCAGTTGTCAGAAGAACTGATCACAAGCGGAATTCAAAAACTCTTGACAGTTTCTAAGTGTGGTCCATGGACCACTTCATCAAAATTGGCAGCAGCTGATTGTTTAAAATAGAAGGAACTGGAGCCCCTCCTATGTCTGCTGTGTCCAACAGAGGGCAGTGTGTTGGGAGGTGTCTACATTTTGAAAAATGTCTCATGTATATTGTGGTATTCCTTCAAGTTAGAAAGTTACTGTTGTGAACTACAACAAGGTGCTCTTAAATTTTTGAAACAAAACAAAACAAAACAAAACCTCTTGATAATCTGGGCAGATTGTTCCTCAAACCTCTTGAAGAGAACTCATTTCCCTTTTTACAATGACGTAAACCCCATTCAGAGTCCTGGCAAGAAAACAGAATGTTCTTGTATTCATTACTGGTGTCATACTTATTCACCTAAACATGGGGATGTACATTTTGGAATATCTTAAGCAATGGCAGAAATCAGGAAGACTAGACCTTCGTCAAAGGGGACCCAATCCTTAGAAATCTTGCCTAATCTCTATTTTTTTCATCATCATTCGTTTGTTGGTATCCTGAGTCAGGAGGAAAGGCAGCAGAGCATTACCTAGCAGCTGAGGCATCCCTTCCTGTGCTAGAACCTTATCCCCCCAATTCTCTGCTTTTCTTCATCTAGAAAATGGAGAAGTAGAACTTCAGACTTGGAAAGGATCTAGGAAAACTGAAATAAATGTAAAGCCCTTAGCCAACATTGGGCCACATAACAAATACCATTATGTGGTAGGTACTATTATGAACATTGGCAGAGATCCAACCAATCTTCTAAAATAAATAATCTACCAATTTTTGTTAAACTCTAATCTAAATAAATGCAATGTTCCAAACTAAATCTCTAATCCTCTACTGAAGTAGTCTATTGTTTTCCAAATTCAGAAAGAATGATGGTAAATATCATATCAGAAGAATTTTTTTTTTAATTTTACTTGTTTATTTGAGAGAGAGAGAGAGAGAGTGAGAGAGAGCATGAGAGGAGAGAGGTCAGCAGGAGAAGCAGACTTCCTGCTGAATAGGGAGCCTGATGTGGGACTTGATCCCAGGATCCTGGGATCATAAACTGAGCCGAAGGCAGTCACTTAGCCCACTGAGCCACCCAGGTGTCCCAAAAGATATTTTTTAAAAAGATAAATAATCCATGTGTATTTTTGTAGTTTCAAAAAGTCTTCTCTGACCAAAAGATGGTATCATTCCTTCATTCAGGAAAGTTGCATTTTAGTTGAACACTTACCTTGGAGATTCTTTGATGGAATTTATTTATTGGGTAGGAACAGATCCTTAGTCCAGTTAAAACACAAGTTATAAAATCTAGTTGTTCAGAGGTAGAATCTCCCAGCCTCTCAGCTCATGGCCTATGGGACTCTAAGTACCTCTCTAAGACTCAGCTATTTTACCTACAGAAATAAACAATAAAATCTTTTCATAAGATTGGTATAAAAATTAAGTATCTAAAATCACATAAAAAGCTAGCACATTGCCCAGCCCAAAGCAGATTCTCAATGTAAATTTGAATTTCCACCCTCTTTGCAACTTTTGCTCTTCTATCGTCTCAAAATTCAATAACTTAGACATCAATACATATGTCTATAATCACTCACACAGAGTCATAATTTTGATTTTGCAGACTGCTTGCACTTAGATCATTGGTAACTGAAGTTCCGAGAACCTAATTGTATTTACAAGGCTGCTGAGGTGCAGAGCTGAGAAGTCGGAGACCAGATCCTCTGTGCTGGAACCCAGCAGATGGCCCACTGTCCGTTCCCTTCCTCAGGGGTTCTCAGACAGCCAACACCGGGGTGATCGATTCTTTACTAAGCAAATGTCTTGGAAGTGCCCTATGTCTGTGGATTATTACTCTGGCCTAGGAAACGTCAACAGATTTTAAATTGCAGGAAGAAGTCATATGCGCGTGTTCCTTACTTTCTCAGAGTGGATCTTCCACATAGTTCTGGTGACTAGGCCCCTTTGCTGCAAACACCTGGCCCATCCCGGGTGCTGTGAAGCATCATGGGATATGAAGTCTGAGGTCTATCCAAGTAACTAACCAAGTCTCTGCTAAAATTAAGTTCCCACGAGAGTAGGGAATTCGATCGGGTTGTTGACAGGACTGTGGTAATTGTCTAGATTAGTACCTGAGTTAGGTTGGTTTGTTGACAGGGTTGTTGTAATTGTCCAGATTGGTACCTGGCTCATAGTAGCCCTCAATATACATCGTTTTAATGAGGGAATTCTCCTTCAAATGAATGGGATTCTGACAATGACTTCCCATGAAATCCCAGACAGCCATGATGTGGTGCTCCTCAGAGTAGCTCTTAAACTTTGAATAGCGGACCAGGAGTTGTCATGATAACTTTCCAACAAAAATGTAAACTATTTTAGGGCAGGATTGTGTCTTGCGTCTTGAGGAAAGAATACCTAACATGTTATGTATTGAATACAAAAATCACTTCCCTTTGAGGAATTACTTTTGTCTAAATTATCAAGTCATTTTATAGACACAATTCCTTTCTAGAAAAAAATCAGTCAATCTGGTCCACAGATCGTGGTAGGTCACTGGAATGCCAGTATCCTAATCTATAATTTAGTCAGCAAAATTCTGAGGGGGAGGGCCAGAGGGCTTTTTCAGCCAGGTTAGGGGGACACCTCTGCACAGAGACCCCACCTGCCAGTGACTTCACTGCCAGAATCTCTTCCCGGCTCCCCGAACTCCTTTTTATTTGTATTTTATATTTTATGTATTTTATATATAAGTGTGTTATATTTTATATTTCTCTTGTATTAATGTTTGTCAAAGCAGCATTTTGAATACAGAAATATTCGCAGGAAACTCTGACGTTATCACCCCTTAGCAAGGAAAAAAAATAGTAATTATTGTAAAACAAATTTTCCCAATCAGTTTTGGGTAAACTCCAGTTTGGGCTTTTTGTAGTTGTTCCTCTGATGACTGCCTTTCTAGCAGTCTTTCTAAGTAGCCCAAGCACCTGCTAAGGTTACTGTGGCCACACTTCAGAGCTACAGAACAGGATGGCTAACCCCAGACCTGTATTCATACGCCAGAAAGTTTTAACCTGGAAATGCAACAGATGCCAACATGCATAAATGTTTGTAGAAAAACATTGCAGCTAGCCACTTCCAGTGGAAATTAGCTCATTGTACAGTGTGGCAACTAAAGGTCATAACCAGAACACAAATAGTGCTTTTCTTGCAATCTATTCTCCAATAAAAGTGACCTCCAAGAAAGCAGGGTCTTTGGGGGTGCATCCAGCACCTAGGTCTTTGATTAACATATGGTAAGCCATATGCTATTAACTTCCCACAACACCATGTTGGATTGAATGCACTCTCTTGTGGTCTTTGTAATGATGTTAACATAGTAGACATCGTGGTAGAATTAATAGTGTCCAGAAGTGGCAACCAGGCACCTGACTACCACCACCAAGCAGCTGTGAATGAATAGCCTCTCTGAACCTTCTCTCGCTCATCACAAGAGAGTTGGGATGGATTATTTTTTAGACCCTTTATACTCGTAAAATGTTCTCTCTCTCCATCTTCACTTAGGACCATTTAACACATTATACCCCAGCAAGGAGACTTTCTTTGGTTGTTGCTTGGAACAGCATTCCCAGGAGAAATGAAGGTGGGATCCCCAAACTGGTCACTGTTAATTTGTACTTGGAATCTACACATAGTAATTTGGGGACACAGAATGTTTCACCGGTTCAGGACATCTAGGAAAGCATATCCATGAGAAGTAAGTTCTTGATCTTTTAATACTTCATTTCTAGACATTTAGTTGGAGTCAAAGAACACCTTCACCATTTAGTCCAACAAGAACACGCTCCTAAGGCAAACATCCTTCACCACAAGAGCTGTTTGGATGGATAAAACTAGATAACTGATAGCTGAGGGGGGAAAATGGAGCTACCCAATAGAGAACAGTACAGGTGGAAGACAAAGTCCCCAAGGGGCAAGTATGTTCATACAGTCTGGCAGGTGGAACTCAGGGGCTCTAAATGACACATGGAAACACTTGATGACTAACAATGAGCTCCTATAGAACCAAGAGACTATAATTCTTCTACTGTGGAATACTTTTTTTTTCTGGATATTTATTTTATTGTAATGAAACTTCCTGATGTATTATTGACCACTGCATTTTCACTTTAAGGAATCAGTATTCATATCCTACTAGTTAAGAGGAGAGAGTTGGTTTTGACTGGAAGTTGGAATAAAGATGTGGCTTCACCCTCAAGTGCCATCTCTGCTCCCAGGATTCAAGGGTAACTACTGTTCCTTTAGTGAACCCTAACCACTCTGAGATGGGAAGAGATGGGAAAGAAAGGACTAGAATGACAATGAAACTACCTGGTGCTACCTCCCTGCCCCAGAGCCTCTTATCCCCAGCCTTGTTTATAGGGCCTTGGCCTTTCTATGAAATCAACACCCCTTGGCCCTAGCTTGTAGGAAAATTGGAAAAGCCAGACTCTAAAATAAAATAAGCCACAGTCTAGGCAGGGGGAAAAAAAAAAAAAAAAGGATACATTTGGCAGAAAGAAATTGCCTTCAAGAAATTATTTTCCATGTTGTATTTGCATAAATTTGTCATGCCTGCCGTTTCACTAGAAGGGGGAACACGGTCTGGCCTCGAGTCGGCTGACATCCTGTTGACCTTTGCAGGCAAGGTCAGATTCCTTCACCTCTTACTTCATTTCTGCTCCCCTTCGGGGTCTCAAAGCCGGCAGATGATCATATTTAAAATCGTATGTGCTATGAGTGAGCAGCCCGAATTGTGCAACATTTCATTTGGCTAATATTTCAGTTTCTTGAGTCATAGCCTGACAGGCAGCTACACAACATGAAGCAGCATTTCCCAAGTCCGTGAATGCAAGAAAGAGAAGTTAGAGGTGAAAGTCACGCATGGCAGACACTCCTGGGACCATCGTCTGACTCCTTATTCTATCATGTAGATTCCTCTCCACTTAATCCAATGACATTGACTCCTATAAAATTAATATGAGCGTCAGATCTTTGGAAACATATCCCAAGACATGGGATAACAGCAATGGGTATTCAGCCTCTTCTTGCCCTAACGGTGAAAGCTCCCCACCAGAAAATGACAGTAGCTGTCAGCATATTAATTCATGAGCTATTTGATGTCTCTTAAGTGATAAGTTGGGAAATGAATTTTTCACTGTTGAAATTCTAATGCTTTAGAAACTCTTCAATGAATAAATATAATTTTGTTCTCTACGTTCACGGTAATAATTTTTTTTTCTTAAAACCAAACAAATTAAGTGACTTAACAAATGCCAGTGTGCTAAGTTCCTAAACCATCAAATAGTGGGTCTACTTCATGTTTGCACTTTTTTTTTAAAGATCCATTGAAGATTCAGGAAAGGCAAGGCCAATATTCTCCATTTTTCCTAATTATGCCCCATTGTTCTATGTTATTATAACATGACATAATTTAACAATTCTTTCATTAGCTGCCCAAGAAATTTTACTTGAAAGGAATAGATGTTTGTACCCTGGGTGTAAATGTCTCATCTGGAAGACTTCAGTGCTGAAGCTATACCCCACTTCCTTCCCAAAACGTTTTCCCCAAATTCATTATGCACTTTCTGGGTTCAAAATAGCATACCATAAAAGGTGTGAGAGGAAAAAATGTAAATATAAAGAAAAAACTTTTCAAAAAGATCACAAAATGCAAAATAATCATAATAACTATTTATTTTCAAAACTCAGCTTTTCGATCATTTCTTCTAGAATTCCTTTCTAAAACTCTTCTCCCAAGTTCAGTACTCTCTATAGAGAGTTATACACAATATATGACACTCTTTCCCTGCCTTGATTACTTATTTTAACTTCTAGGTAAACTCCTTAAAGACAGGGGCCATGTGTACTCCTTTCTCTTGTCCCTAGGGTCTAACTCAAAGCTTGAATAAAGCTGGGCACCATCCTCACCTACACACCTACAGACCTGTCTCCTCATTCATGGTGTGAGCTCCTTGATAGAAAAAAACTGTTTTAGGACCACCTGGGTGGCTCAGTGGGTTAAGCAACTACCTTCAGCTCAGGTCATGAACTTAGGGTCCTGAGATTGAGCCCTGTGTTGGGCTCCCTGCTCAGTGGAGAGTCTCCTTCTCCCTCTCTCTCTGCCCCCCCCACTCATGTTCTCTGTTTCTCAAATAAATAAGTAAAATCTTTTTTAAAAAAGACAGAAAGAAAGAAAGAAAGAAAGAAAGAAAGAAAGAAAGAAAGAAAAGAGAAGAAAAAACTGTTTTATCATGACTTTCAGAGCCCTGCTTAGAAATTTGGAGGTTTGACACATGTTTATAGAGTTAGTAAACTAAATATATGTGGGACCCCTAGAACTGTCACAATTAAAGATATCTTGGAACAGCCCAGACCTTATTGCACATAGCTTAAATGTTGGTATGAAATATAGCTTAAAAAATTACAAAGAAGGGCGATCTGTACACCATGTTCATAGCAGCAATGGCCACAGTCACCAAACTGTGGAAAGAACCAAGATGCCCTTCAATGGATGAATGGATAAGGAAGATGAGGTCCATATATACTATGGAGTATTATGCCTCCATCAGAAAAGATAAATACCCAACTTTTGTATCAATATGGACAGGACTGGAAGAGATTATGCTGAGTGAAATAAGTCAAGCAGAGAGAGTCAATTACCATATGGTTTCACTTATTTGTGGAGCATAAGAAATAACATGGAGGACGAGGGAAGATGGAGAGGAGAAGGGAGTTGGGGGAAAATAGAGGGGGAGACGAACCTTGAGAGACTGTGGACTCTGAGAAACAAACTGAGGGTTTTGAAGGGGCAGGGGGTGAAAGGTGGTGGATATTAAGGAGAACACGTATTTCATGGAGCACTGGGTGTGGTGCATAAACAATGAATTCTGGAACACTGAAAAGAAATTTAAAAAATAAATAAATAAATATTTAAAAATTAAAAAAATAAATTACAAGGAAAATATAAGTTGGGAATAACCCAGGAGTCCAAAGTGGTTTCTGGGCCCTATCCCACTGCCTTGGTCACACATTTCTCTTATTGTTGTGATTTACAGTTGTTGACCTTTGGTTCACCCAGTTGGTCATCCCCTTAGAGTTGGGTGAGAGATCTTATATTTCTTCCTCCTACTGTTTTCTCCTATCCCAAAGCCCATTTGTCCTTGTATACTTCTTTCTCAGAACTTGTAGTGGTTCCCTTCCTGCGGGGCTCATTATCAGCCCTTCCTCTCCAACTTCTCCCTACCAGATCACAGAAGAGTAAAGGGAGAACAAGAACTATGCTGGAGAGAAGTGGTTCCAGCAAGATTATCAAATCCTGCATACTACATAGACTAACACTCTTGTGGTCTGTTTTCCTTTGTTGTCTTGGCCAATATGAACTCAGAGCTAGGAGAGGGTGGCAAAGAATTTTAGAAGCTCATCCTGCTAGTGATGAGTTCTGTTTCAGACACGTTGATTCTGAGGTGCTAAATGTAAGCAAGAGAGAAAGGTGTCCAGGCAGATTAAATCATGGGCCTCAAAGCTCCAGAGGGAGCTGGGTTGTTGAGCTTTCCATGGCTCCATAGCAGAAGAGATCAGAAGCAACACCTCTCTAGACCACCAGGACTCCAGAGTTCCTGGCTTAGAAGCAGACAACTTAGAAAGGCTTTTGTAAAATTTAATGGTTAATGACTGAAAAGCACGTTAACAATTATGCACAGAATTCTGTGACCCTGACTCTTGTTATCTCTTTCACAGGGCTCTCCTCCGCTGTCAACTCCACACCACAATGGCTTTCTGTATTTCCTCTTACTTAAAAGAGAGAGAGAGAGAGAGAGAGAGAGAATTGTCATATTCATAGAATAAGTGAATAAGAACATGTATAGTTTATAACATTATTACCATAGTTTAAGACATTGTTGTAAGTATGTGTGTGACCACCACCCAGATCAAGAAATAGTACATTAATATCAGCCCCAGAACATTCTTCTCAACTCCAGCCTCTTCCTCTGCTCCCTCACCTCACATAACCACTTTCTGGTTTTCTCAACAATTATTCTCTTACCTTTCTTTATGCCTGCATTCCTAGGTAATACAGCTATTTTGCCCAGTTTAATACTTTATATAAATAAAATCATGCTGTTTACATTTCTGGTGCCTGACACCTTTGTGTAATTTAGCCATGACGTTCCATGCAACTATAGTTGGTTTATTTTCTTTGCCATTAGTGGTTAAGAGCGGGGATGCCAGAGCCAGACTACCTGGGTTTAAATCCCAGTCCTATCCCTTCTCAGATATGTAACCTTGTGTCTATTACTTCATCTCTCTGTACCTTCATTTAGACTTACCTGGAATTGATTTTTGCAGTAGGCATGGGTTAGGAGTCTATCATAGGTGGTCTTCCCTGAGAAACAGTCTTTGAGCTGGTGATTTGCTCACTTGTGGTTTATCAGAGAAAGCTCTTAGGAACAACACCCAGAAGAACATGAAGGAAGCAGAATTGGACAGAGGGAGAACTTGAACTTAAATCTGAATGGGGAAGCAGATACAGCAGAGGCCTCAGCAGATTTCATGGGGAGCTTTTGATCTGGGATAACCTTCCCAAATGCCTCAAATTGATAGATTTGTACCCCCACACTCACCAGTCTTTGAAAATGTGCTTCTCTTAGCAAAGAGGTACAGCCTTGAGCAAGGCAGCTTTCTTAAGCCAAGGGAAATTCCTGAGGAAGGATTCTGCTATGAGTTGTCAGCGAGAATTAGTACTACTATCCTGAAAAGGATATCTGAGCAAGCATGCTGGCATCCACTACAGAGTCAATCTAATCACCTTCTGCATAAATACTCAATTGGCCCAGCACCTTTCTCCTTGCATGCCATATCTTTCATATTAACTGTTCACACAGGCGTCTATTTCTGTGGGTTTTTTTTTCAATTCTGTTTATTGGTCAATTATCTAATTTTGACAGAGTGATAGCAATACATGTATTGACCAATGGGACCAGAAAAAGAAGAGGTTTGAACTATAAGATATTAAGAGTTTCTATGTTGTTCTCAGCCATTGGACCATCTCTCTTCCTCTTTGCTTTACGTGAAGTATTTACACACATCTTGTTCTTCTGGGATGCACAGTTTACTACTCATCCTTCCAGACTAAGGTGAAACATGATTTCCCCCTTAGCCTCAGGCCCTTCTTTCTTTGTGTTTCTTCAGAACCTTAAGAGCTATCTCATAAGCTGTGTAAAGTTCAAGTCCTGACTTAACTCCTATTGCTGTACAGTCTAGCTGTTTAATCTCTACATGCTTCCATTTCCTCATGACTTTTTGTGAGCATTCAATCTAAAGTGTTGCTTATACTACTATTTTATTTTATAATATTGCTTGAATTATTTTTTTTATTTTTTTAGTATTTTATTTATTTATTTGAGAGAAGAGAGAGACAGAGAGCATGATGGGATGGGGAGGACAGGGACAGAGGGAGAGGAAGAATCAGACTCCCCATTGTGCAGGGAGCTCAACATAAGGCTCTATCCCAGGACCCCAAAATCATGACCTGAGCTGAAGGCAGACACTTAACCAACTGTGCCACCCAGGCACTCCTGAATTATTTCTATTTTCCATTCTACATGATGAGTTTATGCACTTGTAGGTGTCATGAACCATTCATCTTTGTACCGTTGTCTCTTAGCAATAGTTTCACCATATGGACTCAACAGAAATTCCAGTCAGTATAATTCATAATCTAGAATCCAAGAGGCACATTGGCTCACCTGAAAGAATGGTCAAGGATATTCATACACAAGTCATTTGTTTCTGGCAATAAAACTCCAAGACTGGAGAATTTAGTTTAAAACTGTGAAACTAGTAATACTTTCCTAAATTCTAAGTTCCATTTACCTACACTTTCCTCTAGTAAAGGATGCCCCCCTCCCCGTTATCACTGCCCTATATAGAAATGTAGATTTCCATGAACTCTAGGGGAAACTGATAAACTGAAGAATAAGAAGGGGAATGAGAGGAAGAGGGAGGGAAGATGGAGAAGAAGAAAATGAGAAAGAGTAAGAGAAGGAAAAAGAAGAAGGTGGTGAGAAGAAAGAAGGAGGAGGAAGAGGAGAAGAAAAGGAAGAAAAAGCAGAAGCAGCAGCAGAAGGGGAAGAGGAGGAGGGTGGAGAAGAGGAAGAGAAAAAGAGGAAGAAGAACAATAAACAACAACAGGAGGAGGAAGAATAAGAAGAAAATACAAAATACGGCGATGTTTATATACCCTTCCCAACAAACCAACTTTTTAAGATGCTGAGTAGGATATCACTTAACATTCTAGTTTGATATCTTTGAGCTACTTTTCTAAATGTCTGAGCTACCCCAATAAGAAAGAGTAAGTCAGTCCCAGGAAGTCAAATGAACTACCTAGAGAGTACACCACTTAGGACAATGAATGAGTATGCTAAAAGCAAAAAACCTGCTTTTACCCAGAAGGTCAGGAAATAAGTTTTCTATTGAGGAACAAAGAATAGGCTCAGTAGAAAACAAATTTACTAGAGTAAAATGGAACCAATGAAGTTTCTTCTTATTTCTGGAAATTTCTATAGGAAAGTGGATGTGAAATTAAACCAATAAATTTGGAATCCAGAGCCTTCTTCCTTACCTAGACCATAGGAAGAAGACCCAGAGAGCATGTGACAGGACTGTCTTCAAGGCAGGTCATGGAGCTCAAGAATGAGTAATGTCAAAGAAACTTAAGAGCCAAGGAGTTTGTACTCTTCACAAAGTGTAAATAATTTTTTTTTCTTTTGTTATGTTTGCAATTTGAGACCCATGAATCAGGAAGTTTTTCTTTCTCAGAGCTCCCTTTGTCTTCATTCTAAACACCATTATACTGAGATCACGCACAACTCAGTGAAGCAGAAACATCTCTCCTTCTTTTGGGTGGAATCTTTTGGGTAGCTGTTTCCTAGGTGATTGTATGGCAAGGCTGAGAACCTCAGGAATGTTTGTAGGTCAGTAGGGCATTAGGAAAGTAGATTGTATGGCCTGCAGGCATGCAAGAACAGATCTCAGGAGTTTGCTTCTATTTCTTCCAGGCACAAGTGAGAGAGTTCATCTGGATACCAAGGTGAATTTTGGTGGGAAGCTCTAATTAGATAAGATATTACACTAATGAGGTAAGTAATTGTGAGTGAGGACCAACAATATCTTAGGATCCCAAAGTGTACTGTATTTGTTGCTGTCCCTCAGCACATGGGTAACTGAATAATAAGTAGTTCAGGACCAAGGTTAGTCAGCATGGTGATGTCCTTCTCAAGTATGGTGGGATGCTTTATGTGATTATTATTATATGTTTTAACTCCCTGTGCCCTTTGTAGTCTCTTGCCCCAGGGAGCTCTAGATTTATTGAATCTAAAGGAGAGATCTAAAGACTTCTTTTTTTATAAAAGCCTGAAGTAATTGAGATTATCCTAGCAATCCTGATGGAGGAGAAGAAACAGGAGAGTGTTTTTCAAAAGAAAGAGAAATGAAGAGAAGGTACATTATCCAAGACAAGGAAAGGCAGTAAGATCTGAGTTTTTCACTAGGAATGAAAATCCTGAACATCTCTTAGATCCCCAGAAAGGTGACAGGACCCTGGGACAATGGTTGTATTTTACATCTAGGAAAGTTAGACACAAGATCCAGAGTTTCCAACTTGGCAAAGATTTCTGTGCTTCAAGCATGCAGCTCTGGCTTACACAGACCATGTGGGCTTGGAAAATAGGTTTTTCAGGGATTGCAAGATCAGAGGAACATTCTTCAAATATTTTCTTTTGCATATGTCTCCTAGGATCATAGAAGTATCTGGGAGACGGGTGGTGGAAATTGAGATCCCTCATTTATGTCTGAAGTTAAATCTCATGAAACTCTAGGGGAATAAGGAGTACAATCAGATTTACATATTTACTGGTTTTTTTTTTTAAGGGATGTGAATTTTCCTACATACTTAAGGTTGTAGTCTAAGATTCATACTTGCTACACAAGGCTTGACAATAACAAAAGGGTCCTGAGTTTATACCATTAAGTGTTTGAGAGATCATAGATATAAGATGGACTCTTCTTAGAAGAGCAGGTTGGGAACCCAGAATTTAAATTTAAGCTACTGATTTTGTTACGATTTTGAGTCCTAATTTTAAATGCAAAAGGCATACAACAGAGCTAAGTACTATACTACTTTTTATCTCACAAAGCTTTATCTATTAATCTACCTATGTTTTTAGACTCACACAATGCAAAATAGAGGACACTATCTGCATGTGAGTAAGTCAGGAAAGGGTTACACTCCAGATATGCATGAGAAAACAGAGGAGAACTCTGTACAATCCAGAGACTTTCAAGGCTTAGCAAATAACTCATTTCTGAAAATAATGTTGATTTAAACAAGATCTTATCGTCAAAAGATGTGGATACTCCTTGGTAATATGTGAAAATAATTAACAATATTAATTTGACCCATGGGGTTCTGAGTAGAGGGTGCAAAACTTTCAAAAGATGAAGCGTATGTTGAAGTGTCACAAACTTGGTAGAAACTGGAAATCTGCCATTTTTTAAAAGTATTTTAAACATTGGACATATTTATCCAGAGTGGTGCTTCAGATTTTGAATCCTGAAACAACCCCATGAAAAAGGATACAAGACTTTCCCAAAACTGTTAACAAGACAAACTTAAAAAAAACAAAAAAAAATTAGATCTTTGATGACAGAATGAAACACCTAAGATATCATCTTCAGTAGCTCCATTTTAAGTGATATGTTTAACATGCTTAAAATATTCTGCAATTCCTTCATCTTCCACCTTTTCACTGTCCTCTACTACCTCATGCTCTCATTTTGCTTCTTATCTAGCTTGGACACCACACAGCATCATTATAATCTCTTTCTTGCCCCTTATCCCTTGATTAAATTTTCCAGCCAAGTGTTAACTCCAGGTAGTAAACAATCGTACCCTGCAGGGCCCCCTGAATATGGATGCCCACTGGTGTCTTTCTAAATCCATGACCACTAATCTCAAGAGGACCTTAGGTAAGCTAGGTGTCGCTATTCCCTGCCTTACTGCTCTCTTTACTATTCCAACATTGCTTCCACACCTTCTTATACAACTAGTGATCTTGCTTCTCATTTCACTGAAAACATAAAAGTGATCAGTAGAGCAAGTCTATAAGCCACCACCACGTCTACCCATGTGCCTGTATCTGGACTCACATGCCTTCCCTTCCATTACAACTAACCAACTGCCCACGCCCCTATCAAAGCCAGCTGTGCTATCTATGTATGAGAGCCCTTCCACTTTGAGCTACTGAAGGTCCTCACTGAAGCAACTGACTTGTCTTTTGTTCACCAACTTTCCTCTCTAGAACTCTGCTGTCCAATTCAGCATGAACACGTGTGACTATTGAAATTTAAATTAACTACGATTAAATATAATTTGAAACTCAATTCCTCAGTCATACTAGCCGCATTTCAAGTACTCAATAGCCACTTGTGATGAATGGTGACCGTAGAGGAGAGCACAGAGTCAGATGATGGAACATTTCTATCTAGTGAGAGTTTTATTGGAGCGACACTGTCCTAGGAGATTATTCCCATCTATAAATTCTGTAAGCTTGCATCTTAAAAACTATGTATCAAACAAAACTCACCTGGCCTTTCTTCCTCCTCTGGATATTACTCTACTCCTCCCGTACAACCTAACGGCACAATTCTACGAAAGAGGATCTACACTTGGCTGTCTTAACTTTCGTTTCTCTTTTGAGCTCAATTAAGACTTTCATGTTTGCTATTATATACAAATTTTTTTGCGAAACACATGAAAGACCTGTTACTAATCCCAGTTTGCCAAATCAGTCCTTGCCTTAATCAACCAGAAACCCTGAACACAGGTGATCTGAAAGCATGTTTCTTCATTTGATTTCCAGGATGGCGCTCTCTTGATTCCCCTTCGACTTCTGTGCTACCCTTCTCAGCATCCGTGAACTTCAGGACTCCATCTTCTGACTTCTTTTTCCTCTCTGCATTCATTGTCTTAATGATCTCATGCAGTTTCCTTGCTTTAGATACCATCTTTACACTGATGAATCCAAAATTTATATCACCCAGACCAGACTTCTTTCTCAACTCCATACTCCTTTATCTAATTGCTTCATTGCACTCACCATTTCAATGCCTAAAATGCATCTCAAATGTGGTATTCCCAAAATTAAACTGCTGCTTTCCCTCCTACACACAGCCTGCTGCTCCTTAAGTCTTCCCCACTCAGTAAATAGTTGGTCTGTTCTTCAAACTACTCAAGCGTATATCTCTAATTCAGCCACTTCTTAGCTCCTCTTCTGCTACCACTAAAACACAGGCCACCATCTTCTCTCGCCTGAAGTATTGACAAAGCCTCCTACTCAGTCTAACTGGTTTACCTACTTCTCTTATAATCCTACACTCTATTTTGTTGGAACCTATTTATTCTGAATGAATGTAAGAAAGAAAGGCTTTTGTTCAAATGCAAGTCTTATCATGTTACTTCTCAGCACAATGACTCCAGTGGTTCCCCCAGTAAGATAATAGTCGAAAGTTCTTGTGGTGGCTTTCAAGTCCCTATATGATCGCTTCCTGTGGCACCTCTTTGACCTCACCTTCCACCACTGCATGTTTTCCTGCAACCTTCTTGGGCTGGTCTTCTTACAGACACATCCACATTTTAACCACACTCCCTTAGGATCCTCCTGGGCCTTATGTGATCTTCCAACACTTGAGGAAAATCTCCTGATCGTCTTAAAAAACAGCAATCCCTTCACACATTCTACTCCCTTTACCTCCTCATGGTATTTAAACTATCAATTTGCTCATTCTGCCAACATTTTTCTGTTTAGGAATTAAACAGTGATGCCATCAAGCTTAAATAAACATTTTACAAAGCCATAGCAAAAACTGTCAAAGAAGTGTCCTACTGTCTTATTTTCTCCATTCCCTTTCTCTTTTATTACCTACAAATCAGTCTGTTCTGTTATTACTTATCCTAACATTGTTTTTTTTTAATTCTAGTGTCCACATCCAGACTCCTGGGCTTTCATCTCTGTGTACTTCTTACATGGAGTGGTTTCTGAACTACTCCTCTCAAATGTGAACTTACTCATTTTAAGTAAGTACAAGCTTCTGTCTGCTTCATTATGTCTTCTAGTGTATCTAGGCCAGGACATCATATAAAACACATTATCTAATTATAAATTGATTTCTCTTTATTTCTGCCTTATAGTATGGATAGGATATTATATTGAGTTCTGCTAAATTATGTGTACAAAGAGATTATATTGCTTCTGCATTTTTAGATAGTGGGGAATAGTATAAAATATTTATTATAATAAGGAAAAGTTTGGATCTATAGGGTTTTATACACCCAATCTAACTCCACTCCCTCATTTAACAGATGAGAAAAAAAAGCAGAGACATCCAAAGACCATGATGCTGGTTGGCACAGGGTAAATGTACAATGAATTTCATTCATTGTTTTCCTACAAAACATCACCTCAATATGGTTCCAATTCTAAAATAATTAACAGAAATACCTGTTAAATTATCCTTCTTGCCTAATAAATTTTCTTTTAAAGGGAAATTTTATTCCTAATTGGAGTCTCTGAAATTATGTCAATGAAATTTTAATTCTAATTTGATTATCTGAAATCACCTCAACACTTTTCTTTTTATTTTTACAGAAATCCATAATTTAAGAGATGTGGTCTTTTATAAAAAATAAAGTATACCAGCTTATAAATATAAACTTTCAAAGAGCTACCATGCACAATCACATTATGGTGCTGTTGGCATTAAGTGTCAAGTTTCTATTGATTGTTCAGTGTCGTCACCCTACAGACACTCTTATATATCAGTACCAAATACACACAAAATGCTTATATTGTAGGAACATCTGTAATTCCCATGGAATCATTCAATATTCAGGCATGAAATCGAACATTTTACAGAGAGGTCTGACAAAGAGCAGCTTTTCAAATTCAACACATAAATATGAAATTTCTAGCAGATGAAAGAAACAAACTAAGCCCTAGGTGGTGGATTAAAATACATTTTGCTTATAAAAATGATGTGGATTAGATGACCTCAAAGTTATCTTAGAGTTTTACTTCATATAAATCTATAATTTTATCTATTTATTATCAGGTGGATTAATTGTGTGTTATGTCTGTGTTCAGAAGGAGTGTTTCCCACAAATATTGTCAGCAAGATTTATGTTTCTGCCATGGCATTGAGTCACAGTTCTCTGCATTAAAGTTGCTTGGATATGTGCCTGGCTTCATTGCAACACTCATGTTTTTTTAAGCAAATAAGTTTGCTTGGTACCAGGAATATGGAGGTGGGTGTGATGGTCTCTGACCCCATCATGGGTCAGAGTCCATGGACTTGTCTGCTCCTAAAGAAAAGAAAGCCATGCCTTTCATCTGTGTTCCTCCATAAAAGGCTCAGTAAGATGCTTTCCCCAGCCTATGTTTATAAAGTTGTGCAAAAGAGAATAATAAGTTAAGAAGGAAATAACAAGCATGCTGTTGATAGCAGGATCCAGCAGTCTTTGCCCAGCCTAATCTCTTTTTTTCTTTTTAATTAACATATAGTGTATTATTAGCCCCAGAGGTACAGGTGAATCGCCAGGTTTACACACTTCACAGCACTCAGTTTACACACTTCACAACACTCACCATAGCACATACCCTCCCCAATATCCATGACCCTACCACTCTCCTGATATTCCTCTCCCACCAACAACCCTCATTTTGTTTTGGGAGATTAAGAGTCTCTTATGGTTTGTCTCCCACCCGATCCCATCTTGTTTCATTCATTCCTTTCCTACACCCCAAACCCCCCTCTCAACGTTGCCTCTCAACTTCCTCATATCAGGGAGATCATGTGATAATCGTCTTTCTCTGATTGACTTATTTTGCTAAGCATAATACCCTCTAGTTCCATCCAGGTCATCGCAAATGGCAAATTTTCATTTCTTTTGATGCCAGCCTAATCTCTTACCCCCCCCTCCACATCCTATCAGGACTTAAGACTTCTTCTCCCCTGACGTCTCACCAGTCCACAGGCTTGTCTGGATTCCCTGGCCTGGATTACTAGAATATCTTTTTTCTTGCCTAAGTCTTATTCCATTTAGTCCACTCTTCCTACTGCAGGCAGAAATGATCTTTCTAAAGCAGAAAATTAATCATGCTATTTCTAAGTTTAAAAATTCTAGGATGGCTTTTTGATTACTTAGGATAAAAACCAAATTTAATGTGGCAGTTATAAGGTCCTCCATTAATGAGCCCCTACTATGTTCTCCATAGTCTTCCCCACACTGCCTGCTTATACCCTAAGACCCAGACACACTGAAATTCCCTCAACTCTTAAAAGTGACACTTTCTCCGCGACATTTGACTTCTATATAGGCTTTTCCTTCTTCTGGGAACACCATTCCTTCACCCACAAAGGAAGACTTTATCCATAAATTTTTATATATAAAAATTTTTTAGTATTACTTATGTCTCAGTTTTGCAACAGAGGTAGTTTAAGTGTTTTTTTTTCCTTTTTTGCGATTTTATTCTTAAAATGTTACATAATGAACATGTATTAGATTTAAAACTAAAAACTGAACAATTAATGTATGCATACTTGTGACCCACTAATTCCATTCTGGACATATATGCAACAAAAATGCAAATATACATATTTTTCTTCCCCAAAGATTTTATTACCTATGATAGAATTTTTGCTTTTTTAAAGTAAAGACAGATATATTAGACTTTTTTAAGTGACTGTTGTTAGTAGGAGAAAGGTAAGTGGACCCCTCTGAATTATCTTTGTGATTCTTATTAATCTATTCAAAATAAAAGTTAAAAAAAAATACAATGGTCATTGATATAAATATTATATAGTAATTCTAAATAACATTCTTCTGAAAACTAAAACTCAGTTGGCAACTGAATGTGTGAAACACAATGAATCATTGATAAGATCTGTTCTCAGTGTTACTTTATGGTTTAAAAACATTCCTTTAAATGAATCATTTGAATTACTTATATTTATCAAAATATAAATATCAAAGAGGTAAACGTTGAACCATTGTTCAATAAGATTATGTATTTTCTTTTCCTTGTTCCTAGACCTCAGTGAATTCAAAAGTTCACAGATTAGGGAGTCTTAATGTGAAAACTAGAATGAAAAATAAATGAAGAAAAGTGTAGTAGATGGGGCACCTGCGTGGCTCAGTCATTAAATGTCCACGTTTGACTCAGGTCATGATCCCAGAGTGCTGGGATCAAGCCCCAAATGGGGCTCCCTATTTGATGTGAAGCCTGCTTCTCCCTCTCCCATTCCCCGTTCCTGTGTTCCCTCTTTTGTTGTGTCTTTCTCTGTCAAATAAAAAATAAAATCTTGAAAAAAGAAAGAAAAGAAAGGAAGGAAGAAAAAGAAAAGAAAGAAAAACATGGTAGAGTTTCAATGACAAATGAGGGTTGCAAAACAAAGAATGGATAGTTGATTGCTATTTTCCTTTTTTTGGGAAGTGCCTCATCTCAGCACCTCAGAAAGATGGTCTGGAAAAGGCATGGGGGAGGAGGAGGGAGTGAACTTCTTCTCAGGAGCACATGACAGAGCCAAGGCTGGATTGCTTAGTGTGGCTGTCAACTACCACCACCACAACAGGAAGCACCATCTCCTTCACACTTCTGTGTCCACCTCCTGTCTTCACATGTCTCCTTCTTGTCCAGCTTTCCCCATCTAATTAATCCATCAGTCATGATGAAAATAAAAAAGTAAAATTTCTCCAAGATCCTATGGCCAGAACAGAGCTTCTGGTATTCCTTCACAAACTAGCTCATTCATAAGCTTCCTCAGGTTGATAAATAGTACCATTATCTACTTGGTTGCTCACATCAAAAGCCAAGAACCTATTCTTTATTTCTTTCTTTCCCTGTCACATTGCTGTTTAATCCATCAATAAGCCATCTTTCATATTCAAAATGCATCCCAGGGCGCCTGGGTGACTCAGAGGGTTAAGCCTCTGCCTTCAGATCCTGATCTCAGGGTCTTGGGATCGAGCCCCACATCGGGCTCTCTGCTCAGCAGGGAGCCTGCTTCCTCCTCCTCTCTTTCTGCCTGCCTCTCTGCCTACTTGTGATCTCTGTCTATCAAATAAATAAATAAAATCTTAAAAAAAATGCATCTCAAACCTGTCTGCATTTCTCCATCTTCACAGCTACTACCTGGGTCCAAATATCTCTTACCTAGATACAACAATTGGGGTGATCACTTAAAAAACAAATCCAGTCTTTGTGTACAGTGTAAGAGAATGGTCGAGTTTCATTCTTCTACATATAGCTGCCCAGTTTTCCCAGCACCATTTATTGAAGAGACTGTCTCTTTTCCACTGTATATTTTTTCCTGTTTTGTCGAAGATTATTTGACCATAGAGTTGAGGGTCCATATCTGGGCTCTCTACTCTGTTTCACTGGTCTATGTGTCTGTTTTTATGCCAGTACCATGCTGTCTTGGTGATCACAGCTTTGTAGTAAAGCTTGAAATCAGGTAACGTGATGCCCCCAGTCTTATTTTTGTTTTTCAACATTTCCTTAGCGATTTGGGGTCTCTTCTGATTCCATACAAACTTTTGGATTATTTGCTCCAGCTCTTTGAAGAATACCGGTGGAATTTTGATCGGAATAGCATTAAAAGTATAGATTGCTCTAGGCCGTATAGACATTTTAACAATGTTTATTCTTTCGATCCAAGAGCATGGAATGGTCTTCCATCTTTTTGTGTCTTCTTCAATTTCTTTCATGAGTGTTCTGTAGTTTCTTGAGTACAGATCCTTTACCTCTTTGGTTAGGTTTATTCCCAGGTATCTTATGGTTCTTGGTGCTATAGTAAATGGAATCGATTCTCTAATTTCCCAGTGTGAGACAGGAATCCATCAGAATCCTAGAGGAGAACATAGGCAGTAATCTCTTCGATATCAGCCACAGCAACTTCTTTCAAGATATGTCTCCAAAGGCAAAGGAAAAAAAAGTGAAGATGAACTTTTGGGACTTCCTCAAAATCAAAAGCTTCTGCACAGCAAAGGAAGCAGTCAAGAAAACAAAGAGGCAACCCACGGAATGGGAAAAGATATTTGCAAATGACAGTACAGACAAAAGGTTGATATCCAGGATCTATAATGAACCCCTCAAACTCAACACATGCAAAACAATCATATCAAAAAATGGGCAGAAGATATGAACAGACACTTCTCCAGTGAAGACATACAAATGGCTATCAGACACATGAAAAAATGTTCATCATCACTAGCCATCAGGGAGATTCAAATTAAAACTACATTGAGATATCACCTTACACCAGTTAGAATGGCCAAAATTAGCAAGACAGGAAACAACACGTGTTGGAGAGGATGTGGAGAAAAGGGAACCCTCTTCCACTGTTGGTGGGCATGCAAGTTGGTGCAGCCTCTTTGGAGAACAGTGTGGAGATTCCTCAAGAAATTAAAAATAGAACTTCCCTATGACCCTGCCATTGCACTCCTGGTTATTTACCCCAATGATACAGAAGTAGTGAAAAGAAGGGCCATCTGTACCCCAATGTTTATAGCAGCAATGGCCACGGTCGCCAAACTGTGGAAAGAACCAAGATGCCCTTCAACGGATGAATGGATAAGGAAGATGTGGTCCATATACACTATGGAGTATTATGCCTCCATCAGAAAGGACGAATACCCAACTTTTGTAGCAACATGGACAGGACTGGAAGAGATTATGCTGAGTGAAATAAGTCAAGCAGAGAGAGTCAATTATCATATGGTTTCACTTATTTGTGGAGCATAACAAAAAGCATGGAGGACATGGGGAGTTAAGAGAGAAGGGGGTTGGGGTAAATTGGAAGGGGAGGTGAATCATGAGAGACTATGGACTCTGAAAAACAATCTGAGGGGTTTGAAGTGGCGGGGGGGTGGGAGGTCAGGGTACCAGGTGGTGGGTATTATAGAGGGCACAGATTGCATGGAGCATTGGGTGTGGTGAAAAAATGATGATACTGTTATGCTGAAAAAAAAAAAAAAGAAATCCAATCAAATTACTGCTTTACTTAAAGACTTCCATTGACTCTCCACTGTAACTGGAATAAAATACTGACTCTTGACCATGGCTCCTCAGAGTCCCGTCTCTACCTCTCAGGAGGCACTCACTCTGCCCCAGCTGCCTGTCCCTTTTTCTGATTCTCCAACAGGCTCAGTTCAGTACTATTCTAGTGTCTTGCACTCTGCCTGGAAAACTCTGTCCCCAGAGCTGTGCATGGCTCAAGTCATTGCCATCTAACTGAGGCCTATTCAGAACACCCAAACTAAATTAACCCTCTCAATGTGAAATAATTAATTGTGCTCACCTATCCATTGTTTATTGTTCTGCCCTTTCCCAATCCCATGTAAGTTCTAGGTGAGCAGAAGTCACTGATATTTGGGGACTCTAGAGAAGTCTGACACATGGTACCCTCTTTAAAAGAATGTGTTGGCAATTTTTTGGTCCATTTTTTCCTTCTATTTTCTCTCATCAAGATGACTAAAATATAAGGAGAAAAAAGAATAATAAGAGATTGTAGGGTCCAAGAACAGGCCACCCAAAATGTGCCACTTAAGCAAAATGATTATTTTAAATGAAGATTACTTAAGAGACAGCCTTTGCAAGAAGGACTCTCAGAAGTAGAGACTCCCTGAAAGTAGGAAGTAAATCTGCCATGGAAGGTACTCTCCCTGCACCAAGAAGGGGAGGGATATACTTATCACGGGAGATAGGAAATTTAGAGCCAAGAAGGCTCTAACTATAAACAAACAGTGTTACTTTTTTACTAATCTATGATACTAACCCATTTTCTGCTGAGAATTTCTTACTAACTGAAGCTCCCAAAGTTAATTTTTCCTTGAATAGGTCAATTCCTCACAGATTTATTGTCTCTTTGTATAAAGAAAATCTAAGAACTGCCTGCCTTGTTCATTTTTTTTAGGTCTCAATTTCATTATTGGGCCTCTGTGAGCACGTAATACAGCTTTGTTTTTTTTCTCTTGTCATTCTTTTTCGTGTAAATCTAAATTCTTAGTCTAGCTAGAAGAACTGTGGACAGAGGGAAAATTCTTCCTCTTTAAGATCAAGAAATAACAACATCAAGGGAAATAGAACAGTTCTTCCAGATTGTTCAAGACAAAATGAAAAAAAAAAAAAAGGAAGAGACAAGTATACTGCCAAAGGAGACCTATGCAAACCGTGTACAGGCAGAGTTCAATGAAGTTGTCTCTTGATTTTGGTTAGTGTGACTACTATGCAAATACCTTTGTTTGCTTTTATTTTAGCAAACATTATTTTCCACAATAGATTTTGGGTGGAGTAGTCATTGTGCTTCGAAGATATTAGTACACTGTCCTTGATTAAGAAAAGAATGAAATCAAAACATTACTTACTCTGTAAATGACTGCCACATTGCTCAATATCCCCGTTGTCATTAAGTAAGTCTCTTTCCATCTGAGGTATCAAAACTTCTTTTTTATTTTAAAAGAGAGTGAAAAAAGAAGGAGAGGTGAAGATTTTTATAATCATCCATTGAATTTTGCATATAAAATGGTGAATACACTTTATATATATGTATTTGTGACCAAGACACACCTAAGGGCTGGGCAATTTGTCACTTTTGCTAAATTATGACCCTTCAGACCCAGTAAGAACCTACCTGTTACTTACAGGATTCCAGCTTTTCTTGCGGTATATTTTATCTGTATTCTTGCTGCTTGAGAAAAGGAAAGATGTTTCCACAATATGAACCAATAATGGGAAACTGCGAAAAGGAACATGTTGTCATGAAAAAAAAATCCCAGCCTCAGAATCGGAAACCTTGTTCCTACCTCTATATGATTTCTCAGGGCCTCATATTCCAGGATTTAAAATAAGCACAGAGATCTTTAAGGTTTGATTAAACTCTAAAAAAATGAAAATAAAAAGTCATCGCAGAAGAGCTTTCCTTAGGCAATCAATGATTAAGATTATATCTCACTGAGCTATCAAGAGAAGAATGAAGACATTGTATTATTAAAGTAAACCTCATTAACAAAATCATCCCTAAAGAAATTGTTTTTATTGGGAATACTTATTAAGAATGGCACTTGCCAAGGGTGATTTCAACACAAAGAGCAGTAAATCTATCACAAGTTTTCTAAATAAGGTTCTCCCAGTTTAGTTCAATCAATATTTACTAAGGTCCTAATTTTCTAATTTCTAAATCAAATAGAAATCTTTAGCTTGACTTTGGACAACACGACAGAGAGTTATATTTTTCAGTACTGAAGATTTGTACTTTGTAGGTTCTCCCCCCCACTAAGGAACCAGTTCCCTCATTGTTGAAGAAGACACATTGAGTTCTTCTTTTGGTGGTGGGGGGGGCGGTGGGTAGGAGGAATGGTGATAAAGGACACTGTCTGTTGATAACCTAAACTTTCCCAGTGGCAATCTTGGAGTCAAGAGCTTTACATTCATCGAATCGTGATTATTCTTAAATGTTTGGAGTGAAGGAAGCCTTGGAGCAGCAGAGCTCTTTCGTAGAGAAAGAGACTCTTTGCACCAAGGTTGGAGCAACTGAAAGAAAAAAAAATGTGGAGAATGGGCATCTCTAAGGAAGCTGCAGCCAGTGACATGGTCAAAGCACAGAGAACATGTTCAAGTCAGAGAGTCTGAAATCTGGGCTGGCATAGAGACCTCCCAACAATGAGGTAAGTAGGAGATACAGCAATTTTCTCAGTGTACATGATGCTTGGATATACATACATACTTCTATAAATTCAAAATCTCTTCTGTTTTCCATTTTTAATTCCATCCAGGTTTCCATCTAGTACCTTTTGTTGCTGTCCTGTCTACCAAACCCTGGCTAGTCCAACAGTACTGCTACCAGATTCTACTGTGTAGGTGGAAATGAGAGCAGTGTTACCAGGTCATTCATTCACATGGGATGGCTGAAGGGCCTTTGCACTTGCTGCTTTTCCCACAGATATATGCCTAGTTTATTCCCTCATCTTCTTCAAGTGTCAGCTCAAATATGGCACTATCCAAGAGGCCTCCTTTCTCCTCATTTGAAATGCCATTCCTCTATTAATCTCTATCCACTCATATGTTACATTTTTTTCATTGTCCTGATCACCCCCTGACAAATATTTTCATGTAAATATATCTATTTGATTCTATGCTTCTCTTGTGTCCATTACTAGAGAGTTAAACTCCGTGAGAGTGGAGACTTCCACGTACTCACTGCTGAATCCTAGCACCAGTAACAATGTCTGGCTTAATGTGTAGGTGCCTAACAGACCTTTGTGGATTGCATAAATTAAAGCCACTCAGTACCTTTGATCACCTTTCAGAACAAGTCAAAGCACTGGGTAGGTGGAGAAAGAAATTGTCAAGGTCATTTTTCTACCACCTGGACTTCCCCATTTTAGCTCTTCTGAAGGCTTGATGATGGCTTCCTCTCAAGGGAAGAATTAAGAGATCAGAGACAATGTGGAAGGTCATTTGTTGCTTATGTTCTAGATATGCTTTTAAAGCTGTAATTTTCCTAGAGGAAATATTTACAGGGCATGTTTTACACAATCACCTGTTCTCATAACAAAGCAGTGGCTAATGTTTAAGGAAAGAAGCCTCATTGGGATGTAGGTGATATATATGGTAACCTATACTTCCCCTTCCCCTTTAAAAAATAATATTCCCAGGCTTAGTTTGGTTGATTTGGCTTAACTGGTCAGACTCAGGAATTCTTTGAACTTTAAAAACACTAAAAAAAAAAAAATCTACCAATGATTTGGACACTCTTCTCTTTCTCAGTCTTTGCTGGAGGCCACACACACACACATAAAATGTGTAGTGTAGTTTCTTAGCTTGAGATCCTAAGGAGAATATTATGTGATATTTTACTGAGTTCCTGCCTTGTATCAGGAAGTACATTTGATGAGACACGTGGGTGGCTCACTCAGTTAAACGTCTGCTTTTGGCTCAGATCATGATATTGGGGTTCTGGATCAAGTCCTGCATTGGGCTCCTTGTTCAGGGGGGAGACTGCTTCTTCCTCTGTCTGCTGCTCCCCCCGCTTATGTGTGCTCTCTCTCTTAAAAATAAATAAATAAAATCTTGAAAAATATGTTTGATTCAGATGACTCAAAGCCATTCATTATTTCCATTTCCACTCCCAGTTTCTAGACAGCCTATTAGACTTGTCTGTTTGAATATCTCGTGAAGATTTTGAGAACTCCCTGTCCCTGAATTAAATGAGGGTGGTATTGCATGTACTTACCGCATCCTTGTGTTAATAATGCTGGTGCCAAGCAAAACAAGTTAGCTCCTTGATCCAGGAAATACTCTTTCCTGAAAGCTAAGACTGTGTGCCCTTTGGACAGCTTATTTATCAAGACTCGTTTCAAGACTTTTGCCTCGGTGTGCCCACTGATCCCTACCTCCCTCCATCTTGCAAAACCCACTTCAAAATTCCCTAGCCAAGGCTCTAACTTTCTTGCCTTAACATTTTGAGATATCCCATAGATCTGTGAAACATCCTAATAAACATCAACAAGTTTTTCTGTAGCCTTTTGGAGAATTGACAGCCAAAAACCTCCTAAGTACCATTGTCTGAATCTGGCTTCACTATTTCCTCCCCAAACATAATGTTTCTCTTTTGATGACATTAGAATCTACCCAACATGTCAATTAGAAATAGAATACCTTTAAACAATTTCCCTCACCTCCAATAATTAATCAATTCAAAAGTCAATAATTTTGTCCTTAAATATTTTCCAACATTCCCCTTTCAATTTCTTGCTGGTGTCTTCTCACTTTTTTCCTTCCCCACCCTGAGTATTCTTGGTAATTAATTCCAGCTACCTAATTGGGATGGTTGAAAGCTGGCATCATGGGTGCTGCTTAAATCTCACCAATACTAAAATTCACATCTCCAAGAGAGGGGTTTGGGGGCCTTCCCACCTCTTCACCTTTCCTCTTTCCTACCTAACAAAAGATCCCCTTTTTTTATACAATAGTACACCTCCTTGCCCTCAATCCCACAGTTACTATTACTGTTGTTATTAAC
Organism: Mustela erminea; assembly: GCF_009829155.1. Lineage (NCBI taxonomy): Eukaryota > Metazoa > Chordata > Mammalia > Carnivora > Mustelidae > Mustela > Mustela erminea. The sequence goes on along the minus strand of NC_045615.1, from coordinate 156,936,139 downwards.
TTGGTTGTAACACAAGGGATGTTGTTTGAGCTATCCTGGAAAAATAAGTTTGATGCAATGAAGATGATTTGGAAGGAAGATAATTTCGAGGGGGTACCCTTTTGTCTGTCCAGAGTCCGACATTCCTTCCAATGAAGGAACAGGTTCCCATCCCATAAATTCCACAGTGGTGGCCACAGGAATGAAAAAGAGGTGGTATTATCAATTTACAATTCTGGGTACACCTCATCCTCTCATGGGCCACAAATTTTAATATTTTTTATTGGGCCACAAATTTTAACATTTTTTACCAACACTTTGACATTGTTTGATTGTCTTTTATTTCCCAAACTAGCCAAATGCCAGGGGGATGGCCCAAAACTGAACTGCCTGGGTCTTGGCTTACAGGGTTCTCAGAGCAACTGAGAAGAAGGTCTTCAGTTGTTTACCTACAGAGGCATCCCTGCCATGGAGCCTTCTCATAGAAAAAAATGTGAGCCCTAAGGACACAACTACCAGGTCACAAGAACTCGGAATTATAGACTTATAACATGAGCTTCCTGTATGCTGGGAAAGGTACTACATGGACCCCAGTCACCATATAAGGAACTTCTTGCTGCCCTTAATGATTACATGGTTCAGTGTTATTTTTAGCTGCATCAAGAGTTCAGTAACATTCTTGGGCATGGCCTACCACAAGGCAATGATCAAGTTTGGGGTTTTCATTTTTGGTTTTTGGACCCCACCCACTTCCCTTCCCCAGGTCAGCAGATGACCATTAAAGAGGAAATAAGATTAAGCTACTTGAGAGTGAGGAAACTAACCCCAAAATTAAAAATTAACTGACCGTTTTCAAAGATAACAGTTTACACATATTGAATGTTAAGCAAAACCATAGTTATAAAACCTTGTGATATAGGTATAATTATTAGACTAATTTTACTGAAGAAGAACAGAGTAGGTACAGAAAATTTAAATAACTTGTCCACTTACATGGTAGAGTTTAGATTTGACCTGAGCCTATGCACTTCACCATTTTTACCAGGGTTTCTCGAAATGCATTCCATGGGAAAGCAGTCCCCTAAGATTCTCCATAAGAATGATAATAGAGGCATTAAATACCTTAATTCATGGCAGTTTGCCACAAACACCACCAAATAAAGGCTCTGAAAACACCTGTTTTATTTAGTATTATACTAACTTTCACAATCTTACCAAAGTACAGCACACTTTTCTGCATAACTACCACTAACATCCCAGCAAACACAAACACATAAGGATGGTAGAGGATAGAATCCCAGATTCTCTTCACATCCTTTCTGGATCCAGACGTAATGTATCACAAAGAGGTTTGTTCCATATTTCCCAAGTGAGTTAAAAAATAGAAATTCTTTCAAATGAATGTCAACATCTATGACAGATGTGTGTGTGTGTGTGTGTGTGCGCGCGCGCACGCATGTGTGGTGTTTAGCTTTGCCTGGTGGATGATCTTCAGGATAAGCCTATCAAAGTTCAGGACATAAGATCACTAATTAAAGTGCAGGACAAGAGTTGTAGCTTCTCTGTGGTTTCCTAAAAATGAAAAAACAAAATTACAAGTGTACCAAGCCCAGTTGGTGCCCTATAGGGTCAGCCAGAGTTTCTATAGGTAGGTGACTGTGATAATTTCAGCTGGTGAGTTCGTAAAAGGAAATGATCATCCAGAAATAAAGAAAAGGGAAAAGTTCAGCAGAAGATAATCTCTCCCCTTAAAAAAAGTATATATATATATATACACATTTTTACATATACTTTTACTTTTATATATATATATATATATATATATATATATATATACATATATATATATGCAGTCTACAGGACTCATAAGGACAACAATTTTCAGACACAAAGTCTATATATCTGACATTGTATGGTGTTCAGAACATTCCCTGGTTCTGAACAGATGGCATACCTCTCTTTACGTCAGTTTCCTTATATGAGAATGAGGTAATGAAAGTCCCATTCTAAACAATCCTTATGAAGATTAAGCAAGATGACGCACTTGAAGAGCTTCATCAGGGCCAGCACGTACAGATGCTCCTTTGAGTTGGATATTATGAAGACAGTAGGAGGAATTCCACAGAAACTTGTCCTCAAGCAAGTCACTTCCTCCTTCCAAGAGTCTGCTTTCCTGTGTTGACAGTTTTCTCAATAGTTCCTTGGCCTATCAAAAAAAAGCAGTGGGAAAAGGCAGCTCGTTGGATGGAAACAGGTGCACCCAGTCTCAATCTGACTCACAAAGACTGACAGAAATAGGGTGAGAATCCAATTCCAGGACCTCTGGTCTTACGAGTATTAAAATCACTTAACAAAAAACAAATTAGAGATCCCCAAATAGAGCAGGACTTGGTACTAATTGGGAAGAACCTTCTTTCCATCATTGTGCTGTTCGATAATGCAGGATTAAGGTGGGAAGTATCTTCAAAGGATACTAAAAAGTAACTAAAATGTACTAAGCTCTTACCATACAATTTCTGGGCTAAACACTTTGTAAACTTTCTTAAATTTGATGCTTAGAGTAAACTAATGATTCAGACTATTTTTATATCAATTCTCTGGACAAGTAAATAGATCCTTGGAGTGGTCAAGAAATCAGCCCAAGGTCACACACAAGGTAAGTGCTTTGATCTGACCCCAAGAGGTCTGTTTCCAGTACCAGTCAATTTAATGACTCTGCTGCGGTGGCCCACCTGGACCAAACCCACTGCCTACTGAGATTCTGAGTCACTTATAAGAAGCTGTAATGTAGATACAGCTTTTCATTCATCAGAGTGTTGACCAAAATATGATCTTTTAGAGGACACACCACCATGTTTAGCCAAGATTTTACTCACTGCTGCATGGTTTATAATCATCAGAAACTCTTATGTTACTTGAGGAATGCCAGCTGGGTATTTCTCCGGTTAAAAATCATCCTAACTGTATATGACCTGTTCATGAGTCTTCCTAACCTCTAAATAGGGACTGGTCTTCAATACCACAACCTCCGTCTTCTGTTAAGCCATTAGCAATCCTAGCATACAATCCTCCTTAAGATGAAAGGCAATGATGAGGCCTAGGTATCCAAAAGTCTTACGGATGTTGAGTGGAGAGATTATGTGAGAAAGATTTTTATGTCGTCATATTATTGCACAAAAAATGAAATCAACCATGGAATTTAAATCTTCCAAACCTAAAAGCCTCGTGACTGAATTGGTTGGTTATCTGTTTTGATGTTGTGAAGGGCTCGCCATTCTGTTTTTGTTTGTTTGTTTAAAGTCTTTTTTTTTTTTTTTCGATTTGACATGTATGCAGCACTTCTGCATTGGGTATGTAGAAAGAAATTAATAAAGAAAGCCCTAGGCCTTAAAAAATTTTAAGTTTTAACTTGAAAATGGTTATAAGAAAGACATTTAGAAAATTTAAAACAGAAATACTGATGTAAAATGATGATTATAATCTAGTCACTATACATATTATTTTGGCACCAATTTTGTGTAACCAAGAAATTTTCTAAATTGATGCTACTGGTGTACAAGCCACAGCAAACTGCTAATGCTCCTGTATATCTGAATTGGAATGGACAAATAATGATAATCTTACTTACTTACATTATGTCTTCTCTGTGGCAGACAATGCTCTCATATAATCCTCATTAAATCCCTATAACAAAAGTGAGGAAAGAGAGCCCAAGAGGCCAAGAGAGGTTCAGCAATTCATCTGAGGTCACATAGCTTGCATGTGGCAGAGCCAGGATTACAACTCAGAAAATATGGTTTCAGAGTCTCAGGTCTTCACCCCCATACTCTGACTCAATGTTATTCCCAAGATGTCAGCTTAAAGGGCAAGACAACTCCTATCATAGGAGCCTTAGGTGAGGAAGGTCATGCTCTAGCCTTCCACTCAGAAAATACTGCAAGAGCAACCCAGACTGAGAATGACTGGAAAAGCACAAACTAACTGGCCTAGCCAGGGCCTGCCCCAAAGGCCAACCTCACAGGACTGTCTCTTACTGAGAAATGTTAGGTCAGGATGACAACCTAGAGGTGCTGATGGACACCTGTGCCCCTCTGGCCTGCTGAGCTTATGTTTCAGAAGAAAGAAGGGTCTCTTAATATATGAATTCTCCTGAATATTTCCCCTGCAGAATGTGAAGTGTCACATCAGGTGATTGATAGGGCCTGAGGATAGAGAAGTCATAGGTCCATACCCTCCAGAAACTCATGTTCTAAAGGTCTTTGTTGGCAACCACTCTTGGTTCTCATTTCCCTCAGTCTTTCCTCAGATATCTGTATTTAATTTTCAAGAAAGTTTTAGTATCTTTTTAAGATTTTTTTTTAAGTAATCTCTATACCCAATGTGGGGCTCAAACTCACTACACTGAGATCAAGGATCACATGCTCTCCCAACTAAACAAGCCAGGCACTGTAAGAAAGTTTCAATATTACACATAGGTTCGGACTTTATCAAACTGAGAAATGAATTGACTTAAGAGTTAATCCGTTGACTAATGAAAACCAGCCAAACAAGTTAGGGTGAATTCTGCACCCTCATGCCTTGCTCTGATTCAGACATCAGCATTCTTGAGGTAGAGGTTGCAATGAGCTGACTGCCAGCACTACTGATGTCCTTCAGCTATGGACTCAGGGACTGAGAGATACCAACAAGCTTGGGACAGAGGACTATGTGCTACAGAAACAACTTAATCCCATATCTATTGTGTATCTGCCAAGCAAAGACATTTCATGTGTTAGCTGACAATGCTAATGCCTTTTTGGTGCATTCACAACACACTGGGAGGTCATTGCCAAGCTGCCTGAAGTACGGTAATGTGAAAATTAGAAGTATTCACTAATGCCAAGACAAGAAACTTGTATTATAGCTTTGCCAAATTACTTGTGTGAAATCATATATTTTGAGATTATTTTCAACACATTTATTTAAAGACCACCAGCCAGGAAATGTGTCAACTATTTAGAACACAAAGATACATAAGACATGGTCACATCTAGTGCCAAACTTTCAATGCATATCAGTGGAAGCAGTAGTATCTATGATATCTTAATACAAGGGAAGCAAAACTTGTTTCTTTCCTCTTTGAGGGAGACTTAATTTGATGTTATCTTAGAGTGTTAGTTATAAATAAATAGTTTATCTTCTTAGTCTTAGATTTTGAGCAGGGGAGCAAAGCAGTTCTCAGCTGCTAGGCAAAACTTTTTAAAAGTTTTTGAGGGTGGCAAGACACCTGGCTGGCTCTGCCACCCGGGCATCAGCTTTCAGCCCACTTTTTAAAAGTTTTTGAGGGTGGCAAGACACCTGGCTGGCTCTGCCACCCGGGCATCAGCTTTCAGCCCAGGCCATGATCCCAGGGTTCTGGGATCAAGCCCTGCATCAGTCTCCCTGCTCAGGGGGGAGCCTTCTTCCCCTTCTCCTTCTGCAGATCCCCCTACTTGTACTTTCTCTCTCTCTCTCTCTCTCTCTCTATCAAATAAATAAATAAAATCTTAAAAATAAAGTTTCTGATGGTGACAAAATAAGAAACAGGATTTCATAATACAAACATTACGTAAGACATTCCTTGTAAAGAAATAAATAAGTCTCTTCAATAAATGGTGCTGGGAAAACTGGACAGCTATATGTAGAAGGATGAAACTGGACCAATCTCTTACACCGTACACAAAGATAAACTCAAAATGGATAAAAGACCTCAATGTGAGACAGGAATCCATCAGAATCCTAGAGGAGAACATAGGCAGTAACCTCTTCGATATCAGCCACAGCAACTTCTTTCAAGATATGTCTCCAAAGGCAAAGGAAAAAAAAGCGAAGATGAACTTTTGGGACTTCATCAAAATCAAAAGCTTCTGCACAGCAAAGGAAGCAGTCAAGAAAACAAAGAGACAACCCATGGAATGGGAGAAAATATTTGCAAATGACAGTACAGACAAAAGGTTGATATCCAGGATCTATAATGAACTCCTCAAACTCAACACATGCAAAACAATCATATCAAAAAATGGGCAGAAGATATGAACAGACACTTCTCCAGTGAAGACATACAAATGGCTATCAGACACATGAAAAAATGTTCATCATCACTAGCCATCAGGGAGATTCAAATTAATACCACATTGAGATATCACCTTACACCAGTTAGAATGGCCAAAATTAGCAAGACAGGAAACAACATGTGTTGGAGGGGCTGTGGAGAAAGGGGAACCCTCTTCCACTGTTGGTGGGAATGCAAGTTGGTGCAGCCTCTTTGGAGAACAGTGTGGAGATTCCTCAAGAAATTAAAAATAGAACTTCCCTATGACCCTTCAATTGCACTCTGGGTATTTACCCCAAAGATACAGATGTAGTGAAAAGAAGGGTCATCTGTACCCCAATGTTTATAACAGCAATGGCCATGGTCGCCAAACTGTGGAAATAACCAAGATGCCCTTCAACAGACGAATGGATAAGGAAGATGTGGTCCATATACACGATGGAGTATTATGCCTCCATCAGAAAGGACGAATACCCAACTTTTGTATTTGGGACTGAAAGAGATTTTGAAAAAGAAATACTTCTGCATTTTGGGACTGAAAGAGATTATGCTGAGTGAAATAAGTCAAGCAGAGAGAGTCAATTATCATATGGTTTCACTTATTTGTGGAGCATAACAAATAGCATGGAGGACATGGGGAGATAGAGAGGAGAAGAGAGTTGGGGAAATTGGAAGGGGAGGTGAACCATGAGAGACTATGGACTCTGAAAAACAATCTGAGGGTTTTGAAGGGGCGGGGGGTGGGGGGGCGGGGTGCCAGGTGGTGAGTATTATAGAGGGCACGGATTGCATGGAGCACTGGGTGTGGTGAAAAAATAATGAATACTATTATGCTGAAAATAAATAAAAAATAAATTTAAAAAAAAGAAATAAATGGGGCGCCTGGGTGGCTCAGTGGGTTAAGCCGCTGCCTTCAGCTCAGGTCATGATCTCAGGGTCCTGGGATCGAGTCCCGCATCGGGCTCTCTGCTCAGCGGGGAGCCTGCTTCCCTCTCTCTCTCTCTCTCTCTGCCTGCCTCTCCATCTACTTGTGATTTCTCTCTGTCAAATAAATAAATAAAATCTAAAAAAAAAAAAAAAGAAAGAAATAAATGAATTTGGCAATAGCAAGCTTGTTGACATACCCCCATGGGCCAATGTCTAAGTGTCTACTTCAGAGACAGTATGAACAGGGAAGAACATTTATCAATAGCATGATAGAGATTAATAATTATCAATCCAACAGCCAATTCCCTTTTCTCCTAATTCTGATTTTACTATGCATTCTCCATAATGTGACCATGTGGATTCTGTGCCCACCACCACCACCCCCAGGGATGAATTATAACTGATCTAAATCCATTGGGACAATCCCATTTTCCTTTGCTAGTGATTGCTTTAGGGGTTGGCCCGTGACCTATCTCTGGCCAGTTGGATGATAGAGCAATATACTAGAAAGACTCCTGGAAAGGACTTTCTTCTCAACAAAGATAGAAGCATACAATAGATATGCTCTTTCTACTAAAGACATTGTCCTGTGCAAGTATGATGCTTGGAGATACACCTTCAACTTGTAACAATGATGAAAGGCATCATCAATGTGACAGGATCTCAAGAGCCTTGATAGCATGGTCAATCTGCTTAGCCATTCTTAAAACCAACCTTTTCATGACTTTATGTTATGTGAAATCATAACAAACAATTATTTATCCAAATGAACAAAGTACATTGTCCAGGCTCAAAGATAACAGATAGGAAGGGATAGGCGAGATTTCAAATACAGATATATCTAATTCAGAAACCATTGGCTTGGTCCATTATGCCAGACTAAAGAAGTAAAAAACTAAGAGAGGAAAAAGTGAATATTAAGTATCCTGGTTTTTCCCCTGGTACACAATGACTATCCCAATGTGGATATCCCAGTAGTATATACTGGGCAAGTGGCAGATTTGTTCAGTTTTTGCTTCCTTTGCCCTAAGTCAAGGTCAGCTGTAGAGAAGATCATAGCATTCTGATTGGTAAAGTTTAGCTAAATGATTCAGAACAAGACAATTTGTTTTAAAACTTCTTTAGTGATTCAAATCCAAATGTCATTAGTAACAACAACTTTTATAGCTTTCAATCTAAATAATCATTGCCCAAATAAGCCTTCTTCTTGATTTTTAGTTATGCACAAATTATCTTCTTTAAAAGCTTCCCAAAACAATCAAATAAATTTCTGAAAATGTCCACATTAGGTCAAATACTTCAGCAACTTCCTTTTTTCTGATAAAATGAAGAGTTATCTTGTACTGAAAACAGACTGTCTCTCACAAGTCAACAGTGATTTAAGAAACCTGGAGAGATTTCAAACACTTCTGGTGAAAGAATAACATTCTATTGTCATGATAAAGATGACAGCACCCTCAGGAGAAGAAGCAATTCCAGGGAGAAGTGCAAATCAAGAGAAGGAAGCAAACGGTGGAGGAGTAGGAGACTGAAATATCATCAGGTCCCAGGAGTTCAGCTAGAGAGGTATCAAACCATTCTGAACACCTACAAACTCAATAGGATATCAAAGAGAAGAAGAGCTGCAATTCTAGGAACAGAAAATCGACCACTTTCCAGAAGGTAGGACATGCAGAGAAGTGAATCTGAAGCCACCAGCTGATAGACCATGTGAGGAGGGGCTGGCTCCCAACAAATGAGAGAGCAATAGAGCACAAAATTGGAATTTTAGAAGTCTGCACCACTGAGGGATGTCGATCCAGAGGCTAAGTGGGAGGTGGAGCCCTCATGGGAACAGTGTGGTCTCATGACCTGCAGGATCACAGAAAGACCAGGGGTGCCTGAGTGTGGCAGAGCTGCCAGGCATTGGAGCAGGGAAGCTGGCTACAGAGATGGAGTCAAGGAGTGTGCTCTCAGCTCAGGATTACCATAAACCATGATCCAAGGCACAGTTGGGTCACTGCTCTTCAAGAAGAGAGACACCCCCTTGTTCCTCCTCCAGGAGGAACAGCATAGAAGTGTGCAGCAGGAATCTGCTGGGTCTGGAGACTCCAAATGGCTTGTGCACCAGAGATAAAAATCCTTGGTCACAGGCCAGGTGAGCTCAGAGTGTGGCTGGAGACCAGGAATATGGGAGGGATTGACTGTTTTTCTCTGAGGGTCCGCTGAGTAGTGGGGCCCTGAGCTCTCAGCTCCTATGGGCCAGCGATTTGGAGGTGGCCATTTTCATTCCCATCCTCCAAAGCTGTAAGGAAAGCATTCAGGGATCAAAAGCTACTGAGAGCAAACCCAAGCAGATTACTTAGCCTGGCCTCTGGCAAAGGCAGTACAATTCCACCTTGGGCAAAACTTTTGAGAATCACTGCAACAGGCCCCTCACTCAGAAGATTAGCAAGAACATGCAACCAAGACCAAGTTACTGATCAATGAGAACTGCAGAACTCCAGAGCTAGGGGAAAGCAACACATAGAAATCATGGCTTTTTCCCCAATCCTTTAGTCTTTCAAAGTTAAATTTTTAAAATTTTACTTTTTCCTCATTAATTTTCTTCTTTCTTTTTTTAATATTTTTAAGCTATTCTATCTTATCAATACCTTTTAAAAAATCTTTTAAAATTTTCATTTTTATAGTCCTATTTTATCCCTTCACTGTATTTAACCTTATTTTTCGTATACATATAGATTTTTTTTTCTTTAAAATTTTGGGATACAATTTCTTCTAATAGATCAAAACATACCCTAAACCTAGTGCGTGGCTTTATTCTAGTCTCCAACCTGACCACATTCTCTCCTCTTTTTTTTTCTTTTTCCAACCAACTTGCCTTATCAATTCCTTTTTTAGAATCTTTTTTCACTTTCATCTTTGCAATCATATTCCATCCCTTCACCAGGTTTACCTGATATATATATATATATATATATATATATATATATATATATATATTCCCCCCCTTACTTCTCCCCCTGGTTTTGGGTCACTTCTGATTTGGTTAGTGTATATATTTCGAGGGTCTTTGTCAACCTTTAAGTATTTTATTCTCTCACTCATCTATTCATATCTGGATAAAATGATAAGGTGGAAAAAAAATCACGACAAAAACAAAACAAACAAACAAGAAGCAGTACCGATGACTAGGGACCTGATCAATATGGACATTAGTAATATGTCAGAACAAGAGTTCAGAATGATGATTATTAAGGTGCTAGCTGGACTTGAAAAAAGCATGGAAGATATTAGAGAATCCCTTTCTGGAAAAATAAAAGAACTCAAATCTAACCAAGTTGAAATAAAAAAAAAAGCTATCAATGAGGTGCAATAAAAAAAATAGAGTCTCTTACTGCTAGGAAAAATGAGGCAGAAGAGAGAATTAGTGATAGAGAAGACCAAATGATGGAGCAAAAGAGAGACAAATACCTACTGAACTACGAGGGGAGAACCTGAGAGAAAAGTGATACCATAAGATGAAACAATATTAGAATAATTGGGATCCCAGAAGAAGAAGAAAGAGAAAGAGGGGCAGAAGGCATATTGGAGCAAATTATAGTAGAGAATTTCCTCAATATGGCAAAGAGAACAAGCATCAAAATCCAGGAGGCACAGAGAACCCCCCCTCAAAATCAATAAAAATAGGTCCACACCCCATAGTAACACTTACAAGTCTTAGTGACAAAGAGAAAATCCTGAAAGCAGTTCGGGACAATAGGTCTGTAACATACAATGGTAGAAATATTAGATTGTCAACAGACCTATCCACAGAGACCTGGTAGGCCAGGAAGTACTGGCATGATATATTCAGAGCAATAAATGAGAAAAATATTCAGCCAATAATACTACATCCAGGTAGGCTGTCACTGAAAATAGAAGGAGAGATAAAAAGCTTCCAGGACAAACAAAAATTAAAAGAATTTGCAAATACCAAACCAACCCTACAGGAAATATTGAAAGGGGTCCTCTAAGCAAAGAATGCCTAAAAGTAGCAGACCAGAAAGAAACAGAGACAATATACAGTAACAGTCACCTTACAGACAATACAATGGCACTAAATTCATATATTTCAATAGTTACCCTGAATGTAAATGGACTAAATGTCCCAATCAAAAGACACAGAGTATCACAATGGTTAAAAAAAAAAATAAGACTCATTGGTATGTTGTCTACAAGAAACTTATTTTAGACCCAAAGACACCTCCAGATTTAAAGGGAGGGGGTAGAAAACAATTTATTGTGCTGATGGACATCAAAAGAAAACCTGGGTGGAAATTTTTATATCAGATAAATTAGATTTTAAGCCAAAGACTAATAAGAGATTAGGAAGGACACTATATCTTATTTAAAGGATCTATCCAACAAGATAAGCAAACAATTTTAAACATCTATGCCCCAAAAATATAAAGCAATTAATAATAAAATCAAAGAAACACATCAACAATAATACAATAATAGTAAGGGACTTTAACACCCCCTCCCTTACTGAAATGGACAGATCATCTAAGCAAAAGATCAACAAAAAAATAAAGGCTTTAAATGACACACTGGACCAGATGGACATCTCAGATGTATTTTGAAGATTCCACCCCGAAACAACAGAAAACACATTCCTCTCTAGTGCACATGGAACATTCCCCAGAATAGATCACATCCTGGGTCACAAATCAGGTCTCAACTGGTACCAAAAGATTGGGATCATTCCCTGCATATTTTCAGACCACAATGCTCTGAAACTAGAACTCAATCACAAGAGGAAAGTTGGAAAGAACTCAAATACACGGAGGCTAAAAGGCATCCTACTAAAGAATGAATGGGTCAACCAGGAAATTAAAAAAAGAATTTAAAAAATTCATGGAAACAAATTAAAATGAAAACACAACTGTTTGAAATCTTTGAGACACAGCAAAGGTATAAAAATGTATATAGCAATACAATGTATTGCTATAAATGTTTATGAAAATGTTTATATAAATGTATATAAAAACATATATAGCAATACAAACCTTTCTCAAGAGATAGGAAAATGAAAACACAACTGTTCAAAATCTTTGGGACAGAGCAAAGGTGTATATAAAAACATACATAGCAATACAAGCCTTTCTTAAGAAACAAGAAAGCTCTCAAGTACACAACCTAATCCTACACCCAAAGGAGCTGGAGAAAGAACAGCAAAGAAAGCCTAAACCCAGCAGGAGAAGAGAAATAATAAATATCAGAGCAGAAATTAATGAAATAGAAACCAAAAGAGCAGTAGAACAAATCAACGAAACTAGGAGCTGGTTCTTTGAAAGAATTAATAAGATTGATAAACCCCTGGCCAGACTTAATCAAAAAAGAAAAGAGAAAGGACCCAACTTAAAAAAAGCTATTCATGAAACAGGAGAGATCACAACCAATACCAAAGAAATACAAACAATTATAAGAACATATTGTGAGCAACTATACAACAGCAAATATGACAATCTGGAATAAATGGATGCATTCCTAGAGACATATAAACTACCAAAACTGAACCAGGAAGAAATAGAAAACCTGAACAGACCCATAACCAATAAAGAGATTGAAGCAGTCATCAAAAAATCCCAACAAACAAGTGCCTAGAGCCAGACGGCTTCACAGGGGAATTCTACCAAACATTTAAAGAAGAATTCCTATGTTCTGAAACTGCTCCAAAAAATAGAAATAGAAGGAAAATTTCCAAACTCATTTTATGAGGCCAGAATTACCTTGATCCCAAAACCAAAGATCCCATCAAAAAGGAGAATTACAGACCAATACCTTTGATGAACACAGATGCAAAAATTCTCACCAAAAAACTAGCCAATAGGATCCAACAGTACATTAAAAGGATTATTCACCACGATCAAGTGGGATTTATTCCTGGGCTGTAAGGTTGGTTCAACACTCACAAATCAATCAACATGGTACAACACATTAATAAAAGAAAGAACAAGAACCATGTGATACTCTCACTAGATGCTGAAAAAGCATTTGACAAAGTACATCATCCTATCTTGATCAAAACTCTTCACAACATAGGCATAGAGGGTACATACCTCAATATCATCAAAGCCATCTATGAAAACCCCACAGCAAATATCATTCTCCATGGAAAAAACCTGATATCTTTTTCCATAAGGTCCGGAACACAGCAGAACTGTCCATTATCACCACTGCTATTTAACATAGTACTAGAAGTCCTAGCCTCGGCAATCAGACAACAAAAAGAAATAAAAGGCATCCAAACTGGCAAAGAAGAAGTCACTCTCACTCTTTGCTGATGATGTGATACTTTATGTGAAAAACCCAAAAGACTCCACTGCAAAACTGCTAGAACTCATACAGGAATTCAGTTAAGTGTCACGATATAAAATCAGTGCACAGAAATCAGTTGTATTTCTTTACACCAACAGCCAGACAGAAGAGAGAGAAATTAAGGAGTTAATCCCATTTACAATTGCACCCAAAACCATAAGATAGCTAGGAATAAACCTAACCAAAGAGGCAAAGAATCTGTACTCAGAAAACTATAAAGTACTCATGAAAGAAATTAAAGAAGACATAAAAAAATGGAAGAACATTCCATGCTTATGGATTGGAAGAACAAATATTGTGAAAACGTCTATGCTACATAAAGCAATCAACACATTTAATGCAATCCCTATCTAAATACCATCAATTATTTTTCAAAGAACTGGAACAAATAATCCTAAAATTTATATGGAGCCGGAAATGACTCCAAATGCCAGAGGAATGTTGAAAAAGATAACCAAAGTTGGTGGCATCACAGTTCCAGACTTCAAGCTCTATTACAAAGCTGTAATCATCAAGACAGTATGGTACTGGTGCAAAAACAGACACATAGATCAATGGAACAGAATAGAGAGCCCAGAAATAGATCTCAATTCTATGGTCAACTAATCTTCGACAATGAAGGAAAGAATGTCCAATGGAAAAAGGACAGTCTCTTCAACAAATGGTGTTGAGAAAATTGGACAGCCACATGCTGAAGAATGGAACTGGACCATTTTCTTACACCACACACAAAAAGAAACTCAAAATGGATGAAAGACCTCGATGTGAGATAGGAATCCATCAAAATCCTTGAAGAGAACACAGGCAGCAACCTCTTCAACTTGAGCTGCAGGAACTTCTTCCTAGAAACATCGCCAAAGGCAAGGGAAGCAAAGGCAAAAATGAACTATTGGGACTTCATCAAGATCAAAAGCTTTTGCATAGCCAAGGAAACAGTCAACAAAACCAAAAAAGACAGCTGACAGAATAGGAGAAGATATTCACAAATAACATATTAGATAAAGGGCTAGTACCCAAAATCTATAAAAAACTTATCAAACTTAATACCCAAAGAACACATAATCCAATCAAGAAATGGGCAGAGGACAGGAACAGACATTTCTGCAAAGAAGACATCCAAATGGCCAACAGATACATGAAAAAGTGCTCCACATCAATCATCATCATGGAAATACAAATCAAAAACCACAATGAGATACCACCTCACACCCGTCAGAATGGCTAAAATTAATAAGTCAGGAAACAACAGATGTTGGCGAGGATGCAGAGAAAGGGAAACCACCCCACACACACTGGGAATGTGAGCTGGTGTAGCCACTCTGGAAGACAGTATAGAGGTTCCTCAAAAAGATGAAAATAGAGCTACCCTATGACCCAACAATTGCACTATGGGGTATTATCCAAAGACACAAATGTAGTGATCCAAAGGGGCACGTGCACCCGAATGTTTACTTCAGCAATGTCCACAATAGTCAAACTATGGAAAGAAACTAGATGTGCATCAACAGTTGAATGAATAAAGAAGATGTGGTATATATATATGTACAATGGAATACTATGCAGCCATCAAAAGAAATAAAATCAAAATAAATGAATAAAATGAAATAAAATAAAATTGCCATTTGCAATGACATGGATGGTGCTAGAGGGTATTGAGCTGAATGAAATAGTCAATCAGAGAAAGACAATTATAATATGATCTCTCTGATATGAGGAATTCGAGGGGCAGGATGGGGGTAATGGGGGGAGGGAAGGGAAAATGAAACAAGATGGGATCAGGAGGGAGACAAACAGTAAGAGACTCTTAATCTCATGAAATACACTGAGGGCTGCTGGGGGGAAGGAGAGGGTGGCTGAGTTAAGGACATTGGGGAGGGTCTGTGCTATGGTGAGTTCTGTGAAGTGTGTAAGCCTGACGATTCACAGACCTGTACCCCTGGGGCAAATAATACATTATATGTTAATAAATAAATAAATAAATATTTTTAAAAAAGAAGTGGAAATCAAAACCACAGTGAGTCATCACCTCACGACCATCAGAATGGCCATATCAGAAAGACCAGAGACGAGAATTGTTGGCAAGATGTGGAGAAAAGGGAACACTCACACTGCGGGTGGGAATATAAATTGGTACAACCGCTATGGAAACGCTATGGAGTTAAGTGTAAAATAGAACTACCACTGGATCTGTCAATTCCTGTCAATTATCTGAAGGAAACAGAAACACTGACTCAAAAAACAATATGCACCCCCATGCTCTTTGCAACATGATTTTCAATAGCCAAGATATGGACAACCTAAGTATCTACCAATGGATGAATGAATAAAGAACATGCGGGAGGTTGTGTGTGTGTGTGTGTGTGTGTGTGTATAATAGACAATTATTTATGCAAATGAATAAAGTGTGTGTGTATATATAAATAAATAAATTCATATACAACACAGAATATTATTCAGCCATAAAAAGAATGAAATCCTGCCCTTTGCAATGACATGGATGGACTTTGAGGGTGTTATGCTGAGTGAAGTCAGACAGAGAAAGACAAATACTTCATAATATCACTTTTATGGGGAACCCCAAGAGCTAAACTTATAGAAAAAGAGAATAGATTTGTGGTTACCAGAGGCAGGGAGTAGAGGACAGAGGAATTGAATAAGGCGGTCAAAAGGTGCAAACTTCCAGTTATAAGAAAATATGACCTGGGATATAAGGTACAATATGATGGCTATAGTTAACAGTGCTGTGTGATATATTTGAAAGTGCTAAGAGAGCAAAGCCTGAAAGTTTTCTTCACAAGGAGAAGAATTTACAATTATATGAGGTGCCATTAGCTAAACATGGTGGTAATCATTTTGCAATATATATATAAATATCAAAGCACTGTGCTGAACACCTGAAAATTGCAGAGTGCTGCCTGTCAATTGCATCTCAATAAAACTGAAAGTGGAAAAAGTGATTCTTGGGACAGAAAAGGTATCTTTTATAAACGGGCTTTTTTTAGGACACCTGGGCAGCTCAGTGGATTAAGGTGTGCCTTTGGCTCAGGTCATGATTCCCAGGTCCAGGCTCAGTGGGAGTCTGCTTCTCCCTCTACCCCCACCCCCCACTTGTGTGCACAAGCTCTCTCTCTAAATAAATAAAATCTTCAAAAAAAATTTTTTTAAATAAAAAAGGCTCCCCCCACCCCACCACTAAGAACCGGGCATGGCAGAAAGAGAGAAGGATATAAGGATCTTGAGCCTTGCTACTCAAGAAACCAGCAGCATCTGCAACACCCAAGAGCATGTCAGAAATGCAGGCACTGGGGCCCCATCCCAGACCAAGAGGATCAGAGCCTGTGAGCTAGTGAGACGCCCAGGTGATTTGTGTGCACCTTACAGTTTGATAAACAATGGCTTAGCGCAATGGTTTTCCACCTCGGCAGCAACTTGTTTAATCTGCAGAGTTTTAAAAAACTGGGGCTAGGTCCCACCCTAAGAATTCCTGACCTAGTTGTTCTGGGGTACAGTGAGCGCATGGAGGTTTCTTGACGTTCTCTAGTGATTGCAATGTGCAGCCAAGGCTGAGAACCACTGATTAAGTGAACTGATGGCGGGAGTTCCAGCTTGTTTGTCCTCCTCAGTAATGGGACAGAATATATAAATTTCTCCATGTTAGACCTGAAGGCCTGAGATCCTGAGACAGGAGAACGCTTTGTTCTCAGATGAAGGACAGTGACAAGACGTCAGGGAACTCTGAGCACCGTCATGGTTTATGTCATGGAGTGGATCTTTCCATATGGCTGTACATGTTCAACGAATCTTTATCAAGAACAATTTTGATGCTCTTCATATGTATTTTACACTGTGCAGGGCCATGATGTCAATTCCCCCAATCATCCCATAAACTCTACAAAAAAGGTATTTTTGCCACTCTCACACAGATTTGGAAACTGAGTCTCCAAGATATTAAGGCATTTTCCAAGGTTGCACATCTGGTAAATAGGGCTGTCAGGATTTGCGGACAGAGTCTTCTGTCTCCAAAGCTGATGTTCTTTCCCTCGATCTAATGGCTTTCATATGAACACTAACTGTATTTCAGATTCACCAAGTTTATCACTTTATACACAAGATAAATCATTTTGAAAAGCAGAGTTATTCGATGCAATCACTCCTAATTCACCTACTTTATATGTTACAAAGTTTACATAGATTTCCCAAAGGACTAGAGTCCAAGCTCTGATTTTCCCCTCATTCGGGTGAGTTTTAAACAACTAGAGTCACTTCACCTCCCTTCTCCCTGCACTCCACTGCCCCCCACCCACCTCCCGGCTTCAATTAAAATGAAATAGGAGTTGCAGGCCAAAAGAAAATCACTTTATTATTGCCATGTGAGTAGATTTAGCATTCTAATTACTTGAGCTAAAGAAAATAAGGAAGGAATAATCAGAACATTATCACTCTTGAATGGGTTTAGTTGTATTTGATGCGGTCATTTTCCTAGCAAGGAATTATAGAGGCCCAGTAAGATGACACCCATATCCTATTCTCAACCACCTAAGAATGATATTCAGTCTGTGAAGGAAATTCCCCATCAGGAACACCTGGTGGGGCTTCTTTTTGAATATTTATGCCACATTGTACTACTGCAATGTCAGAGCGCGCTCTAGCCTCAGGATCAAAGAACTGAGTCTGCCTAAAATGAATTTAGTAACTGACAAAAATGACCTCAGATGGGAAAAGAAGCTTCCAAAATATATTGGACAGCACGCAGATGCCTAAGCAGATAAATGTGATGTCTTTAAAGTGGCCATCAAATAACTACTTTACATGCAAATATATTGTTCTCTGGGCTTAGAAATCAACAAGCACTATGCTAAGAGCTGTATGTCCATCATCCCATTGAATTCTCACAGCAGCTTTACAAGAACGATTCTACTGATCTCATTTTGCGAATGAAGATGCTGAGGCGTGCTGAGGTTAAGTGACTTGCATAAAAACCTGACTGCTGCTTGTAATCGGTGGACCTAAGAATTGAAATGCGACCTAAGACCAGAGCCAATTTTTAGCCCAACACTGCCACCTATAGGTAAGATGAGATATCGCTCCCTACAAGGATAAGGTTTAAAATGGAAAGTCCTGGGTAGACCAGACAGACCAGCGTCTTTTCTCTTTCTTCCCTGTACCCAACAGATCTCTGATTTCTTTTAAGGAGATATCTGTTGTATCCATACGGTAATCATGCATTAACCACGATGTTTAAGTGCACTACCGACTTCCAGCTCCAGGTGATGGTCTGTTGGCATATTCTCATACCTCTTGCAACAATGGTCAATTTACCTTGGTTCAGTCTGCATGAAGCACTGGAAATACCATGTAATATTGGGAGAAGTGTCACCTTCTACTCTAGAAATGGACAAGGAAGCAGTTGCTGCTGGTAGGCATCTTTGTGACCATGGGGTCACATCCTGGCTAATAATAGAGCCAGAGTGAAGAGATAGTACCAAGATCTTGACCAGAACATGTCTGATTCTGGATCTTCCTTTGATTTTCAGTTACATGAGCTACTAAATCCACATCAATAAGTCTCATTGACTCAGGTGTTCTCCAACTGAAAACTCTTAACTGATATGTAGATATCAATATTGTATATCAGTGTTTAAAATAATTTTAAATGAGGAACTTATTTTCTACACCCTTAGTTTTAATCAGGGCTTCACTGTAGACATCACCCTGAAGATAAAATATCTAGAATTGTCTCCAGACCAAAGCAGTGATCAAAAAATTGTTATCAGTTGGGGCACCTGGGTGGCTCAGTCGTTGGGCATCAGCCTTCGGCTCAGGTCATGATCCCAGGGTCCTGGGATCGAGCCCCGCATTGGGTTCCAACCCCGAGCGTCAGGCACCCTGCGGTGGGAAGCCTGCTTCTCCATCTCCCACTCCCTCTGCTTGTGTTCCGTCTCTCACTGTGTCTCTCTCTGTCAAATAATAAATTTTTTAAAATCTTTAAAAAAAAAAAGAACATTGTTATAAGCTCATCCACATTTTGCAATTTGAAATTCATCATGATACATTCATAAAAATAAAGGCATTCACACTGAGTCAATCATATTACTATTCACCAACTGTGTAACTGTGTGAAACATAATTTATGTCAAACTCAAGGAAAACAGCCTCGTTTTCTGAGAATTTGGAGAACATTGTTACCAGTCACAGGTGGCTTTTAGTCGAAGAACAGGAAATGATGTTGAGAAATAAAACATGACCAAGCTGATTGTTTCTCATTTTATTCAAAACCATTTCCGTCATGAAGTTTTTCCTTATGAATTCAAAGAATTATATGTATGGAGCATGACTCAGGCTCTGCACTGACTTCAGTTATTGACATTTGCAAAATTTGGCTCTCCTCATTGGATTTAATACCTGACCATAGCCCTCATATGCAAAACAGACCCCTCCCCTAACTCCAACCTATTTGCCTCTCTGCATGTTTCCTGTCTGTGTCTCACTGGTTCATGTCCTTACCCACACGTAGTTGGATCCGTTTTGCTCAAGTTAGAGGAGGAAACCTCAAAATTTCAACAGGCCATATAAGAAAATGACACCAGTCAAACACAAACTGCATTGTCATCTCCCCATAAGCTGTTCTATGATTAAATTGTTTAAAGGGAGAAATACATATATATATATATATATACATACATATATATATATATGCATTTGTATGCACATACACATACATACTGAAATATTTGGGGAGAAGGGAGATTGCCAAACGTTTAACAAAATTGCTGTTGACATATTACTTGTCTGAAGAAAAGTGTACTGAAATTTGAGGCCATCAAGAAAGAAAATATAACGTAATTTAGAAAAGTTAACCTGGAAGTCTGGATTAAGGTAAATCAACCTTTGCCTTCAAAGTTCTAACCAATGTCTAACTTGAAATCACTAACAGGTGACGTGAAGAGGTTCTTCTGTCCCCTGCTCCCCCACCCCTGGACCGTGCTGTAACTGAACAAGGGGTGTGTGCTACTTCTGGCATGAGAGAGAAAGTGCGCCACAGGCTGGGGTGTCTCACTAAAATGTCTCACTAAAAAGCCACTGGAAGAACTTCTGTTAGAATTTGGGCTCATGTTGGGCAATTAGGGGGAAGGGCTAGGAAGCAGAGCTTTGCTCTGGGTTGCATGCTGCCAAGAAGGGGGTAATTCTGTGATTGGGTCTGTAAATGAAGCTAATCCAGACACTGGGAAGCCTTGAACAACATGGAAATTGCAATTGATAATAAATCAGCAGGCGCTCCAGTTTACCAGAATGGAAGGATAGTTGATCATTTTCGAGGCTTAAACCACATTTGAGCTTTTGTTTCTGTTCAGTCGTGGTTGTGGCGAGCTCTCATTTGTGTCCTGACCCACTGTTTCTCTTTCTCGAAACCATACAAGTTTTTCAGTCTCTAATCGCATAAAGCAAGTCTTCCCAAGAAACCACAAAACACGTCCCAAAATACAGACAAAAGGATTTGTAATGTGAGGGAGTAGGGAATTGTTTTATCAACTTAGCAACATTAATTAGAGCAAATGGGTAAAATTTCTCATCTTCACCATTCAGATTTGGCAGGGCCCAGGGAGGTGTGACCTTGGGTGAGGTGACTCTACGTTGGAGGCAAATGCTGAAGGGTCTGAGCTACCCTCGCAGGACTCTAGTAGCTGGGGCATTGAAGGAGAATCTGGGGACACAGCTCGTCTCCTGCAGTGTACCAAGCCCAACTTCACATACACACAGGAAGCGGCTCTTCCAGGATTTCTCATCCTGGGAGAAATGTAGGACAGGAACTTAAGTGTAAAGAACTGTATTCCCTGCCCTGCAAACGATCTTAGAATTGCAACTGATACTGTCTCCCTTCTCCATTATCCCTGGTAGATTTCCCTTCTCTTCAGCTGGCAGCTCTACTTGACCTTGAGGCTTTCTGGTGACACGATCCAGAAACTCACTCTTGAAAAGTCTAAAGCCCTGATTCCTTCGACTTTCTCAAGCCAGGATTGCTACCCTTGGCTATTTACCATCCACACAGGGCAAAAGAGTGCCAAGAGTCACCTAAGTGCATCAGCGGAGCTCGACCCACTGATATGGGCTCGCACATCATTTCATGACCAGTCAGAGGACACGCTCCCCTCAGACAAGAAGAATGAGTCAGCCCATGACTGTGAGCTCCGCTAGCTTAACGCAGGGCCTGGCACCGAGAAAGCTGCCATCATCTCCATCAAATGCGCAAGGGAGGAAAAGGAGCTTAGTATGCAGTTGAAATGATTTAATGTGTATGTGTGTGTGTGTGTTTCATTGGAGCCTCCAGCATGGCCGTGGCTCAATAAATATGAATTGAATGGACTATAATTTTGCATGTACATTTTCTGAAATAAGGAATTTAAGGGACTAACATTCTCCTTGCTATCTCCAAGCATAGGACAGGGCCTCTCCCGCCATGCAGAAAAGACGGCCTTATGTCAGAGAATACTGATTTTTCTCTATCGTATTCCGCGACAGATTCTATTTCTATATTTCTGTTATGTTACTCCCAAGGGTTTCTTACGCTGCTGTATTCGCCACTGCAGTCCGCTCCCTGCCGGCTGGAGGAACGTCTCATTACTTCCTTTATTCACTGGAAATCAACAGAACGTGTTAAAAACGATCTGCTGCTTTGTTAATTTTGGCCATTCTAACTGGTGTAAGGTGATATCTCAATGTGGTTTTAATTTGAATCTCCCTGAGGGCTAGTGATGATGAACATTTTTTCATGTGTCTGATAGCCATTTGTATGTCTTGATTAGAGAAGTGTCTATGACCCTGCAATTGCACTCCTGGGTATTTACCCCAAAGATACAGAAGTAGTGAAAAGAAGGGCCATCTGTACCCCAATGTTTATAGCAGCAATGGCCACGGTGGCCAAACTATGGAAAGAACCAAGATGCCCTTCAACGGACGAATGGATAAGGAAGATGTGGTCCACATACACTATGGAGTATTATGCCTCCATCAGAAAGGACGAATACCCAACTTTTGTAGCAACATGGACGGGACTGGAAGAGATGATGCTGAGTGAAATAAGTCAAGCAGAGAGAGTCAATTATCATATGGTTTCACTTATGTGTGGAGCATAACAAATAGCATGGAGGACAAGGGGAGATGGAGAGGAGAAGGGAGTTGGGGGAGATTGGAAAAGGAGGTGAACCATGAGAGACTATGGACTCTGAAAAACAATCTGAGGGGTTTGAAGTGGCGGGGGGAGGGGGGAAGTTGAGGTACCAGGTGGTGGGTATTAGAGAGGGCACGGATTGCATGGAGCACTGGGTGTGGTGCAAAAACAATGTTTTTGTGAAAATAAATAAATCAATTAAAAAAAAAAAGATCTGCTGCGCAGACAGCACGATTAGTTAGCTCAGATGGCAGCTCAGGTAGTCTCTGAATCCGTGCCTTCCGCTGTAGAATGAAGCAGTCAGCCCGACAGACCTTCAGACAGGTCTGTTGACCTTCGCCGGGAAAGAGCCCCGGTAGCCGCCGCGGACGGCGATTCCGGTCCTGCCACTAGAGGGCGCCGCAGCCCGAGCCGAGACCGGCGGCGGCGCCCTCCCCGCGCTGCGGCGGCGACAGGTCCGCGGGCGTCCGCCGGGTCGCCCTCTGTTGTACTGAATCGCGTTAAGTGAAGTTGTGTCCCCCGGTGCGGACTTGTGCGGCGTTTAATTGGCTGGCCTTAAAGAAAATCCTATTTGCTATTATATTTTTTAATGGATGCCTACACTGGGCGGCCCTGACGGTCACTTTCTTTAGTATCAGCGGCTGACACTGAAACGCGACAAAGCGTAATTCATCTCACACCCGCCGAGGGGGCGACGGCGCGGCTCAGCCCAGAGCGCGCGGCCGTGTGTTCGCGCCACGGAGCGTTTCCGCCGCCGGCCTGGGGCGCTGCGGGCGCGGGGGGCTCCGGGAGCGCGGGCGGGTCGGTGGGCGCGGGGGGGGGGGGGTCGGTGCGCGCGGGGGGGTCGGTGGGCGCGGGGGGCGGGTCGGTGGGCGCGGGGGGGTCCGTGGGCGCGGGGGAGGGGTCGGTGCGCGCGGGGGGGTCCGTGGGCGCGGGGGGGTCCGTGGGCGCGGGGGAGGGGTCGGTGCGCGCGGGGGGGTCGGTGGGCGCGGGGGGCGGGTCGGTGCGCGCGGGGGGGTCGGTGGGCGCGGGGGGCGGGTCGGTGCGCGCGGGGGGGTCGGTGGGCGCGGGGGGCGGGTCGGTGCGCGCGGGGGGGTCGGTGGGCGCGGGGGGCGGGTCGGTGCGCGCGGGGGGGTCCGTGGGCGCGGGGGGGTCCGTGGACGCCCCATCGGGCCGCGCTGCCGGGAATCGCGTAATTCAGTATTCCTGAAAGTGTGTCCCCTGATTACCCATAATAGAATCACCTAGCAGTTTACTTAAATGTTACTTCTTCTTCTTCTTCTTCTTTTTTTAAGATTTATTTATTTGTTTATCAGAGAGCACGAGCAGGGGTGCAGCAGGAGAGGGAGAAGCGCGCTCCGCGCCCGGCAAGGAGCAGGACGTGGGGCTCCATCCCAGCAGCCTGGGCTCACGACCTGAGCCGGAGGCAGGCGCGTGAGCCACCCAGGCGCCCCTAAATGTTATCTCTTAAACTACTTTTTTTATTTTTTTAAGATTTTATTTATTTATTTGACAGAGAGAGATCACAGGTAGGCAGAGAGGCACGCAGAGAGAGAGGAGGAAGCTGACTCCCTGCTGAGCAGAGAGCCCGATGTGGGGCTTGATCCCAGGACCCTGAGATCATGACCTGAGCTCAAGGCAGAGGCTTATTAACCCACTGAGCCACCCAGCCGCCCCTAAATGTTATCTCTTAAATTACTTTTGGCCCAAGATACCAGCACGCCTGTGAGGCGATGGTGGTGTCAGCGGAGAAACTGCATTTTTAGTAAGTGTCCGATGTGTGTATTAAGTTTCAGAACCACCGGTTTAATCTACTCCTAGTCTTGGTTTTCTCCCTTTCTTCATCTGAGGAACTAATAAACTCACTGCATCAGTGCCTCGGTCCTGCTGCGTCTGCGGAGTCACCACCGCCTGCAAGGAATGGGAGTGTCGGTCCCCACAGCGGCAGATGCAAAGCTCAGCTGCGAAGAGTGAGACTGAGCTTATTTCCCTCCATCACTTCGAGTCCCTCAGTGGATAGGAAGTCAAGGGAGCCCGCACCTGGGCTCAGGGTCCCGCGGCAAGGTCAGAGGAGGGGTTTGCACCCAGCCAGGAAATAGAGAAGCAGCAAATAGCCCTTGAAGCTCTATTTCAAAGTCTGATCCCTGAGCCGGCCACACAGCATCATCCGGGAACTTGGTAGAAATGCAAGTTCTCAGATTTCACCAAGGACCTGTGGAATAGGAAGCTCTGGGTCCAGGGTGGGGTGGTCCTTGGGAGAGGCTGAGGCTCACCGAAGTCTGAGAACAAGTGCCCCGGGAGCAGCAGAAACTGAACAACTTGAGTCACTGTCCTGATGCTCTACGGTCTGTGGCTTTTAAGGGTGCCGTGGCTGCAAGGTTGGGCTTTCCTTCATGACTCAAATGGGCTCTTTAGGAAAAAAAAAAAAAAAGAAAAGAAAAGAAAGAAAGAAAAGGAAGGTTTTCCCTCCTGGAAAATATCACAGACCCTTAAATCATTATTAAAAACACCTGTATACACATCAGTGTGTGTTTACTCTGATGCCAACTTAAAGCAGCAAAAAAGAAAGATATTATCATCATTTTGCCCATGACTTCCTTGCAACTAAACAATGTAAAAAGCGCTCAGCTTTGTCAAGATTCAGGGGAAAGAGTCCTTTGAAAAATCTCTCCCAGAGAATATTGTCTATTAGGCTAAAAGCCCCCACCCCTCCCCTAATATGGTATTGGCCTGAGATGTTCAAATTCGCCAACAGGGACAATTCAGCATAAGCTCACAACTGGCCACACTTCCTCATCTGGGGAAATGCAGGCCAGGTAGAGGGAACAGCAACTGCGAACACACTGAGTGACCACCAGAGGCCAGTGTCACTAGGAAAAATAGTACGAGGTGTAGAAAGAGGATGGGAAAGTGGCCAGGTGTGTAATGGAGAGCCAGATGGTACAGAGCCTTGGGTGCTATTGCCAGGACTTTGCTTCTGAGTGAACTAAGGAGCCATACGAGCTTTTTCAAGCAGCATGAATGGAAGGATCTAAAAAACATGCTCTGAAAGGACCACTTTGGCTATGGTGTTCAGATTAGGCTGTGTGAGAGGAGCAGAATGGAAGCAAGAGACCACTTACTAGGTTTTCCCAAAATTCATGAGTGAAACCATAATGCCTCCGACCAGATGGTGAGGAGAGGTGCTAATAACTGAAGCATTCTAGATATATTCTGAAGATAGAACAAATAGGATTGCCCATGGATTGGGCAAGGGAGAGGAGTTGGGGCTGACTCTGTTTATGGTCTGAATAACTGGAAGGATCACCATTTAATGGGATGGGAAATTGCAGTTGGGGTGGGTGTTGAGCAAGAGTTTACTTTCAGACATTAGGTTTGAGATGCCTATTGGAGATCCAAGAGGAGAGGTTGAGTTGGCAGTTGGATTTAAGAGTCTGGAGTGGAGGCACCGGTTTAGGCTGGAGATAACTGTAGAAGTTGGCCACTTATATAGACAATAGTATTCCCAAGGATGGAAAGAACAGTTTTATAAAGCCAGCTGATAACTTACACAAGGCTGTTCAGGGCCACTTTATTCATAATTGGTAAAGACTGGAGAACGTTCCGGGGTCTCGCAATAGGGGATGAGGTAAACAAGCTGTGCCATGTACAGTGGAATATCACTCAGTCATAAAAAGGAATATACTTCTGAAAATGGCAACCACCTCAATGAAGCTCACAGAAGTGATAATAGGTAAAAGAAGCTGGACACAAAAAATACACACTGCATGACTCCATCGACATGGAATAGGCAAAACTAATGTGAATGGAGAAAAATCAGAAGAGTAGTTGCCTCTGAAGGGTGACCCCTGCAGGAATGAACTGAGAAGGCACATGACAGGATTTTCTGGTGTGATGCTAACTTCTGGTTCTTGATAAAGGCTGGGGTTGCATTGGTATTTGCACTCATCCAAACTTATCCAATGGAACATGGAAGGTTTATGCATTTCACTGTATGTAAATTATATGTCAAATAGAAAATAAAAGAAACAATGTTTTCTCATATATAAATAATAAATTCTAACTAATAGCCTTAATGATATGCATACAAAGGTGTTTAGAGGTAAAATAAACTGATTTCTTTAATTTACTTTGAAATATGTCCAAAAAAGAATGGATGGATGGATGGATGGATGGATGGATGGACGGATACATTGATAAGCAGTTTTATAAAACAAGTATTATAAAGTGTTAATGGCAGAATTTGTGTGGTGAATATATGGGTATTCACTGCAAATTCTTTCTACTCCACACTGAAAATTTTGAAATTGAAATAGAAAATCATGAAACTGCTGAAAAAAAAAAAAAACAGTCTACTACAGGTTCAAAGCATTAGTTACTTTTACACCCTTAAACTTCCACGTATTAGAATTCAAGTCCCATGGGAGCACAGCACCTGTTTCCTACATATTGTTGTGTGTGGGACACCTGTCACAGTGCACGGGGACCCACCAAATACATGAATTTGACTGTGACTGACTCAGCGGCTCAGTCAGAAGGAATCTCAATGTATCTACTGAACCGGGAGACAGAGTCTCAGATACCTCGATGTGGGTTTGTACTGAGGCAGAAGAGTTTATCAATAAACTGGAGGACGTTCAGGAAAGAGAAAAGGACTTCACTCCTTGGGACATTTTAAGTACTTCTCCCCACTCTCTGATGTGTTTGGGCTCTGAGGACAAGTAGAATGTAATTCACACCCTCGCTCCTCTATTGGGAAGGTTTTTTCCCTTGGCTTCATTTAATAGTTTTAAGTATCTTGGATTTTCTGCAGTTTAAATATGAATGTTGGCATTTATCCTGCTTGGTGTGTTCTGGACTTCCTGGCTCTGTGGGTTGGTGTCTGACATAAATTTGGGGGAAATTTTCAG
Source organism: Mustela erminea (assembly GCF_009829155.1). Lineage (NCBI taxonomy): Eukaryota > Metazoa > Chordata > Mammalia > Carnivora > Mustelidae > Mustela > Mustela erminea. Next base: position 156,908,745 of record NC_045615.1, on the reverse strand, counting down.
TCATTCTTGCCTCAAATATTTCTCCCGATTCTCTCTCTTTCCCCTTCTGGTATTCCCATTAAAAGTACTTGTCCCACAGTTCTTAGATCTCTTATTCTGTATTTTTCAGTCTTTTTTTCCTCTTTTCATTTTTTAAAAGATTTTATGTATTTATTGGACAAAGAAAGAGAGCGTGCACAAGCTGGGGGCCATGGCAGGCAGAGGAAGAGGGAGAAGCCGGCCCCTCGCCGAGGAGGGAGGTGAAGGCAGACGCTTAACTGACTGAGCCACCCAGGAGCCCCTCTCTTTGCTTTTCAGTTTTGGATGTTTCTGCTGACATACACGAGCTCAGAGGTTCTTTCCTGAGTCACATACAGTTTATCTATAAGCCCATCAAAGGCTTCCCGCCAGGGACTGGGTCCCCTGGAGTTTCTAACTCTCGGGCTTGTCCACATGAGCCTCCAGCAATTCAGCAACTTCGTTCAGGTTTTTGCTACCCCTGCACTGGTTCCGCCAGAGGTTTTTGCTCTTCGGTTTCGCTTATGGTAAGTTGTGATTCTCTGTAGTGAGGTGTAGGTTTCTCCAGTTTTCCAGGAAGCCCTTGGCCCAGCAACCTCCCCTCCCTTAATGATTTAGGAATTTTTGTTTCCTTCAGATTTTTACTCGTGGTTTAGCAGAGTGGTGACTTCCAAGCTCCTTACATACCAGACCAGAAACCAGAAGTCTCTATCTTGTTCCTCAGATTCGCAACTGAGGCCGTGAAGAGGATGCTTGTGGCTGCTGAGGGGCCTGTCTTCACAGGAAGGATCCTCTGAGGCCTGGACCTGAACAGAACAATTTGGGCCAATAAAGTACAATAAAGTACTTACAATAAAGTAAGAGAGAAAAGAAAACATTATCCAGAAAATCTTAAGGAAGAGAAAATACATTTCTTTTTTTTAATCTATGCTTTTTTTATTATTATTATGTTCATTTAGTCAACATAGAGTACCTCATTAGTTTTTGACGGAGTGCTCGGTGATTCGTTGGTTGTGTATAACAGCCAGCGCTCATCACGCCATGTGCCCTCCTTAATGCCCATCACCCGGTTACCCCATCCCCCTTCCTCACTCCCCCTCCTTTCTGTAAGCTTCAGTTTGGCTCCCGGAGTCCAGAGTTGGGAAAATACTTTTCTAGTACTATGCTCTATTTATTGGAAACAACCCACGTGTCAGTGGACCCACATAGTTCAAACTCGTGCTGTTTAAGGGTCAACAGTTGTCACATGTGGAAAAAGGGGAAACTGGTGATCTGTGTTTGGGAACCATTGTTTCAACATCAGGAGCTTCACATCGTGGGTTCTTATGGCCTCAAGTTCCCTATCTTTATAAAATAATGGCAACAAAGTCTCCCTCAAAGTGAAAGATAGACAGGAACCAGGGAACCCTCTGGCCAGAAAACCCCAATGGAAATGTGAGCCTCTAAGTTTCAGGTTCCAGGAAACTACACCAAAGGGAGTCCAAAGCTAAAAAGAGCTGACCCACTGCTTCTGGTGACAGCTGATGCGGCGTTCTGTAAGGAGGGGCTGATGTGTTAGTCTCTTCCTATGCACTTGAAGCCCGGAAACCCATCTGGAGTTCCCGCCTAGTGGGGCTCCACCTTCCATAAGCAAAGCTGGTCACAGGACTTGGTCTGGACGCAGGATGCTCAACGGCCCACAAATGCTGTGAGTTTCTTTGCTTCAACCCCCGCGCTCTATCTTCTTTCACTGTTTCCCGGGCCTTAATCTGCCGGGACAGGTGCCAGGGGATGTGCAGCTGGTAAGATTGATGGGCTTGGTGTTCACACATGAAATTAGGAAGAGGAAGAAGAGCGACTCAACAGTAGCTCCTTTCTACGGCATGCACTGGCTATTGTGAAGCAACACTAGTCCCCAGAAAGATGCTGCAGAGATTAAAACATTCCTCCTTCTGTGTACTGCTTTCGACAGCTACAGTATTTGAACACTCATTAAACCCAAAGCTCTTTTAATTGTATATGGGACCCTAAGAAGATTGCACACATCCTGACATCCAGAGTGTAAGAACCTTGCGTGTGTGTATGCGTGCGTGTGTGTGTGTTTGTATATTTATACATGTATATGAGTACACGTGTCTATATGTTGGAAGAGGGAAGGACAAAAACTGACAACTACTTCAGGCATTAAGTTAATAGTGAACATTATTTACAGTAGCCAAGACATGGAAACAAGTTCATGAATGACTGCATGAACAAGTTGTGGTAACAGGACAACCATAGCTCACACTGCTGCAGGATAAATAAATAAATAAACATATATATATATATGTGTGTGTGTGTGTATGTAAATATATATATAAAGAAAAAATATATTCTTTTTTTTAAGAAAAATACATCCTTGTTTTGCTTTCTCTTTTACTGATTTCTGTAAGAGGTGATGGATATTAACTAATATATGTATACGGTAGTCATCTCACAATATGTGTGAGCGATACATGTCACGTATGTAAGCATTAGGCAGTACACCTTAAACATATACAATGACCTATGTCCACTGTATCTCAATAAAATTGGACGGAAAAGTGTAGCTAACATTTACACATGCTTACTCTGGGCTGGGAGCTCTTCTAAAGGCTTTGCCCCTTCTCCCTGGTTACTCATTCTATCCTCACAACAACCTCGGGAGACACGTATTACTATTTTCATCATTAGCTCTTTCCTAGAGATGGGGAGGCTAAGTCACAGAGGCGTCAGGAGTGGAGCGGGGTTTGGATCCAGGCTGTTAGTGCTGCAGTCCTGGACTGCAGGGGCTCACTTGCTGGGGTCCATTTAAAAGGCACTGTACCTCTAGAAATTTTGGGGTGGTGTCTTTCCGGTTTTCTATGTAAAGTATCATGCAGTCAGCAAATAGCGAAAATTTGACTTCTTCCTTGTTGATTTAGATGACTTTATTTTATTTTGTTGTCTGGTTGCTGAGGCTAAGACTTCCTGTACCATGTTGAATAAAAGTAGCAAAAGTGTACATCCCTGTCTCATTCCTGACTTAGGGAAAAAGTTCTCAGGTTTTCCCCACTGAGAATGATATTCACTGTGGGTTTTTCATATACAACCTTTATTATGTTGAGGTATATTCCCTCTAAACCCTGTCTGTTGAGGGTTTTTATCATGACTAGATGCTGTATTTTGTCAAATGCTTTTTCTGCATCTACTAAAATGATCATATGGGTCTTATCCTTTCTTTCATTAATGTGATATATCATGTTGATTGAATCACAGATACTGAACCATCCTTGAAACCCAGGAATAAATCCCACTTGATTGTGGTGACTGATTTTTTTTAATGTATTATTGGATTTCATTTGCTAGTATTTTATGGAGAATTTTTGCACTCATGTTCATCAGAGATATTGGCCTACAGTTCTCTTTTTTAGGAGTGTCTTCATTTGGTTTTGGTATCAGGGTAGTGTTGGCCTCATAGAATGAAATTTCAACTTTGCCTTTCTTTTTGGAAGAGTTTGAGGAGAATAAGTGTTCAGTCTTTAAATGTTTGGTAAAATTTGCCTGTGAAGCTATTTCGCCCTGGAATTTGTTTGTTAGGAGTTTTTTGGTTTTGTTTTTAAGATTTTATTTATTTATTTATTTATTTGAGAGAGAGAGAGGGAGAGACTGCTAGCCACGTTGGGGGAGGAGCACAGGGAGAAGCAGAGAATCTCAAGTCAACTCTGTACTGAGCATGGAGCCCCACTCAGCGCCCCATCTCAGGACGCTGAGATCATGACCCGAGCCAAAACCAACCAAGACTTAGATGATCAATCAACAGAGCCACCCAGGTGCCTCTGTTGGGAGTGTTTTGATTACCAGTTTAATTTCTTTGCTTGTTATCAGTCTGTTCAAGTTTTCTATTTCTTCCTGTTTCAGTTCTGGTAGTTTCTATGTTTCTAGGAAGTTATCTATTTCTACTAGGAAATTCTACTATTTCTAGGAAGTTATCTATTTCTACTCTCTGATCCAACAATCACACTACTGGGTATTTATCCAAAGAATACAAAAATACTAATTCAAAGGGATACGTGCACCCCAATGTTTATAGCTGCTTTATCTACAATACCCAAATTATGGAAAGAGCCCATGTGCTCAATGGCTGGTGAATGGACAGGGAAGAGGTGGTATATGTATACAGTGGAATATTAGCCATAATAAGGAATAAAATCTTACCATTTTCAATGACATGAATGGAGCTAGAGAGTAGTATGCTAAGTGAGATGAGTCAGCCAGAGCAAGGCAAATACCATATGATTTCACTCATATGTGGAATTTAAGAAACAGATGATCATAGGGGAAAATAGAGAAAGAGAGGTAAGCCGAGAAACAGACTCTTAACTCTAGAGAACAAACTGATGGTCACCAGAGGGGAGGTGGGTGTGGGATGGGTAAAACAGTTGACGGGGATTAAGGAGGGCACTTGAGATGAGCACTGAGTGACATATGGAAGTGTTGAATCACTATATTGTACACCTGAAACTAACATTATATTGTATGTTAACTAACTGGAATTTGAAGAAAAACTTTAAAAACAGCAAAAAGTTTAAAATGGCACTGTATTCTTGAGACTAGCTAATTCTGCAATTCGATTTAATTCCCCTGATACGGCTGGAAGAGCTTTTTCTGCAGTAGCTTCCTCATTCAGATCTTTGCTTGCAGGAACATGTTGGGAAGTTGGAACCTTTGCCTGTAGGGTAGAAAAACAGCAGATTAGGGGAATGGAATGTCACATTTCAAGACATGTCTAGGGGAAAAAATTATTTAGAACATAGTTTATTTGACTCCTTTCTCCTTCCTTTCAACAATGGCTTTCTGACATTCCTTCTCTCATTGACAGGCATCTACATAGTCCAAGACCAAAAGAAAACACCTCACTTCCTCCCTAAATTATAAGTCTTCTGGGCACTGCAAGGACTGGGACCCATTTGTCTGCCAGTGGTCAGTTGTCGAGGATGAACACAACTACGATGTTAGAGAAGGTCTGATCTCACATTATGTAATGAAGAAATGTCTTCATCTCTGCAGCAACTATGTAATTACAACTGTAGCCACCATTTAATAGAATTGCCACTATTGTTTGGGCAGTATCATATTCTCTCAGTAATCCACAAGATAACCTTATTAACCCCAGTTTACAGACAAGAAAACTAGAGCTTCTGATTCCTCCTCTGGCTGTCTTCACTCCAGCTACACCAAATTTTTCTTTTAACTTTCCTTGCTCCTTTCTGTCAAAAGTCTTTTGCCTACACTGTTGTTTCTGAGTATATACTGTTTACCTCACCCTCTAACTTGTAATTCAGTTTAGAACTTACCTCAGTGAGTAGTCATATATTCATTAGTGTCATTTTAAAATAATGTCTCTCTCCCACCTGATACTCTGAGGTCCCTAAGAATGGGGATGTAGGTTCTTTGCTTATTATCATATCATAAGAAATCGGTGCAATACCAGGTACATGGCAGGCATTCGATAATATAGGTTCGATAATATAGGTTGCATTCATGATTTTGCCCAAATTAGAGTCAAACCAAATTCTGCCTGGCTCCAAACCCTGAACTCTATTGTGCTATATCATCTCCAACATATTCATGGCACTTTAGGAAAATAAATAAGTCTTAAATTAATAACCTACATGGAGATTCCAAGAAAATGGAGCTGTAAGACAAGAAAATGGCAGACAACAGGACAATCACAATTGATTGGTCTGAAAGTCATTGCAAAGTCTTTCAAGCTTTGAATTTGTGGAGACTGATCTACCTGTCTTCTGTCATAGTTATCTGTCCTTGTGTATATCTAGAAATCTGTGACTTGGGTTTCTACAACTCTTCCTACTCTTTGCCCAACCCACACTGAATTTCAGTGTTTGTCATCCACATTTGTCACTTAGACAGGTGGATAGATAAATGTGATAGCTATATGAATGATAGAGACAATACAGATAAATATACATATGCATGGCCATCCTTTGGGAAAAGATTAAAATGGATGCTGAGTCGGGGCGGCTGGGTGGCTCAGAGGGTTAAGCCTCTGCCTTCAGCTCAGGTCATGATCTCAGGGTCCTGGGATCGAGCCCCGCATCGGGCTCTCTGCTCAGCAGGGAGCCTGCTTCCTCCTCTCTCTCTCTGCCTGCCTCTCTGCCTGCTTGTGATCTCTGTCTGTCAAATAAATAAATAAAATATTTAAAAAAAAAATGGATGCTGAGTCACAAGGGAAAAATAAAATTCAAACTACGAATTTTTTTTCTAAGAATTTTTTTTGCTGTTTATAGTCTACTTTCATTTTCCCCTTCGTTCCACCAGTTATAACTCATAACTTCAGTTGGAAGTGTCAGTTTCTTGCCTTAGAGATCCTTGCACTCTCCAGCTCACACCTCAGCAAACAACAATATGGTTGCCATTTATTAAGCAACTATTATGCACCTGGCACACAGCACTTCCCTTTACATGCCCTTGTGCAATAGTCTGCTCATCTAAGGTCTCTATCAAGGTTCTCATTGCACAGGTTAGGAGAGTAGGGCTCCAAAAGATAGAGTAGCTTCCCAAGGTTACACTTCCAGTATGGAGCAGAACCAGAATTCCCATCACCTCCGATCCCAATGTCTTTGTGTTCTTTCTGCCACACTGAAAAATGGCAAGAACATTTGAACCCAATTTAAAAGAAGTAATAAAGCCAATCATCTCAATGGCAGGGGCTGCTTGACCTATACGAATACTGTAAGGGCAGATGACAAGCTACACTTACCTTTCCCTTCATTGTGTCAAACTTCCTCTCCCCGCTCATTTCCTCTCTCCACTTGCTCCTGCATGAAGGGCAAGAAGCGTCCTTGACTAGTCATCTGGATTATGCCAAAAAATCAATTCTGCATTCGAATGAAGAAAGATAAAAGATTCAAGAACAAAAACTAAAAGTAAGTATCATTTATTGACTGCCTTCTTTATGCCAAGTGCTTTACAAATGGTGACCCACTGACAATAATGCATACAATGGCGTTTTGTGGATAAGGTACACTTGGACAGGTTAAGAAACTTAAGTCTCAGCATTTCATTATGAGTCGTATCTTTTCCCTTCGGAAACTTCTACTGGCCAGTTTCATCTGCATGCCTGTATAAATCACCAGCCAAATGCTGATTACTCCCAAATTTAATACTCTAGGTCCCATCTGTCTCTTCATTCCCAATCAGCAATTCTCAACTTTTTCAGTTCCTGGAATCTCTTTACATTTTTCAGAAGTTTTGACAACCTCAAAAAATTCTGCTCATGTAGACTACATCAATCAGTGTTCACTGTGTTAGAAATTAAAACTGAGAAAAAAATTTAAATTTACCCATTAATTTAAAAATATGAATTCACGGCATGTTAATTACATATTATGAAAAATAGCTCTATTTTCCAAAACAAAAAACCATGTGCTGAAGAGAATGTCATTGTTTTGCAGTTTGCAAATCTCTTTAATGTCTGGGTTAATAGAAAGCACTTGGGTTCTCATATCTGTCTCTGCCTTTAGTCTGTTATAATATCGACAACAACTGGCATTGTACGCATATATACTTAGAAAGAGGGGTATCCTAATAGCTCCCCCATTTTTCTCTAACTAATAAATGGACACTACCCAGAAGATACATAATTACATTACTCAAATGTTTAACCTTTTTCCGCAAATATGTTGTGATCTACTTGATGTCACAAGAGTTTACCCCAAGAAGGATCCCTTAGTGCAAACAGGATATACACCAGGAACTTCATGTTGTGGGTGTGACCTACACAAGCCCAACTCTCACCTTTTTCTGAAACTATACAAGCGCCTGTGCCTAGAATAGATCACCTGTATGTAGCTGGAATTCTTAAAGGTGGGATAGAAAACAGCTGTGATCCTTCTAAGAAAAGCAGTAATTAATAGCGTATAAGAACGCTATTTTAAGTCTGCCATTAGTATGAGAACTTGTGAATGACAAACTAGAAACATACATGCGTGCTTAGTTACGTCCACATATGACTACTGAGCCAAGTGTGTGCTGTAAGCAACAGGATGGTTTGAAGCGATGGGAGCTGTCAAAACTGTGGTCCTTAAGCAATAACGCAGACAAGGGTCAAGAACACATCACTTACAGTCTGCATTAATGAGAATTGTGTTATTTAATACTCATATGTCCATGATTTCCTAGCAGATTCCTAAGTTCATGTTATATCTGAAAATCGGACCAAATATTGCAGTTTTTATTGAGAGATATAGTCACTATTACAATACTCCATTAAAGAATGTCCAGGCTATGACTTGACTTTCTTTCTTTTTTTTTTTTTTTTTTTTAAAGAGTTACTTATTTGTTTTAGAGAAAGTGAGTGGCAGGGGGAGGCCGGAAGAAAGGGAGAGAGAGAATCTCAAACAGACTCTCTGCCAAGCACAGAGCCTGATGTGGGGCTTGATCTCAAGACCCTGAGATCATGACTTGAGTTAAAATCAAGAGTCCGACGCTCCACCAACAGACTCACCCAGGCACCCCATGACTTGACTTTCAGCATTAGTCAACTGCTGACATTGAGATTTAAGAACATTGACCTTAATTATTTATAAGCTATTGTCACTTGGAATGAAACTTTTATATGTTATTGTTATTATTATTATTACTAGACCCATTATTTTATCCACCTTTTTCCCAAACTTGAAGAGTGCAAAGTGGATGTAGTGTGAGTTGGAGGAGAAGGAGTGAAGGATGGTATAAAAATCAACTTGGATAACTGCTGTATTAGAAAAAAGGCATCATGGTCACATTCTGTTGGATTTCTCTGTTTTGTACACAATTACAATAGTAAAAGGTAGCAGAACTTAGGATGGGGGAATGATTATTGCTTGTTTCATTTGGAAAGGATTCTCCATTCATTCGAAGAGTGTGTTTAACACTCTTTTTTAACTCTAACTTTTTAAGCACTCTTTTTAAACTCTAATTTTAAAATTTTAAACAAAATTTTGAGGCCCCCACCTCCTAAAATCTACCAGAACCCTGGGTTTCCTTCTATCGCTGAAGTTTGAAAGCATGTGTGCTTTTAAGTCTCCTCTCTCCTGTGGAAGAGAAGACTGAATGGAGTCTGTGTCCATGTTGAAGATTGTAGCTCCTCGAGGGCAGAGACCGTCTGATGCACCTTTACTGTCACCATGCCTACTACCTCTGTCTGGCACACAGCAATTTTTCAATGACTGAGTAAGTTGAATTCTCTCCACTGGCCATTGCAGTGCTGAAAAACAGTCTATATTTAAGACCAGAAACTTTCTCTTAGAGAGGAAACATGCTTAGAAATAGAAATTATTTTTATCACTTCTCAGTATTACTTTTCGTTGTTCAAGTTGTAAAAGCAGTTGTGTGACTTTGATCCCCATCATTAGGACAAATCATAGTCCAATTCAAAAGTTACCCTTCAGGGGCACCTGGGTGGCTCAGCGGATTAAGCCTCTGCCTTCAGCCCAGGTCATGATCCTGGGGTCCTCAGATCAAGCCCCGCATCGGGCTCTCTGCTTAGTGGGGAGCCTGCTTCCCCCTCTCTCTCTGCCTGCCTCTCTGCCTGCTTGTAATCTCTGTCTGTCAAATAAATAAATAAAATCTTTTTAAAAAAAGTTACCCTTCAGCCCTACAATGTAACAACAGAAGGTGAACTTCTCTCAAAACTCATCAACGAAGAGATGTTTTTAAATGACCTATACATCTATAACAGCATTGCTTTAATGAAAGTTTTGGAGGAATTTTAAGAAGGAATTTCTCCACCCTTATCTTGTTTTTCTCAGCAAAGCAAAATTTTACTTTTTTTAAATCGAAGTTCTAAAGTCTTTGTTTTCATAGGAAACATATTATATTTTACATGTTCCTAAATCTAAATACAAAATGATCATTTACTCCTCAAATTCAAGATCAACATCAGGATTTTTCTTAAAGAATTAATGTTACAATCATTGTAATTTACTAAGATCTTGAAAATAAAAATTCCCAATTATAAAATATATTTATTTTAACCTTCACATGTTGGAAAAGTAACATATCATGTTGCATTATGAACGGCTGGCTTCCTTAAGAAGGTGACCCAATTAGGTTTTTATTGGGAGTTCCCCTCAGTGTTTAGAGTTACTCTACTTCTTTTTTTTTCCTTCACTTAGCACCTAGCATAGGCCCCAAGTACAGCTTCAGATACAAAGTGAGGTGTATGGCCGTGCAACAAAGTGATAGCATTTTGGGTCACACAGTGTTAGAATCAGGCAATTTCTTGTTCTCCATGTATTTTCTTCAAGTTACGTCTCTAAATGCTTTTCAGGGGTGGTTTAGTGGTCTGTGCAAATGACCTAACCTAATGATAACCCACATCTTTTTGTCTCCTCATTTTTTTTTTTTAAGATTTTATTTATTTATTTGAGAGAGAGAGAGAGAGCACAAGCAGGGGGAGGGGCAGAAGGAGAGAGAACCAAAACCCCTCTCAGCAGGGAGCCTGATGTGGCGCTTGATCTCACGTGGGCCTCCATCCCCGGACTCCAGATCATGACCTGATCTAAGGGCAGATGCCTGACTAACTGAGACATGCAGGCATCCCTTTTTGTCTCCTTCTTCTCTGTTCTATTGCTATGGGCCATCCCTGCAGCAGAATTGTGGTAGAAACGCATTCCAAGTATTTCTCTTGATTTCCAATGAATGAGATATTGGTATGCATGCATGTTTGTGTGTGTCTTACAAAAACACACAAGCGCCATTCTTCAGCTTGTGCTCTGAAACATACCACCTCGAAACTTAGTGGCTTAACACAACCACCACTGACATAGCTCATAGTTCTGTGGGTTGGCAATGTGGGCTGGGCTCCGCCAGAAAGAGTTCCTGCTGTTTCCAGCTGGACTCATTGGTGAGACTGTAGTCAGCTGCAGATGAGTTTAGCGGCTCTGCCTTTAGGCTGTCGGCTAGAGTAATGGAGCAACTGGGCCAAGGTTCTCTCATCATCCCACCAGCTAGCCCAGTCTTGTTCATATGGTGGTTCCAGGCTTGAAGAGCAATGAAGGTGAAGCCTCGGAGCCGACCCCTGGGGCTTGATTTTCAAGCCTCCATTTTTGTCACTTGGAACTGACCCATTGACCAAAGCAAGGCACATGTCCAAACCCAGAACCAGCATACAGAAAGTCCTTTCAAACAATATGGGGAGGCATGAACAAACAGCCCTTCCTGCAGTCAGTCTATAACTCTCAAGAAAACCCTAAAGAAATGCATTAACCAAGAAAAATATCTCTTTTTAGGGGCCTTTCTCCCCTAAACTTGAAGTCAGTTGCTAACATGGATGAAGCTGGCTGGCCTAGGAGGAGTTGCCCATGACAATGGTTGATGGTGAAATTCCTAGATATCATTCTACAGTGAGAAGCTAATTATACTATTACAAGGCTAGAATAATGAAGAAAATTCTGGGAAAAAAGCCTGCTGATCAGATGGCACTGCCAGATATCAAGCTGTACTAGAAACCTATTAATAATGGGAAACTAATGTCTGTTAGTCATAGTGGAACACAATAATGTCTGTTAGGTCACAGTGGAACACAATATAAATTCTAGAATCATGTTAAAAAATATATATGCCCTTAGTACTTGATAAAAGCATCTCCTCAAGTCAGGACAAAAGTAGATTCACATTTATTTACTCACCACACATTTACGAAGCCGCCATCATGTGTTTCTGAACCGGTGTGTCTTCAACCTCTGACATGGGTCTAGCATTGTTCTAGGCACAGAAGACAGAGCAGTGAACCTAGCAGTCAAGCTCCCTGTTTCCTTAGAGCTAAGGGTTTAAAGAGAAGCGAGGTAAAATAAAGTCACCCAAAACAAGAAATACACATTCAATAACACATGAAACAGTAAAGTGCATTCAGATAGCGATAATTGCCATTAGGACAATAGAATAGGAGATTGTGTTAGAGAAAGATTGGTGGCCTCATTTGGAGGGGATGGCCGTGGAAGGTCTCTCTGAAGTGATTACATTTAAGAAAAACCAGAAAAATGAGAAGAAACCAGCTGCGACGGACGAGAGCAGAGCTTTCTTGGCAAGATAATCAGAAGAACAAAGGAAATGAGGCAGGAAACAGCTTGGTCTGTTCCAGGAACAGAAAATTAAGCCCTAGGGACACCTGGGTGGTTTAGTCAGTTGAGCAACTGACTCTCGATATCTGCTCAGGTCATGATCCCGGGGTCCTAGGATTGAGCCTTGCACTGGGCTCTGTGCTCTGTGTGGAGTCTGCTTGAGACTTTTTCTCTCCCTTTGCCCCTCCCCCTCCCTCTTCTTTTTCTCTTAAAGAAAAACATCAAGCCAGAGCCACAAGTGCAGAGTCCGTACCATGGAAGCAGAGAATCGATCAAGTCCAAGAGATAGGGAAGAAGTGGGCTATGGAGGCCTCTGGGGCCATGGGAAGAAGGTCAGGTTTAGACTTTATCCAGATTTGGGCACAACTGGCAGAAAGGTTTTCAACAAAGGAAATCAGAGGTGGTACTGTGACTTGATTTTTGTCTGGAGAAGATTATGCCGGTTGCAGGTGGAGAATGGACATAGTGAGACAAGATCATCAATAATATATGTATTTAAAATAGGATATGATGTTTTTATTACCTTTCAAACTGATAAATTAAAAAAGAAGAAGAATCCAGGAGTTATCCCAGGAGTATAAAAGTGACACCTTTTTGAGAGAACTTCTTTAAAAATGCACATTGCAATTTCATTTTTTGAACTCTATCTAAAAGGCATTCTTGTAGTTCTATGCAGCTATATATAAGCATTTTCTGAAGTCTTATTTACAGTACCACAAATTTCTCACAATAGGAAACTGATTAAACAATACTTTATATGGTATGATACAGTACAACTAATTAAAATCATTGCAGGAAAAAACTGACTGATATATGGTCAAGTGTTCATAATATGTTTTATGTGATAAAAGCAAGTTATCAAACATTAAGGCAAAGGTAAGAGTATTTTGGTAAATAGCTGTAGAGAAACTATGCCAATGAAGGCATTCACCAAATTGTTTATAGTAATACTACTTAAGGGCTGGGATTGTCGGTGAATTATTCTTCTGCATGTCTGTGTTTTTCAAAACTAACATGTTGCACATATGTAATTAGGTTTTTTTCATATTATGATTTAAAAAATCATATATTTATAAAAGGGTAAGTACTCAAAAATAAAAAGAGTCCCTGGGCCTCTAACTAAAGCTAACCAACTGGAAAGCAGAAGTCAGAACAAAGGCTTCAAGGATGCTTGTGATAAAAAGTGCAAAACAAAGTTGTCCTGGTGCTGATAACAAGCACATGATCCGCAGAGAGAGGAGACTGTGGAGACCGAGCGTAAACTTAAACAAAGTTCTGGAACCTGGGGGCCACGGACACTGCAGGTCCCGTTAGTCATCATTCAAAGGTCAGTCCACGCAGCAGGGGGTCCTGGGGCCAGCTAATCATGTGAACACCCACAAGTAATCCCAAATTACACTGTCCTCATATATGAGGTTGTAGAAACTTTGATGGTGACCTAAGAAGCCCATTGGTTCGACTCTGCTCCGTTTATTAAAATAACCTTGAAACGTGATAAAGCCAGTCGGTCCTCATCTTCATGCACAAGTCAAATAGATAAACTCTCTGACCTCCTGAACATACAGAATACTTAAAACACCGTATTGATCAAACAAGTAACCTGCAAATCTAAACTAATGCTCAGTCTATGACTTTGACATTTGACTCAAAAGACACCAGAAAGCAATTCTGCCTACCGTACTCGTTGTTGAAATTATACTGAATTTCATTTGAGGGCTTAAGGGTTTTTTTGGTTGTTGTTGTTTTTTTTTTTAACTTTTTATTTCTTTATTTAACAGAGGAAGAAATTACAAGTAGGCAGAGAAGCAGGCAGAGAGAGAGGGGGAAGCAGGCTCCCTGCTGAGCAGAGAGCCTGATTCAGGACTTCATCCCAGGACCCTGGGATCATGACCTAAGCCAAAGGCAGATTAACCCACTGAGCCATCCAGGCATGGGGGCTTATGGTTTATACTTGTAAAAAAAAAAACTTACTTTTTTTGAATTGTCAATAGTTTATATGGGAAACAGACATATGAACAATGATACTAAAAAGTGTGTTTAAGTGTGTGTGTGTGCGCGCACGTGCGTGCACTTACGCAAACAAAAGCACTTTGTATGCCCAGAACATCTGTCATTTGAGGGTCTCTAAGTCTTCGGAGCCCTTTTTGAAACTGGAGGTATTGAGCAAAAGCGAAGTCCCCAAATTCAATTCAGTCAGCTAACGACTAAATTGTTTTGTAATTCCTCTTTTGTACTTCAGTGCAATCGTTTTCAAACTTGATGTCCACTGGATTCTTCCTTGGAGCTTACAAAAAAATACAGGTGCCTGCAGCCCCCCCACACCTCCTAGATCAGGGTCTCTTGTGTGCTGAGGCCCGAGGTATGCAGGTTCAGCAAAGTCCCATAGAGGTTCTGGGGTGCCTTGAGGAGCAAGAACCACTGCTCTGGGTGAAAAGGTGCTGGCTGGGCGAGGAGGCGGCGGTAGGACAAAGGAAAGAACGTCTAAGATATTTCTAATTCAAAGAGCACGTTTTAGGCAAGACATGTGAATAGTGCCTATTCATTCATTCCTAGGTAGTGCCCCTTCCTACAGACTACTCATCCGTAATCTGCACAGAGAGTAGAGGTCAGTTTTAGAGTCAGTCCCATTCAGTGGTTAATGTCCATTCCTGTCTCCAGATGTGTGTCAGGGAGCAAAGGAGCGTTCCTATCAGCGGTTCCTAAGGAGGAAAGTAAACACTCCCAACATGCACTGAGGCACAGGGAGTGGCTCAGGTTTCCAACCCTTCCCTGCTGGGGCGAGTAGAGGTAATGATTAACAGCTCCGTGGGCTTGATGGTCCTGCTGGAGGGACACTGCCGGGCTCAGAGCCTAATCCAGCTGCGCGCAGAGCCAGAGCCGCCCCTCCTCCGCACTTGGCTCCGACCTCCGCAACAGGTGAGCGAGCCCTGCCTTCCCTGACAGTGAGTTGGTGAATCTGTGCCTGAGCGGGGAACAGACTCTCCCGCGAGCAAACTCGGCTCAACAACTCAGGTCCAAAGGCTTCTCCTGGCCACAGTGTGACTCCCAGGGGGGAAATGGGGGTAGGGGAAAGAACCCCTTGCTTCCACCCCCTGAGGTCAGGTTGAGGACCAGTTATTAGAAAACAGAATTCACAGGCAGTCAAGTTAAGTGTGTGCAGCCTGAAATGTGGACACTGTTTTCAGGATACCTATTCCTGACCAAGGTAAGCCTGTGGGGAGGAGGGAAGGGCTTGGAGGTAGGTGTGGCCACGGAAGCCCTTTTCCCTTTCCTCAAGGGAAATAGCTCAATGACTGCTTTATCTGGAGCCGCACTTGCCCTCCGGAAGATGCCGGCTCCTGCGCGACACCCTCCTTCTCTTGAATCAGCAGACTTGAAAGTACTTTTAAGCGAGAGTTCCCCTAAACTTTTATTTCCACGGAGCTACAGAGACATAGCCCCCTAAAAATTGAAAAGGATTTCTGATATAATTTATTAAGACTTCACCAAACAATGAATGACTATACATAATTAAATGAAAGTCCATGAGTTAAGGATACCAGTTTTGAAGCAGGAGAGTCGTAAGTTCAAATCCTGCCTTTGCCACTTACTAGTGTGTCCCTTAGCAAGTTGCTTCCCCTAAGCAAGCCTCACTTGGCAGCACAAGATATGCCAATGGGGCTTTCATGGGAATTAAACACTTAGCAAGCATTCTAAAAGTGGTACCTCCAGTTTGCAATAAGAAATAAGCAGGTCTGCCAAAAGGGCCAGATCAGCGAGGGTGAGCTAGCTGTGGAGGTCAGACGGTGTGAAGGTGGTAAGGGTAGGGTGGTTTTCGGAAAGTGGGTCTAGGGTGTGAGCAGATGCCAGATGGGCAAAACATTACCTCTATGAATGGCAGTGAAATGTCTGACTCCTTGCCACTTTTCCAACCAAGTACATGGTGTGACAAATGCGGAATTATTTGTTACTCATTCACTTTTACTTTGGAAAATTCACATTCATATTAACCTGTTATTCCTAACCAGGAAATATAATTTTGTATTATAAGAGAGAGTTACACACAACCCCATATTGTGAGACACATGACAGTTAGTTTTATAAGACAGCTTGCCCTTGAACCACTTTGATAAAATAGACCATGTAGTCCATGACTTTATATTGTGTTGCTTATGTTCAAGTGTTACAGACTTTCATTTGCATTTATGGACAAGAAACATACAGGAATGATACTGGTGTTTTGTTGGTCTTTACCTCTGAACTTAAATCATAGGGAAGTGACCTTACTTCATGAAACTTTATGTAAAGGGCACTTCCATTAAAGTTGCTGTTAGTTTTATTAAAGTGGGTAACTTTGATGAGGGGACAAATTTGGAAGTTGCGACTAGCAAAGTATTTTCGCTAACAACATTTTATCTTTTCATTTCATTAATATATATTTAAACAGCTTGCAGTTGACCCTAGCTTAATATCATCATTGTTTTAATGAATTCTTGTTTTGGACTGCAGATTTGAAATTCTCCAATGTACTGATAACTGGAAATTGACTAGAGAATTAGGGATAGAGTTCTAAAGCCAACGAGACTGAACTTTATTATGTTATTGTCCTGTGGGTTTCAATTTTGTTTAGTGTTTACATCTAAAAATTTATAAAATCATCTAATCTACTTAGAATAAATTATAGTATCAGTAGTCACCAACTGTTTTTCAAAGAGGAAATATTCCTTTATGCTGAATAGATAGGGTTGGAACTTCTTAAGCCAAGTTATGTAATACTTCTTAATGATGTATGTCTGCACAATAAACAGTAGCCCCAACTAAGATTATACTTAACCATATTTGAGATTAACTTGAGATTAATTTACCTAACCACATAAATACATTGTTTTCATAGTTAAACTCTCTTTTAGCAACGATTAAAAAAAATAACTTTCTCAGTTATATTAGAAATAGTGTAACACAAATGTAACATGTTTTCAACATGTAATTCAAAGTTTCATATTTGATACTTGTTTTAACTTTTAACTTCCTAAAATAAGAAGCATCCTATACTTTTCATTGAAATAGAAATCTAATGTGAACCGTCAATTTACTTGTACAGATTCATTGAACATAGGGAATTTAGGATTATTAGAGATACATGGGCTTCCTATAAAAGTTTGATTTTTATCTTGCCATTTACAATGACCTGAATGGATCTAGAGAGTATTACCCTAAGTAAAATAAGTCAGTGAAAAAAAGACAAATAACCATATGATTTCACTCATATGTGACATTTATGAAACAAACCAAACAAAGTAGGAGTGTGGGGAGGAGAGAGAAAGAAGCAAACCAAGAAAGAGACTCCTAACTGTAGAGAACAAACTATTGGTTACTAGAGGGGAGGTGGCAGATGGGTTAACTAGGTGTTGGGGATTGAGGAGTGTGCTTGCTGTAATAAGCACTGAGTGTTGTATGGAAATGTTCAATCACTACATTGTACACCCAAAACTAGTATTATACCATATATTAACCATCCTGGAATTAAATATTTTTTAAAGTTTAGATTTTTTTTTTTAAATTTTCAAATGTAGGTCAATCAGAAAAATACAACCTCTGAGAAAGAACTTCTGAGTATTTTCTCTCTGTCCTGAAGTCTAATGTTAGAGAGAGTTTGGTTTTGTTGCCGAAATCCATCCATGTCTTTCAAAGCTGTCAGATATATAGTGATTTTATCACTTCATAACCTCATTTCAGGTAGCGGACTAATGCTACTGCTTTCTGTAGTTGAATGCGAAGGTGTCTCCTTTTCATGTGATGACAGTGGCATCCTAGTCACTGAGATGACTGAAGGACCCATTCTCCATCATCACCCCAGAGTCTAGTAGTCAGTGAGGTTCAAGAGCAGAAAGTGCTCCCTCTTCAGCCACACACGAACGAGAAGAAGGATTCGCAGTGCCTGGGAAGTCAAGCTGAGAATTTCCTCTCGGAAATTCTAGATGAAGCAGAGACTCCTTGAGCTAGACCATAGCAGCAGTTCCAGAAGATGCCTTTGGCGGACTGCACAGCTCCCTCCCAGACTGAGCGGCGGCAAGATGCCTTGAGTCCTGAGGTGGCTGAAGGCATGTGTGCTTCTGCTACAGCTCCTGTCCCCTGAGGACGCTCTGGGGAGAGTCCAGCCATGGCATTAGTGCCCTGTCAGCACACACGAGAAGAGTCAAGGGTGACCTTTCACATGGGATTCCACAGGGACTGATGGGAATGATATGTTCACGCAGAAGTCTGGGTGCTTGAGCCATATCCGGTTCAGTCCTGTCTTAAAGTCAAGCACTGTAAGACATTTTCATTTGCATCTCAAGCATTTTCTCATTGCAACACATATCACTTAATAAAGTGATGGTTTTTATATGCCGGCCTCTCGCTTTTCCCATCTTTGCAAATGAGGCAAATTCCTTAGAAAAATGTGGAGCCAGATGTTTCCCAGAAACCACACTTCTCTGGGTTCTTTTCCTGTTTTACTAAGAATTGGATAATGGTTGGAATTATGGTAGTTTTTTTTTTTTTTCATTTCCTTGAAGTCATATAATTATATATAGATCTGCTCTTCTCAACTTCAAGGTTCCTGGTCAGAGCTTAGAAGAAACATCTTTATTTTGGAGCTGAATGCATATAACTTTCCATTGCTTCTTCAGGCCAAAACAATATTAAAAAAAAAAAAAACATTCCATGTGTGCAGACCTGAATATAATCTTGCTTCATAATTTAAATACACATTTGCTATTCCAATGTGCTACTTTCCATTCTTTATTTTTTTAAGCAACCTTTATGGTGTGTGTTATGTAAGATATGTTCCTTGTGTATGATTTAGAAAGAACGTATGAAATCAAAAAGAAAATAATTGTCACCCATAATTTCATGGGTCACAATTTGATGGTTATTATTTTAATATACCTCCCTATATATTGAATACATTCTTTCTTTTCTATATGTTTTTGCCTATATAGTTGCATACATATACTCACCCTAGGAGGTATAAAAATGAAATAAGCAGTAATCCTGTTCTAAAGCAGCAATTAAATTCAGTAAAATAAAATGCAGTCCAAGAGAGAAAGCAGCGAGTTGTGAAAAAGCTGCATTTCATTCGCTGTGAAAATTAGCACCTGTATTCTTTCAGTTTGTTGTAGAATTATGACTGGTTTGACGCCTCATGCACCCACAGCGGCCCCAGGAATAAGGGGCTGCAGATACAGAGAGAGGCCGCACTTGGGGGGTTAGCACAGGAGCAGGCCCAGAGAGGGAGCTCATGAAATCTTTGTTGAGGACACAAGAACCATGTTTCCTCTCTCACACAAGTAACCATTTAATGCATGATAGGGTGCAGGAAGGTACTTTATGTGACTGGCCCATTTAAGTTCATCGAGGCTGGGATCCCCTGGCATCCTCTGGTCTCCTGACAACTGACCAGTCCTGGCAAGCCCCCGTCTAGTCAGGACACAAAGCAGGGGGAGGCCACGCACGGTGCTCTCTGCCACACTCGTGTGTCAGTGTGGCTTCAAGCTGGTGCTGGCTGATCCTGCCTTCTCAGGCTCCTGCCTCAGACCAAGTCTACCTTCCTAGTCTCGGCCCTTCCCTGTTGCACCACTGAGGCCCGTCTGAGCTTAGACCTACCCAGTACTTCCAGGACTGTTTATTTCTCCAAGACTAGATGGCGGACCTGTCTCATTTCCTATCTCATAAGCTCCATTCTATCTGGACAAAATGAAGACATAAATAACGGAACTTACTGAATAATAATCTTATTTCATACACAACCTAAGTCAACCAACTCTGGCCTCAGGACCCCAGAGCTTCTATGACTCACCCTTCCAGTTAAGTACATAGATTTGTAACAACTACCTTCCTTCTCAAGGCATAGTTCCTCATGTTCTACCAGGCTAATTGTGAATGCCCAACATAAGACCTCTAGGCTTCCAGAATTACCGTTTTTCCTTTTTTCATAAATCCTCATCTCTGCTTATCATGACCTCTGCTGTCCTTCTCTTAAGCCTTTTGAGGAAACTAGCTCCGACCCTTAAATCTACCAAATTTCTATAATTTAGAGGATATTCACAAAGATCCTACCAGGGTTTAAATTGCTAGGAATCAAGGTTAATGGAAGAGGGGAAACTGTATGAATTCACAGACCTATTTCTCACCTTGGCAATTAATAATAAAATGAGACTTTGACCAAATTACATTTTTACCTTGCAGATATTGGGACTGTTTTTACAGTCAATATTATTTCCTATTCAGTTAGCACATATTGCCCATGAACAAGAATTTTTTCCAGTTTTTAATTTCTTCCATAAATTCCATTTAACCATCTTCCTTCTTGAGTTCAGAGAACAAGGTAAGAGCTTCTGGAGTCCTTTATCACATCTGAAATCTTCTGATTTGCTTCATCATAGCTCACAGGTTTGCCAGTGTGATTCCACAGCAATGGTTTGGGATCTTTAATGATACTTGAACTATTTTCTTATAAATATAAACAGGGAGCTAACCTGGAAGCTCCTTCAATGGCTCTTTAGCCCATCACAGTCAACCGCACCTTGTGATTCTAAGAACCTTCCACTGGTGATTCTTCAGTTCAAGATACACCTGACTTCTAGTCTCAGCAAAACTGTCATGCTAACTATGAAGTCAAGAAAACTTCAAAACTAACAATGAATTCTTCAGACACATCTGTAGCTTGACATTCAGTCAGCCAATCAGAAAATACTCATTGAATTCCTTCCAGGCTCCAGGCAAAATTCTAAGAGCTGGATGAGCACAGGTAAATAAAAAGCCCTGGTCCAAAGAAGTTCATTTTGTGCTTGGGAAGGACAGACTCTTGAATGGATAAGACCCTTTCAGATGCTGTTACGTACCTCAATGGAAATCATAGGGTAGTGGCTGGCTGAGACTTGCTAAGGGAAAGCCTCTGAGAGAGAGATACTTGGCCTGAGATCAGCATGTGGGGAAACAGAAAGGCTCAGGATAGGGTGCTCCAAGCAGGAGCAACAAATATAAATCCCTAAAATGAGAATGAGCTTAGGGAGTGACTGAAAACCAGCAAAAAGTCCAACATAGATGAAATGGAATCAGTGGGGAAAATAAGGGAATGAACATGCAAGAGATGGACAGGATTTTGTGGGTCATCATAAGGAGGCTGTATTTTATTCTAGTTCTTTCTTGGAAGCCATAGCAAGCTTTTAATCTTGGGATGATGACATCTGTTTCAGTCCTTAAAACCATCACCCTAGATGCTGTGTGGACAGTAGAATACTAGTCACAGTGCGGATGCTGGGGAGCGAGTCATGAGGCGGACGCAGAAATCCAGGAGGGCGATGATGAAGGCCTGGCTCAGGGTGGCAGCACTGGAAATAGAAGCTTTTGAGGTTCTGATATATATTGGAGGTACAATCCATAGGATTTACTTTGGGATGGGAATCTGGTTATAATGAAAGAGTAAACAATAAAACTGAGTCTTAGTTATGGTGCCTAATTGAGTAGATGGGAAAGAACTGTGGAGGAGGGAATTCTGGAGACAGAAGGAAGTCTGTGGTCCTGTCTTGGCCATGTTGATTGATACAGAGATGCCTGCTATACATCCAAGTAGACTAAGTAGATAGTGTCACGAGGCTGTGGCTCAGCAACATGGTTGGGTTAGAGAGGGATCCGGTTACCTGGGAGAAAGTGCAAACACAGAAGAGGACGTGGCTGAGGATGGACTAGAAGAAAAAGGCAGCATCCCATGATGGTACAGAGGATTCCAGAGGGAAACTAAAATCTTGAGACCTGAGAAAGAGCAAAACAACAAAACAAAACAAAAGCGAAGCAAAGTTGTTGTGGTTACTGCTTTGTCTCAAAAGCCTCAAGAGAAGAAAGGGTTTCAAAAGCAGGAAGCAATCAACCTTGTCAAATGCTGCTAAGAGGCCGAGAAAATGAGGAGAGAAAATGATTTTGACAAGTTTTTGACAAGTTCATTTTGACAAATGAAATTTGACAAGACATGGGCCACTGGAGTGTGGGAGGGGAGGTGCAAGGAGGGGCAAACTTAGAGGACAGATTGTAAATAATTGGGATCCAGGAGAAGGTTTGGACAATGAGGTTACCACTGGGGGATTCTCAGTAGAGGGCAACAAGGACCCTTTTCATGGGTGATTAGAATGACAACGTCTAAAGGCAAAATTCAGGTTTTAGAAGCAAGAGCCAAGGCTGTAGAACCAAACAGCCCAGACCAGATCCTATGAATGAGTAACTAGGATTGGCTGGACTCATGGGACATGCTATGTTTTTGTCCTAAGGCAGCCTAAAAGACCCATGTAACTTATGACCTACACAGGCTTAATCTACCTGGTTAGCTAAGCTTCTGTCCCTTTCATCATGAATCTTCATGAGATTCCCCCTTCCAATGATGAGCTATCAAAGGGGGATATATGCCCAACTAGAGGACCACAAGTCTTTGAGCAAGAAGCTATGAGTAGAAACAGAAGTAAGGTATACATCTAGAATGACAATACGAGGTAGAAAGGGCATCACAGAAAGTACAAAGAGAAAAGGGCATCACAGCAATGAAGATAATAGGCTATGGAGAGACTTACTCTGGTCCCACTTGAGCAGAGATGAGGAAGAAGCAGGAGTCTGGACCTCAGCCTCTGGTGAGGAGAGCCCTGTCGTGTGAGGAGACTAACCGGTAAGGAGAGAGTCAGTGGTTTGAGATACATTAAACTATTAGGCCTGGTATTGAGAAAAGTTTCAGTTTTCAGGTTGGAAAAGTAGGTGTTGGTGGAATTGCAGAAAACCTGAATGTCAGGTTGGGAGACTTGGACATTATTTGCTAAGAATGAGATCCCAGGAAGGTTTGTGAACAAGATAATGTGATGGTCAGAATGGCAATAGCATAAAGAGAAATTAGTCAAGCACTGAGCTTAGAGACTATTACAGTCTGCAAGGTGAGATGTGCTCATAGCTGTCAAATAGATTATATAATTTCAAATAATATGTTATGAGAAGAATATGCACCAAGAATTTTGTGAAAATAGCTTTCCTTTCTTCTTCTTTTTTCCTTCCTCTGGGCAATTGGTGGGGAGATTGCTAGTCTCCTGGAGAAAGAAGACACGAAATGTCTTCTGAACATCTTACTCCAACCAAACCAGGCTGATTTAGAAGTAAGAAGAGGAAGTCCCTTCCCCTCTTATTTTAAATAAAAAATTGAACTTTTCGCTCTAGCCTAACTTTTTATCCTGGCTATATTCACTATGATTCTCTAAGCTTGAAGTAGTAGGAATTAAATATTTAATTTCAGCAAAATGGGATGACTAGAAAATGTTATACTTAAAATCTCTAGTCACACCCTGATGCTATTTAGATGAAGACATAGAGGAGGATGTTATTCATGTGTGACCACGGTTTCCAGGGCCTGAAGGAGACTTGAAGGATGTTACCTCATACTTCATCAGCACTTGCGAGTCAGAGCTTGATTTTAGCTGCCTGGAAACTTAAAATCATGTCTGCAGGACTGGGGCAGGGTTCAGTCAATTGGGGTTGAATGTCTGGGGTAGAAAAAATGTCTTCCCTTGCACAGAATCATGTAAGACAGAACCCGTCCTAGGAATACTGCAAAAACAGACTTACACACTGGCCAACCCTTCCTTGCCTTGCGCCAGTGATTCTGGAGTTTTTCTATTTACATAGGACATTGTCTTCTTTTCTGAACATCTCCAAACATTGCCCTAGGATTTCTTCCCTACTTTAACTATCCTGTATTCCCACGTGGCCAAAAACATTTCAGTTATTATAAAATGTCTTTTTGGGGGGTTATAGAAGCCTTTGGGAATTGAATATCTTCTTAAAGAAAACAACACTGAGCTGCTAAGGAAGCAGAAGTGTAAAACTGAATTTTTTTCACAAGTCTCTGGAATTTTTCCTTAAAAATATGGTAACAGCAAGACATCCATTTTTCCCATAAATTTCTGGATATTTTACTATAAAATATAAAACCAGCAAGGCTTCAGAAACATTATTCCAGCCAGGCAAAGTTCCTCATGCAGTTTCTTTTTTATTTTTTTTTAATACTTCTCAATAAAAAGTAAGCTTCGCACCAAGAAACAGCACTTTTAAACATCCCAAGCACATCTGTGCATTTGTAGAAAGATAGAACAGAAAGATAACTTCTGTATCACTAAAACCTGGTAGTATCAGAACTGTGGATAAATTGAAAAATGAAAAAAAAATCTTTAAGAGTGTATTCCAAATCAAATACTAAAAATTCAGAAATAGGATTTCTAACAGGAGTTATGCCAAATTTAGCCATACTGGGTATATTCATTACCAAAAGCATAGTTAATATGGCCACCAACTGGAAAGTGATTTTCAGCACAATTTTGATCCAGGGTTTCACTTACAAATTTGCAAATCGTTTGCATTTATCATGGGACCGCATTGTGGTTTGTATCATACTTTCTTAGAAATATCACTCTATTATGTCTGCCTTTCTCTCTCACTATCTTCCCATTGTCTAGCTCTCAGACTCTCAAATTCATTACCAAGGGGAAGACCGTATATCAAGTTATATATTTCTGGTTCACCTAGTATTTTTTCATATGCCCACTTTATGCCCATTTTTCTTTAGAGATTGTTTTAATTAAGTTATATGTTCCTCTTCTTTTACTACTTATTTCCCCTAAATTATATGAAGAATATAATTTTTAATTTTAAATGGGACTTATATCATGGGAGGTAAAATGGATTTTTCTGTTTGGAAACTCACTCAAAGTGAGTTGTAGTTACAAATATGAACTCTGAGCTTAGTTCCTTACCAATGAACATTTTGGAGGGCATCTCACTTATCCTCGATATTAATTCCCATAGATATAGAAAAAGTCTTTGGAAAGAATCTTAGAACAGACAAACTGATAGGAAGTCAAAGATTTTAATCTGTATAACCTTTCTGAAATGCAAAAATAATGTTGGCGGAAAGAAGAAAGGAGAGGTCTTAAAGACATTCAGATTTTGCTTTGAATGATCTGTCCCACCACTTGTGTCGGAACACAGGTGAGAATGCCCACACCTCGCTGGGAGAGTCTGAGGATTAAATACGGTGACATCTATAGACTGGCTCAGGTATAGAGTATAGGACCCATGGCACACGGTAAAAAAAAGTCCTGTTTCCTTCCCTCCCCAACCCAACCTTCATGCCCATGTATGAAACACCACTTAAAAATTCCCCCAAATACTTTTACACACAAGGGACATGACAAAGCATTTCAATTTACGTCAGAAACTCTTTTCTGAGTATATCACAGGAATAGACCATTAATGTTATTCTAATGTCTTAGGGTATCCTCAGATGACCACAAAGAGGGGGAAACAAGGACGATGATGGCTCACCAGTGTTCTTCATGGATCTTCGTTAATGAGAGGACATTTATTACCAGGTAATTATATGTCTCTATTATGTGTTATGCTGTTCCATGGTCATTCATGAGTTCTGCCCTGGCACTGTGTCATTCTAAGCATGACATAGGACCTAAAGATCAATAATATGAATCAACGGTGGGGACATTGAATAGGAATTTGAAAAAATATGGTCCTAAAGACTGCTAACCCATAACCTCTCACGGAAGAATACCTCATGCTTCCTAAGTAGTGGTCTAATTTTCTTAAATGCTGAATTTCTATTTTCATAGTTGGCAGAATTCTCAGAAACAGCCTCAAGTAAAAGATCCAAAGCTCCTCATAAATGACATAACCGAAGAATTAGTCCAGGGCCCCAAACAGGTTTCCCTGTCCTCTCCTCTCCCTCTCTTGCTCCTCAGGACGCACCCCATTTTCACCGTGTTCCCCTTGATGTTAAGTTCCGCAACATATGGGACATCCACAGTTGTTTCCTTGCACACAGCAGACGTCGTCTTACATGGGTTGGGGAACAACAGAGCAGGGACTTGAAACCTCTAGAAGTAAAGCTGAGGACTGAATTGGCTGAGCTGGAGCAGAAGCGGACGAGGAGAAAGACGACACAGTACGAAAAAAGAAACCGAGGCGTCCGGAAGCGGACCCACGTCTCACAGAGAAGAGGAACAAAGCCAAACAAACCATAGAGGCAAATGGATGTAAATGATGCCGGATTGGGCCATAGAAAGAGACAGAACAACTATGGTCCAAAACGGAATTAGAGTCACACCTGGAGGACACACATGACAGACAAGAGGGGGAAGAATATGGGACCTAGAAGACAGTGGATTCTTCTTTTCATTACTTAGGAACTTACTAACTTCTCCCTGTGGATGGGGATTCTTCTGGGCCCTGAGTGTTCCGCAGTGAGCCCAACAAAGCTCCCAGCCTCATGGGGTAGCCTCCTAAAAGGGGGATACAGTGACTGTGTAAGACAAATGAGTAACAATGTATACCATTAGAGACCAAAGGTATGAAGAATAAAAATAAAGCAGAAAGGGACTAATGAGTGCCAGGGGAGGACAGCAGGGATTCGAGGTGTCCTACTGGATGGCCCGGGAAGCTCTTAGTGGGGAGGTAGCACTAGAAGAAAAGCCTGCGGGAGGTGAGAAAGCAGGCTGTGCAGGCAGCTGGCTGGGAGCAAAGGGGACAGCGGGTCACAGCCCTGAGGCAGGTGCACGCGTCTAAGGGTGGAGGAAGCCAGTGTGGGGAAACGAAGCAGGACGGACAGCAGAAGCTGAAGTTCCTGACATCATGGGCCAGAGCGTACGGGAATTCACAGGCCATTGTGGGACCCCAGCTTGCCCACTTATGACTGGAGACGCTGTTGATGGATACGGAGCACATGAGTGAATGATCAGTCTGTGTGAGGTTAGGAGGAGGCTGAAAAGGGGCACAAGGATGGAAGCAGAGAAATGATCAAAGAGCTGATAGTTCAGCGTCGAGATGATGGTGCCTTGAGCCAAGGCGGCAGTAGTGGAGATTAAAAAGAAAGGCCGGATTCTGCATATATTTTGACGGAAGAGACAAACCACATTTGGTTGGCGTGGGGGAGGGTTTGAGATTCTAGTGATCCTTATTTTGTGTCATATTTTGACTTGACCACATAGAGGACTGATTGTTTACCTTCTGTAACCCAGACCCCCTTTCACACACTGGTAGCCACGTATTAACTGGAGCTCCGGGTGGTAAAATAAAATATTGCAACATTTACACAAACACTAGACTGGAAGATAGCATTTCTCAAAATGCGGTCCATGGGCGGCCCCCCACCCATCAGAAAATTTGGTAACAATGCAGATCCTGGGCTCCACTCCACAGTTAATCAGGTTATTTCTGATGCACACTCAATTCTAGGAACCCCTGCTCAGAGGAGGAAAGGATTAAGGTTTGAGAACTTCTAACCACCTGGAGTAAACAAAAGCCCGTGGAAATCTTTAAAAACAGTTGCCACTATGGACACTGGGGAGGGTATGTGCTTTGGTGAGTGCTGTGAAGTGTGTAAACCTGATGATTCACAGACCTGTACCCCTGGGGATAAAAATATATGTTTATAAAAAATAAAAAATTAAAAAAAAACAGTTGCCACAAATTATAAGAATACCACTGACCACCTGTGATATCCAACTTGTCACAAATCTACCAAACTCGCCCATCCTTTGATTCACTGGACAGAGAGTCATTCAGCTCCCACTCCGTACTACGCAAACAAGACAGAAATTATAAACTTATGAAGGGATTTTTATTTTCCTGCACAGAAACACATGAAAATAATGGAAAATAGAACGTGCGTAATGGAAATTTTGGCTTCCGCAAATTTCATGAGAGCTACATATGATCAAGAAAATAAGAGGCCATGATATTAATAGTGTAGCAACAATATAACATTTATGTCTTACTGCTGAATGAGAATTCTCCAAGTTTAGACATTTCCCTGGATAAAGGGTGTTGGCAGCGCCAGCATCATGCTCAAATGAAGTTTCTAGTTGCCGTTTCATTGCCTGGGGTCATCACTGCTCTGGTGCAACACATGGTAAATATTCTAAGTGAGCTGAGTTTAAAAAAAAAAAAAAATGGTTCCATCTGGTTGCTGGCAAAGCTCGCTCATTTCAGGTCCTAGGCTGAAATCAGGACACTTTAGAAGTGAGTAAATGCCAACCATGTACTTGAAAAAATGTTCAAATCCGGTTTGAGAATGCAGATCAGATTTCATTCTCAGAATGGTAACTTGTTCTCCTACTTGGGAACCTAATACAGACCCTCGCAGGCTGCAGCTCTCCCAGGAGCAGCCCACGGGGCATGTGTGCCTTCCCATCCTCAGTAAATAACTTTAATTAGCATGATGTAATAAAGTGTGGCTTGAAGTGCATTATTCCGAACAGTGTCTTTTTCCAAGCATGCTGGCCAGGCACCCTTTGCTGAAACAAAGGAATCAGCCACCTGCACCTCTTAGCACAAATTCAGCACAAAGAGCCAGTGTTCCAGAGGCTGCTCCTACCTGGCCAGTAGAGCCAGAGGGCAACGTTGGCCCAGTTTCCATGGCCAGGGTCTTCTCTCCATCAGAGGAACTGGAGCAAACACTGCGTGCCTCAGCGTGCTCTGCAGGTAGGCTGAGGAAGAGGACACCATTCTCCGAAGGCCACTGGACTGTCTTTAACAAAGGATAAGGGAACCCTCCGTGACATATTTTTATTAAGGAGTCAGAATATTAAAATAAATCAGGAAAAAAAGTTCAAGATATGTTTGGGACCATCTCCTTTATTTATTTTTTTAAAAGATTTTATTTATTTATTTGACAGAGCGATAGAGAACACAAGTATGCAGAGCAGCAGGGAGAGGCAGAGGGAGAAGCAGGCTCCCTGCTGAGCAGGGAACCCAATGCAGGGCTCCATCCCAGGACTCTGGGATCATGACCTGAGCCGAACGCAGACGCTTAACCCACTGAGCCACCCAGGTGCCCAGAGACCATCTCCTTTAAATTGGAGAATTTTTTTTCTGTGTGAGGATTGTTTTTAAAGATGTATTTTAACATTTCCATTATTAGGTTTGAAATCTTCATAATGAAAACTGGGTATCATGTTAGTTACTAGGTCAAAAAATGGTCAATAATGTCCCCCCAGATATGTGAAAAAATTCATTTATTTAGCTTTCTTTATGTCAGATATGTTTTAATCAGCATTGACAGAAGTGAGGCATACCAATATGACTGTTATTCCCAATGAAATTTACTCATTATCACTTTGGTCAGCTACAAAATAAGATTATCCAT
The DNA here is from genome assembly GCF_009829155.1 of Mustela erminea. Taxonomy (NCBI): domain Eukaryota; kingdom Metazoa; phylum Chordata; class Mammalia; order Carnivora; family Mustelidae; genus Mustela; species Mustela erminea. The sequence continues at coordinate 156,879,444 of NC_045615.1, read as the reverse complement.
CCCTCCAATATACACTGAAAATATTTCAATAGAAAATCTGATAAAATCAAAATTCAGAAATGAGAAATACATTAACTTATGGAATTTACTTGAATTTCAGGATGCGTAACACTGGTGAAAGATTTTTCCCCCCCTCTAAAAGTAGGTCAGGGGGCACGTGCTTGGCTCAGTCCATTAAGCGCCTAACTCTTGATTTCAGCTCAGGTTGTGATCTCAGGGTCCTAAGATTGAGCCTCAGGTCAGGCTCCGCCCTCGGCACAGAGTCTGCTCCAGATTCTCTTCCTCTCCCTCTGCCCCTTCTCCTGCTTGCGTGCGCGCTCTCTCTCTCTCTCTCTCTCAAATAAATAAAATCTTAAAAAGATAGGCCAGGCTTTAATTTTCTATATTTTCTTCCTTAAACAATTACTGAGACCATACCATGAACCAGAAGATGTACTAGAATATTCCATAATATAATATTCCATACTAGAGTATAGAATTTTGAGCACAAATAGAAAAGAGCCACCTGAAGCTTCAGATCTCTTCACCAGCATCATCTGAAGGGCTTGCTACACAGGCGATTGCAGGGCTCCGTTCCCAGACTGTGACGCAGTAGGTCCGGACTGGAGTGAGCGTTCCCACGTCTCAGTCCCCACCTGCTGCAGGTGCTACTGGTCTGGGAGTCACACTTGGAGAACCACAGGTCTGAAGTCCTGATAGTAAAGTGAGCTAAGTGTTCAGAAGGAGAGGGACCCTTTAGAGAAGAGGGACCTCGCTTAAGCAGGGCGCGATCCCTGAGATCTGAACAAGGAGGAGCGCGCAAGTTTAAGAGAGTGAGCGGGAGGGCATTCCTGACACAGGGAGATTGCCTGAAGTCCTTACGGCCAGAGGGAGCTCAGAGTGCCAGCAAGTGAAAAGCACCCAGGGTGGGGGTGGGATACAGGACACAGGGAAAAGCATCTCTTGAAAGTACGTTGGGCAAAGCAGATGCCACGGCATGTTCTGTATGCTCTGTGTAGAGGCTGAAATGTAAGGCGGATGCCCGGAAGAGAAACAAGGAGGTCACTTAATACATATCGCTTCTTTTTCTTTCTTTTTTTTTTTTTAAGATTTTATTTATTTATATAATACAGAGAGCACAAGTGGGGGGTGGGTGCAGCAGGCAGAGGGAGAGGGAGAAGCAGGCTCCTCGCTGAGCGGGGAGCCCGATGTGGGACTTGATCCCTGGACCCTGGGATCATGACCTGAGCTGAAGGCAGACACTTAACTGCCTGAGCCACCCAAGTGCCCCAATGTATATAGTTTCAAATGTAAGGAGAATCCGTGGTCAGAGTCCTGGCAGCATTGCAGAAGAGCAGGGAAGGAGCCTGGTACCTGCGTACCAAGAAAGCTCCTGTCCTTAGCTCCCGCTCAGGGCCATGGTCCCGAGGACCACAGACCACCTGCTGTGTTCCAGACACCCTGGTAACAAGAGGCCGTTGGTTTGCCCCTCGCTGGGGAATGGGGGCCTTGGGCTGAGGAGACAGGGTAGCCCTTCTCAGCAAGCACAAAAGCCTCTAACTGTTCATACACAAAGGGTGTTATGCACAGGCAACCCGCGTCTGCTCCAGTCATGACCAGAGCTGCATGGCACACTTGTGTTTACTTGTCAGCTGGTCTTAAAAATGTGTAAGGCCTGGGGCCACCTGGGTGGATCGGTCGTTGGGTGGCTGCCTTTGGCTCGGGTCATGGTCCTGGGATCCTGGGATCGAGCCCCACTGAGCTCCCCGCTCAGTGGAGAGTCTGCGTCTCTCCCTCCCTCTCCCTTTGCTCAAACTCCTCTCTCTCTTTCTCCCTCAAATAAGTAAATAAAAACTTAAAAAAAAAGAAAGAAAAATGTATAAGGCTTGGATTAGAAAAACCCAAAATGAAAGTTCGACACATGGGAGAATGCGAAGCAAGATCCCATTTAAGCCGCAAACCAGCCCAGTTGCTCCATCCCCTCATCTTTATACCCAGCCCGGCCCCAAGTCCAGCTGGCTCCACCTCCAAAAGCCGAGCACTTCTCTCCATCCAGTCCAAGCCCCCATTATCTCTTGCCTGGGCAACTGCGGCAGCGTCCTCATGGGGCCGCCTGCTTCCGTTCCCCGTCCCGGTAGCCACTGCCCCCAGCAGCCAGGAGGGCTCTTTACAGTGTAAGGCACAACATCCTGCTTGAAGCCAGCAGGTTCCTATTATAGACTCTTGACCATAAGGGGGCTCTAAGGCCCAATGTGATCTGGCCCGAGGACGTTTAGAACCTCATCTTAACCACTCTTCCCTTCTTTCTCTCCTCCAAACACGCTAAGTTTAGTCTTGCACGCAGGCAGTGCATCTCTGGTTAGATGCATTGCTCTGCTCTGCTTGACTCTTCGCATGGCGGGCTCCTTCCCATGACTGTGGTCTCAGTTGGATATGTCAGTCCTCCTGATGTCCCTCTCTGGCACATTTTCCACGTGATGCCATGCATCACGTGATCTTGTTTTATTGTGCTTCAAGCATTTATCCTGGGTCAGATCAGCAGATTTCTGATTTTGCTCTTTTGTTTTCTTCTGTCCTCCTCCTAGAGAAAGGATGTCCCTTCACTGCAGGGGCGTCATTGGCTGTATGCGCTGCAGTACCCCAGGCATCTGTTGCATTGTCTGTTCCATAGTGACCCATCAGACTTTCTCCGACCATGCCTGAGTGTGCAAGTATCCGACCTCGGAGACCTAAATCGCAACCTTAGTGTGTTGGCATGTGCTACCCTTCAATACTGTTTCACGTCTAGGGGTAGAGTGATGAAACCAGGGCTTCTCTTTAATGTATGCGTATTTCCTGGGTGTCTTGGTTAAAATACAGATTTTAATTTCTAACGAGATGCCTCCCGGGTGTTCAGACAATCCCGGGACAGGTGTCATTCCGGAATCTTGTGATGGACAAAATAACAGCCTCCCAGAGATGGTTACAACCTAAGCTCCCGAACCTGCGAATATTTCACGTTGCATGGCAAAAGAGAATTAAGATTACTAATCAACTGACCTTAGAGAGATTTTTTTATATGGACCCGATGTAATCCCAAGGGTCTTTGACTATGGGAAGGCAGGAGAGCTTTGTGAGGAGCGTCTGTCCCAGCGAGTCTGCTGAGAATGGTCATTGCTGGTTTTGAGATGGAAAGGGGTCGGAGCCAAAGGATCTCGAAACGAGAAAGCAGGAAAGCGGATAAACAGGTCTCCGTTCTCCGTCCTAACACCATTCACACATCGGTACTGGTTCTCTCCAAAACACTCGGCCGCAACAAGAAAAGCGACTACTTCATCAAAGTGGAGGTAGTTCCGAGTCCTTACTTTGGATTGGAATAAAAATATAAAACCGGTGCTGATTAGTGAATAATATGAGGGCTGTGAACCAGAGACCATAGCGCCCTGTGTTTCAGGCCGGGGAAGACGATTACGGAGCAGAGGCTTCCTTCCTGCTCTCTTCCCTGTCCACAAACTGCTCGGCTGCCTCTGGGAATTCTGCTGTGGGTGATGACAGAAAAGGGGGTCTGAGATGGGAGCAACTCATGGCAGCTGACAGCTGCAACAGCTGCAGTAATAGATCGTGAGTTTTTTTAAGCCTTTTCATTAAAGTCTTTAAAAGCCCAACCCTAGAGGAACGGGGGATGGATACGTATCTTCCTTCATCTGAAATTGTTGGAAGGTGCACTAGTGTGTTAAAATATCAATTACTGAGATTCACCCTTAGAAAGGAATTCTCTTAAAAATCAGATGTCAGGGGTGCCTGAGTGGCTCAGTTGGTTAAGCATCTACCTTTGGCTTAGGTCATGATCCCAGAATCCTGAGATCGAACCCCAAATGGGGCTCCCTGCTCAGCGGGGACCCTGCTTCTCCCTCAGCCTCTCCTCCTGCTTGTACTCTCTGTCTCTCTCTCAAATGATACATAAAATCCTTTAAAAAAAAAAAGCAGATGTCAGATCTAGAGCACTCACCCGTGTTCTTCAGAAGCACTGGCATTTTAACGAATGATGCTCCTTTCCCTCTCCCTTTTAAGCCCTCTTCTAGGTCTTATCCACACCCAGTGACATCGTTCTGTGTAGCTAAGGCCCCTCTCTTCAACTGTATGGTTAGTTCATCATCAAGAAAACACTTTGGGCATTTTTCTTTGTTTCGTATCCACCAGCTCGCCATCACTGCAAGTTTCCCCAAGTCTTTAATCCTTTTGTTCTTATCTGGGTTCTCGGGGTTGAGGACCCGAGAGAAGCTGGCACTTCTATCTACTCATGGCTCTGGGCCAGTTTTTACAGGACTCACCAGGAAAAGACGAATCCCCCCCAAAATATGGAAGTCCAAAGTGGCCTAAGCCAGCCCAGGAGTGATCGTGGGGAGGGGAGGCACATCTGGTTATACTACCGTATTGATCAGATTTGTCATGGAGTTCACACAACCCGCAGGTCCTTTTTATTACGGGTTGTCAGCAGTGAAGAGGGAAGGAGTTGGGTCTGGGATAGAACTGCTTGGATGAGCAAAGGGAACAGACCACAGGCACCCTGATGCTGCTCATCAGCAGTAATTACTGATACTTTAGCAGAATTACTAGAAATATTAGAAACCCTTCCTTTTTGAAAAGGGCAGCCCTTTCGAAGGAAGTCAGGAAAGGTCGACAAATTCAGGGCTCCCCAGTTATTCAGGATTTGCATTTTTACTGCCATCCAGATAGCCCTCCTCTTCCAAGGTCGCTGTTTTCAAACTGTGGAGCCCAACCCCTTCATTTGCAATGGAAATGTGTAGGACCTCCTGGGCTGAGGAAGGTCTTGATGCAAAGATTGAAAGGCCGCCTTCTTTGTTCAGGTGAGCCGGGAGAGGTGGCCGGAGGCAGAAAGATCCGGAGCTGAGGCGGCTAATAGGAGAGTCACTGCAGAAGTTCGCCATTTTAGTTCCAGGCTTCAAGTTGACAGTCCCCAGGATAAAGTGCATTAAGAGAATTCTGCTGCTGTTTGCAGACATCACACAGACGTCAATAATATGAAATGACACGTTGTCTTGGCGAATGGTTTCATGATAAGGTCCTCCTAATTTTTCTGTTGTCCCAGTTTCTGGTTCCACCTCCAAAAACGTGCAGGAGTTTATATTATGTTTTTATGAAAGTAAACCTATGCCAAGATTATATATGCTTTTTGCACTTATTATATAAAGTTTGAGAAGTAGACCGAACTACGACCCATAAAATAGATCCCTGTCCTGCCGGCCAGCACATGGTCCCAGCCAGGTCACCTTTACATACTTTATTCATGGTTATTTTACTAAAAAACAGTAAGTTTTAAATTCAGTTTTTTAACCTACCACAAAATTGTTGATCCCATAGCTCAAATTTAACCTTAGGAACAAAATTCATGTGTTATGGGTGGAGAACCAAATGTACAAGAGAGCGAGGTAACATTTTTATTCTCCCTCAATTTTTCATCTCTTTAAAGATACTCTTTCAGATGGGTTAGGTTCCTTCTCCTAAACACAGCAATATGCACAGTAGAACGTTGTTTCTAAGGCTGCGGTCACAACGCAGTTTGGGGATGCCTGATCGGGAACCCCGACATTTTCCAGTAAGTCTCCCGGGGCAGAAGTCTCATAAAGTCAGGAAGCACAGCCGAGGCCAAAGACCCCTTTCCTGGCTAAGCTGGGCTGTATTTTTTTCTGATTTATTTCCTGGGAGCCTCTGAAGTTTGTGTTAGGTTACACCCTGCAACAGTGTTTCTGGTTTGTCTTTACTGGTTCCAAATAGTAAGAATCACTTAGCAAAGAGTGAGACAGGGCTTTTGGTTTCCAGGAAAGGGATTGGATATCCACTTAATTACACTGTATATCATTACTAAAACAAGAGGAAGAACTCTCATTAGAACTAATATTTGACATCCATTCTCTCTATGGATGCAAGGCATAACTCCGTTCCATCCATCATGCTGTCCAGTGTCCATGAATATTATAGGTTTATAAGATCAAATAAATATTGTTTCTTCCGGCCAGCTAAATAGCATGATAAGATTGAGGAACTCATTTCTTGCTAAGTCCATTACTCACGGTGGACGTCAGTGTGCGGGTAATTCCCTTCTGCTGAGCAGCTGCAATTCAGGCCACAAAGTACAAAGTACACCTAAGCATTTTACAGTTAATTCTAGATGCACTATTGCTCGTAAAACCAGGCTGGGAGCCTTAAAGGAACAGGAGCCCTGAGCCCTTTTCTGCATCCTGGTGCTGTACCTGTCACCCCCATGTCCAGTCTTGGGGTTAGCACGCTTCTCGAACTGCTGTGAATAATGCTGGGTGTCCATCGCCTCTATCGGGATCTGATCTCGGCACTGCCAGTGCACAGTGCCAGCTTCTCTCTTGAGAAGGTTATACTTCTCTCCCTTCATTTAGTCAGAAGTCCAGTTTATATGGAAGTTTGCCATTCCTCAGTTTTCTTTAAATACTTTCCATATCAGGGTGCCTGGGTGGCTTAGTCCATTAAGCGACTGCCTTTGGCTCAGTCATGATCTCAGCGTCCTGGGATCAAGCCCTGAGTGGGCTCTCTGCTCAGTGGGGAGCCTGCTTCTCTGCCCCTCCACCCTCCTCCCCCCAACCCTGGCTGTGTGTGTGTGCGTGCACTCTCTCTCTCTCTCAAATAAATAAATAAATCTTTAAAACACTATCCTTATTATATACTGGTCGATGTGTTTTTTGAAAATCTTGTTATATATTATGATGCAGTACTTCATGTTCCAAAACTCCAAGCTATCAGAAAACCAGTGTCTTCTGGATCAAACATAAAGTGTGTAGGCTGTTTGAACCTTACGTCTATTTCTTGGGCATCCCGTGGCCTCTAGACATCCCAGATGTGTAAACCGAGAAGACTGGATCTGAAATCCATTTCTTCTCACCCATTTTATAGCTTTGTTAGGACAACCGAATAGTTACTTAGCAGCCTGAGCAGCCTGATCCAGGATTGGCGGGGAACTCTTTGGTGGCTGAGACCGAAAGGTGCACAGATATCTGTTGCCTTTCTTGAGGGGAGGAAGGTCCATATGTAACATTTAAGTGGATCCAGAAAATCTGTTACAATTACCACTGACAGGGCACAGTGTGTATTAAATCACTGCCCCCTTACCTGATTAGGGACTGCGTGGGCAACATTTTTATGATTATCTTCCGGTGTCCTAAATCATGTAATCCCAGTACTTATTTAGGACGCACCTAGACTCCATTCCCTTCTGTGCATGAGGGACCCTTGAGCACATGCCACGGAAGCCAGCCTTGCTCCTGTGCTCCCCCACGCCTGTACCGCTGCAGTAGTCCTACTCATCTCTGCTTCCATCTCGTCCTGAAATCCGTCTCCTGGAAGTTCCCTACGGGCCCTTATCATCATGTCTTTCTTTTGCCTAGAATGTTCAGTGTTCGGTAGCTGCCCCTGCCCGCAGGGTAGAATTTCAAGCTTCTTCAAATGGCTCAGGAGGTTCCTACCTGCTTCTTGGTTCATCGCTTACCACTCCCCATTTGCATGTTCTACTCTTAGAATCCCAGTGCTCTGAGCTTTCTCCACAAAAACTATGGAAACCACCCCATGTCCTTGTGAACATCCTCTTTGGCTGGGAAGCTCCTCACACTGTTCGTGTTCAATCCCACCACCCCTCTGCCCCCGAAGTTCACTGTAGGCAGCATCTACTCTTAAAGCTCTCGCCCATCCTCAGAATACAACTGAAACCTATAGGTTTGTTATAGTTGTTTACATAAATGGTGAGCTTTTTTTCCCTAATTCCTTATTTTACCCCAACTCTTCATTTTACTGAGCTCTACTACTCTTTCACACTCTGGAATCCTTTCAAAGTGCCATTAATATTCAGTCAGAATGATCCTGCCTGTGCTAAGAAAAATATGGACAACTTCTGTAGTATTCACTGCCCCGTGTTATGATTGGGAGGGGTTGGCCGACTTGCCCTATCAATGGCCAAATAATAAGTATTTTAGGCTTTGTGGGTCATATGGCTTCTGTCACAACTACTCAGCTCAGTAGTTACAGCAGAAACGCAGCCACAGAGAATAAGCAAACAATTTGGTGTGGCTATATTATAATAAAACTTCATTGATAAACACATATAGCCCAGGACCACAGTTTGCTGACTCCCTGAGTCATCTGGAGACTTATTTCTCTGGGGGAAGGTTTAGTCACATACTGTTCAGGTACAGAAACATTTCCCAAGTGGTTTGATCCCAGAAAATATCTTCTAATTATATATGGTCCTGAAGTAAATACTTTGAAGGATACTTGTACCATATCTTATTGTGCAGTTTTATCAGAAACAGAAGCTAAGGGAATAAGATTATATAAAAATTCATTTGCCTTAATAACAACCCTCACAGCTCAGCATATCAGGAGTTGCATCCCAAGTGAACCAGAAATTTCTATATGCTTCCCTGGCACTCAATAATGAGAGCCATAAACGTGTTCATACTCCTTATACCAGTACAATAATTTTTAGAAAATACCCCACAGTAGTGACTCCAAGGGAACAAGTCCCTTGTGTGTGCAATGATATTTAGAATAGAAATATTCATTAACATTGAAATTCTAAAGTAACTCGGTTGGAAATGGAACCATAGCATGGAGGAATTCTGTAGAATCTTTTTATGTGGTGATTGTGTGAAGTGTATAGAACCTTGCAAATGTGCTCATTAAAATTACAGTGTCAGATGAAAAGAGTGCATTTACATGGTCTCAAGCATAAAAGTCAATATACGTGAATTCCATCATTCAATATTCAGTAAGCATTCATTGATTAAGAGCCTACTATGAAAAAGTCTCTGCTCTAGCACTGGGAAGACAATAATGAATAAAATAGACCAAAATCCCCACCCTCATAGATCCAGTATTCTTAGGGGAGGGAGAAGATATTGAAGATCATAAAAATTTTAACAAATGATATATTTGGAAATTTAATATAAGATTCCCCCCCCCCATTAAACTGCTTGTATAAAAAAGCTTTCCCTCCTTTATTTGGTATGTTTCATATTTTAGGAATAAGAATTTCTCTGATCATTTCATTCAACTGGTGTTCATAGAGTTCTTACTATGTACCAAACACTTTTCTGGGCACATGGAATATAGTGCAAACAAAACATACAGGAACACCTGTTCTCATGGAGCTATGGAGAGAGAGACCAAATATCAGACAAATAAATTAAATGTGTACAAGGTTAGAGGTGATGAAGGGGCAGAGGTAAGAAGGCAGGGTATGAATGTTGGGAGAGGGCAAACCTTTAGATTGAGATGGTGCCTTCTGAGTAAAAAGTTAAAGAAAATGTGTAAACAGTGTGACACTGGGTGGGGGGTAAGAGGAGAAGTCATTCTGGATAGGGTGATCAGCAAGTGCAAAGGCCCTGAGGTTAGAGTGTGCCTGACATATTCAAGGAACATTAAGGAAGCCAGTGGCTAGAGTGCAGTGAGTGAAGAAATGAATAGCAGGAAATGAGATCAAAGGGAAAGAGAAGTCCAGATCACATCTGGCCTTTTAAGTCATGGGAAGGATGTTGGCTTTTATCCTGAATAATGAAAAGATACTGGAGAGTTCTGAGCTGAAGACAGAGATGATCAGGTTTGCATTAAAGTAACAGCCACTGTCACAACAGACTACAGGTACATGAGGCTTTGAGGAGACTATCGCAGTAACCCAGGTGAGAGAAGATGGCTCGGACCAATAGGTTAGTTAAGGAGGGTGAGGATCTTAGGCTGTGGAGGCACAGGGGAAGGGTAGAGAGGCAGGAACCAGTATTCCCACTGCCAGAGCCCACCTGCCACGAAGGATTAGTAACTTGGGAGCAGTGACCATTTCTGAACTGTTACTATACTGCGTGTAGGAAACATGGTATCAGGCACATGCTAGGCACTTAATTTAAGCTGATTAAATGTTGCAAAACCAAAAAGAAATGTGAAACCATATCTCTATTTTGTGGCTGTCTCCTGTCACAGAACAGTCTCCCCACCACTTTGCCCTGAGTCATTTTCCCTTCTTTGTTTATTTATTTATGAATTAGCCCCTCCAGTGTTTGTTGATGTCCCAAGACTTCATTTTCAATGACCAGCAATAAGTGAAAATGACAGAAGAGTGTAGATTCCATTAATCATTTCTTTCTCATACCTGTATGAACTGAAAGCACTGTTATTGCCTTTTACTGTTAAAAAGCCTGATTGTAACCAAATGTAACTTTTTTTTTTAGAGAACAACTCAATTCTTTATTGAAGACCTATAACATTTTTTATGGGACCCAGAAAAATCTGCATATTGTATATGGACAGGTAAGCCCACCAAAGAAATACAATACGGTTTGATCCCCAGAAAGAAATTCCATGAAGGTATAAAGGAATCAGGGTAAGTTGGAGTCCGTAATCTAGCAGCACAAGTGGTCTGGACAAACAGGTGAATCTTTGACTTGATCATTATTTTTATTTTTAGGCTTTATCACAAGATCCCTGTCCTGGTACATGTGACTTTTTAAGCAGTTTTAGGGATAGGAAAGCATTTAAAATTATTATAATGAACTATTTACTTTCTATTTTTAAAACAATGTATAAAAATTATTTTGCACAGCAATTCCACGAGAAATCTATCATAATACTTTCTGATAAATGTACCAGAATGTATAGAGAAGGTGGTGTCGTCCCACAGTGACATCATTTGTAATAGAATTTGGAGATATCTTAAGTCTACACCAGTGGGGGATTGCTCAAATAAATATGATACGGATGATAACATAGTTTGATTTGGTCATTAAGATGAATCAGTTAGATTCCAATGGATGTGTGCTATGTTAAAACAAATGTTAAGATGTGAAAGAATTCAGAAAAGTCCTGAAACTAGAAAGCATTTTTAGGAGTGCAAATTACCAGGCTGTTTTACAAACTGGCCTTAGATTTTTCTTTTTTCCTCTTCTCCTTCTTTGAATGCTTCATTCTCCATGTCTCTCTGCTCAGTCTTGTAACCTAAAGGAGCTCACTTCACATCTTTATGGTATCTTCCTGGTTCCAGGGAACCTTAGGCTTTTCTACCTCTGATTCAAATCTTCAAATTTGATGGTAAAGCATTGGCTTTAGGCTACTGTGATTTGGTTTAAAATTGCCGTTGGGACAGAAGAAAACTTACAAACTACTCTGGCCTTTACTAGAGAATTTAAGTGATTTAGGTCAGTTGAACATTTCAGTTATCTTCCCAAATGTAATAGATAGAAGAAGGAAATAACTAACCCCTTCACAAAGAAATGGGTATAAATTTTATTTCAATACTGTCCTATATCTTAGATCTCGAATATATATAATTGCAAAGATAGTTTAGGAAAATTTAATAAAAGGTCAAAACTTTAAAAAATGATTGTTTATATTTTACTTGAAGCTTCTACAAAATTCACGATGTTAAGATATTTGTTTCCTTTAGGAAAATGTTTGAATTCTGATATTACAAACATGATTTGAGGCATGCTCTTTCCAATTCTATGAACAGTGTTCAACTTACAATACAAAAGTCATTTAATTTTTTTTTAAATTACATGAAGAGAAGTACACAGTGAGACAATTAAGATTGCTTAATCTTTCTATCTGTACTTACTGGTCAGTAAAGTTAGAATTCAGAATTTTCTAAGTATCCTTTGTTATAAAAACAGACATTGTTCAAAGGGAAAATATGGAGGATAACATGTAGCTTTCTTCAACTCTAGTTAATTAAGCAAATAATGATTGTGTGCCATGTGCCAGACACTGTTCTAGAAGGTGCAGATACAGCAATGAAGAAACAGTAGAGAATGTCCTGCCTTTATGCTTTTCACATTATAGAAGACAGACAAGAAACAAAATACGCAATATATCCAATGGTAATAAAGGCTGGGGACAGTAGCAAAGCGGGGATCTAAGTGGGGTGGGGAAGAGGACCATTCAACCGAAGACTCTGAAGGTTGTGAATAAGCCAACTTTGCAGAAGTCTGTGGGGCCCGCATTCCAAACAGAGACAGCAGCCTGAGTAAGGGGCCAAGCCTGGCTTGTATAATTGATGTAGAACAGGGAAGTCAGTGGAACAGGAACCTTATGAGAATTGAGCATTAGTGGGGCGCCTGGGTGGCTCAGTGGGTTAAGCCACTGCCTTCGGCTCAGGTCATGATCTCAGGGTCCTGGGATCGAGTCCCGCATCGGGCTCTCTGCTCGGCAGGGAGCCTGCTTCCTTCTCTCTCTCTCTCTGCCTGCCTCTCAGTGTACTTGTAATTTCTCTCTGTCAAATAAATAAGTAAAATCTTAAAAAAAAAAAAAAAAGAATTGAGCATTAGTGGACAACACGGCTAGAGACGTAACTGTGGAAAGGAAAGCACCAGGGTGTGAGGATCTTGGAGATTATTGTGAAGACCTTAGTATGTGCTTGGAATGAGGTGGAAAGCCACAGAAGAGTTTTGCAAAGAACAGTGACATTATCTAAAAAGACTTATTTTAAAAGGATCTCTCTAGTGATGGGGAGTATAGGGAAGGGCAAAGAAAAGAATGAGAAAGAAAACTCTTGCAGTAATCCGAGCAAACAATGACAATGGCATGGGCCGGTATCATAGCAGTGGATACAGTGAGTGTGGCCACATTAGGGATGTATCGTTAAGGCGGAGCTAATAGGATTTGCTAATGCACTGGATGTTGAGTGCAAAAGAAAGATGAAAGGCGACTCCAGAATTCCTGGCCTGAGCAACTGGAAGGATAGGGTGCTATTTGCCAAGATGGGGAAGACTTGGAGAGGAAAATATTCGTGGGAGAGAGATCAAGAGTTAATTAGGAAGATATTAAATTCGATGTCAGGTAGGCAGTTGGACACCTGAGTTCAGGGGACAGTTTGGGCTGGGAATACAAAGTTGTAAGCCATTAGTTTAGGTTAATTTAATGTATAGGGATCCTTGAGATCACCAAGGATACTGGCGTAGATCTAGAAGAGAAGAGGCCTACAGATTTAGACGAGATTAAATAAGTGTATACAAGCCTTCTGTGATAATTTATCTAGTTAATCTCTAAAGGGAGATGCTCTGTGAAATTAAAAACTATTCTGATACTCCTTGCATGAGAAAACCCAGCATTGTCTGATAGCAGTCTGGGGTATTGCTTTTTGAAAGCAAGAATTAGATCATTTTAGAAGAGCGGTTATTCTGTGAATTTTTGCTGGAAGGGATTAGCTGAAGTATAATTAAACAAAGAAGGGTTGCTCTGCATCAATAGCTAAAATGTAGGACCTGCATCACGAGCTGCCATCTCCGAGACCAAATTATGTTTGGTTGGTTGCTAAAAACAGCTGAGTGGTAACCTGATCTCTCAGTAGTCTGAACCATGGATTCAGAAGTGGGAGAAGGAGCACATTTTTGTTTCAGGAGTGACTCAGAAATAAGTTTATCAGCCAAAGAAATAATAAGTCATAATGATTATTGAGCACTTATTAAATATCGGGTCCTGTGAGTCAGGTATTATTATATGTCCCTTCTTCAGAAGCAGCACGTTTAAAGGTGCTCAGCATCTCATCCAAGGTCGCGCAGCTGGGAAGTGGCAGAGCCAGGGTTCGAACACAGGTCTGTCCGATTCCAGAGTCTGGACTTTTCATTACCCTCTCAAATAAAAAGTCATTTCTATTGAGTCATTTACGTTTTCTAATAATTTTTTTTCATGATAATAGTAGTTATTGGTTGTTGTAGTTGTTATTGGATGGTTGGAATATGACTCCTCTTCATTTCAATATTTTTTGAAATTTCTGTAATGACAACATGTTACTTTAATTACAGAAAGGCTTTTACATAGACAAGAGAAAATTGATTTCAAAATAAGTTCTATGGAACTATGCTTTGGTATTAGTATTACATCTACAGAGTAAGTAAATGCTCACAATTGATTTTTTTTTTAAAGATTTTATTTATCTATTTGGCAGAGATGGAGAGAGAGAGCAAAAGCTGGCAGAGCAGCAGGGAGAGAATCAAGGCTCTCTCCAGAGCAGGGAGCCTGACCACAGGCTCCATCCCAGGACTCTGGGATCATGGCTGAGCTAAAGGCTGATGCTTAACCGACTGAGCCACCCAGGCACCCCTCACAGTCCATGTTTGCATAGAATTTCCTTCTTTTGTTATGTTTCCAATTTAAAGACTAGTCAAATGATTCTTTTTTTGTTCAAATAAATACTTTGTTACACATTTAACAATGTTTCCATACATTTTTCGCTCATTCTGCATAATTTGTGAGTTTAAATTTTCTATTCAGAAATGAAGAAACAGCCACTAAGTCTTTGAAGAGCTGTCCTCCTGATTTCTAGTTTGGTACAGCTTTTAGTTCTGCTATAATTTGAAGATTACAGAATTAATCTTTGAGCTCATTGAAGAATCATGGAGTTCAGAAAAGCATTTTCCACATACTGCGCCCTCTGGTGGGTATGTCGTTACCCATCAAGTACACCATGACTTGGGTGGTTTTAGCTATTAACAAAAATGTATTATTTTAAGGATAAATTGAAAAACCAAAGAACCCCACTGGAGGATTTATTTTTATTTACTAAGATGTCTTACAGACTTGACTTCTACATTTTCAGTTAAAAGATTTACCTTCTATCAATAATACAAAAACCATGTTTGAGCCAATTGGTTTCTTCCCCAGACTAAAGATGGAGAACCAATCGTTGAAGGAATGTTGGACATTTCCTGGGGAGTAAAACGTCCTATACAACTGAAAATCCAAGATGAGAAGCAAATCCCTTCTTTTACTAAAGTGAAGTCGCCCGATGTCTTTTCCGGAAGGTAAGCTGTCTTTCATGTTTTAACGTCTCAGAAGATGACCCTCCTATTTACCTGCCCTTATTGTGTGGACTCTTAAAGATGGGAGCCCGAATGCTTATAATAGGATCTCATCTGATCTGATCCCCAGCAACTCTGTGAAGTAGGTGTTCGGAGCCCAGGGCTCTGAGAGTTTGGGTAATTTGTGCAAAATCTCCAAATACCGTGTAGCAGACCTCAGGTGTACCCCTCTGCTGTGTTGCTTCTCTCCCAGAAGACTGAATTCCTTTATTAGAAAAGACAAAATATAAAGGCAAGATTCCATTAGGCCTGGTTACCAAAAGGGGATAAAGTGTAAATTTCTCCGCTCCTTGGAACAGAAGGCTCTTCCCGCTTTCTGGAAAGGAGCTTTAATTATGCCCCACCTGATTGTCCTGATCCTGTTCAACAGAGCACAGCAAAGTGCCCCTGAAGTTCAGCAACTGCACAAGGCGATCCTCTGTGTAGGTTTTTTACCCTGAATACAGAAGTTGAGCTGATTTTTTTTTTCATTTTCCTCTGCAAATTTTAGAAAAATAAATATTCCCAGAAGGAATCGTACATACAATTTTTTTTTCTTTTTTCTTCCTAATTCCCTACTTTCCTTCCTTTTTAATCCTCAACTTTCCAGCTTATCTCCCTGCGGTACATACGTGGAGGTACCGAGCCCTCTCCTTACCCATCCTGCCATGTATAACATCTATTTCCGGATAGGCTCGGGTCCTAGGAAGAGAGGATGAAGAGAGAGCCAGGACTTTTTCCTTATCTGATCTTCCACCGTAAGCAGGGGGAGCCCACGTATCCACTTGTGTTTGGAAAAACCACTGACACCCACTCTGATATGCACCTGGCCGATTTGTTCAGATACGATGGTCCAGCAGCTCTGAATATTTTGTAATTCCCTCTACATACCATGCAGCATCTTCCTTGCCTGCCTCCTGGAAAGTCTCCCTGCTTTTTAGCATCCATTTGCCCGACTCCCTTCTCTCAGTCTTTTCAAACTCTGGTCAGGGAACAAGGGAACACATTCCACAGAAAGCCTTTTCTGACCCTTTCATGAGTATGGGGTGCACTGACAATTTTTCTAGTCACTTCCAAAATACGCCATTAATTGCATTTTATGCACATACCTCTCTGGCCCGCAAGCTTTTTCAGAGTATGGAACATACCTTATTCATCTGTTATCTCGGTACTCCGTAGTGTGCCTGGCACGAAGAAGAAACTCAAAATAGAGTCTTGAATCAAGCCCACAAGCCCAGTACCTCTGCTCTCTTGTGAAAACTGTCTCCATCTACCACTTCTGACTAGTCTCCCATCCAGGCTAAGGGTTGCCGATGGGCGAAGGGTCCAGTGTTCTCGGAAGAGAAGGGAGACCACAGACGTAGGCAGCCTGATGAAGCCGTGCGTCCCTCACCTTCAGAGACCAGATGACTGATGGCGCTGATGATTCTAAATGACTAGGAGCATCCTGTAAAAGGAGACATTAACCCCGGGCTCTGCGTTGAGATTACTGTGCAAGATATGAATTTGGCAAAATGAGCTATCATCGTTCCTATGCTTAAACACTCATTGCAAAGTTCTCCGACCAGCCGGTTGCTTTTGATGCATTTTCATTCTTCAAGTCATGAAAACTTAATAAGTATGGAGCATTAAGGGAAGATGTCGAGGAGATGCAGTGAGGTACTCGAATGATCACGTGAAGTCTTTTTTTAAATGGCTACCCCCAAGGTATTTTTAAATTTTTGAATTAAAATTCAAAACGCTTGTTCCTAAAAATCCTCAATTCAGGCACAAGTTTCAAGAAACCAGGTGGGCAGAGTAATACTGATGCCTCTGCATACACGGTGGTAGGTTAGAAACGAATATTCTCATGATGTGCCTTCCATCGACACCAATGGCATTTTTCAGTGTTTATCAGCAAGAACATGGCTGTGAACGAAACAGGAATGATCTTTCATTTCAAGTAGAGAAAGAATTTCCTAGAGAAGTTGGCTTGCCCTTTACCACAGCATTGAAACTTCCTGGAACATTCGAAGTGAAAGGCACCCCCGTGGTGTATCAGATCCTTCTGGAGGTCGAGAATGATCAGAAAGAGATGCTGCCCCTCTCACACTCAAGACCAAGATTAGATTCCATGGTGGTCAAGTAGCCAAGAATCTTCCATGGGAACCAGCTCAACACCCCACAAGAAGGGGCAGCATGATTTACAATGGCTGTTCCTTAGCCTCTGGTTCCCTACAGAGCACAGGACTACCTGAGGACCTATTTTGTGTCAGTCCGGTCCTAGACACAGTCACCCTGGCTGCCACCCATAAGGTGACATCCACTTAAATTCCGAGCCATGAAGGAAATCCTGTGAATAAAGGGGTGATTCCCTCATTCTCACTTTTTTTTTTTAATATTTTACTTATTTATTTGACAGAGAGAGATCACAAATAGGCAGAGAGGCAGGCAGAGAGAGAGGGGGGAAAGAGGCTTCTCGCTGAGCAGAGAGCCCGATGCAGGGCTCGATCCCAGGACCCTGAGATCACGATCCGAGCCGAAGGCAGAGGCTTTAACCCTCTGAGCCACCCAGGCGTCCCACCCTCGTTCTCACTTCTCATGGC
The DNA here is from genome assembly GCF_009829155.1 of Mustela erminea. Classification (NCBI taxonomy): domain Eukaryota; kingdom Metazoa; phylum Chordata; class Mammalia; order Carnivora; family Mustelidae; genus Mustela; species Mustela erminea. The sequence continues at coordinate 156,862,037 of NC_045615.1, read as the reverse complement.
CCTTTTTCGTCCTGGGCTCCTGTCTGTGGGCAGAGCTTCTCCCTCTGCTCCCACCGGGTCCCAGATGGGGGATCTTCAGTGGGTGGACGTGGAGGAGAAGCCGTGAAAGTTATGTACTCGGCGGTGGGAAGGGCCTCGGTCTGGTCTTTCCATTCACCCATTGAGAGCATCATCAGTTCGTCAGGCTCACTTGTTCTAATTATCTTCGGAATGAGTCACCCTGAGTCAGCTTAGAGGGAGTGGTAGAAGCTTAAATACAAATCAGTTGGTTTGAACCGTGACCACCTGTGATCCTTTATGGAAACGATCCTGTGGGCGATACTTTGATCTTTCCTAGCTGGTACAAGTATTTTGTGTCGAAAATCTTCCAAAATTTTTCTCAAAAACAATAGCAACCACCCAGCCTTACTGAGGTTATGTTTGCTTGCACCAGTTTTCAGTTCTGTTTTTTAATAAAATCAGCTTTGGCTCATTTTGTACAGATCGTGACAGAATGACATAGAGAACAGAAGCCAGACGGTGTACATTTGAATAACCTTAATAATGTAGTTGTTGTTGTTTTTTTTTTTTCCTTACAGCACACGTAGAAAAATGACCACATTCCATTTGTTTATCAAATTACTACCTCCTTTTTATTTTGCATCTCCTCAGAAAACCTCCCCACAGTGTAAATTTACCAACCGTACACCCCCTGAAGCAGTCAGAGCCGCACTAACAGTCGTGTGCTTGGGCAAGTTGCACTAGGAGACCCGCATCACGTTCCATCCAGTTTTCTTTGAACAGCTCTGGGTAACTGCCCTCAACTATAGTCATGTGCAACAGTTACATACGGGTGACTTTGAATTACCCAGAGCTCAAAGCTGATGCTTTCGGAAGCGGGGCACCTGGGTAGCTCCATGGGTTAAGTGTCTGCCTTCAGCTCAGGCCTGGGATCAAGTCCCACATTGGGTTCCCTGCTCAGCCGGGAGACTCCTCCCTCTCCCTCTGCCTCTCTCTCTCTGCTTGTGCTCTCTCTCACTTTCTCAAATAAATAAAACCTTAAAAGCACAACAAAAGACCCTGATACTTTCTACTAAGATGAGTTAGGGAGCAAAAAGGGCCAAACACTCATATGGTGAGCCATGTTTGTCCCCCTGAATTTGGCACCTTAAAGACAGGCACCACAACTTACTGAGAACACTGCACCTAAGAATTCTCCGAATACAATAGTAACCCAAAGCATGTTGGCAGAAAGAACACTTACATCTAAACTCTCCTAAGAGCATGGCAAGCTATCTGTGGAACAATGGATTGTGATGATCTCTACTAATTCTATTTGCATACACATTTTATAGAATCTATATAACCTTGCTTTCAGGTTCTAACTGAATTATTATATCAGATTTGCTTAAAATAAGTACAGAAAGTATTTAAAACACATACTGACCGTTCTGGTATAAATACAATTTTAATAATATTAAAATTGTTATAATTTAGGGTATGCTTACCTATGGAGCCCCTCAACACTATATTAATACTATAAATCTGAAAAACACCATGAGCCTCATACAAATAGCATTGATGTCATTACAAGATTTTATTACTTTTCAGGGGAATGACACGCTGGGGGGAATTTGATGATCTTTACCACATTAGTCATCTGGACAGGACCCAGATTCCAGCATCTGAAGCAACAAATTCCCAAGAAGGTAAGTACCAAATTTTTAACTAATGGAGAGACCTTTTTTTTTTAATGTAAGGGGTGTATCCTAAATGTTTCTCTGAAATTTTAACATTTTACACACCACTAATTAATAAATCTCTCATATTAAAAACATCTCTTAGGATCATACTAATGTTCTCATATGATGTTTAAGAACCTTACTTTACTATATAAAATACAGTTCTCATATGATGTTTAAGAACCTTACTTTACTATATAAAAATACAATGATTTTTAAAATTACATCATGTCACTTAGACTTACTAGATTAGCTAATGGTTTAAATAAACATGTACATAAAATTCTTCAATATTTTCCTGAAGGATTAGGATCATTTGTTATACTCAGGAGCCTTTTATGTTAGACCAATCCCCTCAGGTTGGATTCAACATCTTTTTAGAAGTTGAATGATTTAGTTAGTTAATAGATATTTACATAGCACTCCTTCCCAGAAAGAGGAGGATATACTGGGATCACTGTATTTGAAAGAATTATTTCAAGCACTTATTATTTTTTTAAAGATTTTGTTTATTTATTTGACAGAGAGAGAGAGATCACAAGTAGGCAGAGAGGCAGGCAGAGAGAGGGGGAAGCAGGCTCACCGCTGAGCAGAGAGCCCAGTGCGGGGCTCGATCCCAGGACCCCAAAACCGTGACCTGAGCCGAAGGCAGAGGCTCAACCCACTGAGCCACCCAGGTGCCCCATCAAGTGCTTATTTTAAAAAGAGAAATCAACTTGAACATCAAGTAAGTTCATATCAAACTTGACAAACCAACGGTAAACGGCAGCTTCTACGACATGGGACCTCGGAAGCCATAATGACGACGTAATAGTAGTAATATTAGCAGCTTTCATTTACTAAGACCCTGCTAAGCGTCAGTACTGATATTGTGTATCTTACATAGATTTGGTTTTCACATAATATATGGAGATCCAAGGAGGGAGGAGCTGATGACTGAGGCTGGGAGCAGGGTTCCTCTTTCTGGGGTAGTCCTATTACCAGGCTGATTTTTTTAAAGATTTTATTTATTTATTTGACACAGAGAGAGAGAGAGAGATCACAAGTAGGCAGAGAGGCAGGCAGAGAGAGAGGAGGAAGCAGGCTTCCTGCTGAGCACAGAGCCCGATGCGGGACTCGATCCCAGGACCCTGAGATCATGACCTGAGCTGAAGGCAGAGGTTTAACCCACTGAGCCACCCAGGAGCCCCTATCAAGCTGATTTTAGACCAAAAAGGGTATCCTGCTGACATTAGCCTCATGAATCGATCAACAACTTCCAATGTTTATTTATTTTTTCCATCACAGTCCTTCCTGCCGTCTCCATAACAACCCATATTTAATAACAAACATGATGCTCCTTCCAAGGTTCCCTTTTCTTTGTCTAATGGCTCTTGGCATCTTTTATATAAGAGTCCTTCCTGTCTGCCCTTTAAAAACACTCTTCTAGGGGCGCCTGGGTGGCTCAGTGGGTTAAAGCCTCTGCCTTCGGCTCAGGCTCAGGTCATGATCCCAGGGGTCCTGGGATCGAGTCCCGCATCAGGCTCTCTGCTCAGTGGGGAGCCTGCTTCCTCCTCTCTCTCTCTGCCTGCCTCTCTGCCGGCTTGTGATCTGTCTGTCAAATAAATAAATAAAAATCTTTAAAAATCAATAAATAAAAAATTAAAAAAATTTAAAAAAATAAAAACACTCTTCTAAACCCAGGGGAAATCCAATGTGCCAGCATCAAAGATACCATAAAAACCTATCGATATCTAAGCACCAGTGCTAGAAGAAGATGAAATATCTCATGCCTATTGGATGACATGCTAATGACAACAGGAATTTTTTTTTAAATCCCAGGGTAAAATAGAATACTGTTTCCTAGTGTTTGAAAACATTATAGTTCACTGCTTAGCTACATATTTTCTTATCAAATACATATTAAAATCCACCCAAGGAGGTAGGCGGCTAAATGATGTGGCCTTATAACCTTTATCCTTCCCAGATTATTTATCTTATCACAGTAGCACTCTGAAGCCTTACGCAGGAGAAGAGCCAGAATCCCCGTTGCTCTATCGAACCATGAGTGAAGCTACGCTGGTGAGAAAAAGGATGAAGCCTCCAGCGATGGACGGAAAAGAGAGACAGAAGCACAGGGTCTCCATTAACGGGCACTTCTACAACCATGAAGTGAGTGGTAGTTCCATTCATGTCATTTCAAATAATGTCTGTTTCTCTAACAATGGCACTCAATTTGACTTACACTTAAAAATAGTCACAATAAATAGCAGTCGTCTAATATTTATCACATGCTCTCTGTGTGTTAGGCATTCAACTGTTTTAAATTGGATTTTGATGAATTACCTCAGTCTCTAAAACAATCCTATGAAATAGGTACTGTTACTTCCCTCCCTTACATGCATCCAGTAAGGAAGGTTCGCAGAGGTGACGTCATTTGTTAGGGCACACTACTTTTAAGTAGCAGCTCTGAGCTTGAATCCAGCTTTGTCTGAGCCCAGAACTCCAGTATTAACCAATGCAGTGGGTGAACCCTGGCTCAGGGGCTGGCTGTGTGCCAAGCCCCGGGAATAGCAAGATGGCTCCGTCCAGGTCCCTGCCAGCACGGGCTTGGGTCTCGGGTAAGGAAACCAACGCATCAGCAAATGGCATGAGCATAATGTAAGTGCCACGACAGAGCTGAGTTCAAAGCACATTTGAACACTGTGATTTAAATAAAGAAATAAAGCGAGCTACAGACCTATTATTCTAATAAATCAAATTTCTCCTTTCTGCACGTTCCCTTCCAGGCCTTGTACATATATACATATTTTTTTATGCAAGCGTAGTTGTACTTTAGACATAATTTGTATTCTGATTTTTCACTTAACATGTTAAATTTATCAGCGCCCTTCCACAGTTTTTGTAAGGCATTTCACTTTGCTGAAGGTAGGAAATATATCATTTTTTTCCTAGAACTCAAATTTTTCATGTCATGTACTTCAGCAATTATTCATCCATTCATTTAATAAATACTTAAAAAGCACTTACTCTGCGCCAGGTACCATTCTAAACCCTTTAATACGAAATGTTAACTCGTTCCTCTGAAGCTTTTCTCCTGGAGGGCTTTTCTGCCTGATTCCTTCTTCTACCCTTGGGAACACGGCTGTAGAATGCCTTTGGAGGCTGGTGGGGAGAAACCTCCCTTGTGAATTCTTCGCTCGAATTAGACATTTTTCTGGCTCCAGAATTTCCTCTTAGCCATAAAGTGATATTGATAGTCCCCTATAGTTGCGCAACTACCAATTGCCCTGGTTTCTATGCCTCATAATTACACTGTATCATCATCTTATGGGGCTGGTTCGTGTTAAAGAAGGCTGTGAAAACCACCCCGTTCCAGACGAGCAGCTTCCAGACAGGCCCTCCTCCCCGTGCGAAGAATGACATTGGCCCTAGGTTGGCAGCACCGTGTAGGGTCTACATGCTTGGGTGCTGCAGCCCGACCACCCGCTTTCCAGTTCTTGCTGAACAAAGTTAAAACATACCTCCATCACTTAGCTGTCATTCCTTTATCCTTCCCACTTTGCAAGGTGGATGGGGCTAAAAGGAATGAGGTAGGCTAAGCACTCAGCACAATGGCCCAAAAGAAGAATGTGATTTACATTAGCTTTATTGTTGTTGGTTAAAAGAGATCCAGCTGGAACGACACCGAGGTCCTGCAGATGCCTTTCGCTGCAATTTAATAAGTCAAGAAAACAGAACAAACCCCCAAGCCCAAAAAGAACTCTATCTGTAGATGTGCCATGAGCGGCATCTAGGAATTTAAATTGATAGAGTCGTAAGATGTGTTTTTATGTCACGAAACCCCATGAGAACACCAGTATCGTTAGGACATGGACAACACCCATATTAGAGGCTCAGATGATGACATCTGTACATAAGTTAAACTACTGACTTGACCTGTGGTGTATTTCTATGTGTATAATAATAATAAATGATTTTCTTCTATTGTGTGTTTTGGCCAACAAAACTGATCTAAACCTCTGACAAACATGATTCCAAATTCATTGTATGTTGGCAGTTTGGAAGGACTCTTGGAGACCATCTAGTCCCACTCTCTTATTTTATAAATGAAATCCTAAAGAAGACTCTTCAGGCCTTAACGTCTAGTGGGTTGACCCAGTTGAAGTTGTAAGACATTATGATCTAGGTCTCCGAGTCCTGATCTTCTCCTGTTGCCAAACCCCATGAAGATTCTTCCTATAAACAAAATCAAATCACATATGTTACCTACCCTCCCCTTGGTGCCAGACGATATATGGGTCTCCGGGTGCCATCGAGCTCATCAGCACAGGTCGTATGTGACACACAGGGACTCATCAGTGCCTCACAATGTGCACAAACATTGAATTCTCTCATCTTTAGCAAGGGTTTATTCCGGGCATCCTCCATAATCTACTCTGAAAAGTTATTTCCGTCTCCATATTTCTGTTCATGGAGATGCTATGAATATACGCACTTGATGACATTTACTTACCGACTTCCCAGTATAAGGCTCATCTAACGTTCCGTCGAGACCTAGACCCCAAAACCCACCCATCTCTGAACCCACCTCATTTCTAGAGTCTGGGAACACTATTCATGTTACTTTTCATTTGTGTTTAGGTATAGTTGATTGAAATCTTGAACCACAGGGGAGAATGGTATGATTATCTAGTGAAAATGTTTTGAACATCCTCCAATGATGTTTTACCTAACTTACTCTAGAAACAATGTAAAGCTGCAAAATACATGATATCCCAACAATAACAAAGAAAGCGAGCACAAGAGAACAAAATTTTTTAAACTGGTGATTTGGGATTTTTTTTTTCCTTTGCACATAAGAAGGCCAGGTTCAACATATTGATTCTTGTTAGTTTGATGTAATTTTAAGAACTTTGTTTTCTTCCCAGACATCGATTTTCACTCCAGCCTTTGGATCAGAAACTAAGGTCAGAATAAACAGTAATATGAGGACTGAAGATGTAATACAGCAACTTCTCCAAAAATTTAAGGTGAACTTTATTATGAAACTGAGCTATAACTCTCTTGTATATAATTTAACTGTACATACAAAAATTCACTCTTCTGATAAAGACCTATGAACATGTAAATCTAAGTTGTTCAGTTCTGAAGAATTCTTCTTATGTATCTCACACCTTTTTCTTTCTTTTTTTTTTTTTAGATTTTATTTATTTATTTGATAGAGATCACAAGTAGGCAGAGAGGCAGGCAGGGAGAGAGAAGAGAAAGCAGGCTCCCTACTGAGCAAGGAGCCCAATGTGGGGCTCGATCCCAGGACCCTGGGATCATGACCCAAGCTGAAGGCAGAGGCTTTAAACCACTGAGCCACCCAGGCGCCCCATCTCACACCTTTTTCTTTTTTTCTTTTTTTTTTTTTTTTAAAGATTTTATTTATTTGACAGACAGAGATCACAAGTAGGCAGAGAGGCAGGCAGAGAGAGAGGGGGAAACAGGCTCCCTGCTGAGCAGAGAGCCCGATGTGGGACTCGATCCCAGGACCCTGAGATCATGACCTGAGCCGAAGGCAGCGGCTTAACCCACTGAGCCACCCAGGCGCCCTCTCACACCTTTTTCTAATTGAGCTTGAGAAATTACACTATTCCTAGGGAGCAGAGAAGTTTTAGTGTATAAAAGTGCAAAATGAAAGTGAGGAAAAAGGTACATAATTTGGGTCTGGTTGGCTTAGAAAACATCTGATAATGACCAGTCAATCAAATATGAAAGAATTCATGTTCATTTATTTTTCTCCATTGACAGATTGAAAATAGTGCCCAAGATTTCGCACTTTACATTGTTTTTGCAACAGGAGGTAAGTTTGATCACTCTTTTTTATAGGATTCCAGGATGTTGTAGTTTTCTGCCTCTGGCTGAGATTCGGTGGAAGAAAGAAAAAAGGAAGAAAGAAGGAAAAGAGGGAAGGTGTTTTAGGTTATTCATATCTCACAGTTTCAGAGGAAGATGACTCAATAATAAGGTATCCCAGAAGAGCTTATAATACGAAACAGTTTGCTTGTTGGCCAGACGTTAAATTACCTGAGTGGCAGTCAGGGCACAGGAGTGCGAGGTGGGGGTGGGGGGTGTCTCTGGGAAGTTCCCAAGAATTGTTCTGAATTGATATTGTTGATTTCTATACCTCTTTCTGTTTGGCTTTCCCTTCTCCTTCTCTTACTGGAGTCATTCATCAGTGCAGACCACTTCTCTCTGATCTTGTTATTACCGCTTTCTTTGCACAGTTTCTGCCACACTGTAGGAGTGTTCCCTCTCCCTCAGTAGAAGAAAATATGCACAACTCGGTGATAGGGAGCAAAGGTTGGCAGGAAGACATTGAAGACATTGGGAAGAGGTTATATGTAGGGTGCTGAGAGCAGGGATGAAAGAAAGACCAGAGAAAAAGCTAAGGCAAGACTGAAATGAGTTTTTTGAAAACCTAAAACTGAAAAAAATGTATGTTAAATTATAGAAATATCTCCAGTCATAGGCTGAGTATCAGAATGAGCTGGAAATTGAACGGTATAAAAATAATACATTTTGATGCCAGGACAACTGAAGAAAATGAAAATTGGGTCTTTGAAAATATACAAAATTAAAGCCCTTACAAATTGAAAGCTTAAAATATAAGAAGTACAACTTTTAAAAAATCTAAGGGTGTGTGTGTACAAATATATTCATATTCTACTTGTTTAGGAAAAAACTAAAAGGTATAAAATAAAAAGCAGAAATAGACTATATAAAAATATAAAAGATACAAATAGTAGATTATGAAAACTATCAGGTAAAAGGTTAATACCTATAATATCAGAGTTCTTGTAAAATGATCACAAAAGACAATTCAATGAAAATAGAACCCACAATGCAATATTATCTCACATTTAGCTGATTGGCAAAATGTTTCAGGATTCTACCTATGTCTGGTGTGGTGGAGGGTAAAAGGATATTTTCATGCAATTCTGGTGAAATATGACTGTCTTTACTTTCTTGGGACTCATTCTAACGTTATTAACATTCACAGGATAAATATCCTTTAACCTGGCAATCCCACTGGTGAGAATCTACTCGACAAAAATAAAAGGACTAGTACCTATAGATTTACGTGCAAGGCTATTTTTAATTAATTAATTAGCTATTAATTAATTAATTAAAGACAAAGTCACCTATTGTAGGAGGATGATTAAATAAGTGGTTATTCCGCAGCCATTAAATGGAGTGTGTTAGATGTATACCAGTTAAATGGAGGGAATTCTGTAATATCAATTACATGAAAAAATGCAACATGCCTATAAATGTATATACTTTGATCCGATTTTTGTAAAAGAATGACAAATCCCATCTTAATATGTAGTATATAAGATCGTATGATCAGGGAGAAAGGTATGAAATAATAAATATCAAATCACAAACATTGATTACCCAGCTAGGGGGAAAAGAGGAACATAAAAGTTTAAAAAAAAAAAAGATAAATCATTTTTTAAAACATGACTACAATAAAAATAGCAAGTTTCACATGACCCCCTTTATGTATTGTGTGTTTATGTGTGTGCATAAAGACGTATTCTAAGGGATGGCCACATGAAGGGTAAGGCTGATTCTCTCAGAGTTCTGGGATTCCAGGTGATTTTTACTTTCTGCCTTGCACTTGTCTCTATAGTTTCAATTTACAATAGCACGTATGTTTTTTTTAAACTTTATTGAGGAATAATTGGGAATAATTGACAGATACAATTTTATATAGAGTATGATGATTTGATATACATCAAATGATTGATGTATATTTACATACATTTTACATTACATTTACAAACATTTACATTATGGGATATTACTAAGATCGAGATAATTAACACATCTGTCACATCACATAGTTAAAGCTTTTCACGTGTCTGTGAGAATGCTTCAGATCTACTCTCAGCAACTTTCGAACATACAATACCATATTATTAACTCTAGTTACCAAGCTAGACTTTAGATCCTCAGAACTTACTCTTCTCATCATTGAAAATTTGTACCTCTATCACCCTTCTTTTCTCTCCCTGGCAGCAGGAGTTATTTTTATAATCGGGAAAGAAAATGTCTATTTTCACTGCAAAAATGTAGGTCTTTAAAATTTTATCCGTAAAAATCATGTTTTATTTTATTTTTGGTGTCAAAACTCTTGTACATAAAATCTAGAACAGAATATTATCATAACTAGCACCTTTTAGGGGTCAGGAACAGAGAAAGGAATGGAGCCTCCAGCACCTGTTTGGTATTAATCTGGAAAATAAAGACGTGTGCATTTTAACACCTTGTATTGACTAAGCCCATGATCTGTAACAGTGTTTTTCAAATTCTAGTGCATTTCAGAATTACCTGAGAAGTTCATTAAAAATACAGATTCCTAAGCCATCCAGATCTAGGAATCCCAGTCTGGGAATATGTATTTCTAATACTTATCCCAGAAGCAAATTCATGAAGCAAGAAACCTTTCTCTGTGATACTAAGAGTGCAACAAACAGGATGCAAAGCCAAGTTAATATAAGATGTAGAGATCAGAAGAGGATTCTAGTGGGTTAATAGGATAAGCTGAATTATCAGGCTTCTCCCTTGCTTCAGAAATGTAGAGGAATTAAAGTGATGAACTCTGACCGTGGAAACAAGAATGGATAATATTACTTTAATTGTGCTCTAGATCCTCTCCAAGTCCCTCCCAGGGGATGAGAACAGTTCTGATTCTTAGACCTGTTAAGAGCCCAAGGTAACTGATTGCATACACGACAATGTAGAAAGGACTAACTGGTCTACCCTTTTCCCTTTCAGTCTATTTCAACATATCAGACAGACTGGAAGTCAGACCATGTCACATCACTTCTCATATCCTCCAGGGGTCTCTCTTCCCACAGGAAGGCCAGAGTTTTATGCTGGTCCCACTACATGTTCTCTTCAACTTCGAATAACCCTTCCGTCATCTTCATGTTACCCACCATGTTCCCTGGCTCTTCTTGGATAGCATTAGGCATGCAGTGACCTGTAGGGTGCCTGACTTATTTACTTACTCTGACTGGGACACACTTCCCCGAAATAGCTCCATGGTTCCATACCTCATCTCTTTCAGTCTTTATTCAAATATTACGTCCTCAGTGAGGCCTTTCTCAGCCTCCCTATCTGTAATAGTATACCTGTCCCCTGTACACACCTATTTATGCATACACATTCTTTCTCCCCCGATCCTTGCTTTATTTTTCTTCTGAATACTTATCACTAATACATGACACGTTTTACTGGTTTATGTTCCTCAGCATCTGTGTCCTCAGAATGTAAGGTCCACGAGGGGAGTGATTTTTATTCTGCTTTGTATTATAAAGTGCCCAGCACAGAAAACAATGCCTGAAACATAGTAGGAACTCAAAAAATATTTGAGAGAAGAGGAAAGGAGATGAATGCAAGGGCACTGTGTTCTTCTCATGTTTCATTCTGGTAAAAATAAAATCACGGATGTGAAACTATTTTGACAGAAAGTTGGAAGTGCTTAGATGGGTGGAAATTTGAAGTTCTGGGAATATACCAGATTGGAATTTATTTTCTTTCTCATCTCGTTCTTACGGCAGAATGAATGAAGCCCTCAGATGAATGAAACAATAAAAATACCCATGATGTGAAAAACACAATGAATATATTTTTTCTTAGATTTTATTTATTTATTTATTAAAGAGAGAGAGCGTGTATGAGGGAGGGGCAGAGAGAGAGGGAGAAGCAGACTCCCTACTGAGGAGAGAGCCCAACAGGGGCTCAACCCCAGGACCTGGGACCATGACCTGAGCTGAAAGCAGATGCTTAACTGACTGAGCCACCCAGGTGCCCCTATGAATATATTTTTAAGGAAGATCCAAGGATTGGATTGGGATGAGCAACAAGGGAGTCATTGAAGATAATTACAAAGTTTTGGACCTGAACAAAGATGAAAATATAATAACTGAACTAGGAAAGAATCAATAAAAATTTGTTGAATGAATGAATGAAAAGTCATAATTTCTGGGGAGTGTTGCTTGATTAAAGCATAAGTGGAACTGGAGATTTGTCTGATTATCCGAACCAAAGGCAAGGCTGAATTATCTGAGATACAAATCAAATTTAAGAGATAGCAAGAAAAAGGAGTCCATTTGTAGTTTTTTTTTTTTTTAAGGTTTTGATTTTAATTCACTCATTTGAATGAGTTCCTCCTGTTGTATGTTCTTTTTAGGTCTTCTTCCAATGTGAGCTAAAAAAGGAAAATGAATGGATGACCTATCTTTCTTCTCCTTCTCTAGGATGGATTCCTGCCCATCGTTGATTCTTTTCTTTTTTTTCACTTGCAGAGCGGAGACGGCTAAAGAAAACAGATGTCCCGCTACTGCACAGGCTCCTGCAGGGACCTTCCAAAGAGAATGCTCGCATTTTCCTCATGGATAAAGATACAGAAGAAATTAGCAGTGAAGTATGGATGCTGTCACCCTGAATCTGTCTTTGCTTCCTCCTGACTCAGCACCTCTCGCAGAATCTGCTTTCTTTTTTGTTTCATTTTGTTGTTGTTGTTGTTGTTGTTTTCCCTTCCTTTCCAGGTGGCTCAGTACATTAACTTTCATTTTTCTCTCCTGGAATCCATCCTTCAAAGACTAAATGAAGAAGAGAAGAGAGCTATCCAAAGAACAATAACCAAGTAAGTCAGGAGCGTGCGTGCCGGTGCTTACTCCTTTAACAGGTCCAGTGCACAAAACGTGTTCAATTTTTCATAACTCTCTTTCTCCTTCTCATTTTCAGATTCAGTACAGAAAAGGCTGCTATACTGAAATGTCTTCAAAGTAAACGGGTAGTAAAAACGGAGACAACGGTTTAGCAGTACAAGCTGCAATTGCCGAAACACTTCAGCTGAATCAGGGGGATATTACTATTTGATGAATGCATACATTCGACCCTTGCATTCATTCAAATACATATGAACTTGGATCTGTAGGAAATTGAATGTCGAAAAAGCTTGTCTCCCTTTGAAGCGATGAGGTTAATGAGGGTTCACAGTTGCACTGAAAGGGTCTTGAATTTAGTTTCAGTAACTGAAACAGGCTTGGATACTGTGTATTCCAAATACTTTAATAGTAAAACACACCAATGAACTCAAATCTAAATGGTGTTTTCAGATGTCATGTCACTTGAACTTCTTTTAGCTCAAAGTATTGAGAGAACTCGAGCCTCATCACCGGATTCTCAGAAATGATTCAGAAGTATAAGTTACCAGCTCTCGAAACACAAAAGGAGCACATTTTCACCCAATCAAGGAATTGGAGGGAGACAGTGTTTCGCAGCTCCCTGAAAACTCGAGCATCTTTACAAAATCCAGGACTGTCTTTATATGGTCAGTGGCTTTGGCTATTGGTAACATCAGAGCTATCTGTCCTTTGGGATGGAAACAATTATGGGCCCTGTTAAATCCAAATTGCAATTTTCTCAACCTGAGCCCTTTTAGTCCCCGCTCTGTTCTATTCATAACTTTCCAAAGTATTCTTGAGCATTTTTAAAGTCAGTTGAATTAGTTTTCTTTATTTTTCCAAACAAGTTTACCACAGAGACTTAATATATCTAATCTGCTAGAACAAGATTTGGCCCACAGTAACCATTTGTTGCCGAATGAAAAGATCAGATAATGCAAAATTTGTAGCGGAAGGTAGGGCGAGGAATCTGGAGCTCTCTTCTTTTCCTTCAAGACAACTCATTCCAGGAGGTAACTCTCAAGGTACCTCAAAGTCTGCTAAAACCAATTTGAAAACAAACACAGAGAATGCCACAAGTATCCTCTATGATTTTATTTATGAACTCTATATTAGAATGGAGTTTTATGCAACACTGTTCCGTTCTCCAAACTATGCCCATTTGCATTCCTCTTAAGCATTATATTAAACTGTTTGGGTACATTACATGTAGTAAGGGAGAAGGGTTGTCTGTAGTAAGCTGAAGTTGCAAGATTAATTATCAAAATTAAAATGCGACACCTTTTTAAGACAAAGTGTCACCAAAACCGAAACCTAAGCCAGATGAAAGCAAAAGTGTGCTATGACCTTTAAGTTCCAGGAAATCTTTTCTTGAAGAAAACAGAGGCTAGCGTCATTATCTTTCCATCTCTCAGTTCCTAAGAAAATGGTCTCATCATGCCAAAATGGGGCAAATGAAGATGTTAACATTCGGTATACTTTTAAGTCGTGTAAAGTACCTGCCATCAAGGACAGAAGATTAATCATTAATATATTGAAGGTCTACAAGATGTGTAAGAAAAATACCAAGACGTGGGTGGAAAGGAAGGAAGAGAAAGAGAAAGAAAGAAAGAAAAGCCACATAAAAAGTAAAATCACAGGAGAGGAAACACACATAGCTACTCCGTGTGTGTGAGGGTGAGGGATCTTAGTGGTGATGCTCTGTGTCCAATAAGGAGGCAGAAACAGTTACTGAAGCAGGAGAAGTTTAATATAAAGAATCAAGCTGTGATGATAGAAAGAAAGACACCTCCAAAGTGTCCCCTAAGGCTGAGGAAGAGGACCCCAAAAAGGGAAAGTTTGGAATCAGGGCTCGGGAATTCGCCCGAGAGGCTGTGGTTGCGGCCCGTGGGAGAGGGAAGTTTGCTGCCCGCCAGCGCCAAGGTCGTCGTAGGACAAACAGCCCTCGGGGAGCGGAGCAGCTGGGTAAGTGGGCAGCTGTGCAGAGGGCCTTAGGGATTCTCTGTGATCGCACAGTGTCTGCGTCTGGAGGTCTGCGGGAAGTTTGGGGGCACAGAGAATCGGGGGCCCGGTTGCCGGTGTGCCTGGACCGGGAGCTAGAGGGGCTTCCTGCGTAGGAACCAGGGCCACGCTGCGGGCCATGTGGGCGGCGGTGCCTTCGAAGCCCTGGGACCGAGGCTGGGCACGTGGCTTCCGAGATGGCCACCCGGGGCGGAGGGTGCGACGGTGCGACAGGGCGGGGCGGGGTGTCCCCGTGCGCAGGCGTGACTGAGGAGGGCGCAGAGAGCAGCCACCGCTGGAGGCCGGGACCAGCGCTCTGCTCCAGGCCGTGCCACCGCAAACCAAAGCAAAGGTGGGAGAAGGGGCTGGGGACACAAATGGGAAAGAAAGCTGCACCCTACAGGCGATGAGCCCCGCAGAAGGCCTCAGGGCAAAGCCGTGGACAAAGAAGCGCAGCTCCCCGAAGCCTGGCCAGGCCGCCCCTGGCGTCGGGGAAGCCCAGACGCCCTCCCGCGGCGTTTCTCCGGCGCCCTCTACGGACAAAGCACGACATCGTGCCAAATGCAAAAGAAACCCACTGCAAGGTCCATAACCGTTTTCACAGAACCAACAGTGAACGAATTGGGAGCCCAGAGTCAAATAACAAAGATGTCAACAAAATACCAAGTTTAAAAAAAGCAAAACGCACTTTTTGATCTATTCGCAAAGATTAAGAAATGATATTAAATACTGAACAAATGACACTCAGACCCCTGGTAGAAATACAGATGGATGTAACTTTTCTTGAAAGCAATTTGGTGGTAAATTCATCTTATAATTCAACTTATAGAATCTTATAGTGAAATAACCAGGCATAGAAAGACATTATGCAAAGATACTTATTATATTGGTTTTGTGGTAAAAGGAACTAAACAGCCTAAATGATCAAAAATAGAAAGCAAATGATTAGAGAAGGAAAAAAAAATTTACCCATAGAATGGTATGCAGCTATTAGAATTATGTTTCCAAATAAACTTTATAGAAGAAAATTCTTCTTACATATCTAGCTAAGGATATACATACAAATATTCAAAATATCTTATCCGTAAAATAGGTTTCTGTGTGTGCGCACACTAATATTTGAATCCACACAAACCAAAAACACATTAAATGTGGCTATATCTGCGTTAAAGAATTTTGGGTGAATCGTTTCTTATTTTTCCATGCTTATTATTTTATAATAAACACTTTCCAAATTAGGAATAGAGAAACTATGATTAAAAAGTTACCAACCAGAGGTGCCTGAGTGGCTCAGTGGGCTAAACATCTGACTCTTGGTTTCCACTCAGGTCGTGATAAAAGGGCGTGAGATGGAGCCTCACACTGGGCTCTGCGTTCAGTGTGGAGTCTGCTTGAGATTCTCTCCCTTTCCTTCCTCTTCCTCCTCTGCTACTCCCCTGCTCACACATTCTCTCTCTCCCTCTCTCTACTAAATAAATAAATCTTTAAAAAAAGAAAGTTACTAACACAAAGTAGCAAGTACATGTAAGCACAGAGTCCTACTAGATGCCAAAACATCAGAGTATTTAGTAAGATATTAACTTCACTTCTGTGGTAGTTTTAAAATGTTTTCATAAAGCCTTTGATATTCCTCCTTTCAAGAGGTCGGACCTAATCCTTCTCACCTTGCAAATGGACCAGGCCTAGTAACTCAATCCTGATGAAGAGAGGAAAGCAGAAGGGACAGTGTGGGACCATGGGACTAGGTCATATAACACTACGGCATCCTTCTTCCTCACTCTCTTGGATCACAGGCTCTGGGGAAAAGCCAACTGCCATGCTGGGAGCAGCTCTGCAGAAAGCCAGATGATGGGAATGGAGACTTTTGCCAAAGTCAGCAACAGCCGAGGCCTCCCGTCCCCAGCTAGATGAGTGGGTCATATAACTGTCCCCAGTCAAGTCTTCAGGTGACATAGCCCTGTGTAACCATTTGACTACAGCCTCACAAGAGACCCCGAACCAGAAAACCCAGCGAACCCGCTCCTGGATTCCCAATTCTCAGAAAACCTATGAGATGAGAAATGTTTGTTGCTACTAAATTTTAAGGTAATTTGTTACATGGAAATAGATAACTGATACAATTTCTAAGACAAAAATTTTTCAGAAGTATCTTTGCATAATATAAGAATATAAAGTTTCATCATAAAACTCTTTAAGCTTGTTCAAGGTGGTTCAAATATTTCACTACCAGTTACCTATTAGATTCGATCCCAGATAATGTTAATATTTACTAATGGTAGAGGACCTGTTACATTCACCTTATACTCTTCGCTGTACTTAATGTTATGTCTTGTGTATAGGAAGTGCTTGATAAAAATCAGTTGAATAAAAGACTTAATGACTTAGTGAATCAGTGAGTAAAAGAATGAGTGCATGAATTAGGAAATATTTTTTTCTAAGTATCTCCTGTATATATGCCTCCTTTTCACAAATCTGACCCAGTAGCTAAAGAAATATAGAATCTTTTCTGAATCATTTCCCCGAATTTGATGGCATAATTTATTATCTCTTGGCTCTGTGAAGTATTCAGTTAGGCCATGTTGCTGTGGAATTTTGTTTAGGGCCATTCATGTCGGTTTCAGGAACTGAAGGAGAAAGAAGTCCGTTTTCAAGGCTTGATGAGGTGGAAAACATGGCAGGTTTAACTGCTACGTGGCTATGTCTACATGTGAAAGGAAAGGTGTGGGATTAGGACAAAACCCTCAGCGGCATCCATGTGTCTTCTAAATAAGAAGAGATAACGCCTATTAGATAGAGTTGTTTGAAATTGTCGAGATTTAACCTACAAAAGCAGCAATTTCAGATTACTCTAATCACACTAATGGCACTGCCATTTACCAAGTAGTGTTTTAAGCTTTACATATATTAACTGAATTGGTGTTTATTATAGTCCCACAAAGAAACGGCCCTTTCAGACCAAGGTCATAGATGAAGTAGAAAACCAGCCATGGAGAAGTTAGGAGATGTGCTAAGGTCTTTAGGAGAAGAGTTAGGTAGGATGTGAGTCAAGCTCCAGAATCCACCTTCTTCACCTCTCTAATCTGTGACCTCACGTTCAACCAGACTCCATGCATCTGACAGTGACAGCTGACAGTCTGACAGTTGTCAGACCGATCTGACAGTGACGATCTGGTAGTGACAGTCTACTTCCGAAGACAGTTGTGGGAGCTCTAGGAATCACACATGCGAAGGCCGGCCCTTGACGCGTAACAGGTGTGCTAGATCTTAGCTGCTGTCGTAATTGAACTACAGTGTAGTTCCCCTCCCCCACCATTGTATCCCTAGTCTCCACTAGGTCTTACCGCCCGCAGCTACTTAAATTTTTTTTAAGGATTTTATTTATTTATTTGACAGACAAAGATCACAAGTAGGCAGAGAAGCAGGTGGCGGGGGGCAGGGGGAGCAGACTCCCCGCTGAGCAGAGAGCCCGGTGCAGGTCTTGATCCCAGGACCCTGAGATCATGTCTGAGCCGAAGGCAGAGGCTTTAACCCACTGAGCCACCCAGGTGCCCCTATTTAATTTTTGTCTTAAAACCAGCCAGACTGAATCACGCACCATTCCCCATCCCACCGCACTGCATCTCTGTATGTTCAAATCCTGCCCAGTTTCAAGTCTTTGGCCAGGGTCATTCCTTCCGTGACGTTTCCCAGTCTCTGGGACACTGTGTGATCTTAGACTCCGGTGCATCACATTATCAGTTCGCTCTGCTCTCGTGACACTGGAAATTTGAAATCTGCCCTTTGTTATAATTCCTTATGTGTCTGTGTCTCATATAATTCGTTATTTATCTGCTTTTAGTGTATTCATCTGATGCTCTACAGCACCAAGCCATGTATGGAATACAATAGAAACTTAACAAACATTTCTTTGCATCTAATTTGTTAACGTATCTGAATGTGTCAAAAATCACTGGAGTGAGGAAAAAGTATTTAAAATCAAGTAAGTTGGGGGTGCCTGGGTGGCTCAGTCGGTCAAGTGTCTGACTTTGGCTCAGGTCATGATCTCAGTGTCCTGAGATCCAGCCCTGCCTTGGGATTCACCCTCAGCAGGGAGCCTGCTTGTCCCTTTCCCTCTCCCCCTCTCTCCTCCCATTGGTATTCCTGTGTACGTGCTCGCTCGCTCTCTCTCTCAAATCAAATAAATAGCTAATTAAATAAAGTGAACTGTAATGAGGATTAAATTTTTCTATAATCAAAATAAACACACTTATGTAGTAAACCCTAAAACATCACTGCTTAGTTTTTAAAAAACTTAAAATTTAAAAAATCTGGAAAAACAAAAGTAAGTCCAAATGATAAGTTCATTATGTCATTTATGCCAGGATTTCTGGGGAGAAGACTGCTATTACAAGTCATCACTGAAATCTCGAGTTGGTAAATATCAGGACCCCTGGGTTCCAATGTCAGCATCACATATATGGGGTAAAGATAAAAGATTAGGGAAAAATGGGTAAGGAGCTCAGAGGTCAATTTAAAAATTTAAAGAAGGGAGCACACATACAGAAAGTATATATTTTATATATACATAAAATATATTAACTATAGTATTATGTATTAATAAATTATTAATATAATATCATACTTAATGATAAATTAATAAATAATATAATGTAATAAATAATATACAAATAAATTAATGAATAATTGATGTATTGATATATTTATAATATAGTACATTGCATATATTGTACATTTTATATATCATATAATATACTGTATATTCAAGGAAAGAGAGATGAGAGAATGAGATGGACAGGAAAGAATGAGAAACTGAATGAACATGGGAGGCATCCTTCCAAGGCCGAGGCTTTAGTTGCAGAGTCAATGGTTAAAGGAGACAGCACTAGATATTTGTTTAACTGTTCATGGAAGGAAATAGCCATTATCTCCTCAATACTGTGAAGTTGAGTTTTCAGATCCTGTTCCTTGACTTGCCAGAGGAGCGCTAATGCACTAGGGAAGAGCCCAGTTTCTGGAGCTGAATGGTCTAGATTTGCCTCCTGGTTCCAAACCACCTGTGAATGCCTGAGCAAGTTACTTAACCTCTCTGCACACAATGTCTTCGTCTGTAGAATGGGAAGGTTAATAATAGCACCTGCCTCATTAGATTGTGATGAGGATCAAATGAATTTTTCCTGGTAAAAACTTAACAGTAGTACGTGGCACAAAGCCCCATGCTGGTTGTTAGTATGCAGCCCGAGACAACGAGCCGGAATTACGTCTGACTATGTGTCTTTAGGACACTGGTTGTTGCAAAAGCAAACTTAGTTAGCACGTAGGTGACAAGGTACCGCCCACAGGACCTATTCCTCACCTCAGTCCTGACCTTTTGGAGCTTTGCTAGTAACTCAAAGACTCTTGGCAAACAGAAAGTTAAATATTTTCTTGATTTCATAATGTGTTCAATGCCACAGGCATGAGGCAAAGTCCTGATAGTTCTAGTCTAACTGATGCTGAAAGAAAGAGGCAAAAAGAAGGAAACGCATGTTTTCACCAAGTTCCACCGGAAGGTAAACCTTATGAAGACAGGAATTTTTTTCTGTTCTGTTGGGTCACTGGTGGGTCACAAGCTCCTAGGACTATGACTTGTACCCAGCAGATACCCACTAAAGATCTACTGAATGAATGAATGTTGTAAGTGCTTCCAAGTACCTTCCAGTTCTACACCTTCAAAAAAGAAAACAAACAAACAAACAAACAAAAAAACAAACAAACAAAAAAACAAAAACCAAACCAA
The DNA here is from genome assembly GCF_009829155.1 of Mustela erminea. Lineage (NCBI taxonomy): Eukaryota > Metazoa > Chordata > Mammalia > Carnivora > Mustelidae > Mustela > Mustela erminea. The sequence continues at coordinate 156,841,806 of NC_045615.1, read as the reverse complement.
GACAGTTATAAAGGTAACTTATTATAAAGCACATTCCACTCAGTTTCGGCAGGGGAATAGACAGAAACTTCAAAGCTTCACTTGGGTCTTTTACACTCTGGAAACCCAGCAGCCAGTTCCCAGCGAGATGTGGCAGCCCATTACCTCTATCTGAGGTTTTGAAAGGCCCCTGAGATTTCATATTTCTGGTGCGGCTCCTGAGAGGCTGGAAGCTTCTGGGAGAAAGGAAGAATGTCAGCTGGTTGTATGAGGGTTACGGTAAGTAGATTTCTCTGCTAAGCAGGAAAGGAGGGATTTAGTGTAGCCTGGCAAGGATCCTTGAGTAACATTGTGAGTAGCTTAAAAATGATTAACAACATTAGTATTTTGGATATGAGACATGTGTTTTATTACTTATGAAAAGTAAAAGGCAGAGCTCAGCAAAGACTTCACTTGGACATTTTCTGGAATCATTTGCTTCCCAAGAGAGACTGGCACTTTTCAATCAGTTTGGACCCCTGGGGGGGGAAAAAAAATCCAATAAGTACATCTGTAACAAAACAAAACATCTGAACAACTATGATCCCCAAATAGAAAATCTTTAAGACTTGTCTATTATATGCCTGAGAGAGGCTCTAATGTGCCCACAGCTCAAGGTCTTGGAATTTCTTAGAGCCTAGTCTCTGAGCTTAAGGGCTTTAATAACTGCAATGTCTCTCCCCCCTCAGGACCCCAAATTCGGAATAAATAAAAATTTGTTTTTTCCTCACAAAAATATGGGACTCTTGCTGCAGGGTAAGAAAACAGACAATCAACGTCAGATTCTCCTTACATTTTAAAGCTTCCCAAGGCTAATCCCATGCTGAATCATTATCAGGTATAAGAACTTAAGAAGAATAAAATCACCAACATTATCAGTGTCTCTACTGCCTTCATACATACTGAAATCAACCTCGATGTTAACTCCAGAAGTTCTCTTCAATTTTTACCCAGGTAGGCTTTATTCAAATAAAAGTTATTTGTGGAAGCCCAGAGAAATCAATAAAAGTTAACTCTTAGTTAACTGTGGGAATGGGACCCTAGAACTCCACTGCTGAGATGAACACACACACACACACACACACACACACACACACACACAGCCCTCCAGGTGATAGATGGCTTGCACTCCTAAGAGCTCCTAGCAGTAGGACATGGTTAGAAGTCAGTTAATTTAGTCCTTCTTCCTGCCCTCAAACAGACCACATTTAAATCCTCTGGAGACTGGAATCTATTTAAGATTGTTTTTAAAAATTGCTCCCCAGTTTAACGTATCCTCGTTTCTTTGGCAACTCATGACTTTGGATTTAAGAAGTGCCTTGAAAATGCCTTTTAAATTTAAAAGATTTAATCCATCTTCATGGGAAATTTTCCCATAAGCTTAACCTCAAGACCCTCATATTTAATCTTGTTCATTGGCTCTGAACCTAACAAGAGTGGAGTAAGTCATATTTCTCTATATCTGTCCCTCTCAACTGTATTTATTTCATAGTTCCTCAATAAATTTCTAATTTGTAATGATAACAAATGTTGGGATAAGGGGGACGTTTCTGATAAAGGTAAGGTAGTTTCTGAGAAACTATCATAATAATGAGAAATGTTCTGCATGAAATAAGGGATGGTAGCTTTATATCTTGAGGCAAAGTCCAAGGAAGATATTGAATTATAAAACATGGGCTCATATGATGGAGGTCAGAGATCAGAGAAAACAAAGAGGAGACATTTTCCTTACACTGACACCAAATTAGTCACTCTGGCTTCCTATAATCCTAGACATGTTGGTAGACCGCTATCATGTCACCCATCTTAACACTAGACCGCTATCATGTCACCCATCTTAACACTTTGGAATAAACATTACCAGTCAATTTCTCCATATCCCTGTGACATGCTTTTCAACACTTCTTTTTTTTATTCTAGATACTCTCTGGACATAACAATTTGCCCATATTCTTTTAAAACGTATTGTCTCTCATCTCTTCCAAAATCCCAGTGCAATAATGGTAAAAATATTATTTTAAAAAAAGAAGAAATCGGGGCCCTGCATGGCTCAGTGGGTTAAAGCCTCTGCCTTTGGCTCGGTTCATGATCCCAGGGTCCTGGGATGGAGCTCCACATCAGGCTCTCTGCTCAGCAGAGAGCCTGCTTCCTCCTCTCTCTCTCTCTGCCTGCCTCTCTGTCTACTTGTGATCTCTATCTGTCAAATAAATAAATAAAATCTTTAAAAAATAAAAAAATAAGAAATCTTTATCAATGCTAAAAAGAAAAAAAAGCAACAAGATGTAATGATGAATGAGGAATGAGGGGAAAAAAATGAATGAGAAAAAAAAAGTCATCAGTATGATATTGACCAATATTTCAAGTACAAAAATAGGAACTCAAGATAATAAAAGGATGAGATGTCACAGCAGTAAAAGAACAGAAAGTCTTTGACTTCTGAATTGGTTTTAGTTCTTGTCTGCTGCCCAGCCTGTTTTATAAAATTCTTAAAGATTCCTGTAGCCACCACTACCCTTTCAATAAGCTAATCTTGACTTAGCCAGAATTCAATCCTATTATTATATCCAAAGAACCCCCATTGACAATCAGCAAAAATACTGTGCAAATATATAGACAAAATAATATTTTAAAATGCAAGGACCCAGAAAGTTTATCTCCCAGGTGTTCATTCTGAAATAATACATACATATGCACATATGTGTTAGGAACATAGTCCAGCAAAACAAAATAGTCCAAGAAAAAACATAAAATAGTATTTTAGAAATAGTCCAATTTACCCAGGATTACACTAAAATGAGACCCCATGTGGACAGCCATGAATCATTAGATTATTAGAAATTATTAGAACTAATTAGATCCGTTGAAAAGTTAAGTCAGAGGACTTTTTGAAATATACTTTTAAGAAGACAGAATATTCTGTTACAAAAACTCTATTATCAAGAACCTGAAACATTTCAGCGGTGTCACGAAAGTAGGTGCTTTATTTGCCAACATAGAAAAAGAGAGACAATTAACAGCTCTCAAAAACAGAAGGATATATTAGGGAATTGTAATCCAAATGTGCAAAACTAATAAAAGTGGCATGATTTTCTGCAGCTTAGGTAAGAAAAAGATTTTGTTTAATCTCTACACCTTTTAACAGGGTAAGTCATTCCATTGGTCCATCCATTCATGGTACTAATGTAAATAGTGTTTCAACTAAACACACAATTAAATATAGTATTTAATGGTTTCCAGTTTTTAGCAACCACTTATGAACAAAGCATATGAACCTTATATTTAATAGGCAGATAAATAAACCCAGACAATGTAAACATAATAGTATATATAGCTTTCGGAGGGGAAGACAAACCATGTGGACTCTGAGAAACAAACTGAGGGTTTTGGAGGGGATGTGGGTGGAGGGTTGGGTGAGCCTGGTGTTGGGTATTATGGAGGGCACGTATTGCATGGAGCACTGGGTGTGGTGCATAAATAATGAATTTTGGAACGCTGGAAAAAAACAAAAAACAAAATAAAATGAAATTTTTTAAAAAAAGCTGGCAAGGAAGTCAAAGGAAGTTTAGACATGGTTACTATTTTTGGAGAATCACTAGATGCTGACTGGTATTAAGGGGCCAAGAAATAACATATAACTAATAAAAGAATTAAAAATACTTTTAAATAAATTAAGAAAACATCTAGAGATAGGCTTCTGGAAGTTAGCCTAAATACACTTAATTCATTATGTGATGTTAATATTTTAAGAAACTACTATAGCAATGATGGTAATCACTGGAACTAAAAGTGAAAACTTAAACTGGTTACCTTTTGCGAATGGGAAATGCACCCTGGTTTTCTGCTTGAACTTTTACTATGTTCGTGCATTACCTACACAATTTTCAAAGCTTGCGTAACTGTAAGAAACTGTGGTAAGAAACTGAACATAGTAACCGGGAATGACCTGATCCACATAAGTTTGGGTTATCACGCTGGTTCATCTGATCCTTGTTTTCTCTTCAGAAACACATCCAAGATTGTGGTAGCTCTGATACTAGACCCAACAAGCTGGTAGGTACAGACGACTTAACCAGCAGACCTTTCCACATGAACCTGGGTTAAGTCACATCTAACAGTAGAACCTTGCCTTTTTTCCATTGTTAAATTTCATATATTATTTTCAAAACATTGTTTTAACTTGCCCACATTTCTGCTTATTCATGTTTACCTTCTTCTATATTATATTCTGTTGGTTGATAGGGAAATATCTTGGGCTATAATTATCGTTCCCCACTGACCTGGCAGAGACAATTTCTCTGAGTTGAATTTTATCTTTGAACCTGCTGATGTCTACAATTTGTTTCATGAAATGTGAGATGCCTTTTCTCTGGATGATCCAAATTCACCCTGTATAGCTGAGTTTCTTTTTTTTTTCCCCCCTTTTATATATTTCAGTTGTACTCTTGCCAACATTCCAACATTGACTTTGGTCCATCCTTTTTCTCCTCAGAATTGGGCTTGCTTCTTAAAATGTCTTCCATCTTCTCTAAAAAGGTTTTATCTTCCCAATGGCTATAGTTAGAAAGACAGTCTTCAATCCTGCCTACTTTCTCTTTTAACAGGCAGAACAGGTTCCCATAATCGACTCTTAAAATCTCAAAAGAAAACAAAGAACATGCCTGCAGGTCCTTGGAGCGCTTAGTCTTTTCTAGCTAACTTGGAACAAGCACAGACTGCCCTTTGGCTGAGCCTCTTCACTTCTGGGGTCTTGGTTCCAAGGGGCTTCCTAGAGTAGCTAGGTTTAAATCCTTTGCACTAGAGTCAACCTAGACTCCTTTCATAAAGGTAGAAGTACAAAGACACCAGTTCTTGGCAATAAAATTCTTAGGTAGTTTGGTCATCTACCCCACATTTTTTTGCTAAGCCTGTTCATATACTATAAGGCTGTTTTTAAAAATATTCCAGTCGTAGCTTAATATTTAATATCCCCCAATTCTCTCCCTTTCTTTCATAAATGTTATTTCCAATTGTTTCATTACTTCCCCTCCTGTCCTTGGTTCCAGCTTCTCACTGAGAGTTGGGCATATGGAAATATGGGGAGGGGATAGGGAACAGTGTATGATTAGCCGCTTGCACCTTAGCCAAGTAACTCTTTTTTTTTTTAAGATTTTATTTATTTATTTGACAGACAGAGATCACAAGTAGGCAGAGAGGCAGGCAGAGAGAGAGGGAAGCAGGCTCCCTGCTGAGCAGAGAGCCCCATGCAGGGCTGGATCCCAGGACTCTGGGATCGTGACCGAAGGCAGAGGCTTTAACCCACTGAGCCACCCAGGTGCCCCCGCAAAATAATTCTTCAAGGGGTTCCCAAATGAGCAGCGTTAGCAGCACCTGGGAACTTGTTGGAAGTGTAAATTATCAGACCCCACCCCAGAACTACTGAATCAGACGCCGTGTGGGAGGAAAACGCTGATTTTGTTCCAGCAAGCTCTGGAATTGATTGGATGCACACTAACATTTCAGAATCACTGCCTTGGAATAATCAGACAAGGGTAAACTTGACAAAACGTTAGAGATAAGGCATAATTACAGATAATAAGCATTTTTATCCGAAGAAGTAATTCTGGCCAACTTTAATTAACATGATATATTCTTCAGATAGCTTCTATTTTCTCCTTTAATTCGGGGGAGAGATCCTAAAAGAAAGTAGAGAGAGGAGGGAAGGGAAAAGAAAAATGGTTGGGCTTTTAAACCATTAAGTTAGATCAGTGTTGGGCGAAAGCCCTGGGAAAAGCCCACAGAACTCTCCCTATCATGCTGTTCTCCAATAATAGTTTGAGCAAGTCGTATTCTTACGCAGAAGTGAGAATACGTCAAGAAAACTCCCTTGGGAATTCGCAGACACAGACCCTTCTTGAGTGTGTTGATCTGTGTGGCTATGGGGTTGCTACTCAGGTGGAAACATGTTCTCTGAACACTCTACAAAAAGCAAAAATACTTTAAAATAAATAAATAGACTCTAGCGTAGGTGATTACTCTGACTTTGTTATTAGCCAGTCTGGGAGTCAGTACAGTTTTTCTGTGAACAGCCTGATAGTCAATATTTGGGACTTTGCAGTTCATAGAGTCTCTGTGACAACTCATCAGTCTGCAATTGTTTAATGCAGCCATTGTGGACAGAAAGCAGCCATAGAGAATATGTAAATAGATGGGCAGGACCGTGTGTCAGACAACCTCATTTATATAAACAGGAGGTGGAGTCGATTAGCCTGAGGGCTGTCATTTGCCTGCCCTTGACTAGACCATAGACATTTGATTTTTAACATAAATAATGTAGTTTAGCTAAATAGGTAGAAAAGAGCCACTGAAGGTAACTAAGGATTCATAAAAATTGTTACCTGTGAAAACATTTCCCTGGGCCACTGCTAAACTTAACCCTGGTCCGAATGGTCCCAGCCCATTTGCACTATAAAGTCTGCTTTACTTTTTTACACCTACACTCTGCATTCCTCTGCTCAGATACTATAATCTACTCAACCTGAGTTTCTGCTCCTCCCGTCACATCCCTGGGACAGAAGTTTGTCTTGGGTCCCCTCCATGAATTTTCATGAATTTTCTGTGCCGCATCCTACCATGATATTCTTAGAAATTTAAGTCCTACGACTTAGAATGAAAATCATTTACTTGTTAACTATATGCAATTAGATGAATGCCAGAAAACAGTCTGCTGGTGGTCAGTTCGGTGGGTGTGCACACAGACTCTGCCCTGTCGCCGTTTCTTCCTCTCTCTGTTCTTCAACCTCTCCGATAATGATCTTCTGGCCACCGAGAAAATGAAACCCTTTCCACTGGCTCCTTAGTGAAGCCCCAAACTACATTTGGGGACTATGCCTGACTGTGCCCCAGAAATTTCTAGAACAAAACTACAGTTTGCCCAGACAGGTTTTTAAACTGTTATTTCTTTAAAATTTCATGACATTCCAAGGACACCCTTTCTCTACAATTATCCAAATCTTCAGTCCGTCGTGCCTCCTCACACCCCAATCCTAAATATCCCCACGCCATCTGGTGTCATGACTGGTATTCGACTCTTTCCCTGTCTAAACCGTTAGTTTTCTCAATCACATATCTTAAAGCCGAATATAATGGATTCCACCAATCCATCTGGACTGCGATTTTCTCTGCATTCACCCACAATTAGGACGGAAAAAGGGTTTTTGTTTTGTTTAGTTCTGTTTTTTTAACTTCAGTACATCCTAAGCGCACTGTGAGAACAGATAAACAGATACCTCTTCTCGGAAACATATTTCCCTTGTCTCTGCTGGGCAGCACTTCTCCACCACGTGGGCAAAGCTGTCAGTCATGGGTCGGAACTGCATCTCTGCTGCGTATGGCTTCTGCTTCACCAGGTGGCTGAGGAGCCTGAATCAGAAAGGAGTGGCAAAAACACAAGTACCCGCTGAGTTCTAGAAGGCCAGCTTGCACACCTGCCTTACTGATTTAAAGCTGGGACCACCCATGCCTCTTCCTCACCCACACTCTGACGCTTAGAAGCCCTGAAAACGCGGTGATGTGTTCACAGGTCACACCGCCCATCTCCATCTTCGTGTTTTACCCAACATGCCTTTCTTCCAGGACATCTCTTTTACATAATTCATACATTAAATTTAATTATTTTTATATAATTGTTACTAAGATAGAGATTTTTGTTTTCTATTTTCATGGCATTGGTTGGTAAATAGATGGATATAGTAAGTTAAATTGTTTTCCTGTATTTTGTTAGGAACATTTATGCTGAACAACCAGCTTCCAAATAAATATTGTAAGTATGACACACCTGAAAGCTCAGTGTCTTTCATACATTATTAATGATAAACCAATAAGCTAATTCCAAACTATCATGGCTTAACAGTATCTCTGACCTCCTTCACCGAAGAGTTCCCCCCACAACGGTAGTTTCAACCACTTTGAATATTCAAAAGTGTAACCTGGTTTCTGTCTCTCTACTTAATAAAATAGTATTCCAAATCTTCCAGTGTTATCTTTTCCCTTTCTCTCTTTTTTTCACCATTTTAGACCAAGGCAGATTTAACCAAAGAGAAAATAAGTCATGAGGGGTCGGGAAAATGTACATTAATTGGTATTTTACTGTTCAGCCAAAAACCCTTGCTGATTCTTCATTTTCAAATTCATTGATAATACCCAGTGGCCTTATCTGTGCCTTGAATGGGTATAAAAGAAAATATCTCAAAACTCGAAGTAGCTATTTCTATGACAATTTAAACCAGGGGTCTAGTAAACAATTGCAGATAGTAATTATTTTAGGCTTAGAAGTATAATATCATATCACAAGACAGAAGACTCCAAACTCCCATTTGCCTGGGGTGAGCTGCCCAGGTGACAGGTGGCAGATACGGTTTGTGTCCAGCTGCCATCCGCTGGAGACGATGGGGAGGCGGGACCCGCCGCGGAGGGAGCGGGTACAGCAGGTGCGCACCGGCCGGTTCCGCTCTCCGCCCCGACACGCCGTGCTCTTCTCCCCGCTGTCTCAGTGCGGCCAGCTAGCCCCAGCTGCTCACGGGGTCTTTGACTCCTAGACTAAGAGGCCACCACCTTTTGCTGCCCGGTAGCGACCAACAGCAACATCGCCAGCATATGTGGGCACCAGCTCAGGCACTGTGCAGCTGCGAGCATGGTCACCTGAAGGAAGGCAGACCCTGGGAGCAAAGTGGGGGACATGGATAGAGCAAACTTGGAGCTTTGCAGGTCTCAAGCGTAGCCCAGTCCAACAGTGCCCTCGGACCGACAAAGTCAGCTGCGCCCACAGGCCCATAGCCGCTCGCATTAAACAAGAAAACAAGACCTCCCGCTGAATGGTAGTCCATGGGACGCGCCTCTTTGAAGTTGTCATTTCAATTCCACCCTCTCCCACGCCCCCAGCCCTCACACCCCCAGCCTGCCTTGCCGATACACAAAGCTAAAACAACAGCAGAACTGAAAATATTAGAAAAGCAGAAGCTAATGATTTCTTTCTTTTTTTTTTTTAAGACTTTGTTTATTTGTCAGAGAGAGAGAGAGAGAGGGTGGGGCACAAGAGCAGTGGGAGTGGCAGGCGAGGGAGAAGCAGGGAGCCCGATGTGGGACTCAGTCCCAGGACCCTGGCATCGTGATCTGATTGGAAGGCAGATGCTTAACCATCTGAGCCACCCAGGCAGCCCACTAATGATTTCTTTTCAGAAACTACCTCAAAAGGAGGCTGGTTTGAAGAACACATCATCGTTGCCCCTCAGCTGCCAGACGGAGTTGAAAGAAGCTAAGAGATTTTAACTACCTCCATGTTTGCCTCCTAAGTCCTAGGAATCTAGCGGGGGAAATCAGATACACCGGGAACAAAGATTTATGTACAAAAATGCTCATTGTCACAATGTATGTTGGTTAGAAATTGAAAACAATTTTCATGTCCAGCAATAAGAAATGGTTAAATTCATTATGGAACCCAGATGGTGGAATAGTATAGAGCCATTAAAATGTGGTTTTAAAGAATAATTAGTGACCAAAATGCATACATTATAATTTTTAAAAGCTATACAAAAGAATAGTGGCAACAGCCAACATCTTTTGAGTGTATGGATATCTACTATGATCGAGGCAGCGTGCTGAGAATTTATATTATTCCATGTAATACCGTCACTTACCTTTTTAATAAAGCTGTATGTCATCTCCACTTTGCATTAGTATCTGTGATTTCAGACCTCCTGGGAATATTACAGTTTGGGGCATATACAGCAAACCAGTGAGGTCAGCCTCCCTCCCAGAAGGCGAAGGGATTGGGAACCACTCCTCCGGAGACCAGAAGTCACCCTCGCTGACCTCCATCCAGTAAGAGAGCTTGATCAGTGGAAGACGGGAATGATTTCATGGTTCCCCAACTGGGCCTTCATTCTCATTTCTGAGTTACATGGGATCCGCACTTTGAAAAAGTGCCGTAAGGGAACTTTCCTTGAAGTCCTGCCGACCATGAGGACACACCCAGCACTGCCCTGGGACCTGCCGCAAGTGGATAATCCTGAAGGTCAGGGGGAAGGACTGATCTTTTTTTCACGACAAAACAGAAAGCAGCTTTGTCATTTCAAGGGATCCATCCTATAGCTGAGCAGGAGACAGCAGCAGCTGGAGGGCAGGACCATTCCCAGGGGCCCAGGAATGGTGCCAGGGAGAGCATGTTTGGAGAATTCCTGGGGGTGAAGGGGTTTCCTAAGCTCTCCCCTCAGGATTCTAGGGATAATTGCTGGAGCCAAAATTTTGTATAAGCAGCTAGTCGCAAGATTGTGCAAAACTTGTATTATTAAATATTAGACCACAGACTGATGGGCAAAGGGCAATTGTGGGAGCGTGTGCTTGTATGTGTATGTGACATATATTCTTATACTACATGTATGTTTATACTGGGCAGCTCTGCAGTGTTGGAATAAAAGTATTTTGATTTTCTTCTCTTCTGTATTTTCTAAATTTTTTGCAATTATTATGCATTACCTTAATAGTAACAGAAATCAATATTTTAAAAAGAAATAGAATAGTATAAACATTATTTTTTCTCTCCTACAGTTCTGTAGTTAGTCTTCTAATTAGATCTAAACTTGATCCCACTTGAAAGAAAATGCTGTACTTGTTTTTAAGTGTCTCTACACAATTTAAGTCTGTATGGTTAGATATATCCTCAAACCAGTTTCCACTACCTTTGAATAATCATTATCAGTTTTTAGGAAATTACTTAGTAAAAGTGAGAAATACAGGCTATTTCCCTAATTCCCATTGGAATTTGATGGAATTTGTCTTCGAATGTTATTTTCCTACAAAAACAATACTAATCATGATGCTGAAATTCACTGACCCACCCTGAGAGCATAGGCTTGCAGAAGTCCCCGGTAATAGAAACTACCCGTCATGGTACCTACACTACGGAAATACCCCATCTCCAAACATGTAGTTAGGGCTTCTATGGTCTGGCTTAGGGCATTCGGCATGGAAAGGGCAGGAGCTGGTGTAGGAAGGAGACAGAGTTTACTACTGGTTCATGCAAAATCTGGACTCCTCTTTCCTTCCAACGTCATAAAAAGGGCACAAACATTGAAGTCAAACTAACTTTGGTTCAACTAGGTAGTGTGACGGTGAGCAAGACACTTAACCTCTCTGACTTGAATCTATAAAAAGAAAATTTGAACACTTACATTGCAAGGCATTTGTAAGGGCCCCAAAATAGCACATTAAAGGGCTGAGTATAGTAAGGGGCATACTTCAGGCAGTAAATAATGGCAAAGGTAATAGTAATGATCAATAGCTGTAATAATAATAGCACATCTTACTTCCATTTCAAATTATCAGTTGCTTCCAACCATGGTCTCCTTCTTCCCTGATTCTCACAATAAATACTACATTGTCACGGCTCTTCTCCTGTTCATTCACTTATTCCATTCAGCAAAAGATTGATGAGCATCTTTACAATTTCCCTGAGGATCCGAGCTATAGATCCAATAGTAATAGAGAAACCTAATGAGAGAGCCAGGAAAACTCTCTTGTCTATACCCTCCTCTTCTCTCACTTATGAGCTGTGGGGTCCAAGTGCTGTCATGGCTCGGCCCCTCCCAAATCCTCTATTCTCACCCCAAAAGTTTATTCTCCTTCTCTCACTTATGCTTTGGTCACACTGGACCACTCTGCTTTCCGCTACTTGGGCGAATTTTCCAGCTCCACAACCTATTCACCTGTGGCGTGATCTCATACCAATCTTCTTGCCCCTTACAACTAAAATGGCATATAATGTCATCTGCCTCATACATTTGTGGTAAGGATTTGGTGAGATGCCGTACATAACGCAGTGTCTATCTATGCCCGGAGAGCTTCCTCAAGAGAAGGCAAGCATGCACATTAGGAGTGACAGAGACCTTGTTCCCCTACGTTCTCGAGTCCAGCCTGAGCAAACAAAAGAATGGCTAACTGAACACGACAGTGGTCTTCAGGTGTTGACTGGAAGTGTTAAAGTCTAGTTTGAGATTGGCTCACCCTGGCCACTGCAGAAAGGATTCCAAGGGTCAGCTGGCATAAGATAGCAAGTGGTGTGATTAAACAGAGCAAGCACCAGCTTGTGCTTGCTGCCTGCCAGTATGTGCACAATCCAGAGACAACAAAAATTTTGCCTCACTTGACAAGATGGTATTACTGGACTCTTACATTTAGACCTTGCAAGTGCCTGTGTTAGAGTAAATCAGTGAGTTAGAAATGCAGTAAGCTACCACTTCTAATGATCTGGGGGGAGGAGGAGCAATGAGGACGAGGGCTCCCTTGCTTGCTCCTGAGGACAGGAACAGGGACAGTAGAAGGAACTGCCGCCCCCCGCCCCCCCCCCCCCCCGTCAGGGGGCTGGAGAGCTGCTAATTCAGGGAAACCAGAATTTCACCCTTTGGCTTTTCCTAGAATGGCCACCTTTGGTCATGGCCAAATGGGGCCTTTGACAGCAGAATTTTACCAGAAGCAGAATTTTATTCTAGGGAGAAATGCCTGGGCCATGGGGGGATCTTGGCTCCGGGCTCGGGAGTAGAAGGCAGGCAAATAGATGGATGATTGATACCGCTAAGAAGGCGATTCTTTGTCTACAACAGCGAACAAGGAGTCTCTTTTCTAAGAGCTGACAGTAAGTGTTCCATTCGATCCACCTAAGCAAGAGTGGGGAGATTGGGGAAAATGCCAACCACCTATGAGATCTTAATCAGCTTATGCTCTCAGAGGCAAACGGCGAGTCTGCTGCTCTGAAGTCATGTGCACTGACGTGTACTTCCAAAGCCAAGGCCATGACCCTCAGTCACCTTAGCAGCGGTCCAGTCAGAAATCTGAGTCTCCCAGGTCACCCCTCTTCATGCTGAGGTTTCTACACCCCTAATCTGATCCATCGCCTGCTCTCCTGGTCCTCTGTCTCCTTTGTCACTTGAGGCTTTCTCAAGAAAACATCCCTCTCTCCACAGCTTCTCTTTGAAACTTCTCGGTCTTGCTCTATACAAAAACATGAGGCTCCCCAGAGGACACTGCTTCCCCCAGGACCTTTCAAGAGAAGGCTATTTTTGCTTGAACTCCATCTACTTTAGTATCTAGGTCTCTTTTACTTGCAGCATATCTCTTCTTCATGCTCTTTGAAAAGCCGTTGTTCCTCTGAAGTACACTTTATCCAGCTCTAACATCCCTCATCCCTACTTATTCCTGCCCCATATAGAAAATCGGGTCATTCTCCCTCATTTTTGATGACTTGAGACCTAGCATATCACCTCGCTTTCCACCATTATCTTGACATTTATCATTTTCCACAGTTTCAACAACTGCATTAATGATCCACAGGTAGCAGATCGATTACCAAAATAGACCAGTTATCCATCTTTCTCTGTATTCATGTCCTTTGCAATGTGATGTTCCAACTCTTCCTATCAAGAAATGAAGTCTATTTCCATACCCTATTTTCATCTGGGCTGACCCTATGACCCACCTTACAGAAGCAGTGATATTGCATGGTTCCAAACCTGGGCCTCACGAGGCCTCCATACATCTACCTTCTCCCAGCTACCACGAGCAGAAGCCTGGGTTAACCTTCCAGAGAATGGAAGGCCACATGCAGCAGAGACAAGCCATCCTAGCCAAGGCCAGCCTCAGCCAGCCAGCTCCCAGCTAACTTAGCAGCTGACCATACGCTCTTGAGCAAGCTCAGCAGAGAATGGCTGGGGCTGGCCGAGGTCAACAGACTCATCCAGTCAACCCACAGGCTCCGTTGCTGGCTTCATCCAGAAGCCCTTTTTACATAGAACACATGTTGCATATGTATATACATATACATCTAAATATACATTTATAGACATCGTATTCTACTGGCAATATTTCTGACCAATAGTCTAAAGTATTAGAAACAGCAACCAAATCAGAATAACGCTTTGCGAAGTAATAACTCATATTCATAAAATTTTCTAAGTTATAAATGTTTTCATAGTTTTCATATGTATTACATATGCATATCTCACACACACAGCCACACACACACACACACACATACACACGCAAATGCTCCAAATTTTCCGTTAGGAAAAATACATTAGTGTACTTCTCTGTCAATATTTTTTGACCAGTAGGCTTCAGTCTCACTAACTGAGCTCATTTGGGTAACAACCACAATAGCCATACTGCAAAACCGCAGAATATTTTCAGTTCTAACCGACCTCCAGCACAACACTGAGCAGATCCATTCATTCTGCAGTATTTTACCTGAGCCCACTTTACCGTTCTCTATACCTGCTCCCTTGCGAGCAGAACAAAGTAAATAGCAAATTCAACAAGGATTCTTACTTCTGTTTTTCAGTTTGGAACTCCTCCCGAGCTTTGCACAAGTTCTCTTTAAGGCTGATGACTTGGTCGCAGGATAAAGGTGGAGAAATATAAGTCCCGTCGACTTGTAGATCATCAAAGCACAGCTTCCTGAAGGCGTAGGAGTCATCACAGCAGCGGCCCACACCAGCATTGATAGGCTCGGCCTCATGTCTTCTGCATAAAGCTCCAAGAATTAGTTTTGCCTTTCTCAGAAGAGAATTAAAATAAGAGTCATAAGGTTTTGGTCATATATATATATATATGTATATATATATATATATATATATATATATATATATATTTTACTCCATAGAAAATAAGACTCATAAATATTCTCAAATTCTGGTTTCTGCTAGTTCCGTCTGGATTTCACTGTTTGGGAAAAAGCAGGAGTGTCACATGCAGCCTGGTTCCCAGACTTGTCCTCCCTCTTCCCCCCATTTTCAAGTGGAGTTCACTGGGACTGCACCTCCAGGTTCCTTCCCATTCCAGTTTGTAGACTAGTGTTGACTTAAGGTAGGAGTTTCTTATGCACTTTTAAATTAAAATCAAGCCTCAAGTCAACAGCACTGCAACTTTGACTCAGATGTATAACTGATGAGTGGAGCTCTTACTTAAGAAACTCAAATCCAATTTGTTTCTATTTTTATAACTGTGCAACTGTAACGACCACAGAACTTGGCATATGGTAGATGGTCTATGAATATTTATTGAATGAATAACTGATGATGAGAGAAATTCTTGGATCCTATTTCAGTTACCTCCTTCATTTCCTTGTCCTCTTCTAGAACTGTCACTTTGCCTGCTCCTTGTGTGTCTGATTCTTATCCTGATGTTGCCTGCCTATATGCCTTTCCAAGTATGACTCCCCAAACTCCCAATTATTTATGTATTGGGGAATGAAGTAATTGAAGCCAGTAAGCATCAACATTTCATGTATGAGTTTTTCTATTTTAAATGTGCAGTAACCATAGAGATCACCCAAAAATAAGGCTTTAGAAACAATGTAAGTCTAATTGAAAGAGTTCCCCAAGGAAGACATTACTAGATAATAAAAACTTATAATAAAATAAAAGGGTTAGATAATAAATTTTTTTAAATCTGCAATCAAAAAAATTGTATTTTATCAGAAGAAGGACCAATTTCGCATAAACAAGATGTTCTGTCAAGAACAGAGGTTAGAGAAAGCTGTCACCAAATAAGAATTCCATAGTGTTAAACTAATAGCACTTGAGAGAGACCTAAAGAGTACATCTTGGAGACTTGAGCATAGAGGTCCCTAGAGGGATGTTCTTCCTTGTGAGGAAGACATAATTTCTCATTCCTCAGGATAGCCTGGAAGAAATATCCCTTAAGACCATCCCTTCCCTTCTTCTGATTCTATTTATACAACTACCCATATTTTCATTCAACTTCCTAAGTATTTTGATTCAAGAAAAAGTGTAGTCCAGTTATTAGGACCAATTATTGGAAAGACATTTCTCATTGTAAATGAACATTGGAAAGATATTTCTCATTGTAAATGAACACACAGGTGGTATTCTGTCTAATAAATTTAGAACTTGTGAGTTTGATGTGAGGTAATAAAAAATATAAATATTTGATCTTTGACACCAATTCCTGGCAAAGTTCTTCTGAAACCCTTGTAAATTCTTAAGTGATAAGAGAACTAGGAGCATTTTTTTTTTTTCTAATAAGGAGATTCTAGGTGGACTTCTGGGTGGGGGCTGGTTCTCGGAAAGACCAAGCCATGTCTAGGAGGTTAAATTTCAGCCCCACCCCACCACCCATTCTCCAGAGAGGGGAGATGGGTTGGGAATGAGTTACTAATTGATCATGTATACATAAGGAAACTTTTCAAAATCCCAATTGTATGGGGGTTGGAGAGCTCCCAGGTGGGTAAACCCATCCACATACAAAGAGGGTAACACATTCCAGGTCCACAGGAACAGAAGCTTCTGAACTCAGGACACTCCCAGACTTTACCTTATGTATTTCTTCATTTGGAAGTTCACCTATTTCCTTTATCAAATGTTTTGCCTATCTGGTAAACTTAAGTAAGTGTTCCTCTGTGTTCTGTGAGCTGTTCTAACAAATTAATCAAACCTGAGGAGGAGATCCTGGGAACCTTAGATTTATAGCTGGTCAGTCAGAATCACAGGGGACAACCTGGACTTGCCATTGTTATCTGAAGTGGCAGGGAGCAGTCTTGTAGGACCGGTCCCTTAACCTGTGGGATCTGATGCTATCTCCAGATAGACACTATCAGAATGAGTTAAGTTATAGGACACCCAGCTGGCATCCCAAGAAATTGCCTCTTGTATGGAAAAACATCTAGTGTCAGAGGTATGGTGACTGTTGTCTTTTTTGCCTGCACATTTGATTAGGATGACTTCGTCTAAAATCAGCATTATCTTTGAAGTTGTTGACAAAGTCATTTTTGTTGGCTTGAAAATCCATGAGTTAGACCCTGGAGTATGATCCAGGTAAAGACTTGTTGAACCTGACATCACCACCCTTAGGGAAGTAACAGTCTTACCTCTGCTGCTAACCAAGACAATTGGCATGAGATGGCCTAAAAGAAGTTTTCCTGGGGACAGAAATATTAAGTTCCATTGACAGTTCATAGTCGTGTACATGAACATGAGATTGATTGCCGGAGGTTGGAGATTAGGACCATGAAGAGGCAAACATGAAGTCAAGATGGACTTACCGAGTCCTCCATGCAGGCAAATCGTTGCTCATCTCTTAGTGGACAACATTTGGTGGCAGCGGCTGCCATGTTCTTTGTGTACATAACCAACTCTTGAGCAGATAGTTGTGGGGCTTTCTTAGTATAAAGGATTATGAGCCTGAAAGAATAATTTCCTCTTACTCCTGGCAATGACCACATGCCTCAAATGAAGAATTCTAGAGTTTCCTCAATATTTGACAATCTCTAGCTTAGGCTGAACAAAACATTAAACGGGGTTTAATTCCTGTTAGTCCTTGCTCCAATGGCCCAATAACTTACTCAATACACCTAGAATTCCCTTCACACCTCCCTCACACACTACTCCACGCTGATCCTCTGTGGGGTGGGGTGGTGGGCGCTTAGCAAGGAAACTATAAGAGCTACACTCTAAGAGCTAACAAAATCAGACTTAGTAAACAGCTTCTGAAATAAATGTATACACCGGCCATTACAGCTTCTGTTGTCTACAAGTGTAGGAATAGGGGGACAGCAACAATCAGCAAACAGGCCCCAATATCATGGGGCTCACACCCTAATGAGTGAGATAGCAGGTATACTTAATGTAGTGACAGGAATTCAGAGCGCTGTAGGTGCACAGAGAATGGCATCTGATCCTATCCCTGGGAGGTCAGGCACACCTCCTAAAGGAAATGGCATGTGGGCTGAGAGCTAACAATAACAAAAATAAGCAGGTGAAGGGGAGTGAAATTGGGAGGGGAAGCCATTGCATGTGATTGTTGTTTTGTTTCGTGGAGTTTTTTTTAGCGGGGGGTAGGGTATTGGGGATCAGAGACAGAAAGAGAAAGAAAGCTTAGTTAGAGAATTAGATTTGCTTTATTTTTAGGATAATTATGGTTGCCATATAAAGAAAGAATGAAGGTGAGCAAGAAGCAACGTGGCGTAAGAAGAAGTTGAAGACCATTCCAGAAGTCCAGGCAAGAGACAGTGATAGTCTCAACTAGGAGAGTGGTGGTGGGAATAGAGGGATACGAGGGAGATTTTAAGGAGAAAGACTACTGGATTTGAAGACAAAAATGTTAGAATCAATCATTGCTTTTATATTATAATGGAGTTGGGGAAAGAACTTAGCTGTAACATCTAATAAGCAGGCAACCTAATCCAGCGGGTCTAGTATGTGACTCATGGACCAGCAATTATCAGCAGCCTTGGGTACTTGTTAGAAATGCAAATTTTCAGGCTTCATCTCAGACTTAGGTAATGAGAAACTCTGGGGATGAAGCTGTGTTTTAACGAGTCCCCCAAGTAATTTTGATATACCCTAAATTTTGAGAACCACGATCTACTCCTTAAACTGGACATTAGCAAATGAACACAATATAGAAATAATAAGCCAAATATTCTTTCTGAAAAAAAAAATTTCTGGATCCATTATTCTGGACAGTAATTTAATTTTTTAATTAATTAAGTAATTTATTTATTGTTTTAAAATATCACTTTAATTTCCTGCACAATTTTTGTGTTAGTTCAGATAGATGAGATTTTGTAACAATAACAAAAAATGCAACTTTGTTGCATGGCTTCAAAACACAATGGCTTATTTCTTGTTCAATCCATATGCCCAGTGCAATTTGGCGTGATGGTTCTGTTTATCTGGAACCAAGACAGATAGATCAGCTGCCATCTCAAATGTATCCAACTGTTGTGTCCAAAGGAGAAGAGAAAATAGGAAAGCATGCATTGGTTGTTAAAGCTTCTGCCCCCAAAGTTTTCACATTTTATTAGTCAAGTCAAATCACATGGTGTGATATCCATATTAAATATTTTGCAAATCCTCCAATGAAGAGATTGAGTCTATTTCTCTACCCCTTGATTCAGCTTGGGCATATGACTTACTTTGGTTAATGGGGCAGTAGCAAATGTGATGTAAGTAGAGTCTTAAAACTGGACATCCACCATTTGAAGGGACGGGGGGTGGGAGGTTGGGGTACCAGGTGGTGGGTATTATAGAGGGCACGGATTTGCATGGTGCAAAAATAATGAATACTGTTATGCTGGAAAAAAAAAAAAAAAAAAAAAACTGGACATCCATTTCAAGCTGAATTTATGGGACACTATATCAAACTGAATTTTTCAACACTCTACTTCTAAATAGACAGTAAGACACTAAAGAGCCTAAAAATTGACTTTTGGTTTTTCATATAGTGATCTTTGAAATACCAGTCTCCCTGCACATAAGAGGTTGATGTGTTCTCTCTAGCACACAGCTATCTATTCATCTCTACCGTCCCTGGTAAAAATAATTAATTAATTAATTAATTAACTATATGACCTAACTTGACTCTGACAAAGGGACCCAACAACTGCAGGCAAAGCTCCAAACTAAATATTCAGGGGGAGGGAGAAGCTCCCGAAGAGACTGCAGGAAGGCAGCCAGGGTCTGCTTGGTTCACTAGCTTCTGAACATTGGCCAGAATTGGGAAACTGGCCTGGAAAGCCATGTAGAAACACCTAAGGCCATGTGGACATCTGTATTATCAAGACAAAGATAGCTAAGTTAATTCTGTTTTTTCCCTTGCCTTCTGAGATTTCAAGGTTGGATGTACACTCTTAGCAGCTCTCAGCATCAGGAGTTAACACAAACTCGCTAACAAGTATGAATCTGGACAATTGGAAGCCTACCTGTCATGGAAGTCAGCCTCTCCCAATTTCTCATGCAAATCACAGTGATGTTTTACACGCTCATGGCTTTCACGAACCACTCTTTGGAACATCTCTTGCTGGAAAATAAAGATAATCAATGTTATCACTGTGACAATATATCTTGAGGTAAGATTGCAAAGCCCTGATAGTAATATAACCGTTTTCCTAAACCCAGAGCTTTATTTATTTAGTGAGCTTGCAAATCTTGAAAAACATGTTCTGGTAAAACAGGAATGACCATGGATTTTGTGGAGAAAAAAAGTGGTACAACAAGACTGATACTTAGTTTCTGGTGATATAAACTCATTTATGGGTTGATATGTTGTACTTTATAAGCATAAGGCAAATCATTCATCAAGCCAAAGAGATCTTTAAAGGTAGTTTATAGATCTAAGTTTGATTGGTCAGAGTGTGTTGGTTATTTTTAATAATACAGCCTTTTTACATAAGCAGCACAAATACATAGATAAGATATTGGCATAGAAATATAGATATGTTTTAAGAAGTCACGGTTTAATAAAAATATGTAGCAGCCTTTAATATAGTAAAGTACTCCACAAATACACATTGAAGCAAAGCAAATGGAATTCTCAGAGCTAACTACTAGTTCAAAGAGTTCTTCAACTGTGTACATAAAATTCCAGTGGGAAACTACAAGTGACCTTTCAGGCTTGGTTTTTCAGTAGGAAGAGAGGTTATCATCTTAACTAATCTGACCCAGTGTACTTGATCTTACTGAGCAGTGTTTGTTACAGTGAAAATTTTACCAGATTTGCAAACTGTATGCCTAGATTTAGCCCTTAGCCTTGTCCTTACTGTCTGTGTGAAGTTGGGCAAGTATTTTAAACCTTAACTGAATACTCTCACCTATAAGATGCAGTTAATAATTCTGGCATGGCCTATGTTACTGTGCTGGTGTGACAATCAAATAGGACACTGGTTGTAAAGTTGCTTTGTGAACTCAAAACATCCATGCTCCTGTAAGGTGCTATTATCATGATGATTATTGTGGGGGTCCAGTGGGGATGCTGAGAATGGGTGCACCCACAGGGGAACAAATTACCTTCACTGACCCTTCTTTCTGGGAACAGAAAGGTGATAGATGTACGTGCTTGAGCCAAGACAGGACTGGGCTCTACCTGTACCACTACCTCACCCTCTGTAAATGTGTAAGCCTTCCAAGAAGCCAGAACCACCTGGTTCCTGGTAATTCATGGATAAGTGATCATCGGGTCAGGGACATAAGGTCACCTGCTTTTTCCATGTCACATGCACAAACAGCTGTTGCCCGTGAACAGTATGACTTCTGGCCTGAAGCTGGGTCAGTTTCCAAGACTGCTGAGTGGAAATAGTCAACCTTCTCATACCCTAATATGCTGTGCTTGCCTGGTATTTGCTTCTGTCCAGTGGACACTCTTATTAAAAGAGAAGATTGCACAGAGAAGGTTTCATGAAACATACAATCTGTAAGACAGTGACTCACATAGAAAGCTGCTACAGTGTGATGATGTGGTCTTCAGTTTAGATGAAAATCATATTTGTTGTGCAGCATTGGTGATTAGCAAGAAGATGCACAATCATTTTATATAAAATATGGCTCTACCAACATCTCTGGAATTTTTCCTATGTTGGTAATCACTTATGAGTAACAAGTTAAAAAATAAAAAGGCATTTACCCCACGGCTATAGCATTCCAGAGGATTTTCTAATTTACAGCAGTTTGCCAATAAATTTTGATAGACCGTATCCACTCTTAAAATCACAGGAACTGCCAATTCTGAGTGTCTTCTTGAATATTCATAAAGAAACCTGTACCCATCCATATGAAACATATTAGAAAGTTAACAGTAAAATTCAGAAGTCATGAATTTTCTTTCAGAACCCACTTACAACTATGAAATTTATTCAATATTTTCACTGATTTTTAGACATTTGGAAATTTGGGGAGGATGGCAGGGAGGTTTAATTGACTACATTTTGAGATAAGGAAATAGAATCAATAAAATTACTTGATTTTTCCAAAGTCACACAGGAGTGGGGTCAGATTCAGAACTTGAAACTAAGACAATCTGATTAGCTGATAGTTTCTAGTTCGGGGTCACTAACTTACTTTTATGAGAAATTAATTTCCAGTGTTTGGATGAGAGCACATTTTTCTCAATCACCTTGGAGGCTAGATTTTATAAGTATTGGAATTTTTTTGACAAAAAGTGCTAGCTAGGTCTTAAATCATCATCTTCCCCTCTTTTCCAGCTAAACTTTGAAGCTTGAGTGGTTCAAGTATAATGTACACATTCTTCTGGGTCATAAGAAAGAGAATTTGGACCCTCGAGTGTTTACAAAGGAATCACAGAGTAGCAGGAGGCACCTTCCAAGTGATCTTATCCAACCCCTCAGTAAGTAGCTGGAACACAAGAGCCTAAGGAAATTAAGTGGCTTGACCTACATTCCAAAGTTTATGCATGACAAAGCTCGTCTTTCGAACTCTGGTCTCCCAACTAATAGCTTAATGTGATTTCCACCCAGAAGTTGTGCCTATCAACTTTTCCAGTACCAAATGTAAGTTGAGGAATGAGTGGGTTCAGGCAGTGACATTTACTTTCATAAGCCATATCAAATGTAATTTCAGAATATAGTCCAGGTTATTCTACAAAGAGCTTTGGAGAAAACTCAAATTCTTTTGCTTTGCTGGAGTTTAATTGCTCCAAATAAGGCTTCACAAGGTGACTTTGGAAATACTTCAATCACACAGCAATATTGGTTTAATATTGCATATTGAAATCAGTTTGTCTTGCACAAGTTAATATGCATTTTGGAATGGACACCTGAGATGTTAATATTCCATCAATCTAATCTCTAAGTGCTACACCACGCTTTAGTAATAGGTATTAAATTAATTAGAATAGAAGCGCTCACCAGGTCTACCAATCTGAAGCCCTCCTGAGGGATGAATACCTTGGAGCAAAGTTTGTAAACACTTGATCCTCTCTGTGTTTTTAAAAATTCTGTATTAGTTGTCAACACTTAAAAATCAAGCGGCTTCCAGCTTCTTTCAAAAATGCAGTAGACCTGGGCACCTGGGTGGCTCAGTTGGTTAAGCAACTACCTTCAACTCAGGTCATGATCCTGGAATCCTGGGATCGAGTCCCACATTGGGCTCCCAGCTCTAAGGGGTCTGCTTTGCCCTCTGACCTCCCCTTTCATGTTCTCTCTTACTGTCTCTCTCTCAAATAAATAAATAAAATCTTTTTGAAAAAATGCAGTGAAATAAGTCAAGCAGAGAGAGTCAGTTATCATACGGTTTCACTTATTTGTGGAGATAGCAAATAGCATGGAGGACAAGGGGAGATGGAGAGGAGAAGGGAGTTGAGGGAAATTGGAAGGGGAGGTGAACCATGAGAGACTATGGACTCTGAAAAACAATCTGAGGGTTTTGAAGGGGTGGGGGCTGGGAGGTTGGGGGAACCAGGTGGGGGTATTAGGGAGGGCACGGATTGCATGGAGCACTGTGTGTGGTGCAAAAACAATGAATACTGTTATGCTGAAGAAAATAAATAAATTTTTTCATCACTAGCCATCATGGAGATTCAAATTAAAACCACGTTGAGATATCACCTTACACCAGTTAGAACGGCCAAAATTAGCAAGACAGGAAACAACATGTGTTGGAGAGGATGTGGAGAAAGGGGAACCCTCTTATACTGTTGGTGGGAATGCAAGTTGGTGCAGCCTCTTTGGAGAACAGTGTGGAGATTCCTCAAGAAATTAAAAATAGAACTTCCCTATGACCCTGCCATTGCACTCCTGGGTATTTACCCCAAAGATACAGATGTCGTGAAAAGAAGGACCATCTGTACCCCAATGTTTATAGCAGCAATGGCCACGGTCGCCAAACTGTGGAAAGAACCAAGATGCCCTTCAACGGATGAATGGATAAGGAAGATGTGGTCCATATACACTATGGAGTGTTATGCCTCCATCAGAAAGGACGAATACCCAACTTTTGTAGCAACATGGACGGGACTGGAAGAGATTATGCTGAGTGAAATAAGTCAAGCAGAGAGAGTCAATTATCATATGGTTTCACTTATTTGTGGAGCATAACAAAAAGCATGGAGGACATGGGGAGTTAGAGAGAAAGGGGTTGGGGTAAATTGGAAGGGGAGGTGAACCATGAGAGACTATGGACTCTGATAAACAATCTGAGGGGTTTGAAGTGGCGGGGGGTGGGAGGTTGGGGGTACCAGGTGGTGGGTATTATAGAGGGCACGGATTGCATGGAGCACTGGGTGTGGTGAAAAAATAATGATACTGTTATGCTGAAAATAAATAAATTAAAAAAATTTTTTTAAAAGAAAATAAATAAATTTTAAAAAATAATAAATAAAAATTAAAAAATAGAAATCATCCATAAAATCACCATGTAGAGATAATTAGTAGTAGTATCGTGGTATACTTATTTCTAGTGTTTTTCTATGCCTAAATAAAAACATATATTTACAAAATAGGAAAAAAAAAATGCAGTAGACCTTACGACCCAGCAATTGCACTACTAAGTATTTACTCCAAGCATAAAAACATAGTGACCTGAAGGGGCACATGCACCCCAACGTTTACAGCATCAATGTCCACAATAGCCAAACTGTGGAAAGAGCCCAGCTGTCCATCAACAGATGAATGGATATATATGTGATACACAGACACAGACACAGACACACACACACACAATCGAATACTACTTTCCATTTGCAACAACATGGATGGAACTAGCAGGTATTTTTCTAAGCGAAATAAGTCAATCAGAGAAAAACAATTATCATATGATCTCATTCTTATGTGGAATTTAAGAAAAAAAACAGAGGATCATAGGAGAAGGGAGAGAAAAATATTCTTTAAGATGAAATCAGAAAGGGAGACAAACCATAAGAGACTCTTAATCATAGGAAACAAACTGAGGGTTGCTGGAGGGGAGGGGCGTGGGGGGATGGGTTAGTTGGGTGAGGGACATTAAGGAGGACACGTGATGTGATGAGCACTGGGTATTATATAAAACGGATGAATCACTGACCTCTACCTCTGAAACTAAAAGTATATTTATATGTTAATTAATTGAATTTAAATTTTAAAATAAAATAAAATAAAAATGCAGTAGACCCAGCCAGCCCAAGCCTGCATCCCCATATGCTAACCAGTGGCTGAGGCCATATAAGCAGCTGCCACCTTCAACCCCACCAAGCATCTCCTCTTGAACAATCTGAGTCACCATTCATATTATGGGCTCCTCTGTCATCATTCAAGTCAACAACCCTCCCCCCAAATTCATAAATACAGTATTCCATTGTGAAGATTTTACAAAAATCTGTATTACTCTTGCAGGAAATCATCTGGCTCGTAGGAGAATTGTTCACACACAGATCGGTCTTCTGTAAATCTGCCGAGTGGCAAGGATGCAAGATGAGGCTTCTGCTCGTTTTCTGAGCTGATCACGCACTCCCCTCGGAACGGCGCCGGCTGTGCACAGCACGGACTGATTTTGCTGGAGAGGCTCAACTGTTTGGAGCAGGTATAGTTCATAAGCTGGCTCTACGAAACATCGAAAAGAGTTTGGTGTTTGATGACTTCATTCTGAACTTGTTTATTTTTATTGTTATTACCAGAAAACCAGAGAAAAACTTGACATCTTCTATCGCTTTATCTTTGGCAAACTGAGAGACCAAAAACATCATGTATCTAGTGACTCGCTCTAATAAAGAAGGCTTCTCTATCTGACCTCACTCAAGGGTCACAAGCTCCTTTCTCATCTCTTAAGGAACTGAAGGGGAGACAGACTATAGTATGTTTCCATGGTTAGCCCCACAAGATATAATGCAGAGTTTTATTGTCCTGCTATTGTTGTTACTGTTTTAGGATTCCAGTGTGGAAAACATTTTTTCTCCGCCATTTACCACATATATGGCTATAATATTACTATTATGCTTACATATTTAACATATTTACTGATATGCACATACACAAATAATTACGTGTGTGAAAAAGTTAATCGCTACACTTAAGAAACTCACAATCTAATTGGAGAATAAAATAATTAACGATTGTAATGCAGTATAACAGAAGTTGTAGGAGACATGCATATGTGATGCTTCAGAAGAAAAAAGATTGGCAATCCAGGGTGGCTGGAGGTCGGAGTGAAGATGTTACACAGTTTAGTCCTGAAGGACAAATAAAAGTTACTTGGAAACTAATGAAGAAGAACATTCCAAAATTATTCATCTTTATATGTAAGAAAATCCTGGAAGTGAGATTATATGATGTATTTGAGGAAATGGCATATAGGATATTTGGGGGTTACTGAGAAACTGTAGTTAAGAAATGATGGATGGGGCTTACTCTGCAAAACAGTGTGGAGCTTCTTCAGAAAGTTAGAAATAGCACCACCCACCATCCAGCAAGTGGACTTCTATATATTTACCCAAAGAATACAAAAATACTAACTCAGAGGGGCTCATGCACCCCAACATTCACAGTAGCATTATTTACTACAGCCAAACTGTGGAAGCAGCCCAGTGTCCACTGACTGATGAATGGCTAAAGACGAGGTGGTATATATGCAACGGAATATCACTCAGCCATCGAAGGAATGAAATCTTGGCATTTGTAACGACACGGATGGAGCTAGAGGGTGTTATGCTAAAAGAAATTAGTCAGTCAGAGAAAGAGAAGTACCACATGATTTCACTCATGTATGGAATTTAAGAAATGAAACAGATCGACGGGGGAAGGGGGGAAAGAGGCCAACCATAAAACAAACTTCATTTTGAGGGTTGATGGAGGGGAGATCGGTGGAGAATGGGCTAGGAGGGTGAGGGGTTATTAAAGAAGGCACTTGTGATGCACGAACGTGATGAACCCCTGAATTCTACTCCTGAAACCGAAGGCCATTCATCTCAGAGTATATGTGTAAAATTAAAAAGGAAAAGGCCAAGAACAGATCAATTGGGAATATCAATTTTTAAAGGGTAGCAGAAGACGGGAAGAAAATTGATGAAAGAAATTGTGAGAATACAGATACACCAAGTAGATGAAAAGCTTCTCCCACCACTATCATCTTCTAGACACACCTTTGCCATCATCACTGGAAAAATAAATGAGTGCAGTGGTTGACAGCTTTGGCTCTGAAGTCAGACTTCCTGACTTCTTGACTTTGCTACTTCCCACCTTTGTGACCTAGGCAAGCTGCTTTGTCTCTTGATGCCTCGATTTTCCTCATCTATAACATGGGGTTAAAGTAATACTTCCTAAGGTTGTGGGAACAAAATGTGTTAATAATTATTAGGAACTAAAAAAAGAGCCTGGCCCAGCTTAAGTACTATAAAAATATTTCTTGAATAAAAGTGAAATGCTTAGAATTAGTGGCTGACACATAGAAATCATTTTTAAGTTTTGTACTATAACAATTATTATATAACCCCAGAATGTTGGTATAATAGTGTCTTGAAGTCAAAGAAAAGAGAACCCTACAACATAAAATTGAATGATGTTGACTGAGTGATATAACAGGCTGATAAGCCCTATTAATTTTTACATTTGGTATTAAAAATTGACATCTATTATAAAGATTATGTGCTTCTTGAATTGGGTGTGATATTATGAAGCATCACATGGAATGATATAAGCACTGATGAGTGTTTAAGAGACTTTCCAGGACACACAATTCAAAGGCATATAATCCATACACCATTCCTAAAAGCATTAGGAGAAACACTCTAATGATAAGAGAATTAAACCAATATGAAAAATAAACAGTAAAAAGGATGCACTTATCATGATGAGCACTGAGCAATGCACAGCATTGTTGTATCAGTACATTGAACACCTGAAACTAACATAACACTATGTTAACTATACGGGAATTAAAACTTTTTTAATGAATAAATAAATAAACAGTAGAATACAGTGTATGAAAGAAATGATAGTTCAACTGAAACCATTCTGGTTAACAACGTTATTAAAAAAGAAATAGTACATCAACAGATGAATGGATAAAGAAGATGTGGTATATATACACAATGGAATACTATGCAGCCATCAAAAGAAATGAAATCTTGCCATTTGCTACAACATGCATGGAACTAGAGGGTATCATGCTTAGAGAAATAAGTCAATCAGAGAAAGACAACTGTCATATAATCTTCCCTGATATGAGGAAGTGGTGATGCAACATGGGGGCTTAAGTGGGTAGGAGAAGAATAAATGAAACAAGATGGGATTGGGAGGGAGACAAACCATAAGTGACTCTTAATCTCACAAAACAAACTGAGGGTTGCTGGGGGGAGGGGGGTTGAGAGAAGGGGGTGGGGTTATGGACATTGGGGAGGGTATGTGCTGTGGTGAGTGCTGTGAAGTGTGTAAACCTGGCGATTCACAGACCTGTACCCCTGGGGATAAAGATATATTATATGTTTATAAAAAATTTAAAAAAATAAAATTAAATTTAAAAAAAAGAAAGAGAAGAAATAGTACCAAAAACTAAGAAGTCAACCTAAACAACTGAAATAAAAACAGCTGAACAGAAAGCACGAACAATAATGGAAATTTACAATCATAATACAAATGACTGGGAATGTTTTCGTTCTTGTGTTGGGTATCAAATTCATGGATGTCCACTAAACAATTATGTTTATAACAACAACAACAACAAAAAAACAGTTAAACAAACCTAAGAGAACTAATAAAATTAAAAGTAGAAACCTAGTAGAATTAATAAATAAATCCAGGAACTTTGCCTTGGAGAAGACCAAGACATTAAATAGGATCTTTCCAAGGCTAATTAAATAAAGGAGAACATGCAAATACAAGGAGAAAAGGAAGCATAATTACACACTTTATGTTTTTAATGATCAAATAATAATATTATTATTTCAAACTCAATACCTAAATGAGAAAATGCTGATAAAGGAGACTTTATTTAAAAAATGTGTATTATAAAATCTGACCCCAAAATGGTGCAGTTGATGCTCATTAGTCACAATAGTTATAAATTCACTGAATTTCTGAATACTGACTTATCAGCCCTAGTGGAATCCAGGATTAGTTCCTTGCAAGTTTCTGGTCACATTTCTGTCATCAACAGATCAAGACCTAACCTTGTGCTATGTGTGTTTCTTTTTAAAGACCCCTTATTTAATATATATTATTGATTTATTAATGTTGAACTAATACATCTAATACATTATTTTCTCCCAACACCCTAGCACTATGCTTGGGGGCCATTTCAAACAGCTAACTCACCAACAAAAAAACACAAAAATGTGGAAAACGTGGCACTAGACTGCAGAAAGGATGCTTATTTACAGTACGAGAGCTAAAACAGGAAGGCAGAGCCTTGTCGTGTTCCCTCCCAACTGGGAATATGGGTGTCAAGCAACCCGAATTCTCCACTGTTCTGAGCGTGCCCAAGTCTGCAGGCAACCCCTAAAGTGCCATGAGAATTGACTTGGGGGTTACAGATAAATGTTGGAAACAGGTGAATTCACAAGCACTGAATTAATAAGTAGTGAGGATGGACTGAAAAATGTCAAAATAAATCTATAGCAAGAGAAATGGAAAACTGTCCCACTGGTTTCTGTCTCAATCCCTGTTCCAGTTTCATGGACAAGTTCTTTCAAACCTTCACAGAACAGGCCATTCTCAATACTGTTACATTATTTCAGAGATTTTGAGAGGTAAAACAGTACAGTTTTGGAAGGTAGCATAACTGAATAGCAAAACCTGAAAGTTCATGTAAACATAAATGCAAAAATTTGAAAAATATGTATATATAAAATCCAGAAATATAGCAAAATGAGATGGGTCTAATCAGTCTAAAGATGGTTAAAAATTAAGAAATCTTTTAATATGATTCACCAATGAATAAGTTATATGAAGTCAAATGGTGATCCTAAGAAAACAGAAGAATTTACTAATGTAAAGAATTCATCCTAATTAAAAACAAAACCACCTCAGGACACCTGGGTGGCTCAGTTGATTAAGTGTGGGACTCTTGATTTCGGCGCAGCTCATGATCTCAGGGTCATGAGATCCAGCCTCTTACTGAGCTCTGTGCTCACGGCAGAGTCTGCTTGAGATTCTCCCTCTATACCCCACTTCATGTGCACGCTCTCTCTCAAATAAATAAATAAATAAATAAATAAAATCTTTAAAAAAAAAAAAACCTCTAAAATAAGAATGAAAAATCTCTTAACACATACACAGTATCTTTCTCAAGTCAACAACTTTACACCTGTTTCCATGAAAGTCTGGACCAAGACAGGAATGCTAGAACCATTTATAGTTATTTTATATTGTTTGTGAATGCTAGCCAACACAACGAAATCATTAATGATTGTTCTGGGCTTCCTGACATGGTGTAGGATTTTAAATGAAGTTGCTGGCATAGGTATTATTTATGTGCTAAAGGATATTAGAGATTTTGCTTTGTTTTGTTTCAATTATGATTGAGTCAGTCAGGCCCCCATTTTCTCTTTACTTTTCTCCAAGTTTACCTAATCTTCACACAAATCACATTCTAATAGCCTGTCCTGAAAAGCCAGGACTTCTTCTAAGTAGGCAGGGGACTGCTCCTTCCAGCACTGGTTGGGATTCCTGCCATACAGAGAGAAGCTCAAGGACATTATACTGTCCATCTCCAGGTAGGAAGGGCCACTGGCTGTGCCCACCCTTCTCAACGGTGGGGCTGAGTATGTCACTGACTTGACAACCACAAGAGGGACCAAAGAAGAGCTGTGGTCCGACCCCAACTCTGTTCCAGCGAAGTAAATAGTTGGGGATGTAGAATCCGTCTAGACTGAGTGTCTGCGTGATGACTTTCTATTTTCATTCCCATAGTTACTCATATCCCTTAATCTTTCATGGACTGGGACTAACATGGCTGAAGGTGGGGGCTTCTGTCCATAAGAGTCATGGACGTCCCCATGAAACGATGATACTAGTCCTTCTTTGTCCCTGGGTTTTATTTATCATGATGACAATTATTCAATTTTCTAACTTGCAGAATGGTAGGAACATGACTTGTAACCTGTGATTTACTAAAGCCTCATCAGGTTTTTGACAGTTACAATTTTTCCTTCTCTGGAATTGAGAGAACTTACACTTGGATGAGGGGAAGGTGAATTCTGTGGTGTTCACGCCCCCAAACCCCAGGCCCACATCCTTGTCTTCATGCTTCTTTTTTTCCTCCAGGCTGAAGTGGCCTGGGGATCTGGGTTGCAGTTTTGGGACTTGCTTGGGATTCAAAGGTGAGTGAAATGTAAACTTGGAAGGAAATTAGAGGTCAACTCTAAAAATTAAAGAATAACAGAATAAAGTGGAGAAAGACGGGATAAGTAAGGAAGAAAGGAGGGATGGAAGGAGAAAACTGGGGAGGGGGAGAGGGGAAAGAAGAAAATCATTGCCTGAGCTGGGACAAGACAAGAGGGGAGACATTACTGATTATCCTACTGGTTAGATTCAGAAATGCTCATGACTTTGTTTTAGATTCATTCCGTACCATGGTCACCTTTCTTTAAGAATTGAAAGTTTGGGGACACCTGGGTGGCTCAGCCGGTTAAGCATCTATATTTAGCTGAGGTCATGATCCCAGGTTCCTGGAATTGAGCCCCATATTGAGAATCCCTGCTCAGCGGGGAGCCTGCTTCTCCCTCTTGCCCTTCCCCTGCTTGTGCTGCCCCCACCCTTTGTCAAATACATAAAATCAAAAAAAAAAAAAAAAAAAAAAGAATTGCAAGAGTTTTCAAGGCTTGACGTTTTCAAGGCTTTAAGAAAGGAGAGGCTCTCTCTCACCCTGCCGAGTACACATGTGACGACGTCTCCTTCGCAACAGGCCTGATGTAGATTTTGTGCATCCACAGCCAGCCTGGCAATTTCAGAGAAGTTACCTTCTGGTAGTTTTTTAGTCAGCAGAACCAATTCCCTGAAAAGAAAAGTAAGTACTTCTTTAACCATATTTTGAATTCAATCCTTTCTAAAAAATCAGTCCTAGTTCATTGGGTAACCAAAATAATAGAAACGCATTTGCAGATGTAGGAGAAAGAGAGTATATTTTAAATGCTTCCTGTTCCTGGGAGGGAGACAAACCATAAGTGACTCTTAATCTTACAAAACAAACTGAGGGTTGCTGGGGGGAGGGGGGTTGGGAGAAGGGGGTGGGATTATGGACATTGGGGAGGGTATGTGCTTTGGTGAGTGCTGTGAAGTGTGTAAACCTGGTGATTCACAGACCTGTACCCCTGGGGATAAAAATATATGTTTATAAAAATTTAAAAATTTTAATAAATAAATAAATAAATAAATGCTTCCTGTTCCTTCGAGGATAACACTCAGAGCCACACAAAGATCTAAATCACAAAACACATGCCATTCAATTCATAATCATGCAAAATATTCAAAATTTTCACCATTGAAATGATCACTTAACGAAGCTGAGTCGTTTTAATGGGTAATTTGAAAATTTATCTGACCTGACTCTCCAAGTAAAATTCTTCATCATAAAGACAATAATTCTAAGAGTCTTGGGTCTCCCTCGCTTCTCCATTGACAACCGAACAACATCCTCCAAATTTCTCCAACAATAGGGAAAATGGGCCTGCCTTATAAACAGTACGACGCTTCCATCCAGCCCAGCGCTGTCCCAGCCTGGGCAAGAAGGTGACAGAAGGAAGGATACATCCCTTCACAGGCAAACTGGGACAGAAATACAATCTGGGCCAGGAAAGAGGCGCACTGAATAACCTCAGATTCTCCTTGGTCCACATTCTTCCATCCCTACCCAAAAAACACCACTAGGTTTTTCTGTTCTGCATAACATGGGGAGCCAAAACCTTTCCTACCCTCCCAGAGAAACAAATACACTTGGTCTGCCAGCCTTCGTTATGGGGAACAATTAAGTGCTTACATATTCATGTACAGAATCTTCTGTGCACTAACGCAGAGATAAGGGATCTGACCAGATGGAAGAAACTGAGGCAGAAGACATTGGGTAGAGATGAGGATTGTGCGGTTTCAAGCCCAGCTCTGTGTGCCCTGTTGACAGGCAAGTAGCATTCGTGTGCAGAAAGGAACAAGGTTTGCACTGAGAGATATAATTAAATGTAAGAAAAATGATTTTTCAAATGAGTTTGATCAAATGGGGTGACCCAACAGCCACAGGGTCCACATATCTCAATCAGTAACTTACACTGCTTTTGCTACTTGGTGCTTGAACTTAATCCCAATTTCACACAAATGGTGATGCCTCAAAGATATTTCTTTAACGTATTTTTTGATGGGTTCTAGCTGTAATTAGAAAAACAACTCATCAAAGAAATGTGGTTGTAACAGAAAAATCACTCTTGTCATTAGTAAACAAGAAAGAAAAATAAAAATTGTCTATCCCCTCAAAATTAGAAAATCTTTATTTCTTATTTAAAAGAGACCAAATGCAAAAGCAAAATGTGGTTTGTTTTGTTTGTTTCTTTGTTTTATAAAATAGCATCTTATTTCCCAGAGATCACGTCTTCTAAAACCTCAAACATTTGGAATAAAAAGAAGACATGAAATCGAGGAAACAAAAGTCCAGAGAGCCACAAGAATAAATTTCAATGATGTCTTACAGTTGTATTTGTTTGTATTCAAGTTACTAGCTCTGTCATCTTGGACATGTTTCCTATTGCTTATCTACAATATATGCTCCAGTTTTGTGAAATACATTAATGAAGTCACCCTCCCCCAATATATTCATAGTTTTTAATCCAGGATTTTTACTTTGGAAATTATTGCGAATAAATTCTTCTACATAAATAAAAACACAATTATGCAAAAAGAAGAACATGCATGTTTTGTTACAATGGCAAAATTTTGGAGACAAATAAAATGTCTCAACAGAGTGATGGTAAAATAGATAATAGCACATTAATTTTGACAAGTAGTATACTTCTAATAAAAAGGAGGCATGTTTAAATCTCGAATCAAAACTATATATTCAGTGTGATCACAACAATGTACAAAATAAAATCTGTGAATGCAAAAATGAATAAAAGGAAGTACACTAAAATGGTATCTGTGTACTAGGAATATTAGTAATATTTTAAAATTTGGGAACAGCTCTATATTTTGACTTAAACTCTATAATGACCATAGGTTAGTTTTACCTTGGCTAATTGTACCTTATAGTGCTATTTTTAAGAATAAGTAAAAAGATTATACAAAGGCAATATTCAAACCACAAAACTAGCACAATAATTAAATTTTAATTTAGTAATTATTAAATATAACTAATTATATTTTATAATTAATTATAAATGTAGTTATTACTTTAATCCTGATTTTGTTATAGTACACTCATTTAAAATCTAGTACAAACAAGTTGTCTACTTCTTCAAAAGCCTCTGAAGACTTAACTCATAAACCACATTCTCTGATCATAGGCACAATTTTTACACACTTGGTTATGTCATTTTCTCTGAGAAAGAAGCAAGAACTATTAGGAATAGGCATCCTGGAAGCAGCAATACTGTAGAGATCATAAAGTTGGGTAGGCGAGGGAAGAACTCTTGGCTAACTTTATAAGGGCATATTATACATTAAGGGAAATTCTCCACTGAGAAGGGTTGAGATTAAGAAAACTTTGTAACTGGGGCGCCTGGGTGGCTCAGTGGGTTAAGCCGCTGCCTTCGGCTCAGGTCATGATCTCAGGGTCCTGGGATCGAGCCCCGCATCGGGCTCTCTGCTCAGCAGGGAGTCTGCTTCTCCCTCTCTCTGCCTGCCTCTGCCTGCCTCTCTCTACCTGCCTCTCTGCCTGCCTCTGCCTGCTTGTCATCTCTCTCTGTCAAATAAATAAATAAAAATCTTTAAAATAAAAAAAAAGAAAACTTTGTAACTTAAAAGAGTAAGCACAAGTTAATTTTTAAAAAGCTTAACCTCCACAAAAAGTTTCATTCTTTAGAAGTGTGAAGTAATGAGATATAAGTCAGCATGATCATTTGTTTTTCTGTTTTTAATTAACACAAACCTAAAAGCGGGGGGGAAAGACTCTCCTGCTTAGGAATTCAGAATTGACTTCTGAAGCAGTCATCAGGGGACAGATGGAGAGGAAGGTTATATATCTATATATATACTCACACATATATGATAATGATAATATCTTTAATGATAATAGCTGTAACTATTGAGTACTGAGCGTATGCCGGAAGCTCTTTAGATACATTAATTTCTTACTCAAGGTAGATGCTGAGGAGCTCAATAGGAAAATAGGTTTGGAAGAATAGAGAAATCGTGGTTTTGGAGAATATGAGATAAATCTGCACTGAGAAGATCAAAGAAACCAGTAAGAATAAAACGGCTCTGCATTTAGTCTTGAGGGATTCATCAAAATGATCATCAAACTACTACTCATTTCAGGACAACCTTTGGAAAATTCACCTGGTGCCCTCTCTAAAAATAGTCGTTTTATGTTGGTATTTAAAACCTTTAATGAACATGCATGAAAAGTACTTTAATCATAGAACTAATCACTGATTTATGTCTCTTCAGTGAAAGAGAAAAGGCTACATGGTTAAAGTTAAATGTGATAGATTATATTTTCCAAAGATGGCTATAGTGATAGCTTCTATCCCGGGCTCTTCTTACAATGAGACTTCGACAATCGTCCCATCAAGAAACATAGTATATATACTAACCCTTTCCAACCAGTGAGGTTTTATAGTGTTGGGTTTTTTTTTTTTAAGATTTTATTTATTTATTTGACAGACAGAGATCACAAGGAGGCAGAGGGGCAGGCAGAGAGAGAGAGGAGGAAGAAGGCTCCCTGCTGAACAGACAGCCCCATGCGGGGCTTGATCCGAGGACCCTGAGATCATGACCTGAGCCGAAGGCAGAGGCTTTAACCCACTGAGCCACCCAGGTGCCCCGTGTTTTATAGTGTTTCAACCAACAGCCTGTGACAGAAGTAACTTCTGAGGCTAGCTCATAAAAAGGCCATACAACTAGAATATGCATTCTTGAAGACTGGCCATATGTAAGCAATCCAGCTGCCCTGAAGCTACCATGCTGTGAGGAAGCCCAAGCTATAGCCAAGGCAGAGAGGCCACATGGAGAGGCCCTGAGATTCTATGAGAAGAAAGCGATGTTGAACTAGCCCCCAGGAGCTTCAGCCCCCCCAGAGTCCTAGAGCTAGCCATTGTCTGACTGCAACCACAAGAAAGAGCATTGGCCAGAACTGCTCAGATGAGCCCCTCCTGAACTCCTGACCCACAGAAATCATGGAGAGATAGTGAAATGATTGTTGTTGGCTTGAATTAATACATTTTGGGGTGTTTTGATATGCAACAATAATAACTTGAATATTAGATATATATGATGAAGTAATATCTATGCTAAATCTTACTTTTCAAATTATAATAACAATATGAATTGCCTCAGTATCTCATTACAATAAAGTCTTATTTAGTAGGTCTGGAGAAAAGCTTCAGATTATGCATTTCCAATGCGCTGCCCATGGCCTGTGCTGTTGGTCCACAGTCCACACTCTGCAGAGCAGGATTCTAAATAATAGTTGACATATAGATATTTTACCTTTATCTGGAAGCATTCAGTTTTATTTCTTTCTTGACAGCATGACTGGATAGCTGTTTCATAGCAAGCAGACATGGTCAGAATTGTGGGCCCATACAAGAACGGATGCTTTCGAGACGTTTCATAAATGTACCTGTAAGTTGGCAAATACATAGTTGTGTAATTTAGAATTCAAGAACATGTGCCAAGATTGTTTCTTCATCCAGTTTTGTGGACCTGAACTTCCAGAATCTCATAGTAAAAGAGATGGGGTAGCATAATACATAAACACATCGCACGTTCATGTCACTCTGAACAGATCACTGTGTAGTCAGACGTTCACTGAATGCCCATGAAATAAACAACTGTAACTTCCAGGATGGTGGGGAAAGAAAAAGTAGCTAAAATTTGTCCTTTCTACATAAGAAAGGAAGTTCAGTAGTCCAATCTGAATTATAAACACAGGATTGTGCAGAGGGTGCAGGAAGATAAAATTTAGAAGCTATTAGGGGAGAGGATGATCTCCTCTCAAGATCATCCAGAAGTTCTTTCTAGAACTTCTGTCGTTGTTCTCCAAGATGTGCCCCTCAATATTTTGGTCTGAGACTAAGTCCTCTGTCTTTCTTTTCCTCTCTAGTTCATTCATTCCTCACACTCGTAGAGCCTAGACATCAGGTCTACCTTTCACTTATAATACATATCTCCTCCTACTTTTGCAAAGCTTGCTCAAAAGACCCCACAGACCCACATGCAAAAATACTCAACAAGATGACATTACAGGCAAAAACTGGCTCAAGGCTCACAGAAACCCATTTTCTTTTCCTGTGGGCACAGGGACACTCCTTTTTCAGACTCCCTTGCAGTGAGGTTGAGAACATGTAACTGAGCTCTGGATGATGAAATGTCCTGAAAGAATGAATGAATGTCCTCTGCCCTACTTTGAGGTGTGGCTATTAATGTCTCTGCACATTTCCTGCTCTTTTTCTGTTTCACAGTGACCTGGGAAACACAGGCTTCAGATAATACAGAGATGGAAACATCTTGCGATCTCGAGTTACCCCTTGGAGAAGAATGTCAGGAGCTGAGGCCAGTTAGAGAGCAATGAGAGGCCAAGTGTCAGGGTAGCCAACGAAAACAAAAGGAAAGTAACACTCGAGACTTTAGTCACTTACTGGGATAATATGAGCAAGAGGTTAAACTGGAGAGAGTGTCGACTGCCCATCCTCTCCCCCTGTCCACTTGCCCACCAGGGTCCTGACCAGCTGAGGACCCAGTAGAGCACTACAGACTTGGGGATGGTTTCCTCCTGAGGGCTTCCCAAACAAGAGGCTCCTGTGGTTTCAAGGGCCCTGGGGCAGGGGGAAGGAGAGGAGAAAAGGCCAGGAGTGGGAAAGCCCTGAGTGCTGAGCCAAAGTGCACAGAAGTCTGTCCAAGTTTCTCCCTCCATTCCCCCAATTAGGAAGTCTCAGCAGAGGCCCCTGGGCTAGGCATGAAGCTACGCACGAAAACATGGTAGGTATCGGGGGAGGACTGAGCCCTTCACTGAAGCTCCGTCAGAGACTAACATGTGTTTTGCCCCATTCTGCTGTGGGAAGGGCAGCTTGGCCCACGGAGGCCTGTCATCCGTAATTGTCTATTGTCAGGTCTGGAAAAAAAAAATCATGCCCAGGATTCAACCAGGAGCCAGACTCCTCAGGAGTCGTGAAAGGGAACGACCCGATTTAGACTATGATATGAAAAAGAAATAAATCTTTACTGAACTCAGCCAAAATTTAGGATTTTAAGATTTATTCATAAATTTAGGATTTCCTTAAGACCACAGCATAGCTTAGTCCATCCTAATGATCATAATACTATCCCTAATGCAAGTTTAATATGTAGTATTTGTAAAGTAGGCCAATATTACCAGAAAAATGGTGACCTCAGAAAATCAGGTTTTCAACACTGAAAGGATAATGGAGGAATTGACAGAATAGGGACTTGGTTCACGTTTTAACTTTCCCCACGCCCCTGTTCCTTGGACAATACATACAATACATATCTGTATGCCTGTTCCTTTGGGACCTAACTCCAAGTCCTTTTGGGATCCCAGAGAAGGATACAGGTGCAGAAACCACTGCATTCAAAAGAAAAATGGCTACTATCACCTTCCCTGGAACAATTAAATTATATCTCGTGACGAATAGCCAAGGAAATGCTAAAAATATTTTAATAGAAATCCCTGAGCACTGCAGAGTCTAAAAGAGAAAATCCCGTCCACGAAGATGACTAGAGTTTCTGGGGTCAATACCCATATGTGACTTCATCAGAAGAGTATTTCTTGCTGCTCTCTGACCAGATAGGGAATGGTGGTGTCATAACGAAAGACAAGAGATTTGCAGGAGACCTGAAGCACTAACCAAACATTAATAGATACTTTATCTAACAACTGGTGTGTAGCAATCCTGTGGTAACATTTCCTTTCGGTTAAAAGTACAAAATCTTTTCTTGTGGGTGGATGGCCACTGAGGTGGTGGCCATCAGAGTTGTTTATCAGAGATTTCCAACTCCCTTCCCGTCAGGCAACTGGTAGGATTGCGCATTCACACCCCACACCCTCCACCCCATGAGGTGAGGTATGACAGTGTGACTTGCTGGTTAATGATGTGTGAGAAGATATGACAAATGTTGTTTCTAAACAAGCTTAAGAAGCAGTGCCTGATTTACTAGCATCCCCTTCCCTTGCCATAGTAACCAAAGAAGCAAGGGTTGAGATGGTGTCTTTGTCAACCTAAGTCCCTAAGTGACCATGATAAGGAGACCTCCTAGACTACAGTCTATGCTGGACAGATAGCATGAGCGAGAGAAGGAAAAAAAAAAAAAAAAAAAACTTTAGTTATATTGAGCTGCTTAAATTAGAGGTTATTTGCTATCACACTAAAGTTCGCTGATCCTGGGATTATCACTTTTGCTTTTTAAAAACCTATAAAGGAATAAGATAGAATGGGGAAAAGAAATTTTTAAATTAAAACCTATAAAGGAAAAAATCATCCACAATTGATGGAGGGAAAAGAACAGACCAAATAATGGAACTGAACGTCATTCATTAACACGACTTACAAAAGTCGGTCTGTGCGTCCCCAAAAAAGCCGCTCTTCATTCTCACCAAGGGGTCCCAAACTGAGAATGAAGTTTAGTGAAGTTTAGTGACTAAACCTGAAGTTTAGTCAGTAGGCTTTTATCGGCAGAGTTTCTCAAGCCCAACTTGTAGAAACAGAACAGAACAGCAGAACTGATACTATCAACATACACCTGCCTCCCAACATAAGGCAAAATTCTTGGTCAATATGAAATTTCCCCAAAGCCATCTAATACCTCTGCTCTTTATTGTGTATGCTGCATTAAGAGTTCATTTTTGTGCTACAGTAACAGTTCCCTTAGAAGATATTCAATATGAGCCAATCTAGTTTCAAATCTCGAAAGTTTACCTTTGTATAAGGAAAAGCTTTCTGATAATTAGAGCCATTTCAAAAATGGACTGTCCCTATTGTAAGGTAACATAGGGTCATGCTTGATTGAAAGTCGGGTTCTATAGTCAGACATACAATAGAAGCTTACAATAATTAAAACTGCTATTGAAGATTCCTTAGATAATCCAAAGGTACAGTAACAATATATATATATATATATTTTAAGATTTTATTTTATTTTATTTTATTTTAAGATTTTATTTATTTATTTGACAGACAGAAATCACAAGTAGGCAGAGAGGCAGGCTGAAATAAGGAGGGAGGCAGTCTCCCTGCCAAGCAGAGACCCCAATGTGGGGCTCGATCCCAGGATCCCAGGATCATGACCTGAGCCGAAGGCAGAGGCCCCAACCCACCGAGCCACCCAGGCACCCCAGTAACCATGGTTTTATGTATTTATAGACTATGCTTTCTTTTGAAACATCTGAAAGAGCTGACCTCTCTCCTCCCAGCTCTAATATATATTACTATTTCCTTGGTTGAGAATTAATGATAAAATTTTTATAGTTGTCTGCATGTAAGTTAAGATTAGCATTTAAAATAACTCCCTAATATCGACTTCATTGTAAATATTCCCGAAGAGATTAGATTCACTGCCTGAGTATTGGTTAGATTCTATAATCTCTGAATGTTCAATAGAAACCTGATTTTATAATTCTCCTTTAGAGCAGCAATATAGCAAATAGGTAGCTGGGTCCTATTTCCGTTCCCATTTGGTTGCCCCTGATGTCAGGCAAGTTGGAACCTGCCCAATTCCCATCCCTTAGTCCTCTCTTTTTTTTTTTAAGATTTATTTATTTATTTGAGAAAGAGAGAGAGAGAGAGGGAGGGAGGGAGAGGACACGCACGTGTGCACACACACACACTCACACATGCATGTATGCACAAGCAGTGGGGAGGGGCAGAGAGCCTTAAGCAGACTCCACTCGGACTGCAGAACCCAACACTGGGCTTGATCTTCAGACCCTGAGATCATGACCTGAGCTGAAACCAAGAGTTGGACTCTTAACCGACTCTGCTAGCAGGTACCCAGTCCTTTCTACCCAAGTGGCAAGGGTCAATTAATTTCCTCTTGAAGGCTCAGTAATGTCTGGGGCAATTCTGCCCCCACATGGGTCAATGAAAGGAGTTTACGTATTTAGCGTCAAGTCACCCTCTCTACTCACTCATCTCTGGTTTAAAGTTTCATGTCTAAAACCTGAAATCAAATCACTACCATGCTCCTTGCCCTCTAGAACCAGCAATCAGATCTTTGCTTTATTCCCATTGTCTGAGCCTGTCTTGATAAGATGGCTAGAATTGCCTTTCTTGAGAACTGAAGCTTTTTGTTTCTCTTATCATTTCTACCTCTCTAGGCATTGGTTTCCTGCCTCTAAACCTAAGCCGCTTGCTTGCACCTCTTTACAAATAAGCCTCTGTGCTCCCCAGGAAAACAAAACAGAAGCTTGCCTACCCATTTGCTAATTTGCTATAATGCTATCCACTCCAGATGGGAATTACAGAATCAGAATTTATGAGCAGAAAACTCATCTCTATTGAATCTGCAGTTGTTACCTCTTCCTATGTTCTCAATGACCGACTCTCTCCATGCCCTATCAGATACCTTCTCTGCTATCCCTTGATGAGTTTCCCAAATGCCAGCCCTTGTCAGAGCTATTACCTGCTCTCTGTCCCCGATACTCTGTTTATTATGCTCTGCTTACTTGCTGAACCTTTCAACATCACTTGCTGCTGGTCTGACTAACCTAACATTAAGGAGAAGGGTCCTTAACACTGTACTAATCCTTTTTTAAGTTTATTTTAATTTTTATTTTTTTTAATTTTTTAAATTTATTTTCAGCATAACAGTATTCATTGTTTTTGCACCACACCCAGTGCTCCATGCAATCCGGGCCCTCTCTAATACCCACCACCTGGTACCCCGACCTCCCAACCCCAGCCCCTTCAAAACCCTCAGATTGTTTTTCAGAGTCCATAATCTCTCATGGTTCACCTCCCCTTCCAATTTCCCCCAACTCCCTTCTCCTCTCCATCTCCCCTTGTCCTCCATGCTATTTGTTATGTTCCACAAATAAGTGAAACCATTAAGTTTATTTTTAAATTTTTTGTCCTAGTCACTTTTAATGTTTCTACACATAGATATTTCCATGTCCTGTCAGGTTCACTGAGATTGTAACTGTCATTCTGAGGGAGCAAAATATATATTGTAGCTCAAATTTTTACCTTAAATTCATGTAATAAATCATGGTGTTCTTAGAGACCCATATATAAAGAAAAGATCTGTCTTCAAAATCGGAAAACACTCTTCTGCAGAGCCTATGGCAAGGAGAAATGACTCACCTCTCCTTCACTGACACTTGATTCTCTTCATCCATCTCACAGATCTGCTCAGGATTTGGAATTTGGGATATATCACTGTAACCTGCATCATCTTTTTTGTATAATAGGAAGCACTTGAGTCTTGCTTTGTTATTTATATTGCAACAGTCAGAAAACTCTTCTTTGTCAGCCTTTCCTTGGTTATTACAAATGTGCTCTAGGAAGGTAGTCATCTGGAGGAGGAAAGAATACTTTAAAGGGGAAGCATGTGTGATCTACTTTCCTAGGAAAGTTAAAGAATTATTATCAAGAAAAGGCCACTGAGGACATGCTCTTACAGTCTGTATTTAATAATCCCTGGACATAGTTCTTTTGACCACAAGTTTTTTTAGGTTTTTAAGTCTAAATTCCCACATGCTAGACATGGACCAAATGGAATTTATCGTTCTCTCCTTTCTAAAATAATTGTGATTTCAAATTCATTTTCATACAGCTGTTGAGAGACAGTAAACATAAG
Source organism: Mustela erminea (assembly GCF_009829155.1). Taxonomy (NCBI): domain Eukaryota; kingdom Metazoa; phylum Chordata; class Mammalia; order Carnivora; family Mustelidae; genus Mustela; species Mustela erminea. Next base: position 156,799,091 of record NC_045615.1, on the reverse strand, counting down.
CCAAAATTCCAGAGCCTAACAAAATCAAGGTTTTTTGGGTAACTATCCACCAAGAAATAAATGAAGTTTAATTTCCTTGCTTACTATTTGTTTTTAGTTTGGTTTCCATAGGAAGTTATTTTAAGAACTGAACTCTAAGGCAGTGTATATTCAGTGTCAAATGTTCAAATGAAAATGTAATAACTCAGTTAGTTTTCAAGTACCTTGGAGTGGCAGTAAGTGTGTGGGATGCGGTAAACCTCAAATAAAATACATGTCCAGATTTAGGGAATAAAGGCAGGAAAAAGCCCATCATTTGAGGTAGAAATAAAAAGGGGTCACTATAAAACAACTAAGACAGATTAGTGACTGGCAGAAGCACTTCATTTCCAATGTGTTTCTAGGAACATCTGGGTGGTACAGTCAGTTAAAACATCTGACTCTGGATTTTGGCTCAGGTCGTGACCTCAGGGTCCTGGGATGGAGCCTCACATGAGATTCCACACTCAGCCAGGGAATCTGCTAGAGGAGTCTGTCTCCCTCTACCTCTGCCCCTTCCCCCAACTCTCTCTCTCAAATAAATATATCTTTAAAAATTTAATAAAATGTGTTTCTAATTAGACTGATGGTTTTTCTATGTCTACTAAGAGTCTAGTAAAAGATAGGTAGGTTTTAGCCCCAAGAAGAGGGAATAGTAATAATAATAATAAACTTACCAATAAAGAAGAAAACTATTGATTTGTAGTTTAAAATGTTTGGTATGAGACAAGTGATCCAAAAAATATCTAGATTGCACAAATATGTTAGCGTTGATGAATAATTTGTTCATGGTAAGATACACATACTTTATGAGACAGAAGTAATCCCCAAGATTTTCTACTAACTAGGGAAAGAGCCCATAATAATATTCACTTCTTTCTTCTGTCTCAGATACTCTTAGAAACATTTTAAAATTAGTATTTTGGTTTCCAGGAACCTTTATATGAGGATGTCAGACAGTGGCAGTCCGATGGCAGAGGCAGAGCAACCAACCAAAATGAACAAATAGGCCTCTAGGTTGTAATCCATTCTCTTGAGCATTTGGTTCTCTGAGTCTGATCTCCCAGAGATGAAATGAAGAATTTGGGCTTATAAACTTACAAAAATTTTATTTTGAGTGTGGTTGATGTCCTTATTGTTGCCCTAAAGTCCTCTACCTAATTCTTCAACATCTCACTTCATAACAACACCTTTTGGTTGGAATTTTAGCTTAAAAAAAGAGAGAGAAAGACAGAACATGATTCACCTACCAACTGGTGAGAGCATTCTGATGGTGACTCGTGTGCCTTGAGGATCTTGCACTTGTCTGCAAGATGTACCACCTCTTCGACTATGGTTTGTACCTCTTCAAAAGTTAATTTCTGGAGAAACTGAGCCACCATGATGCTGGTGCTGAAACATAACACTTGTGAGACTGTTAAAGGTGAAATCAAACTCTTCCTCCACCATCGTTAGATCACTGCCCCCTCTCCCTTCCAAAATGATTGTGATTTCAAATTTCAGAGAAGAGAATATTGATAACAGAACTCACATGTCTCTTAAGTTCTCCTGCAGGTAATTCTGGCTATTAATGTGGCGCAAGGCTGAAAAAAAAAGAGATTTTATTTGCATAAGAGGATATTTTCAAATTTGAAATCACCCTTTATAATTCTGTTATCCATATTTATTCACTTATAAATTTCCACATCTATTTTATTTACCATCAAGAATTAAAATGAATTGCCACACTATATCTTCACTTGTGTTTCAACTGCCTTCTGTGAATGACTTCCTTCTGTTCAAATATATTGTGCCCTTGAAATCTGTCATTAGCCCACAAATAGTTGCATGTACTTGTGTTGACACACCTGAATTAATTAACATGATTTGGTTATTTAATTCTTTATATTAGAAGTTACTAGCATATCTGAGGAATACTAAGAAAATTAGGGTAATTCATGTAATAAAGCATTGGAAGCAAACATATAATCATTAGCACATTGCCAGGCTTCATTCAACTAAGACAGTATCTCTCCCATTTTGGATTTACTCATCAACTTTATCTTTCTTATCACCTCCACTTACCACACACACACACACACACACACACACACACAAGTTCTCTATTGAAAACAGTATCTTCTTATACTAACCTCTTCTGAAGAACTGAGCAGCTTTCTGTTAAATAAAGAAACCATCATCATATCTGTTACAGGGAAAGGCTTTGGAGCCAGTTACTCTGAGTTCAACTTCCAGCTCTGATTCTGAGCGTGGCCTTAGGAAAACAGCTTAAGCTCTCAAAGTTTTAGTTTCTCTACCTAGAAAACATAAATAAACTCTACCACGATGGATAGTTGTTCGGATTAAATGGAAACATATGAGTGTAGCACCAAACACAGCACCTAGCACCGAATGGGTACTGAAGAATGTAGCTCGTAGTATTATTCTTGCTACTACCAACACAGTTGCTTTATCCACAATCATTTACCCAGTTTCAAACACAAGTTTGAAATGTATCGTTCCCTCACTAGAGTGGAAATACGGCTAAAGTGAGATCTTCCTGTGTGTGTTGCCTCAATATATTAGCTCTCTTTCTGCATCCCTTCCACAAACCAATTTCTAGCAATTTCCAATGACTCTGCTGACAGTGATAAGCATTGAGGAAGACAAGCCATTCCCTATATTTTAGTCTACATTTTAGTAGTCGTTATGCCTTATGTCCTGGCACAGGGGTTGTGTAGATTATAAATAGGATCCCTACCTGCGGCTAGTAAACTTCTCTGAAGAGTTTGACACTGAACATAGCTGAAGAAAACAAGAAAACATATGGGTCTAAGAGTCTTCATGCTTCAGATGAAACTTGAAAGAAGGTGTTCTATCATCTCAAAGAATTGAAGAATCCTTTTTATACTCTTTTCAAGTAACAACTATTAATAATTAACCTTTTCCTGGTGAATATTTTTTCTGGGCCAGTATGACCCTGATGAAATTGAAAAAATTCATGACAATGGAGAAATATCATTACTGGATGGCATTCATTAATGAATACTGGGTTTTAAAATGAGTCGTGTCAATTTACTTGTTGTTTTTCCAAGATTATACCATGTAGGCCTCGTAGTAATCAATAAGCACCTTTGGTACATATCTCATTTGCTGGGAAGGCCTGTTGACACGGACAAAGTTCTAAAGTAGCAGGAGGGAAGGTAAACATGTACTACCACAGATTCAGATAAATGGTTAAAGCCCTGGTCCCAGTGCTGGGCACGTTTTCAAGTCCCTGGAAGGGGTGGGGAAGCATGGGCCTGGGGAGCAGACCCAAGGAAATGGAACGTAATCTACTGAGTGTTTATTGTGGGTCTGGTGCTTTATACGACTATATTTAGACAACAGTATTCTTATTTCTTGAATAAGAAATTAAGACTCGGGATCACACTAGGTACGACACTGCCCACCGTACTAGGTAGCCACCTAAAAGGGGAGCCTGGAAGACTCAAGTTCTGGAAAAGGCCAGGAACACCTCGTGCAGTCTGCCTAAAGGCCATAAAGCTGCTGACAGCCCTGGCGAGGGTGAACCGAGACCAGTGCACGGGCAGTCTCTTGGCCCAGTAGCTGTATGAGGTTGAGAGCATCATGGAACTCAAGGGCAGACACAAGGACGACATGCAGCTGCTGGACCAGCGAAGACACCAGGATGCAAGTGTGCAGATGAAGCGTGTCCAGTGAGAAGTGGGAATTGACAATGAATTTGGGCCTTTTCTTCTATTGAGTCAAGGACTGAACTTTTTCAATGACCCAGGCCAAGCAACCAGAAATCACTTTCGAGTGCATACAGTTCTTGAGGCTTATTTCTGAGGCAGACCTAGAGGACCTAGATTTGTCCTGCCAAGCCAGGGCCCGTCCATAGAGACCTGAGAAGCCAGCCGAAAACAGCACCTGGGAGCCTCAAGTTCTGGGGAAGCCTGGGAACATACCACGTCACCTGTCTGTAGGGTACAGGTGGAGGAGTCTGGACTGCTGTGCAATGACGCGGCTTACCAGGCGGCAGGAATATCCTTCGCTAAGAGACACATGGGAGACTTGACCAATCAGCCTTGCAAGGGCTGATTCCAGCATGCTGACTGTGGTATCCTCAGTAAGAGACACTCGGAGTCATGTTTGTTACAGAAGCCTGGGACTTCAGGAAATAGGCACACCTGAAGCGCTTGGATTGCCCTGCCATGTTGGAAACAGGAAGAAACCGAAAATTTGAACAGACCAGTGACCAGCAATGAAATTGAATCAGTAACCACAAACTCCTGAGAAACAGAAGTCCAGGGCCAGATGACGTCACAGGCAAATTCTACCAAACGTTTAAAGAAGGGTTAATATCTATTTGTTTTTGTTTTTCATTTTTTGAGATAATACCTATTTGAAGCAGAAGAGCTAGGTTCTTGTCTCATAGAGTCGAAAAACTAATCTCCCGGACAAAGGAGAGTGAGCAAAGCGATCTTAGCAAGTAAGGATACAGACAAAGCTCTCAGGAGTAGGACGGTCCCTCCCAGTTTGTCCACGTAGGCCTCCACCGACAGGCTTTGATCTAAAATTGACCAGGGAGCTTGTGGCCTTAACATCCTTGTGACGTCTTGGCCTGAGTAAGGACTGGCGATAACATCTTGAATGGCTTACTTCTACTTTCAGGTCTGGTTATTCCTTGTTGTGCACAATATGACTGCCGTAAAAAGACCCTACCTTCAACGCCCAGGGCAAGGTGGTCTGATTTGTACCCTTGTCTCTGATTTCACTGTGCCTCAGCATTTCTGGGGTTTTGGGTGAGCCTGACCATACGGCCCCTACCCAGCCCTGCCTGCCCCTTACTCATATTCTCCTCAAACTATTCCAAAATATAGAAGAAGAAGAGAAACTTTCAAATTCATTCTATGAGGCCAGTATTTCACTGATACCAATACCAGATACAAACACCACAACCATGACAAATTGCGGACTCCAAGAAACCAATAGAGGGTTTCAGAGGGGAAGGGTGTCGGGGGATGGGTTGGCCTGGTGGTGGGTATTAAGGAGGGCACATATTGCATGGAGCACTGGGTGTTACACGTAAACAATGGATCTTGGATCACTGCATCAAAAACTAACGATGTGTTGTATGGTGATTAACACAACACGATCAAAATTTAAAAAAAAAAAAAACACGATAAAGGAGAACTATAGGCCAATATCTCTGATGAACATGGATGCCAAAATCATCAACAAAATACTAGCAAACTGAATCTAATAATACATTTAAAAAAATCAAACAACACAATCAAGTTGGATTTATTCCCAGGATTCAAGGGTCATTTAATGTTTGCAAATCAATCAACATGATACATCACATTAACCAGAGAAAGGATAAAAGCCATGCAATCATTACAACAAATGCAGAAAAATCATTTGGCAAACTACAACATTCATTCATGATACAATCCCTCAACAAAGTAGGTTTACAGGGAACATACCTCGTTGTAATAAAGGCCTATTATCAGGAAAAAGACAAGGATGTCCACTCTCACCACTTTTATTCAACATGGTAGTAGAAGTCCCAGCCACAGCAATCAGACAACAACAACAACAATAATAAATAAATAAATAAATAAATAAAGCATCCAAATTGGTAAGGAAGCAGTTAAATTTTCACTATTTGCAGATGATATGCTACTATATCTAGAAAACCCTAAAGACTCCACCAAAAAACTACAGAACTGACAAATGAATTCAGTAAAATCACATGTTACAAAATCAATGTATAGATATCTCCTACATTTCTATACACTAATAATGAAGCAGGAGACAGAGAAATTAAGAAAACAATCCCATTTACAACTGCACCAAAAATAATAAAATACTTAGAGGAAACCTAACCAAAGAGGTAAAAAAGACCTGTACTCTGAAAACTATAAAACAGTGATGAAACAAATTGAAGATGACACAAAGAAATGGAAAAACATTCCATGCTCATGGATTAGAAGAGCAAATATTGTTAAAATGTCTATACGATGCAAAACAATCTATACATTTAATGTAATCCCTATTAAACAGCATTTTTCACAGAACTAGAACAAAACATCCCAGAATTTGGATGGAACCACAAAGGATCCCAAATAGTCAAAGCAATCTTGAAAAAGAAAAACAAAACTGGAGGTATCACAATTCCAGAATTCAAGTTATATTACACAGCTGTAGTAATCAAGATACGATAATACTGGCACACAAATAGATACATCGATCAATGGAACAGAATAGAAAACTCAGAAATGAAAACCACAATTATGTGGTCAGTTAATCTTCTACAAAGGAGGACAGAATATGCAATGGGAAAAGAGTATCCTTGACAAATGGTGTTGGGAAAATTGGACAGCTGCATGCAAAAGAATGAAACTGGACCACTCTCTTACACCATACACAAAAATGGACTCAAAATGGATTAAAGACCTAAACATGAGACCTGAAACCATAGAAATTCTAGAAGAGAGAACAAGCAGTAATTTCTCTAACATCAGCCATAGCAACATTTTTCTAGATATGTCTCCTGAGGCAAGGGAAATAAAAGCAAAAATGAACTATTGGGACTATGTCACAATAAAAATTTCCTGCATAGTGAAGGAAACAATGAACAAAAGCAAAAGGAAACCTACTGAATGGGAGAAGACATTTGCAAATGACATACCTGACAAAGAGATAGCATCTAAAATATATAAAGAACTGATAAAACTCAACAACCCAAAAAAAAAATAGTCCAATTAGAAAATGGGCAGAAGACATAAAGAGACATTTCTCTAAAGAATATATCTAAATAACCAACAGACACATGAAAATATGCTGAATATCACTCATTATTAGGGAAACGCAAATCAAAACTACAATGAGATCTCACCTCACACCTGTTAGAACGGCTAAAATGAAAAACACAAGAACAACAGGTATTGGCAAAAACGTGGAGGAAAATGAACTCCTCTACTCTGCTAGTGGAATGCAAACTGGTATAGCCACTGTGGACAACAGTAGGGAGGTTGCTCAAAAAATTAAAAATAGAACTAAACCATGATGCAGTAACCACACACCTGGGTATTTATCCAAAAAATTCAAAAACACTAATTTGAAGAGATAAATGCATCCCTCTGTTTATTGCAACATTATTTACAATAGCTAGATTATGGAAGCAACCTTAGCGTCAACTGACGAATGGATAAAGAAACATAGGGGCGCCTGGGTGGCTCATGGGTTAAAGCCTCTGCCTTCGGCTCAGGTCATGATCCCAGGGTCCTGGGATCGAGCCCCGCTTGGGGCTCTCTGCTCGGCAGGGAGTCTGCTTCCTCCTCTCTCTCTCTGCCTGCCTCTCTGCCTACTTGTGATCTCTCCGTCAAATAAATAAATAAAATCTTTAAAAAAAAAAAAAAAAGAAACATGGTGTACACATACGCAATAGAATATTTTTTCAGCCATAAAAAATGAATGAAATCTTGCTACATGAATGGAGCTAGAATATAATGTTAAGCAAAATAAGTCAGAGAAAACAAATACTGTATGATTTCACTCATGTGGAATTTAAGAAAGAAAACAAAACAAACAAAGGGAAAGAGAGAAAGAGAGCAACCAAGAAACAGACTGTAGGGAACCAGCAGGCAGTTACCAGAGGGTGGTGGGGGCAGATGTGAAACAGGTGAAGGAGACAAAGACTACGGTCGTCACGACGAGCACGGAGTGCTGCACTGACTTGTTGAATCTCTCGATTGTCTCCCAAAACTAATATAATACTAATATAACAATATAAACTAATAGAGTACCGTATGTTACCTATATTGGAATTATAATAAAAAAGGTATTTGAAAAATGATCAATAACGACAAGAAACTCGGGGTCATATAATTTGCTCACGGACTCATGGGGAGAAATCCAGGTTTGACTTTGGAGCCCACAGCGCTCAAGAGCGAGTACAGAAAACTGCGGTGTCAGCATTCCTGAGCTAGGGATCTAGCTTCACCTAACACCCAGTTTGGGGGGTTAGGGGAAGAAAGGGGTACTTACTGATTAAATAAAAAGTCTAGGAAAAACGTGAAAGCCAAAAGTTTTGGAAATGTTTTGGAGATCACTGGTTACTACTTGAACAATTCCCATCCCGAGTTGCCTTATTTATAGATGGAGGGTTTGGACCAGATAATATCTAAGACTGACAGTCCATCATGTGATTGTGCTACCCATATATTCCTATTTCTGGTTTCCTAGGCAAATATATATATATTTTTATTTAATATTAATTAATTAATAATTACTATATATGTATATCAAGTAAGAAGGATTTATCTGCCTGAAAAATAATGATAAATCTGTTCTTGTTTAGCTTTGGGACATGTTTGCTAGTGATAAAGAATATAGATCATGTGTGATGGAAAACTAGGGTCAGCAAATGAAAAATTATCTTTGGCAGGTTTTCATTACTTTTTTAGGTCCTCTAAAGAGTGCTAACGCTCAGCAGCTCTTCCGTTGCGCATTCTTAGAGCTGCGCCCTTGAGCTCTTACTCTGAGCCTTACTCAGCCTTACTCTAAAGCCGTACTCAGGACAATTAGACCTATTACTCTCGGGATGGCCAACACTTCGGATGAGACATGCCAGACTGTCACCCACTACAGATCTTACTAAGGGATCACTGCCTCGTTTCACCACTCAGTGCCACAAGAAGGCCACTATTAATTGATTGGAGATGACACTTTAAAAAAAAAAAAAAAAGGAACCATTGCATGTGTGCGGAAATAATCCCTCTTTTTATTAAAATAATGGACAAAATTTACATCCTAGTTGAATTCTCATCTCAGAGTAAAAGATTCTTGGAAACATAAAATGATGTTAAGTCCTTTATCAGTGACTGAAGGCAGAACTTCAGACCAGAGGACAAACAAGTAGTGAGGATTATTGAAGCCAAGGCAAGGGGACGGGTTTCCTGATAAGACTGGAAAGACAGCCCAGAACTTGTTCCCTACGAGAGTGAAATCGTTACCCTGACCTTTAAGATGAAAAATGGAAGGTATACAAGACACAGTGATGATGTTTAATGAATATTATTTCACCACAAACCAAATTCTTATCTGAGTTATAGAAACAGCGTTGGAAGGAACCTTAGAAAGACCAGGACTAGATTCCTGGATCCCACAGAATACCTGGACAGGGATTGCTCATGACTGTGCAATTCGATACTCATTGCTGTACCATGAGGCCCACCCCACTGAAAGTCATCGTTAATACATCGTCTTGCACTGAATTCTGGTATGGTCTCGTCACTGGTCTGAGTTCTAAGCAATACAGAGTGATGTGCCCTCGTTCCAAATCCTCTCTTTTGAGGCAAAATACAACTTTTTAATAAACCATTCCTCCCCTTCCTTTCCCCACATCAAGTTGGTGACATGCTTTTTAATAGTATGTTCTCTGGAATATCAGTAGAGAGTTGTAGGGTAAGTTCCTCTGTGATTATAGAGTCTTCTAATTAGAGGCTATTAATAAGTATCTAGCATTTACCTGAGTGAGTGTGCACACTGAGGCCATGGAAAGGGAGGGGTGAAGTCACTGGCAGTTCATAAAAGACACTTGAAGAAAGGGTGCTGGGCACCTGGGTCGCACAGTCAGTTAAGCCTCTGCCTTCAGCTCAGGTCATGATCTCAGGGTCCTGAGACTGAGCCCCGCCTCGGGCTCCCTGCTCAGCGGGGACTCTGCTTCTCTCTCTCCCTCTGTGCGCGCTCTCTCGCTCTCTCTTGCTCTCTCTCAAGTAAATAAATAAAACCATTTTTTTTAAAGGTATTTATTGTCTCCCTGTACAATATGGGACTGATTTCATTCTAACCCAGCAGATTCCTGGGCCTCTGGTTTCGTATCTGTTGTGTCTAGCCCAGTACTGGACACATAGCTGAATCCACTAATAGGTACCAAACTGAATTACCTAACTGGGCGCTGATTCACTTCTGTTTGTTAAACTTACTATCCAATATCTAAGTGAAAAGTTCTTACTGTTCCCCTCATTAGTAAATGGAAATGTTTGGCAAAATGGCAAAAGGACAAAATAACGTCCCAAAATAAACATCTATTATCTGCTAGCCGTGGAACTGGGTACTTTGTATAGTAATTCAATGCATTTCTCTAAAGCCTTTGTGAAGTGGAGATTATTATCCCATGTTATACAAAGAAATAAATGTCTTGGATTATAGGGAACTTGTCAGAAGCCATACAGGAAGTTACCCGCAGCAGGAATTTGATGCCCCACCCCCGCCAGTACTTCCCCTACAACTTCCGCTTAGATTGTAGTGCCTGTGAGCTCCCACAGCAGGGGACTTCTATCCCTATGACATCATATGTCATTGCTTGTTTACTATCCTTCTCCCTGCCACGGGGAACCATCTCTGACCACCTCATATTTGTATGTGCAGTGTCTGACACACAGTAGGAGTCTAATAATAAATATTTGTTGATGAAATAAAGGAAAATCCCAAAGACTACACCATAAATGCTGTGCTAAAAGAACTCTGTGACTATTCCCCTGCATTATCTCTTAAATGGTCATCAGCTTCCATTCCAGATTTTGAAGCACTAAAAACTTTGGAAGTTTAGAAAACAGTCAGGACCAAAACCCCATGACCAACCTCCCTTTCCTGCTTCCTAGTTCCCCCAGCTCCCTCTCCCTGGACATCACCGACAAGCACTTACATCTCCAATATTAACAGCAATCCCGGCTTGGAAGAGTAAGACAAAAGAGCCACTGTTGCTGATGCCTTAGGTGCTCCTCCCTCTCTGTGAATGACATCAACATCCACCCTAGGACATAGGGTGTACAGAGGTCAGAATACTGGTCTGGGATTAGAGGAGTCAAATGCAAACCCTGGTTCTGTCACTTACCACTTACCAGTTGTATGACATTGAACAGATGACTCTACAAACAGTTCCTGCTTGTAAAATGGGAATTAAAATGAGATCTACTTCAAGGGCACCTGGGCGGCATAGTCAGGTAAGTATCTGATTCCTGGTTTTGGTTCAGGCCATGATCTCGGGGTCATGAGATCAAGCCCCACATTGAGCTCTGTGCTCAGCGGAATGTCTGCTTGAGGAGTCTCCCTCTCCCTCTCCCTCTGCCCCTCCCACCTGTGTTCACTCTCTCTCTCTCTCAAATAAATAAATAAATATTTTTAAGGTAAGGTAACTACTTCATACAGTTGTTAGGGTTTCATGCATTAAAAAGTACTTTGAATGATGTTTTGTACATTGAAAACATTCAGTGGCAGTGGGGGGTGCTGGGAGCAGGAGGGCTGCCTGGCCTTAGCTCCCCTTGCCCTTTCCAGCAGCAGCAAGAACAGGCATCTCTGAGGAGTCTGCCCCCACCACTGCTGCTGCCCAGCCCCGCCTTCCCTGGAACAGTGTACATCGGCCAAGGAACTCACGATGCTGATGGGACAAATACATCCTGATTGACTGATTTTGTTATCAAGCTGACGCACGACATCAGTCTTTGAGACATAACTTTATGATGTTGTTTATTGCTCGCTACAATAAAATGATTTCAGTAAAGGTTACAGAAGGATCTTTTCACCGCATTCTTCTCAGAAAACGAGACCCACCGCAGGAAAGATAGGAAGCAGGGAAGTCAGTGTTCCTCTTTTCCCCACAACCTGGAAGCAAAAATAGTATTTAATGCAACACACGAATGTGAAATCGTATAACTTGGGTGATGGGAAGTCGTGTATATAGAAAAGTGTGAGTGGTAAAGATGTTGTGCTTCTCGTAGACCCAAACCTGGACTACTGTGGTGGTCTAGGCCTCTCTTCCCAGACGCTGAACACCATTTGTTCCTAAAGTTTGTGCACGTGTCTTACCTAAACTGCAGAGAAGAGAGCACGTTTTACACATCGCTTTGTGAAATCACAAACATCTCGCTTTTCACTTAGGAACACACTGTTGTGGCAAGACTCTTAGGCCAGGTTACTGAGGCTTCTCTGCCCATCACCAGCCCTCTCCTCCCTGTCAATATTCACAGATTTTCATTGCCTTTCCGCTCTGGTCCAGACCGCTGAGTGCGGAAGCAGAGAGGCAGAAGACTGGGTCCCTTTGGCTCCTCGGAAAGCTGCTTGAACATCAAGAGAAGTGCTGCCACGAAACAGGCCACGCAGAGTGGTAGAGACTGAGGGATGTGGGAGGACCGAGACGGGCGCGTGAGGTACGAGGCACATGGAATGAGCTAGAAACAGACACTGAAGCACCAGAAGGGAAAAGCCCGAGTGACCACACCAGCCACATGTACATTTGGCACTTGACTCAGCGGAGATTACCTTTGTTGGGTTTTGTTTTGTGTTTCTCAAGCAGCCTGGCTTTTGGCCGCCACCTTGGGCCCCTGAGAGGGGGGAAAAAAAAGAAACAAAAACACATAGAAGAATTTAAGACATGATTATTTAAATTTGGAGACACATGTTGCCTTGAAATTTGGGAAGAAAAATTAAAGCAGTCCCATCTTGTAGAAGGGGAGGATTCAATGAACCCCCTTTCTTCAAGTGCAGTTTATGAACTGCCGGGGACCCCATCCCTCCCTTTCCATGACCTCAATGTACATACACACTCTGGTCAATGCTAGATACTGATTAATAACCTCGAATTGCATTAAAAATATTTGTAAAGGCTAATAATTTGAACCACACACACACACACACACACACACACAATTCCCACCGACTAAGCACTCCCTTGGAAAAAGTAGAGGGCTATCCACCAGAATGAAGACTGGGTGTGAGTGTGCGTGTCTGTGACCAGGCAGGCAGGACACGAGGGGTCCGAGTTTGCGTGTGTGCACGCGCACTGTGAGTCTGGGGTAGAGTGGGAGTTGCTGGGAATGAAAAGGTGAGAAAGGAAGCTGGAAATCAGTGAAAAGCTCCTTCCAAGCAGCCTCCCTCTGGGGCTGGCATCCACCCGCACCTGAGAACCCACCACAAGCTGGCAAGAGACACCCGTCCCTGGAGTGAGAAGCCTCGGGGAGCGCGTGTCCTCTCTTCCGCCTCAAGGCACGCAGCCCCCACCAACGCCTCACTTCCCACACATGCATGTTCACCTGAGGGACGCTGCGGCAGGGCCCATGAAGGTGAGCCCGCCACCCCCGGAGAGATTTCGCAAACACCCTTCGTGCTCCCCTCTCTTTGGACCTGATTACTATTTCTTTTGCAAACCAGTCTGGCTATTCGTTTTATTAAACTAATGAGTGGTTCAAAGAGAGTAAGAGAGTAAGGACCAAAGGTCTAATTGAAGGATAACGATCCCCATCCTCATTTACAGGTGGTGAAGTACAGCTCGGTGTAAGCTATGTGATTAAGATGGCTGGAATCAGGACCTGGGTTCTCCTGGCATCTTTTTCATACACCGTGTGGTTACCAAGGAGACAGTGCCGAGGTCCTTCCACAGGGACATCTGCCTGGGACATCAGGCTCACGGTGCTCCCAGAGGCCTCAGAGATATTGCAGGGAGGGAGCAGGGTCCCACTGAGAGTTCGGTTGTATTTTGTGTGACCGGGAATACTGGATGAATTTCAGGGGAAAAGAAACGAAACTACCTCTTCACGAAAGCAGGTTTCAGGGTCCTCAGCTTTGCAACATTTCGCCACCACGTCCGTGAAGTCTGAGAGCAGCGGCCGCAGCACTGCTTCTGTAAGTTCAGGCCCTCGCTTCACTACATTAACAAGAAACCTGTGGCCCAGAGATGCCAGACAGAATTAATTCAAGACTCTTTCTTAAGCTCCTCTTCCCCAAAACGCTTGTCACAATTTCACATGTCTTAGGGGGTACTTGACTTAGGGGGGAGTATAAAAAGTTAAAATAGTCCACTTCGAAGGAGTCTCCTGAAGCTTTCCTGTTCAACTTGTGGGATGGATTTCACGTTAACACTCTTCAGAGGGTGAGGTCATTATAAACAAAAATGATATAAAAAATGTGAACATAAATTACATCTTTCTTATGTGCAGTCCTGTGGGTTATGTGACTACTTTTGGTCTTTCTAGAAAATTCATTTTCAAAACAACCTCTGTTCCCTTTTCCTCAGTAGCTGAATGCTGTTTCCACTGCACCTGATACAGATACTACCTAAATCCCCCTTTGAAGTCTTACTCTTTCGCATTTATAACATTGCCTGAGAAGACAAAAGTGAAATTCTTGTCCCTTTTAGGCCTCTCATTTTTTTCAAACAGTAAGCAAGATTCTCAGGGAAAATATCTATGATATTCCCTCAAGAAAGTCCAGCTCATTATGAACTTGCCTATGAGCCTTTTTGCTGCCTTCCCTCAGTCACCTTTCCAAATCACAATGTACTGGACACTCCATGCCTAGGGAAAGAAAAGACTAGCGAGGTATTGACTTTCCAGCAACAGTCATGAAAAGGCCCTGGTGTTTTTCTGGATAGGAGAGAGTGGGCAATTTGATGGAAGTAACAGGATTAGAACACCAATATCCGATGTATTACAGTACGCCTTCTCGTTAACACATGATGTGCCTTCAGGCTGAAGAAAAAGGTGAATGGAAGAGAATGTTTATACCTGTCCTTCTTCCTTTGGAGCTCCTCATTATGAGACTGACATAAGTCTGTATGAAAGACAAATAAATCCTGAGGCGTAGATGGAGGTCTATACGTTTTATCAGCTTCCAAGCCCTCAAAGCAGGGTCTTCTGAAGGCAAAGTTGGTTTTGCAACAGTGGTCCACATCTGGGTTGATGTTCCGATTTTCATTTAGTCTGCATAACTCTCCAAGAACTAAATCCATCTGTCCCAGTGAAAGTCGGAATTTAGATAAGAGTTTAAAACTTGAATAGAGTTTTGAAATATGGTGAGAAAAACCGTTAGATTGTTGTAAGATGACTGTTAACTCAGAAAAACCCACGCACTTGTAATCATGATACTACATACAAAGTAGAAGCTTGCGTTACAACAAAATTTCAAGCCATTGTAATGCAAGTGCTATAGGTTAATTTCTTGTTAGCACATATACAAATCTGTAATTATGAGTCCTAGAGTCCTAGTGGCAGCCAAACACAGTTGCCCTTTGATTTATTCCTTTCCTAGGGTGTTCTAGGTTATCCTCCAAGATAATCTCCACCCCAGCCCTGAAGAGATACATCCAAGTTGTGATTGGGCAGAAGTATCAATTCTCTTACTGAGCAGGTGGGACAAGACTGAATTTGTAACATTAAAATTACGAAATTTCTTATATCATTCTGAAACTTTTGCACTAACAATTTACAAATAACAAATTAGTAATAAGAAGTAAGAGGAGTGCCTGGGTGGTTCAGTCGTTGAGGTTGAGCATCTGACTCTTTTTTTTTTTTTAAAGATATTTATTTATTTATTTATTTATTTATTTATTTATTTATTTGACAGAGATCACAAGTAGGCAGAGAGGCAGGCAGAGAGAGAGGGGGAAGCAGGCTCCCTGCCGAACAGAGAGCCCGACACGGGGCTCGATCCCAGGACCCTGGGATCATGACCTGAGCTGAAGGCAGAGGCTTAACCCACTGAGCCACCCAGGTGCCCCCTGACTCTAGATGTTGACTCAGGTCGTGGCCTCTGGGTTTTGAGATCAAGCCATGCACCAGGCTCGATGCTCAGCCTGCTGCTCCCTCTCTTTCTGCTCCTTCCCTCGCTCTCTCTCTCTCTCTCCTCATCTCTCTCTGTCTCTTAAAAATTAAAAAAAGCTAATAATAAAGATGATTTGGAGAACCCCCAAGAAAATATTTAATACATTCACCTTTGCTTTTTAGGATTGTGATGCAGTGAGGCCCTTAAAAAACTTTGACATTCCTTGCTCAACAATGTTGAAAACCATGAAGAAGGCATGTAACTGCCTAATTGTTATAGATTAATGAGTACGGTACAGCAGATGTCTTTTTTTTTTTTTTTAAGGAATAGTTAGGTCATGCTCACCAAATTGTCAACACAGGCAAACTCTTCACTCAGTGTGCAGCAGGTGGCCAGAGCTGTCACCATTTCCTTGCCAAGAAAGGTCAGTTCTTCAGTGGAGAGCTGGGGAGCTATCTTTGTGAGTTTGATAAGGTAGCTGAAAGAACATTTGTCTGTTTGGTTCTAAACAAACACAGATACCCACTTTCCCTTGTCTAACTACTTGAAACCCTAACTCTTCAAGGCTAGGGACAACCAAGGTAAGGACAACGTGAACCTCGGCTTTCTTATAAAAAATAGCGGAGAACTGTCTCTTCACTCCCTATTTCCCCACACCCTGTCTCCTAGATTCTGCATTTTTGGTTTTCTCCTAATTTCATGGTAATCTCAGAAATTTTCAAATTTTCTCATCCTGTCTTACCTGGGAGCATAGGAACTCCTGGACTAGGATGTAAAATATCTTGGTTAGTATGTAAAATTCTGCTTGAAATCCCTTGCATAGTAAATAATATTTTAAAGGGAGAGTTTAATTAATAGATCCATGTTGGAAAATGATAATCTAAGGTGAAGGAAACTTCTATCTTTAATGGGCTGAGTTTGAGTTCTCAGCCAACAGCCAGATTGCAGAAACAGTTATTTTTTAAGCTCTGTTTTGTTTCAAAGATGTTTGGTTTAAACACACACTATATTACCCTGGTTATTCATTAAGAAAATCCAGAATAAACTGTGTATCACTCATGAATGCTCACAAGAGCACTAAAAAACAAATATTAACATGTTAAATAAATCCAAAATTATTTCTATAAGCTCAACAAGTTCGGTCTAAAATCTGGGCAAACCATCTTTTCCTTGGGAAATTGCAACAACCTGA
The DNA here is from genome assembly GCF_009829155.1 of Mustela erminea. Taxonomy (NCBI): domain Eukaryota; kingdom Metazoa; phylum Chordata; class Mammalia; order Carnivora; family Mustelidae; genus Mustela; species Mustela erminea. Next base: position 156,782,293 of record NC_045615.1, on the reverse strand, counting down.
AGTTTGCTCTTTCCCCCACCTTCCTAAATGGGGCAGAATCCAGGGAGTCTGGCGAGGTATTGACAAAAGCAAGTCCAAGTGAAAACTAAAACATTAGAGAATCAATTTTCTGGAATCTTGTATTTCTTTCATTTCTAGCCTCATTCTATGACAGCTTGATGTACATTCTTGACTTTTGTGTTTTTATTTTTTCCCAGTTGATGGATTTGCCCATAACTAAAAGGCTGAGCTGAATTTTTGACACTTTGTGGCCCTGTTTATCTTATTTATCCTCATCACAAGTGTTAACCAACTTGAACAAGCAACTTACTAGTATTTCAAGTCATCTTTCCCCAAATTCTGGAAATGCTCACATTCTCGCTGTACTATCTTGAGGCTTTTCTCAGTTGTTTCATTGAATTTGTATTCCTAAAAACAAGAACAATCATATTTATGAACATTTTCTCTAAAATTTAATCATAAGATTCATGTCAACTTGTCAAATAGCTTTTATTTGTATAGTAGTTTGAAACTATCATATATATTGTTTACTAAATGGAGAGTAGTTTTCTTTATGAGTTAAGAATTTAAATCTTTTCAACTATAAATGTAGAGATGGCTTTTATTAAAATTTGAAACTCCAAATTTTTCATTATGATCCTGTACATTTTTTAGAGCTTTCCAGCTTGCAAAGTGTAACTCAAATCTTATGCTGACAATGATCACATCTGATAATCACTTTCATGAGGCCAGAGTAGTCTCTCATCTTCACATACAGGAAATCAGCCTTATGAAGTCAAATATCTTGCCTAGAATGACCCAGCTAGTCGATATTGCTATAGAACCTTTTAAATCATATTTATCTTTATTTCATGTCTTCTTTTCCATCATTTAGAATTGGAACTTAAAACCCCCAATAATTGTCTTCAAATATTTGATAAACTCTATCTCCTCAGCATAAAATTGGATATCTACTGAGCGGCAACCAGAAAGAAAACTACACACCAGTGAATGGGTGTGTGGGACATACTGCACCTCCATATAAAAAGAGAATTTTCTAGCACTGTGATTCATTTAAGGGTCAGGAACAGATAGTGGTATAGCTAGTCTGAAAGTCAAGTTCTCTTGCTTCATTGCTCAAATATGAATGGGTGTAAACTGGCTTTTATGGTAAGTGGAAGCAATTTTTTAAATAAAGCAGAAGCAATACATATCAAAGGAATGGGAAACAAATCAGAAATGTCAAACAATTAATTTATCTAATACATTAGGAATGCTTATGAGTTGACACTAAAACACACTAAATTCAACAGGAAAATGGACAATGGGCATGACAACTTTTCACAAGAAATTTATAACTACAATAGCTAAAATCACATGGGAAAAACCTATGTTAATTATGGCTATTTCTCAGTGACAGTATCAAAGCTTTCATTTTTATCTTTATAACTTCTGATACTTTCCTAATCATCTTTGGCAATCATTTATTAGTTTTACAATCATTAAAAAAAACTATATGGCTTAATAAAATGCAGAGTACATAAATAAGGATCTAAATGTAAAATATTGAATCGGAAGACTTCTTCTTTTTGCATCAACACACAGAATTAGTAGTTCAAAACATTGTGCAGAAACCTAACACATTATCAGTCTTCCCAATGATCAGCCTGCACCGAATTTGAGTACATTCAAATGGGTCAATTACATTTCCTACTCCCTAGACTAGAGTAAAACTTTGATGTCAGTTATGAAGTGTTTGTTATTAGGCTTTGGTTTGTCCTGTTCTGTGAGCCCAGAACGGTGGAACCTACTGCATGGCGGTAACAGTCGGGAGGGTTTTCTGTGCGGCAACACTCCTTCAGAAGATTCTCATACACCCCAGCAATTCTTAAAAGCTCCGGTACAGACAGTTCCAGATGTCTCCTTGAGTATTCATAAAGAAACCTGCGATGTGTACAAGGTTTCTTGCATTAGACCTTAGAGAAAGAACAAAATATCAAATCTTGCTATCTCTTAAGCTAGTCTGATCTTATAACACTGAGTCTGCTTTCAAACGCTAATTTCCTCCTCCTGTTTGCTCAGGGAGTGATTTCAGAGGATATTTTGACTACAGGACATCATTTTACAAAGGTTCTCTTCTGTAGTATATTTTAAACCAACCGTGCCTTCACTTGAGAGGATAGAATGATGAGTTATTCTGAGTTAATTATTGGGAAGATTTATGTGTAAAACACCAGAAATAGTATATCACCAATACTTGAGAAAATACATAGCAGGTTTAATTTTGTTGGGAACTGCATTCAAACCTCCAACTTGAGATGGTGGAAATATAGCTTGCTCCCCACTCCAGGGCCATCTTGGGGAGAGACTGGGGAGCAGTTCTGCCTGGAACTTTATCCCATCACTTCTCAAATATGGGAGTCACCACCCCTGGAGCTCCAAGTCATTGGCAGTGGTTTCCATGGCCTCAGTGAGAAGCTCCAAGGATACAGGCTGTGTGATTTGGGGAGAAATGAGAGATCAAGTGGAAAGAGGCTAACACTTATTAAGCCCTTAGTAGGTGCTAGCACTGGATCGAGCTCTGGGGCATAAGAGATAAAGAAATGCTCCCTACCCTCTGAAAACACTTTTCTCTTTAACTGCACTTAGTCCTCAAGATCAGTACTAATTTTTAGCTCAAGAAAGGAAGTCTCAGACTGGGGAAGCACCTTGCTATTAATGGGAAGTGTAATATGTGAACCCAGGTCTAGTAGGATGCTTACTTCATTCTTCTCTAAACCAAGCTGACTCTCTTAGCAGGAGAGGGGTATCTTCTCTACGCACCAAGCTGTGCTCTTTCAATCGCCTTCATAATAAAATCTTATGGGGGCTCCTGGGTGGCTTAGTTGGCTAAGCATCAGACTTTGGTTCCGTGATCCCAGGGTCCTGGGATTGAGTCCCCCATGGGGATCCTTGTTCAGCAGAGAGTCTGCTACTCCCTCTCCCTCTGCCCCAAGCCCTGCTCACTCTCTTTCTCACTCTGTCTTTCTCTCAAATAAATAAATAAGATCTTTTTTTAAAAATCTTATTACCCATTCATTCAAAATAAGTTGTAATACCTCACAAAATTTCTCAATTCCAGGGAACTCTGCATCCCTTTTTGGTTCGCAGGCTTTGATTCTCTGATTAATCGGTGTTTCTGACATTGTCTCTTCTACTTCCCCACCTGCCGTCTCAATCCTATTTGTGTGATATATTCCCAGACCCTAACACAACTGCATTTACCCTTCAGAGAATCAAGGGCTATTCTTAAAATCTGATATAAGCCATGGACCTTTCTACAGGAATAGAATAAAATTAAAAAAAAAAAAAACTGCCAACAAAAATTCCTAGAAGCGTACCCTAGCCTGAAAGTTCCATTGTGATTGTGTATCAAGTGAACCATTATGATCTTGCATCAAATGCTGCACCTGAAAACTCTGTCTCTGGCTCAGAATGCTCCGGGTTGCTCTGTGATTTCTCCTCAAACACTATGTTGTAACATGATGGTGATGATGATGATGACGATGGTGATGATGGTTTATAAAAAAATTGCTTCCATTCGGTGAGCACATGTGCCAGATAGAAGTGAGACATGCTACCTCTAACATTTTGTTAAGTTTGAGCTAATAACCCCAACTCATGAGAAACAATAGGACACAGTGGCTGGGTTCTAAGAGCAAGAGTCTGGAGCCAGGCAGCTCGCGTTCGAATCCTGGCCCCACCACATATTATCGGTGTCACTTGGGAGCAAGTTACTTAACTTCTGCATTTCCATCTCCTTACCTGTAAAATGAGGACAATAAAAGCATCCCAACAACAGAGGGTTGTTTCAAAAATTAAATCGGTTAGTAGATGAAAAGCATTTAACATTTGGTAAATTTTCCCTAATCTCCATCCTCCAGAGCTCCGGGTTCACATACAAAATTGTCTCATGATACTTGGGACCACATGGATGCAGCTGGAGGGTATTGTGTCAAATGAAATAAGTCAGACTGAGGAAGACGAATACCATATGATTCCACTCATAAGTGGAATCTAACAAAAGAAAAGAAAAGGACTACAAACAAATGAATAAACAAAAAGTAGAATTAGACGTATAAATACACCGGACAAACTGATGGCTGTTGGAGTCAGGAGGGATGAGCAAAATAAGTGAAGGGGAGTGGGAGCTACAGGCTTCCAGTTATGGAATGAATCCGTCATGAGAATAAAAGGCACAGCACAGGGAATCTAGTGAACGGTATTGTAATAACGGTGTGCGGGATCCGAGGACAGCTACACTTGGTGACGAGCCTCGTATAATGTGTAAACTTGTCAAACCACTACGGTGTACACCTGAAACTAATGTAACATTGTGTGTCAACTATACTCAAGTAAACAGAAATTGTTTCACAGCCTTCCCAGTTGCTTACTTTCTGTGTACCTCAAAGTCAGTGTCATCAGATCCAAACATATTCTCTTTCCCACAAAACCTTCAACCCATACTTCCCATCTCATTGAATCTGAAAACTACTTACCCAACCACCTAAGCCCCAAACTGGGATTCATTCCAGATGAAGTTTCTAAAAGACAAAAGTGATTTTGTCCTTCCTTATTCTTCAGGGAAAGCCCTTCAGTGGCATCTTGTCACTTAGCACGCCTGCATGATCTGGCCGCATGTACCTTTCACTATCCTCCTCTCTCACTGCAAATACCCCACACAAAGTCACAAACTCACCAAGTGGTTTTATACTTCTATCCATGATCTCCCCCTTCTGTCTAGATTACCAAAATGTCTTTAAACACCTCTTCCCTATCAAGCCTTTCCAGGTTTCCCAGGTAGAACTGACCACTTCCTCCTCTGTCTTTACGTTATGGATTACACAGTGCTCTCAGAAATAAAAGGATGTGTCGTGCACTCATTTATTTATAAGTCTGTCTCTTCCCCCATAGCATTCCCTGTTGATGAAAGCTTACTGTGGATAAAAGCCCTGTCTAACCTCATATAGTGCCTGGATTAGGTTTCATTACCAATAAGCTTGGAATGAATGAATATTCTTATATGAATTTTATGTATGACGATTAACTTGTTCTAGTGACCCAACCAGGTCTCAAATCCTGTCCCTTTGGCTCCAAGTCCACTAGATTTCCTTGAACAGCTGTGGAGTGGCCTACCATGGCATTTCAGCCTACAAATTCCTAGACCAGATCTCCTCTGGTCAAATCCTTACTCAGCCAGCTTTTAGCTGTGACCCTTCAACAAGCGACTTAGCTATTCTGTACCTTCATTTACTTATCTGAAACAATGGGGGAACTCGCACTGGTGTCACATGACTGTTGTGAGAACTCAAACAGATCATCCACATCGAGTATCGAGCCTATTGTCTGGCACATATCAAGTACTCAATAAATGTTAGCCATCCCAGGAATCACACAGTTGCATCTCCTTAAAATCAGGTGAAAATACCGTAGTCTGTAACCATCATTTTTTTAAATTATGTGGTACCCAATGATTTGAATGGTTCCCCATTCCTTCCACCCAAATTAGCCAAAATAGGTCAAATCATAAGTTTCTGTTTGCCTTAGAAATTTCAGTATAGATTTATGTTACTCAGCCATGAAGATCGTTTGATTAGCATCTCGCTCTTCACACACATTTTCGCTTTCAGTAAATTTCGCTTCTCTTAGAGCTAAGTCCTCTGGTCTATTGTCTTTATTCGAGGCAATGATGCACTCGCCACGTTCTGGTATTTTCTTTTCGCAGCACTCTTTGATTTTGCTGGAGATGGAATCTTGTTTGGAGCAAATATGGCTCATAACCTTGCTCTGTATGACAGAAGAATGAAAAATTACTTTATTCTCATCATTTCTTCAGGGCTGGATTTTCCTTCATAAAGAAATGATTGCATACACAACCAACTGTGAACCTCACATCTGGATTTGCATCAACACACAAAATTATTCATCAGACAATTGGAAAGTAGTATTTAAATTTTGTCTTAATGTAATACACATGAAGTTTTCACAGGAAGGCAAGTTTTATTGCTGAAGATTTTAAATGATATAATAATGAAAACAGACTCTCCTATAAATTCCCATTTTATTGTTAAACATTAATATTTTAAATACTTCACTCCTAATACCCTGATATATTGGCATTTTAAATTCTGTGTTATTTCTTTCCTTTTAAATGAAGACCACCAAAGACATGTGACTAGAACATCTATAATCCTAGATGTCTTTTCTCATGCCCTGGAACTATATGGCCAAGCACATAGCAGAAACTCAATAAGTATTTCCTAAGTGAATAACTACTCATAAGTGAATGACAAAATGATTAACAAATGGACTATCAGAGCAACTACCAGATGGTGACTCTCAAACATAAGAAGCTATCCTACTCAGTGACCATTTCCCCATGGTTACTATTAATCTGAAGCTATTCAAGTTGCGAAATGATATACAAAACAAAAACCCTTACTGTATCCTCTCTCTCGCTCTTCAGCCTAATTCTGACCTCCATGGCAAATGGTGGGAATTAGGGAGAACGTGAAGTTTTCTTATTTGCACATTAGTTGGATAATTTTTTAAAAGCTGATCTGCCCCCTCATCTCTTCTGCAGACTCCCCGCTATGAGTCTGCACATTTTCCTCCTTCTGGTTCCACTTTCACATGTACTATGTTGAGTTTCAGAAAACACTAAGCTATTCCAGGCCTCTCTGTCTTCGCCTGAGCTGGTCTGCCTCTTCTTCTGGTGAACACTGAGGATGAAAGATGGGATAAAGCTCTGGGTTGAAGCAAAAAATGGGATGTGGTGTGTTGCACCACGTTTCCAACAGACCAGATAGAACCAGGAAGACAATCCTTGCAAATAGATAAACATTTTACTGAAGGCCATCACTCTTCTGGGAAGCACATCTCTTTCATGTCTGGAATTCACTTCTGTTTTGAACAAACTACAATTTAATAACTCTTATTTCTCCATGAGGGCATTATAAAGAGATATCAAGGTCATCATACGATCTCTTAGTTTCAGCTCTGAGCTTCACAGAAAAATCCTCCATTATATTCTAATTCAGTATATAACATTTAATATTATAAAACACACGTTTCCATAGCCAAACAATACAAAAATACTGAGTGAGATTGTTTTTAGTTGAAGTCCGATTAAGGACAAAATAATCTTTGGGGACATCTGTTGTCCACTGCTTGAAATAAAATGTATATCTCTTCATATTCTAAAAATCAAATTAACATACAGATTTGCTGTGAATTTAAAAAAGTAAAACTAATTAAAAGTCACTAAGAAAAAGTCTCATTTCAACTAAGAAGGCAAGATTTTTCTCATTTCTGTTTAAAGATTTACTTATTTATTAATTTATTTAACAGCCACAGGGAGAGAAAGAGAGGGAGAGAGAGAGAGAGGGAGATAAGCAGACTCCTTGCTGAGTGGGGACCCTGGGGCAGGGCTTGATCCCAGGACTCCAAGGTTGTGACCTGAGCCGAAATTAAGAGTTGAAAGCTTAACTGACTGAGCCACCCAGGCACCCCAGAAGGTGAGATATTTTTAATGAAATTGTGTTACTTTTGTGTGCATGAACAACTTAAAGTAAGTCGATGATATATTTACCAGTATATGCCCTTAGAAAATCACTTTAAGGAATAATGTAAGAGTTATTTTAAATTAACCTCTCCACTTACTTGACAGGACTGCTCTGAAATTGCTTGAGGAAACTCAGAGAAAGCAGTTCTTAAAAATATGATGGTAGGGCGCCTGGGTGGCTCAGTGGGTTAAGCCTCTGCCTTCAGCTCAGGTCATGATCCCAGGGTCCTGGGATCGAGTCCCACATCGGGTTCTCTGCTAAGCAGGGAGCCTGCTTCCCCTCTCTCTCTGCCTGCCTCTCTGCCTACTTGTGATCTCTGTCTGTCAAATAAATAAATAAAATCTTTAAAAAAAAATATGATGGTAAAAACTGTTCTCTGAGTTTTACTACTTAATGCTGAATATCTCTAAAAGAAGATGTGCAATAGTAAAGAAAACTTCAATCTGCCTTAAGTGATTCTAAATTCCTAAAGTTTTATGGCAAGTACATTTAACCGTGTAAAATAAAATCTGTTGCGCAATCTCACAATAATCCCATGTAGAAAAAACCCTCAAAGTTTTATTTGAGCGTATTTGTAAATATTTTTTTTATTTTATTTTATCATTTAACAATGTATTAACATTCTTTCTTAAGATGTATTAATTTATTTGAGAGAGAAAGCAGGGGGAAGGGGCAGTGGGAGAGGGAAAGAGAGACTCACAAGCAGAACCCTGCTGATCAGGAAGCCCAAAGCTGGATGGCAGGGGGTAAGAGGGGGTAAATCCCTGGACCCTGAGACCATGATCTGAGCCTCTGAACTGACTGAGCCACCCAAGCATCCCTTATGAGCATTCTTGTTTTGTGTGGTAAATGAAGTAGCCACATATCAGGGCAACTTCAGAATTTAAAAAAAAAAAAATGGCTCCCCCAAATCACCATCTGCACTTGACTCCAGAAAATATTTACCCTGTCACGGATACACTGTACGGCATCCCCTTCACAGCATCCATCGTAGTTGGAAGAAACATCTTCTAGGAGGGAGATAAGTTCCTTAAATTCAATCTTGGGGAACTTTTGACTAAGTATAGCAACATTTCTGGAAAAAGAATTGATAAACCACTAAAACAACTCGAACAGCAAGTAAGGCAAGGGGGACTTCTTTGCTGGTAAAATATGAACAGCTGCAGTGAGAATTGGAACTCTTGTTTTATTTACAGATATCTGTACCAAAGAGCTGTTCATGTGTGGCACAGCCTGCAGGATCACTCAGCAACTCTGAGGCTGGTATTTTGAGTCCTAGACCAAGAGCAGGATAAAAAGTCCTGAGATATATATTTGCCTCCATAATTTCTTAGAGCAAAACACACTTTTGTCAGGATCACAGCTTCCTGCTGTGAGCCCATGGCAGAGATAGATAATCCATCCCAGAACTCTTTCCTGTTGATCAATTTGAGATCCTGGAGTTTTTCTCAAAGCATTGCAATTATAGCACCATTACTAATTGGTCAAGATGAGCACTGGAGATAGAATGTATCCTTTTAAAGTTGTCTCCGAGTCATTAAAGTCAAAGACTGGGGGTACATCCCATCGAAAGCACTTGGAGATTTTAAAACCCTCGTTGGGAACTCCCAGACCAATTCAGATTCCCAATGAATCAAAGAATACCTCAGAAGTAACCCTCTTTCTCCCTAGAGTCTCTCCACCTCCCAGGTCTTCTCTCATTCGGATCTAATGTCCCGGTTCTAGGTTACCCATGTGGACTGAGAACTCCCTCGACACCCGTGGAGAAGAATAAAAATGAAAATCATCCACAATTGTACAAAAATGGGACACAGAGGAGAAAATATAAGCAAAGACAAGATTCATATTAAAACTCACATCAATCCTAAAACTTGTGGTCCAAACTTCATAAATGCCCCACAAACATTTTTTTGAAAAGAAGATGATGCTTTTAAATATTGTATGACAGGTTCTGCCTGAAGGAGAAAAAGAAAATTCCATTAAAGCAAAAACAAAATCCCACTATTCTCTTATTTCTTAACTATATCTTAACCAAATTTTCAAAATTAGCACAGAAACAGAAAAATCTATGGGATTTTTATCCTAATACATTTATATATCAAAAGACACATGCATTTGTGGCACATTATAAAGTTAGGCCTGCCTTCCTGATGACTGAATTATGCTTGGTAGGAAGGGAAGTGATACAGTGTGCTGTGAGTTTGTTCGTCTCTAATGGGATGATTAAATTTTATGGATAGCCAAAAGAGTTTGTCCAGAATAAAAGATAAATGTCATTTTTAGCCGAGATATTCACTCACTAGGGCTCTCTTCCAATTTACAAGGAAGACAATGCTAGAAGAAAAACCCTGGAAATAGGCGATTGTCTTTCAAGGGTTTCAATTATTAAGAAATTCAGACCAGCAGCAGGTGGACAAAGGGTTGACAACACCTGTGAATGTGGCAAGAAAATGGCTGATAAATGGCAAACCTCCCTTTGCTATAATTTGAGTTTAACTAAGGATCCACAGTGTGGGGTGACTCCTCGTCGTTTTAATGAAATAAATGCAAGACTCACATTTGTCCGAAAGCAATTAGCTTTGTCTTGTTCTTCACAACAAGTTTTAGTCATCTCCTCAAAACGAGCAGCAACAGTGAGAAGCGTAGGAGCAAAAACAAAGGGGCTCCTTCTGGAAACTTCATAGACGTAACTAGAAAAGAAGAAAGAGGGAAGGAGGGAAAGTGTTTTAAAGCAGGAAAGAAATTTTTTTTAAAAAATGGTAGACAAGGAGTGGGAAGCAAAGGGAAGGGAATGGACAGACAGGAAAAGACAAGAAGATCGAGTTAAAAAACCGAAAGAGGAAGGACTTCCATATAAGGAGGAAGAGGAAGCCTTCAATATAAGGCAGCATTATCCACTCGCTAGTAAAAGTTTTACCAATTAAGTTGCCAACCCCCAAATCAGAGTGATGGTTACAGTTTCCATCCGGAACACTGAACTAGGGCTGCGACCATACAGTCTGGAGCTTTTCCTACCACATTCAAAGAGTAGCTACCTGTGCACATGCCATCTGAGATTCGGGGACTTGATTGACTTATGTTCAAATCCACTTGTAATTTAAGTTTCAGTGAGCACACCAGCTTTCCAGAAAAAGTCTCTGCTTCTGTAATTACTGCACCATTCCAAACAGATTCTTTATAGACTCCCATTGATTTAATGTTTACCGTCAGTAAAAGTTGTACCTTCCCTTTGGGAAAAGTAGATCATTTCCTCCAGGAACAATCTGGCACCATGCACACACTCTGTTCTAGGGCTTACTGCATTCGAAAATTATGCATCTTTATTGAAAGGAACTGGAAAGTAGATTTCATATCTTATTCATGTTTATATCCTCAACACTGAACACAGAATGTGACCCACAATGCACACTGAATGAATTAATCCATCAATGAAACTAGCTATGTTCCTTTGGAAGAGATACTGGACTCGGCCTAAGAATAATTTTTCAGTTAGGTAATTCTACTGCTAAAAGAAAACTTACTTGTTTAGAAAAGATTCTCTGTTATTTTTATAAGTCTGGCATTTCTCTTCAGGATCCAGGGTAGGGAGAGGAGGCAGAAATCCTACATCAGCTTTCTTATTATGGAAGAAACAAAGTTTTCTTTCCAAGTCAACCTTACTGCAGCAGTGTGAAAAATTATGTTTTTGTGGCAGTCCCTCCAGAGCACATATATTTTCCAATAAAACATCATTCTGGACAATGGAAAAGTAAAAGACATCTTTTATTCATTGTAAAGTTTTTCAGCCTTCTGGGATGACACAGTGACTACAATGAGTGATGAGTGTCACCCTTCAGGAGAGAGATTCCAATTTCCCCAGTATTACCAATAAAGCATTGTTACCCACACCTGTGACAACCATCCCACCCTTTGGGGAACTTTTTCTACCCCATCCTGGCTCCCTTTAATCTCTTACCCCTTCTTTGCTACTTATATTTCTCTTATATGACAGCTTTTTCCCTTTTCTCTCAAGGTGAAAAGGTCAGAGTGTGACTGTGTTGGTAAAGTATTAGCAGTAGTGTTTCGTAATAGTCTTCTAGAAATGCAGATAGTGGGGTACCTGGGGGGCTCAGTCCATGAAGCATCTGCTTTTGGTTCAGGTCATGAACCCAGAGTTCCAGGATCTAGCCTCATGTTGGGCTCCCTGCTCAGCAAAGAGTCTACTTCTTCCTCTACCTACTCCCGCTCTCCCTCTCTCTCTCAAATAAATAAATAAAATCTTTAAAAAAAATTAAAATGCAGATGGTGACTCTATTTGGTAGTGGCCCAGAAAAGGGGATGTGATCTTTGAGACAGGCAGCTAAGCAGGACACCTCTGTACCTCTGTGCACGTTGTCAGACTATTGGCTGCCTCCCTGCCTGTACACCCATGGCGTGGACTGCAACCTCATAGTCAGTTCCTCCTGTGCACCATGGTACAGAATTGCATCTCTCCTAGGAAAGTGTCTTATCTTAAATCCCAAAGCCAGGCGGAAAAAAAAAAATGTGGGGACATAGAGCATCTCTTTCTTTTAATATTTCAATCCAAAAATTCTCTGTGTAACAAATAAGCTTATTTGTTTAAAAAATGCAAACAATTTACTTACAGCTGATTTGGAACACATTAAGAGAGTCCTGTCACCCAAGCATTTATCTCGATATTCCTTCATGGCGTTTACCAACACTTCTACTTCTTCAAAGGAGGCCTCCTGAATATGTTGAGCGAATACGATGATAGTGCTACAAGAGTCCACACAGAGCACACGATGACCACCTGTAGAATTTCCACTTCGGTCCAACAAAAACTCATAGAAACATTCACTTGCTGACCAGAGTCAGGAAATTATCAAAGTGTGAGGGCTACAAATTTTACAGTTTCTTGACAATTTAGATGCCTCATCTGAATTTTATGAGTGATACTGTATTTAATTTTTTTTCTATTTATTTATTTTTTTAATTTATTTTTTATTTATTTTCAGCATAACAGTATTCATTATTTTTGCACCACACCCAGGGCTCCATGCAATCCGTGCCCTCTATAATACCCACCACCTGGTACCCCGACCTCCCACCCCCCACCCCTTCAAAACCCTCAGATTGTTTTTCAGAGTCCATAGTCTCTCATGGTTCACCTCCCCTCCCAATAAATACAGCTATTCTTTAATGGAATTACTTTTGAGAAGCATTAACATTTCTGGAATATATCAAAGAAGATCATGTAAACACTATCATCATCAGAAATAGTTTAAGGAAACTCACATATATCCAACATTCTCCTCTATAAATTTCTGGGTGATACTGACATCATCTGAAAAGCAAAGATATATAGGTTATTATGTATCCTGGTATTTGAGGATTTTCCCACCAAATAACCATACGTGATGTCTACATTTACAAAGTATAAAATAGAAAACTAACTGTAGAAAGTAATTTGGCATACTTAGCAAGGAGAGAAGTCCTATGAACCAAATTTGAGATCTTAATCATAGCTTACTATGTACTCAAGAGATATTCATTAAGTTGAGTTGGCTTGAATTAGTCTCAAACAGGCCAGACTCCAGATTTGTCATTGATGGCTCCCCAGTAAAAATGTCAAGTCCAAGCACCATTTTCATACTAAGTACTTATCATGTATGACTAGGAAAGAAGTATGAAGATTAACTGAGACATGATGCACTGTTACTACAGGGTCCAACAAGAGATGCCATCATGTGCTAGTAGTCAGTATAGTTTATAGCGTTAGTTAGACACAGATATCTAGATAATCTCTGGTCTAGGCTAAAATCACTGATTCCCTGCCAAGGAGCATATATTAACCAAAGCACACTTACATTTGTCCACATAGACTACTTTTATGGAGTCTCTACTTTTGCAAGGTATTGTGCTAGACAATATGAGGCAATCAGTGATAATTAAGACATCTTCTAAATATTCTCATAGTGCAAGATACTTGTGAACATGACTATAATTAAATTTAGAATGTACATGACATTCTGAAGGAATATGGGTAAGTTTATGACAGGTATGCTTTATGATGCTTGGATGAGAAACCAGAAAAGGATTATAGCAAGAGTAACATAGGAGTTGAGTCTGAAAAAATGTACAAGATTTCAGCCAGTAGAGAAAAAAGGAGGTTCATCTCTTTGTGTGGAGAGAATAATGTGAGAGAAATTACAAAGGTAAGAAATCTTGGGATGTATTTAGAGAAAGTCAATTAATCCACTTTATGAGAGAGTGGGTCATAAAGAAGAGTGGAAACTAGGATAGAAGGGACTTGGATCCATATTTTGGGGGTCTTTCATATAAAGCCCAGGAGTTTGGGCTTCAATTAGAAGCTATGAAGAGCCACTGAAAATGTTTATATATAATATCAATATGGTTATTTCTTTTTTTAATTGAAAATCATTAACATACAGTGTTATATTAGTTTCAGGCAATTGAAATTGAATTGAATTGAATTGAATTGAAATTGATTTGACAATTCTATATGTTACTGTGCTCGCCACAATAAAGAGTCACCAGTCACCCATACAGCATTATTACCATATTATTGACTATATTCTTATGTTGTGCTTTTCATCTCCATGACTTATTTATTTTATGACTGAAGTTTGTACCTCTTAATCCCTTTTATTTATTTCACTCATTCCTTCACTCACATCTCTTTGGCAACCACCAGTTTGTTCTCTATATTTATGAATCTGGGTTTTTTGTTTGTTTGTTTATTTTTGTATTTTACATTCTACATTAAAGTGAAATCATATGGAGTTTGTCTTTCTCAGTCGGACTAATTTCACATAGCAAAATACCCTCAAGGTCCATCCATGTTGTCACAAATGGCAAGATCTCATTATTTTTCATGGCTGAGTAATTCTCCATGAATAAACACCACATCTTTATGCATTCCTCTATTGATGGATACGTGAGTTGCTTTTATATTTTGGCCATTCCAAATAATGTTGCAATAAATATAGGGATACATATATCTCTTCAAATTAGTATTTCATTTTCCTTGGGTAAATACCCAGTAGTGGCATTACTGGATCATATGGTATTTTAAATTTTTCAAGGAACCTCCATACACTGTTTTCCACAGTGACTGTGCCAATTTATATACCCACTGATAATGTATCGGTGTTTATTTTTATCCATATCCTCGCCAACACTTACTATTTCTTATCTAATTCATATGCAACCACAAAAGACCCTGAATAGCCAAAGCAATCTTGAGAAAGAAGAACAACTGGACATATCACAATCCAGATTTCAAGATATACTACAAAGTTGTGGTAATCAAAATAGTGTGGTACTGGCACAAAACAGACATACAGATCAATGGAACAGAATTGAAAGCCCAAAAATAAACCCACGTTTATATGGTCACGTATAATACGTGACAAAGAAGGCAATAATATACAATAGGGAAAAGAAAGTCTCTTCAATAAATGGTGTTGGGAAAACTGGACACTACATACAAAAGAATGAAACTGGACCTCTTTCTAACATCACACACAAAAGTAAACTCAAATGGAATAAAGACCCAAGCTATAAAATCCCTAGAAGAAAACATAGGCAGTAATCTCTCTGACATCAGTCTTAGTAACATTTTTCTAGCTATATCTCTGAAGGCAAGGGAAGCAAGAACAAAAATAAACTATTGAGACTATATCAAAATAATAACTTTTATACAGAGAAGTAAACCATGAACAAGATTAAAAGGCAGCCTACTGAACGGGAGAAGCTACTTGCAAATGACGTATTCAGTAAGGAGTTTATATCCAAAATACATAAAGAGCTTATACAACTCAATACCATAAAACTCCCTTGCAGTCCAAGTAAAAAAATGGGCAGTGAATCTGCATACACATTTTTCCAAAGAAGACATACAGATGGCAACAGATGCGTGAAAAGATTTCCAACATCATTAGTCATCAGGGAAACACAAATCAAAAACACAAGGAGGGATCACCTAATATGATTATTTCTATATGCTAAGAAATACTGACCAGGTAGTGGTATATCTAATATGCAGTGAATTAGAACTAGACACAGTGCCTGGCAAAGAGAAAGTGACAAGAACTATTTGCCAAATAGATGGGTGAGAGAATGAATGGTTGGATAGGGAAAAAAAGCCCATTAGGGGACTTTTGCAATTGTTTTCTTAAGAAATCAGCAAGACACAAATTTTGTTAGGAGTAATGGAAATGTAAAAGAAAGCATAGATAAAAAATATATTGAAGAGACAAAAATCTACAGGGTTTTTGAAGAAGTCATTACAAGGGGCAAAGAAGAAGAATTCAAAAATGACCATTCTTTCAGCCCTGTGACTGGTCTCACTAGCAGGCACTGTGGGGTATGAAATTAAGTCAGACACAGATCACATCTTCAGGGCACTGAGATGCTTATGGAACTTTTGTGCAAGTTACCAAAAAGTCCTTTATTCATGCCAGAGCAATTACAAAAGGACACCTCCTCTACACAACCGAAGTTCAAAATATTCTTCCTTTGGGAAGAAAACATATATAATTTTTCTTCCCTAGGCTGACACTGTCTTGGCCAGATTTATCAGTATGTACAAACTTCAGGATATCTATAAAATATATAAATATTTTGATATTTATATGTAATATAAAAGGGTCTTGCATAGGTTTTTACCACCTAGTTGGGAGACACGTTGGACAACCAAAGAATATAGAACAATCCCAACTCATATCTTGTGTCCCATTGTTAACATACACTAAATACATTTGTAGGAAATACTAGTATTTTCAAATCCAAATTATATATCCCAGCAACACTTTCTATACTGCCATAAAGCTGGTGACCATGTGCTGGGTGGGATAACCACTATCTCTGTCCATAGATCGGGTAACATGACCATGAAAATACAAAATTTGGAAAGGTTAGTTCAGGATATGTGACCAGTATATATAAGCTCATGAGAGTGGGGGGAAAGTGAAAAATTAAATGGAAATAAAGCAAGGTTAAAAAATAAGAAATTACCCCAACCTAGACATTCCTTAACTAATACACAAGTAAATTTCTTACCTACATCTTGAGGCTGTGTGGATAGGGTTAGGGATTCAGGCACAAAGAACAGGAAAATAACAAAACCTGTAAGTTTTAACTGTTTCATTTTTTTTTTTAGAAATCACATTCACAAAAGAAAGTAATGTAACTGAGGAAGATCAAGTTTTTATATTATTCTTTGACACTATTAGTAAAAAAGTAACCTGTTTAACCTATTTCTCATATACCTCACGTTGGATTTTTATTTGATCATCTGCAGATTTTTTTTGCTAATTATTAACTAAGAAAAAAATTATCTCTGTGTTTTACTGGAAAAATCTATTGAGTTAGAAAAAAAGTCCACAGGTTAAGTATGCACAATACCTAATCAAATAGACAACCCCCCCAAAAAAAATCTTAAAACTTTGCAAATACTAAAGTAAAAGGGACTAGAACAAATAATTCACCAAAGAGAAAGCACAACTAGAAAGATGCTAGGTTTCATTAGAAATCAAATCAAAAGAAGTTAAATTTTAAAAAGTATAATTTTTATATACCTGATAGAATTAGAAAAAAGAAAATAATTAAGATATCTAATTCTAGAAAATGTATAGTAAAACAAGTCTCATATAATCAAAGCTTTTGGAAAAGCAGATTATCATAAGGACCAATAGTCTTGAAAATATTCATATTATTTGAGTCAATCATTCAAATTCTGAAAATCTACACTAAGAATATAATCCTAAGTATGGAAATATTTGTAAGTACGCCTAGTAAAAGGACATGAGAACAGTAGTAACCAAGTAGTAAGGAGCATACTTTGTGTCCACATTTTGGGTTCTAAATACGGTTCTCTAAGGATACCGAGCTTCTCAGAAAAATAAATAATTCCAGAGCTGGGACATGAAAAATAGAAGATGAGCTGAGAACATGGTGCCAGAAACTAAGGAAGTACTCAAAAATTGATGGGGTCATATGCCAAAAAGTTAAAAGCCAATGGACAATTTGACATCATAAATAATGACAGGAGTACATTATAACCCATTATGTTTTTGAAAAAGTTTTTTTAAGAGTTTTTGGATCTATATCCATCCAAAATTAAAACAAAAGTAGGGAAAGGAAAAAGCTCTTCTCTACAGAAGAATGCCAACTAATAAATGTAGCTAGAAACAAAGCATCATAGTTCATAACACCATCGTGTACAGTCAGCAGTGATATAGGTATGCTGGGGGTTACTATTAGTCTTTGTAACTAACAAATATAAAGAATGTTAATAACAGAGGAAATATTTGCTACATAATATTTGGAGATAGAGTAGAAACTAAAATTGTTTATGTTATGTGTAGACGGTGGTAATGTGAATGGACCTATTACACCAAAAGAAAGGGAGAGAGAGAGGAGACTGGAGAGAGAGAGAAGACAGAGTATGTTATGGGCAATCAAGAGAGAAAGATACAACCGTTTCAAATAGTATCTGTACACTAGGATAATTCCAAATAGATCAGATGTCCAAATGTAAAAAGGAAGAGCAAGCAAACATAAAAGTACTGGAAGAAACACAAATGAAGTAAAAACATTTTTTCTATGATGCGAAATCCAGAAACAGTACTGAGTTCAACTACATAAAAAGAAATTTCAAGATTTTACATGGAAAAATGCTATAGGCAAAGTCAAGTCAGAGGAAAAACCAACAAATGATGGCTGCGATCTATCACACCAGGAGCTCTGGAAATTTGAGGAGGCGAGAAGAAAGACCAACAATCTGATAGAAAAGTAGTAAAATGATCTGAGCAAATAATACACAAGAAGAAAAAAAACTAAAGGGTTTTAAACATAAAAAAAGAATCTCCTAATAAGAGAAATCACATCTGGGGCACCTGGGTGGCTCAGTGTAAAGCCTCTGCCTTCAGCTCAGGTCATGATCTCAGGGTCCTGAGATCAAGCCCCACATCAGGCTCTCTGCTCCGCTAAAACTGGGGATCTAGTTCCTGTCATCCATTGCCGGTGGGAATGCAAAATGGTGGCAAAGATCTACAGAGAAGAATTTGGCAGTATCTAGAAATACATGCATTTGTCCCCTGAACCAACAAATTTTCTAGTAGGTACTTATCCTAAAAATACACTGCTAATATTTCTAAATGACCGAAGCACTAGGTTAGTCACCGTGGCATTATATGTAATAGCAAAAGATTGGAAATAATTCAAATCCCCATCAATAGAAGTTCAGTTAATAGACTATAACATATCCACACAAAGAAATTCTAGGAAACTGTTTAAAAGCACTGAAGAAAAAAACCTTATGCATCATATGGGGTGATTGCCAAGATTAGGTTTTTAAGTGAAAAAAGCAAGGTATAGAACAATATAAGGAGGGGTGCCTGGGTGGCTCAGTGGGTTAAGCCTCTGCCTTCGGCTCAGGTCATGGTCTCAAGGTCCTGGGATCGAGCCCAGCATCAGGCTTTCTGATCAGCTGGGAGCCTGCTTCCCTCCTCTCTGCCTGCCTCTGTCTACTTGTGATCTCTCTCTCTGTCAAATAAATAAATAGAATCTTAAAAAAAAAAAACAATATAAGGAATGTGTTATGTCTCATGTCACAAAGATAGAATGGTGTCGTAAGAATATATTTAAATACATACTTGCTTAGATATTAAAAATAAAGAACAGAATGATTAGAGTAAGAATTAAGAAAAGCTGTTATCTGTATGAGGAAGGGAAAAAGTGAGACTGGTTTAGAAGGCATGTCTAAGTCAGTTCAGACAACCATAATGAAATGCCATGAACTGGGTTGCTTACACACAACAGAATTACATTTCTCACACATCTGGAGGCTGTGGTCTGCACCAGGGCACCAGTGTGGTGCGGTTCTGGTGAGAGCTCGCACAGGCTGCAGACTGCTGACTTCCGCTGGTATCCTCATGTGACAGAAAGGGGGTTATCAGGGTAACACTGGCCCCACAGACTGAATTGGAAAATATTCTCTTCTCTTAATTTTCTGGAAGCATTTGTGTAGAATTATTATTATTTCTTCCTGAAATGTTTAGTAGAATTCACCAGTGAAGCCTGAAGTTTTCCTTGTGGGAATGACCTTATTTTAACTATATTTCCATTGCTTTAATAGTCATGGCAATAATTAGATTCTCTGTTTTTTCTTGACTAAGCTTTGTTACTTTGGTAGTTCATGGAATTTTCCCATTTCCTATAAGTTGTCAAAGTTATTGGCAAAATATTTTTCAAAATAACCCTTATCATTTTAATTTCTAAGGTGATGTCTCCTCTCTCATTCCCAATATTGGTAATTTGTCTGTGGTCTTTTTTTCCCCCTGATAAATCTGGTGAGAAGTCTGTCAACATGATTAATCTTCTCAAAGAACCAACATGAGATTTCATTTATTTTTATGTATATTTTGTGTTTTCTATTTTGTTGATTTCTGTTTGGATCTTTATCATTTCCTTTCTTCAACTTACTCTTACTTTGTTTTAATTTGGTTCCTTTTTTTAGTTTCTGAAGGTGGAAGCTGGGTTCACTGTTTGAATCTTTCTTTTTTTTTGCAATTAATGTGTTATAAATTTCCTTTAAGCACTGTTCTACTGGCATTCCACAAATTCTCCTATGTTGCTTATTTTCATTCGAAGTATTTTTATTTTTTATTCATTTATTTATTTATGTATTTATTTTATTTGACAGAGAGAGATCGCAAGTAGGCAGAGAGACAGGCAGGGGTTGGGGGGGAGCAGGCTTCCTGGTGAGCAGATATCCCAATGTGAGGCTCTATCCCAGGACCCTGAGATCATGACCTGAGCCGAAGGCAGAGGCTTTAGCCCACTGAGCCACCCAGGTGCCCAGTTCAAAGTATTTTTAAATGCCTTTTTTATTTTCCCCTTGATTCTTTCCACAGTTTGGCGACCGTGGCCATTGCTGCTATAAACATTGGGGTACAGATGGCCCTTCTTTTCACTAAATCTGTATCTTTGGGGTAAATACCCAGTAGTGCAATTGCAGGGTCATAGGGAAGCTCTATTGTTAATTTCTTGAGGAATCTCCACACTGTTCTCCAAAGAGGCTGCACCAACTTGCATTCCCACCAATAGTGTAAGAAGGTTCCGCTTTCTCCACATCCTCTCCAAAACAAGTTGCTTCCTGTCTTGTTAATTTTGGCCATTCTAACTGGTATAAGGTGGTATCTCAATGTGGTTTTAATTTGAATCTCCCTGATGGCTAGTGATGATGAACATTTTTTCATGTGTCTGATAGCCATTTGTAGTGTCTGTTCATATCTTCTGCCCATTTTTTGATATGATTGTCTGTTTTGTGTGTGTTGAGTTTGAGGAGTTCTTTATAGATTCTGGATATCAACCTTTTGTCTGTACTGTCATTTGCAAATATCTTCTCCCATTCCGTGGGTTGCCTCTCTGTTTTTTTGACTGTTTCCTTTGTCGGGCAGAAGCTTTTGATCTTGATGAAGTCCCAAAAGTTCATCTTCGCTTTTGTTTCCCTTTGATTCGTGAGTTCCTTAGAAATGTATTATTTAGTTCATGTACATTCTGGGATTTCCAGAGATCTTACTATTATTCATTACCAATTTAATCTCATACTATCACGCAATTCTCTGGAATCTCTCAACTCTTTGAAAGCAGCATCACAGGGAGAAGACAAATTCATTTTATGGAAATCCACCAGTGCTGGGGGATTGGGGGGTGGAGGAAAGAAGCTGGAAGAGCTAATTCAGGCTGGTCTATATCCACCTCTTTTCAAGAGTTTGTCATCCGAACATTTTGGTCCTATCCTGATATTATGCTGTGGACACCAGGCAATCTGGGCTACTGCTTCTGATGTATGGCAATGGGGCAAGTGACAGTCTTTTTTGCAATTTAGCATATAGACAAGAGCACAAGTTAAAATCTACCCCTTCCCCCAAAACCTCTTACAGTGTTTGTGGGAACACAAACTGGTGAAGCCACTCGGGAAAACAATATGGAGTTTCCTCAAAAAGTTAAAAATAGAACTACCCTACAACCCAGCAATTTCACTACTGGGCATTTACCTAAAGGATACAAAATAATGATTCAAAGGGGTACATGCACCCCAATGTTTATAGCAGCATTATCAACAATAGCCAAACCATGGAAAGACCCCAAAAGTCATTGACTGACAAATGGAAAAAGAAAAAGAAGTTGTTACATATATATATGTGTAACAGCTTCCATATATATTTTTATATATATATATATATATATATATATATATTATAAAAATTCAGTCAGAGAAAGACAAATACCATGTTATTTCCCACATATGTGGAATTTAAGAAACAAAACAAATGAACATGGATGGTGCGGGGGGTGGTAGGGAGAGAGAAACTGAGTCTTAACTCAGAGAACAAACTGATGGTCACCAGAGGGGAGGTAGATGAGGAATGAGTGAAATAGATGTTGGGAATGAAGAAGGACACTTGTGATGAGCACTGGGTGTTGTATGGACATGTTCAATCACTAAATTCTACCCCTGAAATTAATATGACGCTGTATATTAACTAACTGGAATGTAAATAAAAACCTGAAGAATAAAGAAGGAAAATCTATCCCCCTGCCCCGCCATCTCCTACCCACCTTCTTTAAAGCCAGCTGCCCTCGACGGCTACACACACCAGATCTTAAAAGTCTCTAACTTCCTCAGTGGTGTCTCATGTTTTTATATTAATTTCTCAGACCTATGTTTCTCCTTCCCAGTGTGAACTTTAGACGATGGAGCTAGCAGCCCCTCTAGTTCACCATGTTATTTAAAAAAATATATATATGTATAGCCCGTGGCATGTGAGATTCATGCACATATCCAGCAAATATTTATACAATGTTTACTATGTTCCCAGCCCTGTTCTGTGTGCTGAGGATAACAGAAGTGAACAAAACAGACTAAAGTCCCTCTCCTCGAGGGATTACACTAGTGGGGACGGACAGAAAATAAACAAGTAAAATCTGGTGCATGTCAGTTGGTGATAAGTGATGTGGAAGCTAGGTAAAGGGGTACAGCTTAAAATAGGTCAGTCAAAGGAGACATCATCCAGCAAATGATAACGAGTTGAAGTCCAGGTTGGTGATGGAGTGAGCCCCACATATCCGAGGGCAGTTTTCTAAGCAAGAAGAATCACAAGGGCAAAGTTCTGACCAGGAAATGAATTGGTAACTTGAAGAACAGTGAAGAAACAGGTCATCGTGCCTGAGCAAAAAGACCCAATGGAAAAGGGGAAGGAGAAGATCAGAAAGGTATCACCACGTACCGTCAGTGCGCAGACTTTGCATTTTACTCTGAGTGAAATAGGAGAACACTAGAGGTTTTAAGCGGAAAAGTGGTATAATATACTTAGGTGTAAAGGATCATTTCAATTACTATGTTGAGACCAGAGCTGGGAGTGGGTCAAGGGTACTTGAGAGAAGAGCAATTAGGAAGCTATTGCAAGAATCCATGTGTGGTATTATTGTGGCTTATACGAGGGTCTGGAGAAAGTCTAATTCTGCATATACTCTGAAGGTAGAACCAACAGGCTTTGCTACAGGTTTTGCTGTAGGGGTGATATGGAAAAAGAAATCATAGATGACTCTAAGTGGTTTCTAGCTTGAGCAAAAAGAAGAATGGACAAGATAGAAGGAGACACAAATTTGGGACGACATAGAGTTCAGTCTAGAATGTGTTATGTTTGAATTGTCTCTTCATTATCATCATGAAGATGCCAGGGAGAAAGTGACACATGAGCCTGGAAAGAAAGGAAGAAATCGGGTGCCTGGGTGGCTCAGTGGGTTAAGTTTCTGCCTTCGGCTCAGGTCATGATCCCAGGGTCCTGGGATGGAGCCTCTCATTGGGCTTTCTGCTCAGTAGGGAGCCTGCTTCCCCCTTTCTCTCTCTGCCTGCCTCTCTGCCTAGTTGTGATTTCTCTCTCTGTCAAAAAAATAAATAAAATCTTTTAAAAAAAGAAAGGAAGAAATCCAGGGTGGGGATATAAATATGTGTTGTCAACATCAAGATGGTATTATTGCACTAAGTCCAGATGAGATTGCCCAGAGAGGGAATTTAATCAGGAGAGTTGCTCTGGGGCACTCCAACATTTAGAGGTCGAAGAGTTGCAGAAAATGTAGTGAAGACCAAGGAGATGCAGCCAATAAGACCAGAAGAAAATACGGATGCCAAGTAGGTAAATGTTTCAAGGATAAAGGAGTGATTAAGTATGTCAAATTGTGCTGGGAGAAACCAGGTGAGCTAAGGGCTAAGAACTGACTGCTGCATTTTGCAGCATGGAATTCTTCGTAACCTTGACTATGCACATTTCTACTTTATGGTTTGCCCAACTTGTTTTTCCAACGAAACAGAAATGCTCTAAAATTTCCGCTTGCTATTGTATTTGTGATACTTTGTCCTTGTGTTTCCAATCATTTTTTTCTTTATATATGTCAATGAAATGTCATTTGGCTCATAAATTTTCCTAAGAATTTTATCTTCATTGAACTTTCCTCTTAATAATAAAAAAAAATTTCCTGTTTAAAGCTTTTCTTTGAATTCTACTTTTCTTTGAATTCTATCTTATTGTGAACTCTGAGTTAATACCTTTTAGAACTACACCAAAATCAGACAAGGTCCACAGATGTTACAACAGAATTAGAAGAAGAGTGTAAAGTACAAAGCAATTGAGTAAGAACTGAAAACTCATTTTATTGTTCTAGAGCAATTGTTTTTTCTTGGAGAAGAAGCCAAAGCATGAATGTAATTTTTAGATTTCTATTCAGAGCTGCTATGATAAGCAGCCTCCCTGCTGATGGGCCAATCTTCTTGCACCACTTACTGATCTTGACCCTCTGCTTCCCACCACAACCCCACCCCCGCCTCTGACCAGTACTCCTCATCCTCTGTATCTCATGAGTTATCTTGCTACAAGCTAACCATGGTGACTCTTCTCTGCTTAGACATCACTTCGGTTGGACTAAAACTCGTGAGAATCTTCTCAGTCCTATAGTTCATGTATCTTGCTTCATCTTCTGGATCTATACCCTTCTTACCCACCCAGTACTGTCCTAGAACCATTCATTGTGTTTTGTCCTAGGCTATGTTTTCCTCTCTAAAATATTGGACTTCTTCTTTACATTAACTGATGAAGGCTCACTCATCTTCCAAGACTCTTCTTAAAAGTCTGCCTGTCTCAGTGTGAACCTTTCCTCAGGCAGAATTAGACTCTTCTACCATTGATTTGTCCCACAATTTGTTGCCATCTCTATGGTGACCATAATCTTGTTGCATTGCTATTAGTTGCTTCCTTCTCTGCTGGAGCACCTGGAGGACGGTGATCGCACCCAGAACAGGACCTGATACCCCATGAGTGCTTAGTATATACTTGTGAACTAAGAAAAATCAACTGCTAAATATATTAATAATATTTAATCAAGACAACTGCAATAAAAACTTCTATTTTAGTCTGTGAATAGACAACTGAAAAAGATTGAAAAAAAAAGTAGAGGTTAAATTTTAAGTAATATCATTCCTGATGGATCCCATAAAATCATAACACTTTCTTTTTTCATCTCCAGTGTTTCTGTTTAAATACATAAGTGGTCATTTAATGAACAAAGTGCCCTGGTATCAAAGAAACTTGAACTTTTTTTTTTTTTTTTTTTTTTTTTTTAGTGCACCAGGGAATCTAACCTTGAGGGTTGTAAGTCTACCCTTGAGTGCCTTTAATCTCCCACAACAACCAAGACCCAATGCTTACTTATCGGAATCTGCTTCAGATAATGGTATACACAACTATTTTTAAAAGCCATCTATAAATTTCCATAAATAAGCACACTAGGAAAAAGGAAATATTTGGAGATACTTTATTTATATGATAGAGAAATCTCACATGAAAGTCTTGATCATTTCATTAATTCACAAAAAGGACTATCTCAGTTAAAATTAAAGGAAAAGATTCACACCAAGCCATAAGGACTTATTTTGTCTCCTTTTCTTCCCCCTGTAATATGAACAAAAATATGTTAAATTCTAACTCAATAAATGGGTGCAGAAGGTAACTGGTTCTATTATTTTACATCAGAGAAATACTAAATAGAAGGGAAGGTCTTCTGATGGCATTCTCTGAAAACTTAGAAACAACCCAAGAGAATTTTGAGGTTGTTGAATCACTGATTTACCATTATGGATGCAACTTTGCTCTGGTGTTTTTAACATAAACTTTTTGTTGAATAGCATTTATATTTAAGAAAAGAATTTAACAGTGGGTCTTAGGACATATTTCACTATGGACCAATATTTTGGGAGAATGCTCACTCTATTTATCCTTGTCTGAACTTTTTGTTACCTGAAGTAATTTAAACTCCCAAAGCAGCACGAGTCTTTGAAATCAGTTTTGGACCCTGAGAATTAAAAACGAATAAAAGTCATCACACAAAGAGATGAAGGACTGTGTCAGGTATACAGGTAACTCTCCATTATCCAGAAGTGAATTCAAGTACATCTCTGATGCCAACAAGCTGGGACAATGGAAGTCAGAGAAAAAAAAAAAAAAAATCCACCCATACTACAGCAGAGAGAGTTTGTTCTAACAATGCCACTCTCCAAATTGTGACCAGTCGTCACCACAGCCCTCACCTTCCTCCACTAGTCAGTCATAGAAATTGGAAGGTTTGCAGACAAAGTACAGTCACCACGAGTTAACAGTCTCTATACCTACGTGAATGTCTTCTCTCGTCAAGGGACATTTATCCGAAATGGTTTACATCAAACCTCTTTTACCAGTTTTGTCTTATCTGATTTAGTTACCTGTGTTCCATCCCCTTCTACTAAAAACACAGCCACACTGGTAAATGTACACTTGGCAAAAAACGCAGAATCACAGGATATCTTTTAAAATTATAAAGATGCTGCACCCCTAGGTGGCTTAGTGGTTTAAGTGTCTGCCTTCAGCTCAGGTCATGAGTCAGGGTCCTGGGATCAAGCCCCCATTGGTGGGGGGGAAGGGTGTCCCTGCTCAGTGGAGAGCCGGCTTCTCCCTCTCCCTCTGCAGCTCCCCCTGCTTGTGAGCACTTTCTCTCAAATAAATAAATAAAATCTTTTTAAAAATTAAATAAAATTATAATGATGCTATATTCAAATATATTTAATAATATAAACTAAATGTAACCAATTACAAATCCAGTTAAAATTGCTAAATGATAAGCTTAAGATAATTCCTAATCACTAGTCTGTTGGAATACCAAGGCATACTCCTAAATGAGTTCAAAATGTTTTTTATAAAAAAATTTCCCCAATATCTTGTTTGCACAATTATTTTGCTATTAAATCCTTTTAATCCATTTAGCTGAATTGATCAGTTTTAGGCCAGAGACTCTCTAAATTATCATCAGTTAATTATATGCTCACTTTATAGTTTCCTTTACCAGGAAACAAATCAAACTTACTAATTCTCTTAACATATTTGAAAATTACACTTCTTCCTAATATTTAGTGAGAAAATTGGGATTATTTCTTACATAGCACAAAATCCTTCAATATACTTCTTAATAAATTAAAATCCTCTGGCATTATTTTCAAGGTCTAGATTAGTGAACTATTCTGTTCATTATGTATTACAGAAAACACACTAACAAGGATTTCAAGTGTGAAAATGAACGGCACATACCTCATCCTCAAAGCAGGCATCCTGCTCTTGGCCTTGGCAGCACTTTTCCAGTAGAGCAGAGAAATCTGCAATGACAGCCTCAAGCTGTTCTTCTGTTATTTGTGGCTTTTGCTTCACAAGGTTAATGAGAAATCTATAATTTAAACAAAAGAGAAATCTGTTATGCAAAGGTACTTTTCTAAAGCCTTCCTAGTGCAAGGAAATTTTCCTAGTGCAAATTTTCCTAGTGGAAAATTTTTAGAGCCCTTGTGACCCTTCACCACAAACCCTCATTCCATCAACCCCTACCAGACTTACAAGTTATACTATGTCCAATGCCTTCATCAGAAAGACGGAGGCTAGAAATAAGCAGGTGCTCCACTGCTCTGGGTTTGTGCAGATTGTGGGTGAAACATGATCTCATAGTTGTACCATACTTAGGTGTAGTAAGACATGGTCTTTTTCTTACTTGTCTCCTTTCCAGTTCTCCACTCTAAAGTACATCTCGTCTATACTCAAAAGCCCAGATCTCCAAACTCCTGCCATCCATAATTATCACACCCTTAACTGAGCATTGGCTCCACCAAACACCTACACTACTCAATTAGCAACACCTTCATGTGGGAATTAATGTTGACCAGGGAATAGGGAAGACTTGTCAGAGGAGGCAGCATTCTTACCGTCCCTTGGAACATGACATAGGCTGTGACAGCAGAAAAGGGAAGAAGAAGATCTCCGAAATGAAGGGAGAGCAAGTGAGTATTAAATGTATGGGAATTGGAGAACATAAGTTGCATTGACTTGGATTACCATCACCATTACAGAATGCCCCCCACAACGAACTGAAATGTGCATTCCATCTCACAATACCCATACTTCATGGTTGAATCAAATATTATGCTTATTCTCTTCAAAAAGTAAACAGAGTAGAAAAAAAAAAAAGAGTCAATGGTGTTTTTCCAGTGTTTTGGAATGGAAGTACCCAAACTTACTGCCAAGACATATCCTAATCTCCAAAATAGATTGCCTGCTTTCCCTCAGTCCCAACACATAACACAACAAGAGTTACAATGGAGACTATTTTTACAAACAAAAAATTGTCTGCCCTTGTGAATTTTTCCAGATCTATGTTCCAAGGAGGCTGTGAAGACACTGAAACAGAACTATTTTAAAAGCCACCTTCAGTGTTTTGAGGCAATAATGTTCTCCTAAGAAGCCCAAGATTGTCGGGTGTGTAGGATAGAAATCTCAACTACTATTTCATGTCATTGGTCTGCTCCATGCTAGCAAACGATGATTTCTTACTGTTGCTTCATTGTTTGCAGTGCCACACCCTGAGCCTGGCACAGATCCTTATGGAAGATGAACTTATCGGCAGAGAAGGGTGAAGGGGTGTATGTTCCGTCCACCACTAAGCTGCTGAAACACGGCCTCCTGTTGGCGTATGAAGAAGTGCAGCACTGGCCGACACCAGGGTTTACAGGAGTCTCCTCATGCCTGATGCACAATTGTCCAATAATCAGATCAGCCTGGTTGGGAGAATGTGAAAGAAGACAGCAAGGCGATTCAACGTTAGCCACTAAGTGACTCAGGTTTCCAGAGAAGCACTGCAATTTTTAATGCCCAGTAATATATAATTAATATTACAGAAAAATTTGTTATCTATGGAGGGTCATGTGTTGCCACATTGCGGATTCATTTTTACCCGTCTGTTTGGTATCAACCTCACCATTCAGAGGCAGGTATTCCCAAGGTAACATTGGAGATAGCCCTTTCACATAGTTGTGGGCTGTTTGAAATGCATTTCCAATTACGTACCTACTTCCAAAGGGGAAACAATTATCTGCCCTAACCCAAGAAATCAATACATGGCTTAAATTTTTCATGTATATCTAGCTGAGCGTTCCGTCTTATTTTTGGGATCCAGAGACTTGCTTTCTGAAGGAAAGAATTGAGCAAGCCTGTCCGCATACATACATATATACCCACATGCACGCATATGGCTAATATATAATCTTAACTGAAAAAACATAAGTCTGGGGTGCTGGGTGGCTCAGTCAGTTAAGTGTCTGACTCTTGATTTTGGCTCAGGTCATGATCTCAGGGTCATGGGATCATCCTGGATTCTGTGATCAGTGGGGAGTCTCTTTTGAAGATTCTGTCTCTCCCTCTCCACCTGCCCCTTTAATGCCTTCGCAAGCACACTCACTGTCTCTCTCAAATAAATAAATAAATCTTAAAAAAAAAAAAAAAAGAAGAAGAAGGAAAAGAAAAGAAAGAAGGCTAAAGTGTGTTTGTGTGTGTGTGTCTTTTAGGGCTTTCCTAATGTAGACTCCTCCTACCTTCCACACTTCAGAGATATTTCTTAAACACCTAGCAATAACTCGCAATAACTCGTATAACGCAAGATGTTTTGTGTGCGCACTGTGTTTCGGGCCAGTGCTGAACGAGTTACAAGGATTACCTCATTTAAGACAGTCATCCTATGTGGGTGGTACAATTCTTATTCCTAAATGTCAGCTGAAAAAGCTCAAGCCTAGAGATAAAACTCGCCTTCCAGAGTGACACTACTAACAAGTGGTGCAAGTGGGAAGCGGGTGTGGGCAGGAGGCTTCCAGAACCGACACTTCTGGTCGGTTACAACATCCTGTGTCCCTGCAGCCTCTCAACGTGTGGAATTCAATAAATGATAAAGAAGGTGCTGAATCACAGGGATC
Source organism: Mustela erminea (assembly GCF_009829155.1). Taxonomy (NCBI): domain Eukaryota; kingdom Metazoa; phylum Chordata; class Mammalia; order Carnivora; family Mustelidae; genus Mustela; species Mustela erminea. The sequence continues at coordinate 156,752,329 of NC_045615.1, read as the reverse complement.
TTTTTACTCCTAACTTTTGGTGGAAAATTCCGAGACATGATGACTAGCTAATTCCTAGTAATTCAAGTAGTTCCTCACCATCAGAAAGAGGAAAAGGGCAACAATAAATGTACAATCGGATTCGCAATTGTGATTTTAAGGGAAAAAATAATGAAAGAAAATTCAGCCTATAATCTTATGTATGACTCCAGTGACACTAGAAAGTCATGCTACTATTCAGAAGGACTTACCCTGTTCTATACTCTTTCCCTTGTTAAGGGGTGGGGGGAATATCCCTAATGTAATAAGATGATATTACAAAAGGCAAACATATAGGTATGGCTGAAAATAAAGTGACTAATTTTCATCTCTCAGAAGTGAAGCTTTCATTTTTTTAACCCAATTCACATTTTTTTCACTGTGTCCATTAGACCGAACTCAGTGCTCATGGGTGCAAAGCGGCGTAACTGAGATACATGTGTGAACTAGATGTAAGGGGATAATAGCACGGCAGCAGCAGAGGTGTATGAGACCGGCAAGGAAACTCTAAAGAAGGTATGGCCTTGGGTGCTGCAGCTTGGGCTATGGAAAAACGTGCATATGCAACCAAATATCAGACCCACCATTTCCTACCTGGGAGAGCTTGTCCTAACATAACTTCTTTGAGCCTCATTGTCTTTATCTATAAAGTGAAGATGGTAATGGGGCATATAAAAAGGGAGTATTATAATCATTAAATGAGATAATACTTTAAAAAAAAAAACAAGTACAGTATGGGTCTTTAGTGTAATCCTGAAAAATTTCTATGTTATTAGGGTGAAGTAACGGTCTCCATGTTGGTTTAGGAAAGGTGTCAGTGAGAGGCAGGGCCTCAAGGTGTAGGGGAGTTTGAAATCCAGTAGACTCTCCTTGGCTTTCCTTTTCCCCTTCTTAGTCGTCTTCTTTTTCTTAACAGTAGAGTATTTAGTGAACCAAAAGAAGAAATCACAAACTGGATGACGTGTTGGTTATTCTGTCTTTCTCGTCCATAAAGCTTGCTAGAACAGTGTTGGATACACTGGCTGCACGCCCACCGGCCATTCTAGAGGGACAGGAAGGCTGGCCACACACCTGCTGTTCAGAGCTGAGTGCACAGCCTCTCCAGCTGAACGAGTTGAACTAGTGTGGTAAAGCCATCTCCACAGCCGTTTTTACCATTTCCTCTAAGTGGGAATCACGAGACTGTTTCAAGCCAAATGGGGCAGAAACACAACGGGACTAAACAAAACACTCACCGCTCCTTCGCCACAAGCCAACTGTTTGTCCTCACTGAGTTGGCAACAAGTAGCTGCTGCCGTTGCCATTTTCCTGGTAAAGGCCATCAGCTCAGGTGGGGTCAGCTGAGGGGCCTTCTTTGTGTATGCAACAAGAAACCTGGAAGAAGCATTTTTCACCAAATCCTGAGTCATTCGTGAGTTTGGGGGCTCCTCACTCCTCCAACACCCTTTTTGGTATCAGCAGCCCTGAAATCAGCTCATTTGTTTTATGCACATGACACTAAAACCACCTTTCAAGATGCATTTACTCTGACCACCACCACGGCACTTCTTTTCTATCAACATATCACAATGTGAAAACAGACTCGGGATGGTAGGCTGACTTCCACTGCCTACGTCAAAGCTTCAGTGATTTTAATTTTGATCTACTCCTTGTTTCAACCATGGCAGACTCCAAAAATCTGCACAGCTGGGGGAAGCCAAAGCCAGTACCGAAGGTCATTCACAAGTCACCCTTCTTCCTTCCTCCAAGAGCGAAATGGGGAGGCCCACCTCGTCCCAAGGGAAACTGGGGGGTCAGAGTACACCGATTTTCAATCTGAAAAGGGGCCTGAAATTAGACTAGTGTTGGGTGACTAATCAGGTTGGTGTTTCCCTCACTAGCTCATCGTTTTAAATCACGAAAAATACTGTCTAAAAAAACTTACGCATTTTGTAAGTAATATTCTCCTAGTTTCTGGAAGAGGCCACAGCTTCTCTTTGCCAGTGCTTGGCTTTCTTGGATATATTTCTCTAATTCTTCTTCCTGAAAATACCAGCATTATTACATACTTTTTTTCTCTTCCTGGACACAAAACGTCGTATGTAAAAATGAATCGATAACATATTATTTTATTATGACACCAACCTTAGAAAAAAGTAATTTTAGACATTTTTTAAATACTAAAGATAACGAAGTATGAATTGGGAGAATTAAAACAAATGGACTTTGGGGAGATTAAAACTTTGGGAATCACACAGAATTCAATCTTTGGATAAAGGACTACAGCTCTTTCTGTACAAATTCCTGCTTTTCTGGAACTGTTCAACAATAAATATTAATTTTATTCTGTGTGTCAAGGAAATTTTGGTTACCATTTTTACTTCTAAAGTAGACCACTAGTTGTTTACTACTATTTAATAACTACTTAATATCTAGATGACTACTAAATAGAACAGCTAGCTACTAGTTAATACTTAGATGCTTTCAAACAAAAAGCATTTTTGATGGGTAACCTCCATGAAGTTTTTCAGACTCTCCTTAAAGCTAGAGCAATTTACCCCTTTATCCCGGCAGTCAAGAGGGTTTTCAGACTGGGAGCACTTCTCCAATAATTCCTGGTATCCTTTAGCAACTCTTAGAATAACTGGGACAGCAAGTTTCGTATGTCTTCTCGAATATTCATAAGTAAATCTGAAATACGTGTGAAAAATATCCTGTTACTGGAATTATGAGACTTTATTCCCGTGTTATAGGGAATGCAAAAGTGAAAATTCAAATACATAAACCTGGAAGTCAAATTATGACTTGTACTATACGCATGGTAAAACCATTAATACAAATAACAACCCCTCCAATTGTTCTAAAATGGTATTTTGTTTTCTTCTGCATTCTTCACCTGGGTTTTTCAATTATGAACTTCACAGTCATTCATTCAACAAATGTTTTTTCCAGCACCTACTCTATGTGTTTCTCCAGGCAATAAGGATTCAATAATGTATAAGATAAAATGCCTGACCTCTCAAAAGCATACCTTATAGGGAGACAAAAGCAATCTTTTCTTAAACAAGAAATTTCTTATACAAGAAATAGGTCATCAAACCCAGGCGATGATAAATCAGTGAAAAGAAATGAAAGAAGATATGATAGAGGGGAAAAGTGACTCCTGATTGACAGCATTGTTTAGGAAATGTCACTTTGGGCCTCTCTTTCGAAACAGAACCTGGGTGAGGGAAACCACATAAGGATCTGGGCGAAGATCATTCTCAGCTGAGAAAATTTCTACTGCAAAGAACCTTTCTAAGTGAAGAACAATTTCTGTTAAACAATTAGTGTTGGATGTGCAGGTGGGTCAATTTAAAGATAATTCTTGGATTTACTAATTGTATTTCCAAGTTATAGAAGTAAGTCATATTAATTCTGCCACCAATAAATAGTCAATGCAGCTTTCTTCAATCTGGACTTTGCTCTTGTGTGCGTAATTTTACGGAGCAGTGCAAACAATGTGTGGATGTCCAGTCTGAAAGCAACGATAGAGTGATATCCTTAGGGAATATTAAAAAGAAAATTGGGCCTTTTTTTCATTATTACATTAGAAGCAGACTCAAATTTATAAAGACCTTTGGTGATCATTAAGCATAATATCTTTAGAGTTGCACAAATCCCTCCTCTGATGGTGTCCATAGACACACACTGTACACTAAAGGACAGGTTTGCTTCCCTTAAAGGCAAATAGAATGGGAACACATCCTATCAGTTACAGTGATACAATCAACTACTATGCTGCAAGTGTCTCAACATATGTTTTGATTTTCTTACAAAAATAAAACATACATTAAATAAATAGCAAGTAAACTGTTCTAATGAAAGCCCTTCTACTATCACTGAGTTACACTTTGAGGGAAAGTTCTTAAAATATGCCCAATGAAAAAGCACATTCTTCACCATGAGCCCTTCTTATCACAAAACATTTATATCATATTTGGTAGCTCAGTGGTGGTCTTCATATGAATAATCCATACGAAGATGGATTCTGAATCAGAAGATGCTTCTGATGCCAGAGAAATTGATACAAAATAAAATATAACTTCAGCTAATTACAGCAACAGTGAAAGTTTCATCGGTATAGGATAGGTCCCATTTCCTTGTTCCCTACTTACCTGCTTAAATATATTTTGGCTCAGAACATTCTAGCATCAACCTCACGTACGAAGCTCAAAAACCATAGCCATCATTCCCCATTTCAGCCACACAGAGCTGTCAGCTACATCCTAATCTTTACTTATGTGAACATACATTTACAGAGTGCGTTACCTTGCCATGAAAAGATCTTTTTCCCTTGAAGAAAATTGGTTGAAATCTCTCTTTCCTAAAAACCTATTTAGATTTGGAGATAAGCCTTCAGGTTTGTCATCATTTTCTGCATGAATTATGCATTGGCCAAGTTCAAGTATGGGCAATTTGCAGCATTCTGCTATTTTGCTTGACAGAATATCTTGTTGAGAACATATGTAGGACATAATTTTTTCCTGTAATAGGAAAAATAAAGTATAAGTTTTAAAGGTTTATTCTTTAATGCAGGACCTCAGGGCCAGCTTTAGAAAGGAAGGAAAGGAGCCTGGGAGGGAGGAGAGAAAGGAGAGGTTTGGGGGGGGGGGGGGAAAGAAATAAGAAAGGGATAGAAAAAAGGCATTCTACCTTGTCTCCCATTTTAGTGCTTTTTCACCCTAGTTTGCCTTTCCTCACTCCTTTTCACCTAACCCTTTTTTTCCATTCTTCTTTTCATAGTTGTCAGCTAAAACCTATTTTATTGTATTAGGAAGACTTTTAAAACAAGAGAGAAATATCCTCTTCAAACTGAATGACAGGTACGTTGGTGTACATCTTCTATTCCTATTGAGATTTGCTACTGGACGACGTTTGCGGTCAACGTCCTAATAACACGGAGAGCAAACTTTACGCTTTTGCAACAGAATGATCTGCAGTGGCCCGCTGTGACCTCCAGAGGGCAGGCTATAGATAATGAAATGGCAGCTCATCTAGGCGGCCAGAATGAAGCAGAGCGGCCACGTAAACTGTCAGGGGACTAAAAATGCTATGTATTCTCAATAAGGACAATTAGAAAGCATTATTCAGTCATTAAAATCAATTTACATGCCATACTGAAATTAATTTTTCCATCTTAAGGAAAAGGGTGGTTATGAGCTCCAAAAATGGAAAAATAATTTTTAAGTGCCTATAGAGATTATAGTAAAACTGTCAACTAAAACCAAGAAAACTAACTTCAAACAAAAACAAAAGAGTTCTTTTTATGGTGCCTGCTATGCAGGTAGAAAATTCTAAGAAGAAAAATAAATGAAATCGGAAATCTGTCTTTGGGACTATTCCCCCGTTCCGCATACCAGGATCTCTGCCCAGGCTCGGACACCGTCCCCTTGGGACCTCTCACAGCCTCAGCTTCTGGATGCCTTCCAGGACTCTTTCAGCCAAACTGTGGAAGGACCAGCTGAAATAAGCATTTTATCCTCACATTTGATCTTTGGGAAACCATGTTCAAGCCCAGAATTTCAAGCCATTTGTATATCTAAGAGCAATGATTTTAAACTTTCTTGGAGAAGAAGGTGTCCCACCAGGGACTGGAGAGGGAGTAATCTGGGGATAGACAGGCCTCTGGCACAGTAGGTAAGAAGCCTAAGATTGGCCCAAAATAGATGAAAGCCTCACTGCTTACTTAGTTGGTGACCAACTATGGCATGCTCAAGGGTTCTGTGTTGGCGGGCTTGGGGCTTTGGTTTTTAATTCTCCTAGAGCCCTCTATCCATACTTCTCTTTGGCATGTTTAGCTTTGTACCTTGTAGAACATTTTCTTGTGTTCTTTTTGTTTCTTGTGCTCCCTTGCTGTATTCACAGAACAGATCTATCTATCTGGTGGACATAAAAGAGCCTCTTCCTGTGCCAGGCATCCTGCTCTCAGCCTGGTGGAGATAACAGTAAACAGAAGACAGCCCCTATGCGTCTCATCTCTACCAGACTAGAAACTCCCTGAGCGCGTGCCTTCCTAACAAGTGTTCGTCACAGCGTCTAGCACACAGAAAGGATTCAATATGTATTTTTCAAGTGAAATAGCAAGTGGATGGAAAAACAAATTTGTTGTGAATGAAGAGTCTGCCCCTCCCCCACCCCAAGATCCTGTGTGGAGTTTACAGTCTACCTCAGAAGGAGGAAGGAAGGCGCACTGATCAGCTCACGGGAGGAAAACATCGCTTACGTGAAGGTAGAAGATGGTTTCAGTGTCACTACCAAGACGTCTGTAACTTTCCTCAGCCCCCGGGTTACCCTACCCTGGGACCGGCTCAGCCAGCTTTCTCCCATCTAGAATGACAGTCAAGGAAGGAAGAGGAAGTGGAATCATCTCAGGAGGCAAGACCCTTTACCCCATCCTGCAGACATTCCAGCACGTTTCCTCTGCAACATTCCTCATGTATGTGGGCCACATCCAGGACCAGTTTCTGAATTTCAGTAAAATTCGCTTTGGAAAACTTTTGACTCAGTTTTGTAACGGTTCTAAAGGGGGGAAGGAGATGCAAGTCAATCCTGGTTATCTGCCAACATCAAATAACAGAGCGTTAGTGTAGCTGCTGCTCCCAAGAGAAAGAACTGAAGTGCTCTGGCTATCTCAAAAGAAAAGCTAAAGGGTTCTAAGTCCTGTCAATTCCAGCCCGATCTTTCCTGGCAATTGCTTTCTAAATTGACCTGTCCCCACAAGTAGTTTGGACATGATTCATTTGTCTTTAACACCTCTTCTGTGAATCTAGAGGAAATCTATCTTTCCACTGTTCATCCACGACGCTGGGTGTTTGGAGTTACCCTCGTGAGTTGGCAGGAAAAATACAAAAGGACAGACAATTAAAAAATAGAAAATTCCATGAGAATAACGATCATTTTTTACTTAGGAGAAAAAAAAATTGTGGGAATACAGGAAAGGGTGTATATGGGCAAATCGATGAACTGAGACAAGAAAGTACAGCAGACTCAACACCCAGACATGCCAACATGCCAAGCCACGTCGTGTGGCCCAAAAGGGACGTTAGAAGTAAAAAGTCTTGTAACTTCTACATATTTCCTTAAATTTTAAGAGATCTCTAGATGAAGGAAGAAACTGCAGTGTTGCTGCTTCTGACAAAGGTAGATTTTCTTTATGAATGAATAACATTTAAAGGTAATCACTTATGGATAGTGATTATAATATTTTAATTTATGTTTTATTAGTAAGATAAACTGAAAGCAATTTATGAATCAATTCATGAATCAATCTAATAGCATTGGAAGGTATTTAAAGCAACATCTGACCTATTCCAAGAAAAAAATTTCAATCTTGGAACTAACTCCATGACTACAAACCTTAATCTAGATCTCCGCTGTGTACAATATGCTTAAATGCATAATTTACCAAGCAAAGAAATAAATAAACTTTGAATGCATGGACTTAATACTCTTCCGTTGACATTTCAGATATTTTCCCCGACTAGAAATGTCTCATCATAAAAGTTGAAGCACTTGAAGCCAGTTATGTAGTATCAAATTTTCTAGTGGCCCCATTAAAAGGTAAAAAAGGAAACGGTTAAATCCATCTTAATAATATTTTTGACCCCACTATGTCAGAAATAATACCAGTTCAACCTACAATTTCATTCCTCTGTGGAAGCTAAAAAATAAAACAAATGAATAACAGAATCAGACCTACAAACATAGAGAACAAACTGACGGCTGCCAGAGAAGCGGGGCATGAACACGAGCAACTTGAGTGCAGGGAGCAGGAGACACGGGCTTCCACTTATGGGATGAAAAAGTCGTGGGAATAAAAGGCACAGCAGAAGGAGTCCAGTCAATGATATTGTGATAGCGTTGTCTGGTGGCAGAGGGTGGCAACACTTGTGAGTAGACCATAACTTATGGAGAAATTGAATCACTATGCTGTATACCTGAACTAATGTAACACTGCGTGTCAACTACATCAGAATCAAAAAATTCTTTAAAAAAATGTCAGTATGCAATTAGCATAAAAACCTATTAAGAAGATATTACATGTTCTCTTTCTCATGCTAAGTCTGTAAAATCTGGTATGTCTTTGCCACCTGGAGCACACACAGTTCCTTATTCACTGCGTGGGAGCTGAATTCAGGGAGCCGCAGCCGTGCCGTGTAGCGCAGCCTAGACCATTGCTGATTCTGATTCTGAAACACCTGATGTCAAAGTCTCAACTGTCAGCATACAGACAATCCAAGATCACTGGCCTAGCAGACAAATAGGTGTAAGGAAAATAAATCCCGATCAGGACCTAGAAAACTGGGTTCTGCTGACAGGCAGTGTGGCTTGAGTAAAGGGCTCTAATCTCCCTGGGTCCCAGTTTAGTTCATATGTAGAAATGAAGCAGCTGAACTAGATGATTAACTGTTTGGGTTTTTTGGGTTTTTTTTAATTCCTCTTTATCCTACAACAGAGATTGAATATGAGATAGAGGTCAATTAAGTAGGCTTTAACAAGTGTTAAGCAGTAAAGCAGGATTAGAAGGAGACTTATGGAGAAGGACACGTGCTATGCCCGGAGAGGTGGGTGGGGTTTGGAAGGGAGGTGGGACAGCATGGCAGTGGGGGCTAAAGTAGATGACTGTCATGTGAAGACATAGGGAAGGGATGCTTAGGCTGAGTTATCATAAGATCTCCTTTTTTTTCTGAGAAAGGGTAATTTTTCGGGTGCCTGGGTGGCTCAGCTCAAGTCATGATCCCAGGGTCTTGGGATCTAGCCCGCATCGGGCTCTCTGCTCAGCGGGGAGCCTGCTTCCTCCTCTTTCTCTGCCTGCCTCTCTGCTTACTTGTGATCTCTTTTATGTCAAATAAATAATTAAAATCTTTAAAAAAAAAAATAAAGTGTTAAGCAGCAAGTCCGTGGGTTAGCTTCCTTCCAATCCTGGGGTTTCATGATCCTAAGCCATGAGCTCTTATCAAAGGAACTTTCATTCTCTACCCCAGTGACAATGAGAAAAATGAGCTCAAACAGCAAAATAGTAGTTTTGCAGATCTCACCTTCTTCCCTAGATACAGCTTAAACTTACATGGCTCGGAAGGTTCGGGGTCCAAAATTTTTCATCACTGCACATATATGTTGATTTAACAAACTGCTGTCTCTTAATTCTTTTGTAATCAATGCTGTCTAGATACAGAAGAAACAAGATGTTAGGAAAGGATGTATTGTCGTTTACAGGTGCTGATAATTAGAAAAACAACCTATACAGGTAAACCATCAAACCATAAGAAATTTTTACTAAAATTTAAATGTGATACATTTTTATGGACCTTTCTTCATTCTTTCTTGTAGATTGGTTTATATACATCGAAGCCAGACAGATGAATTTAGAAGACCTTAAAAGACCTTAAAACAAGGACATTATAACTTTCTTGGGATAATGAGTGAACAACTGTACTTTTAAATGAATTGAAACCTGATAATTTCTTAAACATTTGTCGCAAAAAAAAAAAAAAAAAGTCACAGCCTGACATTCTGGGAATAGTCACAGTTCTTAGGAAGTTTTTCTTATTAGACTTCTGGTGGCAACTGATTAATTGTGGGTGTTATTCTAGCTCTCAAACTTAAGCTACTCGCTTCTCTAAACCTAAGTGTCCTTTGGTTAGATAATGATATTTACACCTCAGACTTGTCCTGGGGATCAAAAGAAATAATGAGTGATAAAGTATTTGTCATAGTTTTCTTTTTTCCTCTGTTCTTTTGTGCCTCCTTTTCTCTTCCTGCTGATTCTACCCAATCTTTTACCTCCTATTCCTCTCTCTTTCATTTATGTTACCAGCCATGCACACCCCTGTCTTCTTTTATCTCCAGCCCCCCAAACCCATGTCTTTTGTCTTGTAATAATTATTGGTCAAAAGAATGAATACAAAACAGCAAGTCCAGCTGTTTTAGCCCAAAGAACATCAGACTGCTGAAATATGCTTGATTCTAAAGATGGTATTGTGCATGCAAAGCATATTCCATTTTTAACTTTGTTTGGTTTTAATGAGTCATAGACAGATTAAAGTATTGCTTCAGATATCTGTACAAATAGAATACCTTTGTTTGGAAGCATTCTACTGCATTTTCAGCTTTGCAGCAAGCTGGAATTATTTTGCCATAGTGGCCAGCCAAAGAAAGAATCGTGGGTGCATACAGAAAGGGGTGCCTTCTTGCTATCTCATAGATGTACCTATGAAACAAAAAGATGCTGTAAGATTTGCAAACGTATATTTTTTTAAAAACTACTAGAACTGGACTACTCTGGAATTTGTTTAAAGAGTCAAAAAACAGTCATAATTTTTTCCATGTGCTGACAAAAATTTTACTTACTACAGATCCCCAGGGGGAGAAACACTCTGACCACCAATACTATATTTTATCATGAGAATCAAATAGGCAGAAATGCTGACTATAATTCCTATCAAGGTGTCCATTTCAATAAACACACTCACACATGTTTGGGGGGCAGGAAATCCAGACCACCACTAAGTAAAATAGAAAAATGGAGTCTTTTTCTCCTCATCAGTACAGAATGGAATCATCCACGGTGACAGTCTCCATAGCAGAGATGGTCTAAGGGCAGGCTCTCTAGTTCTCTGGCTCAGATGTATAAGACAGATGTGATGGAGAGTTCGATATAGGATTCCCCAGCAGAGAACCTGAGATCAAGTCCCTGCTTGGGAATGTACTAGCACTGTGCCCTCGGCCCTCAGTTCGAATTATCTTAACTTTCTAAACTTCGGTTTTCTCATCTGCAAAATGGGAGGAAGAAGGATGGGAGAGGACAGGAGACTTCAAAGGCAGGCCATGAGCATTAATCTGATCAGACATGCCGAGAACCCATGGTCCTATAACATCTTAACTGCTTGGTAATTGCTAGCCATGCTTCTGTACCTTAAACCTTCCTGGAGCTCTAAATTTTTTTATTTCCAGAAAATTTGGTAAACATGAAACACCAAATATTTGACTCCAGAAGGAGTCACTTTGTGTGGTACTAAAATATTCTTGGGTGAGCTAAAATCGAGAGATTAAATGGGTTTAAAAAAAAAAAAAAAAAAAAAGGTTCATCTCAAGATACTAAGGGAACAACTGGTGGGTCTGGTGCGTGGTCTCTACCACATCTACCAGGCGTGCTGTGGAAACAAAGTTGCACTGACAATGGCTCCCCTAATTGCCCAGGGCCTCGGCAAATGCAACACTCTTACCACTTCTCCATGGTTTAGAGTACTTCCATAAATTGCAGAAATATAGATTCTGCTTGATCCTGCTCTCCTACAGAAGTTTTCATCTACTTTTAAATGGGATCTTTACCTGTTCATGAACATATCCCTGCTTTCTTCATATGCTTTACAACTGGTGACAGGTTCTGGAACTTGGAGGGGCGGGATGGATGCTGGCGCCGCCTTTTTGTGTGCTAGTAAACAGTTCTGTCTCTCCTCGTCACTTTGGCTGCAGCAATCTGAAAGTCCGTATTTTTCAGAAATTTCCTTCTCATGGCAAATTTTTTCCAGAAACACAGACAGCTAGAAGAAAGATTGGAATTTTTTATTTGTTTCTTAAATGTATCTATTTTAAAGAGAGAGTGACAGAAAGAGCTCACGAGTGGGGGTCGGAGCCGAAGGAGAGGGAGAAGCACACTTCCTGGGAGATGGGGCTGAATGTGGGGCTGCATGAGGGGCTGGATGTGGGGCTGGACATGGGTTTGACATGGGGTTTGACGTGGGGTTCGAGCCCAGGACTCTGGGATCATGATCTGAGCCAAAGGCAGATGCTTAACTGACTGAGCCACCCAGGCGCCCCAAGAAAGGCTTGCTTTTAATGAAGGCAACTGAGTTTACCTTGAAATTCTGTAAAACACGTATTTCTAATTTCCCAGATCAGAACTACAGACTAAAAAAACAATTCCCTATACAAATCCCAATATGTTTAATTCCAACCTATGAGAAATTCCTTTCATGCCTTTTGGGAAATGGAATTTTAGTTTTCAACCTTGAGAAATACATATGACTCTTAGACAAAATTACTTTCTCTTAAAAAGAAAAAGGCCATACAATATTTTATTTCCCCCCCCCAAAAAATTGAAATAGTTCTTCCCTTTTATATTACAAGCAGTTTGCCTCCATGATGTCTATAAGCTTTTTAAAAAATACATAAACCACTTTTTTTGTTGCTTTAATTTTACCAAAATCAGATGATGGTGTCAAGAGTCTAAAGAATGCCTCTGGGAGGGAGGCTGGGTGGCTTAGTCTGTTAGGCAACTGCCTTTCTCTAAGGTCATGATTTTGGAGTCCTGGGATTAAGTCCCACATTGGGCTGCCTGCTTGGTGGGGAGTCTGCTTCTCCCTCTGACCCTCTTTTCCCTCTCTCTCATTCTCTCTCAAATAAATAAATAAAATCTTAAAAGAAACAAACAAACAAGAATGCCTCTGAGAAATACATGTTTCATTCTTCTCAGGAAATTTTTATTTGGCTTTTATTAACTGCTAAAATTTAAGGAACCTTAGAAATTTTAAGTAAGATTTTCAATTCCCAATCCACATAAAAATTATGCCTTTAAGTTTATAATGATAAATCACCAACCGGTAACATCACTGTGAACCTCTCATTGGATGTAAAGTTGCAATATGGAATGTGTTTTGCTTAATTCATATATATTTTTAGATTAGCAAGACAAGACAAAAAATAGAGATGCAAAACAAGGAGTTTTATTAAGTGATTAGTTTCAGAGTTGGAAAGTATTCTGTATCTTTTAAAGGGCATCTCCTCTGCAGTATTCCAGATATATTGACTTTTGGCCATTCATCAACCCCACCATGATAGAAAATTCTTTGGCCTTTTGTTCCATAAGTGGCTAACTCTAGTCATCATTAAGTACCTAGTTTTTCCCACTGAGATAACATAAACAATCATAACTATGATTTATTGATCTTCTACATTAAGAGATACTAAAAAAACTACTCATTGTTTAACTAAAATTAGAAGTTAATTGAGTTCCATATTTTGTTATTCTCGTTTGCTAATTCTGGCAACCTTCAGTATGTGCTCTGCTGCTCACAGAGTGTAACGCACCCACGAAGTGTGGCTGTCTGGAGCTCGATGACCTAGTTTAAATCCACCCTCTTGTCTCCCTTAAAAACGTCGCCTAACCTCTCTGTACTCAGCTTCCTCAACCAGAAGAATAGCATTTACCTGCTGGGATTATTTTAAAGATTTAATGAATTCATATTTGTAGGCGAAGTGGATACTCGACCAGTGAGCCCAGCAAGGGTCTCTCGGCTCACTGGCCTTCGACTGATTCATTCGGGCTATGCTTTAGGTCATAAACTATTTTTATTATGAATAGCTATGTCACACTGTCTAGAAGAATGCCTGTCACGTTGTGTGAGTAATAAAAACTAACTTCTACTATTATTACGTCTATTTTTATGACAACCCTGAAATGGAAGCTATTATTATTCTTTATTTTATAGATAAGGCAACTAAATCTCAGAGAAGTTAGGTAACATGTTCATGGTCACCGAGATACTGAAATTTCAGAACCTTAGCTCTTAGTCCCTGTGCTTCTCTTGTCTCTTTACAACAGGTACCCACTCTTTTCTGCCCTCTTTAGCAATTCACAGTTAATTCAACTCCTCCTTCATGTAACAGCTCCTCAAATATTTAAATGTGTTTCTCATTCCACCCCTGTGTCTGCTCCTCTGTCTGCTAAACTTTGGTCAAATATCATGGTGGGATTTTACTACTACTAGTAGTAGTAGTAGTATTGATATTAGTATTAGTATTATTAGTATTCACTCACCTGGCCTTCTAAACAACCTACAGGCTGCTCACTGCCAGTCGATTTCTCAATTACAGTCAGTGTATCTTTCACCATTTTGCTTACATCTTTGTAAGTGGCTTCTTGAACAAACTGAGCAAAAAATATGGTAGCTCTGAAACAAATTACGTAAGAATACTTAAGAAACAGAAATGTCGAGCTGCTTTTTCTCAAGAGTAGTTTTTGTTTTGGTTTTCTGTTAAGTGACCTGTGTAGGGGGTAACTTTTGCTAAACATTTATGTGAAATTAGGTTCTAGTCATCCAGAAAGAAATGTCCATCTCCTGGCTTCCTTGACCCCAAAATATACACATATCTATTAAAAAGTCAAAGTGGAATTGCAGGAGCACTGAGTGTTAGATGCAAACAATGAATCATAGGAACACTACATCAAAAACTAGTGATGTACTGTACGGTGACTAACATAATGCAATTTAAAAAAAATCAATGTGGAATTTCCATAATAGTGGTTCCTGCTTTTGTGGTCACCCACTGCAATGTACCTATAACTCAGGGCATCTATATTCTATAGTTCCTTTTAAACTTAAGCAAAGAATTTGTCATTAGACCTCTGCGTATAACTACTCAGTCTGATCAAGATCTGATCCAAGGTGGTGTTCCTAAATTGATTCAAATAATAGCTTTAACACGTTTCTGGGCGCAAGTAGTAGCAATAACATACTACTTCAAATTCCTTATTAGAAACTTCAGTAGTGTGGAATAGACAGCAAGCAAAAGAAAAACACACTCTCTACAAATAATAGAAAGTAGAACATTTTACCTCCTATTATCTGCTACTAAGATTTACATAGTATTCAGAATAGAGACTATTGTAATATCATCTCATTGGTATTCATTTATATATATATGGTAGTTACCACTGGTATAATACTCATCTTGAGTTGCTAGGATCCGATTTGATTTTTCCCAGGGAATTTCAAGGAATCAAGGTTACTATCTAAGGCGTGGGCCAACAGCTCAACCTCTTCAAAATCAATTTGATATTCAGTATAAGAAATGTCTTCAATTTCAAGGAATCAAGGTTACTATCTAAGGCGTGGGCCAACAGCTCAACCTCTTCAAAATCAATTTGATATTCAGTATAAGAAATGTCTTCAATTTGTTTTTATACTTTTTAGAACTCATAGGGCTATCCAGCTTCATTTAATTACCTCACTAAAATTATCATTGGTTCATATTTGAAGTGCATTTATATGAGCAAAACTTACAGGTCAACTAAATGCACCTCTGCAGAACATTGGGAAGAATCCAAGATGGAAGCTGAAAGGCAAGACAGACTCCATGAGAAATAGCGTTTTCACCCGCAAGCAGGAAAACGATTGTTATTTTGCAGAAATGTGTGTGTTTAAGTTAGAACGATACAATTTTGGAACAATTTAGAACTATACAATTTTGTATTTCAGTTAAAACTATACAATTTCAGAACAATGCAACTGAGATGACATCAAGGAGTATCTATCCAAACACCTTCATTTTTAACTTGAGAAAACTAGGAGACCAAGGAATGGCTAAGTTAATAAGAATAATTGATGATAGAGTTACCACTAAAATCCAGTTGTTTGGTTTCCAGTTGTTGACTGTCGTGTTCTAATCGGCTTGGAAATCAAAGGATTAAAAATACATTTCAGTCCTCCTTTTGAACATGGTTACACCATAGTTTGCTTGCCTATTTATATCACAGTCACACCATTTTTTCTTTAGTCTAATAATGGTCCATTTTTCTGAAGTGAAGAATTAAGATATTACTTACTTTATCAGTCTGAGGAGGTTTTATATGTGAAGGAACCAGAATTATAGCCTCATATATAAAGTTAGAGATATAATATAGATACATATATTTCAAAGTTAATGTGTATACCAATTAAATAAATAATATAATGTACAAAATATTAATTCCATGTGGACTATATAAGCCATTCAGAGGTAACGTTAAACACCACTGTGATTTTGTAAACCTCTTGTAAAGTCACAAGTTTATCATTCATTTAAAGATGTTCATCATTAAATATTTTTCCTCTGTGTGGAACAGTAAATATAAATAAATCATGACAAAGAATAAATGAAAAATTAAGAACTTTGGTATAGTGAAAAGACAAAAAAGAAAACACAAAATATCTTACCTATTCCATATGCATTTCTATGCACTGTTCTGGATTCAGAAAAATTTAGTAGGAAAATTAAAGGAATTGATACCACCCACTTCATGGTTGCTATTTTGTTGTTGGCAATGATGGGGGGAGTACGTTGAAAATAATGCTGTAATTCTTTTATACCCTTCTCAAGCAATGCCTGTTAATTAGTAATCTTTTGTTAGTGTAAGGGGATATCTGTTACTTTATTTCCTTAGGTTGCAAATGAGACAACTTGTCGATAATTAACAGCCCAGGGATTATTTGCATTTTATGTTCAAGGACACAGACTTCTTTTGGGAGGGAAAAAAGGGAGAAAAACTTGCAAATTCATCCTATTTTGCAAATATAACAAGTACTCTTCTCAATCTACAGCATATTTAAAGAAATATTTTTCCTAAATTGCACAATTATTAATTTCTTTCAAATTAAAAAGTTAGTGAAGCCTTAAAGACTCCAGACTTCCTATGAAATTCAACTAAATGCATTCATTCATTTAAAGAATATTCAGTGAATACCTGTCATATGCCAGGCACAGGACACTGTATTTGACCAACTCAAATTTCAATGAAGAATACATTGCTTGATTATTACGTTTAGCTCAAAAACCCTTTTCACCCGATTTTATGTCAGCAAGGTCCCATTTTTAGTATACTGTGTATGGCTTAACAGAAAACTTTTAGCACACACTCTGATGAACAAAGCCCTGTAATAATTTTGTTACAAAATAGTCTTGCATGTATATCTAAATGGAAGTGGATCAGTTGCACTGTTCATTCAGCAGCTCAAAATGACAATGTTAATACTAAGGAGCACTTACAAAAGCCGCCTGATTCTAGGAGTCTTTCCCTCCTGTCTGCTGTCAGGGCTCTTCATCTTAGCGGTACATTTAGAGAAACTTTTAAAATCTCTGTTGCCTAGACTACACCCCACACCAATTTAATCAGTACGTTTAGAGGTGAGACCTACACATCTGTATTTTCTAAAACTTCACAGATTATTCACTCTTCCAAAATTAAGATGACAAAAAAAAAATAATGAACTTCAGGTAAAATTAAATAATAAGGTGTCTTCGTTGAGTGCAGTAATGTGACGCCATCAACCTTTTGTGGAAGAATATTTAATGATATGGACCTAGGCTCATATTATGTCGCCAAATAAAAAAAAAAGCAGGAAAAAGATATCACATAATCCCATTTTTTGTAATTCTCCTGTCCTTTCCCCTGCTTCAAAAAAAGTGTAGAAGACAGAAATAGTAGATCACAAATTTCAACACTGGGTTTCTCTAAGTGGTAGAATTACAAGTGAATTTCTCTTTCTCACTCTTTCTTTCGAAACTTGTCCAATAAAAAGTTGATTATATAATTTAAAAATAAAGTTTCAAAAATTGAGTGTATTTCTTAAAAGTAAATTATATTGCATAAGTCAAAGAAAGACAAATACCACATGATTTCACTCATACGTGGAATTTAAGAAGCAAAACAAACAATCAAAAGGAAAATTAGAAGAAAGAGGCAAACCAAGAAACTGACTCTTAATTATAGACAACAAACTGATGGTCACCATTGGGAAGTGAGTGGGAAGATGGATAAAATAGTGCTTGAGAATTAAGGAGGGTACTTGTTCCACTGAGCACTGGGTGATGTGTGGAAGTGATGCATCACTAAATTGTACACTGAAACTAGTATTATACTGTATGTTAACTATCTGAAATTTAAATTAAAAAACTTTAAAAAATAAATTTTACTGCAATTCATTAGGGCAAACATGTAGGCAAAGGTTTATCAATGCCTTTTTATATAAACTTCTAGCACTTCCAGGAGCTACAATGATTTAACATAGCATGGGTAAGTTCTTCATTGCTGGTTAAGTAATTCCCATTCGTTTGATAGTTTTTGTTTATTTTCTGCTACACCTTGCCACCTTAGGTTTTTGTCTCCTAAGGAACATGCTGCCAGGAACAAACCATTTTCCTTCCTCTGTAGTGAGAGGTGTGGCTGACCTTGTCTGCCTACTTAAGTATGAATGGGTCACTACTCTCCCATTATCCAATGAAGAGGGCTCTTTACTCAAATATATGAAAGAAACAGCATTAATTATGAGGAACTGAACCCATTTTACGGATCAAACTGTAAACAGTGTTGCTGGGCAGGGGCAAAACATCCCAAAGCCTTTCACAGTGCCTGGTTCATAATCAACCCTTAATAACATTTACTGAGTGAATGCTGAATGTGTATGTTCAAAGACAGGAATTGAAGGTAGAGGAAGTGGTTGCATTTGGCAAATCTCAGATTCTATAAGCTCTGTTATCTTTGTGACTTGATGAACCATATTTCAAGTTTTATGCTAATATATATATATCGTCTGCAAGGCTGGACAATCTAATCTCCTCCTTCCAACAAAAGATTAGAGGGGTCATAGGCAAAACGCCTGGCAAGTAGTCGCATTTACTAAAGCGTGATTACTTCAATATACTAAATCGACACATAGACACACAGCTACAAATAATATGTACACATCAAGCCAAGATATACTCTACCAGCCACCCACTCATCAGGACTGACGAGACTAGAGCAGGGCTGACAACCTTGCTGTCAGTCCAGGTCCTATTTGAATCTTTCCTCTGATAATGAGCTGGTTTTGTGCCATCCTTCGATCTCCTTCCACACTTCTTTACGGAGCAGGTCGCTGCCATTCCCTGCCCTGGGATCAGAAAGGCAGTAAAGTGTCACTGTTAGATAAGCTAGGTCAGGCACCTGGTTTGAATTTTTTCCCTACCCCTTAGCCCAGCACGACTTCAGTGAGCTATCAAATTCTTCTGAGCTTTACTTTCGTCATCCATAAAATGAAGGTAATGATCATACCTCCTTCATGACTGATGAGAATTAAATAAATTAATGAGTGTACATGGCTCAGAATAGGGTCTTGGACCAAGTAGCACTTAATAAATGGAAGTTTTATGTATTCATTCAAAAAATTGAAGTCTGTATACCAGACACTGCTCTTTGATGGGAATCAGCAGAATTTCTCACTGGGTGTAAAGAGCAAGGACTCTTTCTGTTAGCCTGTTCCCTAGGAGATGAACCTAGGGTGGCCACATGTAGCAGAAAATGAATGGAAACCATCAAATGAATGGGAATTTTACTTGACAAGTAACAGACATCATCCCCGCTCTCACGGAGCTACACCTAGTAGGAGAGACGGACCATTATGTCAGCAATCACAACGAGGTGATGATACAGTGACGGACGGGGTGAAAAGAGGAACAGCTGACATTTTTCAGGGAGGTTAAGGAAGGCTTTGCAGAATAAGTAAACTCTCAGTGGAGACCAGTAGAAAAAAAAAAGGACGTGGGCCAAATAAAGGGAGGGAAGAATGTCCCAGACAAATGTAGAAAGCAGTGCAAAGGCCCAGGGGTAAGAGCATGGCATATTTAAGGAACTGGAAGAAATGCAATTTCAGTGAAATACAAAGGTTTAAAGATAGGGAAACTTACCCTGTAAAGGGAATTTCTGGCACAATTTGCAAGGTCCCATCTCAAAGACCTTTTAAATCAAGTTTACACCTCATCCCAAGGGAATGGCAGACAAAAGAGGGAACTGATAAAAATCACATTTGTGCTTTGCAACCATCTCTCTTGTTATAAAAGGGAACAAGTTCATGAAGGAGACTGCTTACGAAGCTTTTGCAATAAAGTGGTCCAGGAAGTAGCCTGGATAAGAGTAGTGCTAATGGAAAATGACAGTTGTGGGTAGAGTCCAGTGATATGAGTGAGACAAATCCACAGGGACTTACTTATTGAACAAACATTCAGTTTGGGATACACTGAGCTTAAGACAGAGTGGCCAGTTTACTCAAAAAAGTCAGGGTTTTGCCCTGTTGACTTAGTGTAATTATTAAGCAGAACACCTTGGTTTTGCATGTGGAAGTGTCTTTAAGACCTCCAGGTGGAGAAGTTGATGCGCAGGTGAATAGCACTCCTTGTCCTTTGGGACAAGATCAAGGCTGGAGACGGAGATTCAGGAATCATCAACTTGCAGACGTCGTTGCAGCCATGTGACTGGAGGAGAAAGAGAGATCACAGTGAAAAGAGGTACCCTGAGGAACACCAGATTTTAAGCGACAACAAGAAAGAAGAGCTTTGAACCACAGTTTGCCTACTAACTGCAAACAACCCTTGATCTATATGTGTAATGGATCAAAGTGTAGCCCTAAGTACACATTTCAGGTCAAACGCTTTTTCGTTGCTGACCCTGTTTAGTTTTTCATAAATCTACGAAAATGAAAATGCCCTAAAGTAACATAACATGGTAAAGTCGATTTTGGTATCAGACAGATTCTAATCTCGGCTGTGCCAGTTAATTATTTGTCATATAACAGTAGACAAATAATTTCTGATTCTTAGTTTTCTTATCTATATAATGAAATGATAATTTCTCCCCTGAATTTTTACATATAGATGAAATAATGTATTTAAAGTATCTGATACCTAAAGACATTTTTTTCAATAACAATAATTATTATCATGATTACACGGTTATTACGAGTATTAAGTATTAGATGGGCTCTTCATCGAAGCAGTTATGCTGTACATGTGGTTACTAGAAAAATGCCTTCCCCTCAGACAATACCAGACGCGTTATTCTTCTAGGATCTGTTTTGATCTTTGTTGGTTTGAGTGGGTAGTTGCTTGAAAATTTGTTTTTCTTCTTTTATCTTTTGTGTCACTTCCCCTCCTCATCGATGCCTATTAAACCTTTACCCATCCTTTAAGGTCTGTATCAAATAATTTTCCATGAATGTATACCTGATTGCTCCCTAACTGGAAAAGAATCCTCTTGGGGCACCTGGGTGGCTCCATCAGTTAAGCTCTGCCTTTGGCTCAGGTCATGATCCCAGGGTCCTGGGTTCGAGTCCCGTATCGGGCTCCCTACTCCATGAGGAGCCTGCTTATCCCTCTCCCACTCCCTCTGCTTGTGGTCCCTCTCTTTCTGTGTGTCTCTCTCTGTCAAATAAATAAAATCTTAAATAAATAAATAAATGATAAAATCTTAAAAAAAAAAAAACCCTCTCACCTTTGACAACTTCTAACCCCCTTTAGATTGTATTCACATGGGACTTCTTTGACCTACTATCATGTTTGTAAGCTTATGCGATTCTTCCCAGATAGTTGACTTCTTGGATTCAAGGACTCCTCTCTGTCACTCCTACAATGCTTAGCACGCTGGCACAAAGCAGAAGCTTTGTAAGGAGGAAATGCATGGCACTGAGTTAGATGCTGCGGCCAGGATTTATGCACTAAATCAGGGATTTATGCCCTCAGTCATTCATTTGACTCAAATACACTTCTCATGCTGGCATTTGTATTTTCTCTGATACTTAGCGTCCAGAGGCCCTGGGACAGATCTGTGAGGAGGACATTACCTAGGGTCTTGTGTGGAAGCTGATGAGTCTTGTTGCAAGTCCTGGAGCTTAAAGCAAACTCCATAAAGCAGAGGTGACCCACATTCCAGTAGGATGAATGTTTTCAAAGACCTCCAGCCCAGCTGGGCCCTCCTGTCCCTTCATATTTAATTACATTTAGCCTCATGCTGATTCCACCTACAGCAGGCCGCCAGAATCGCCACCACCACCCACCGTCCCCTCCCCATCCCCCCGCAGTTTTCTAAGAATCCAAGAGTAGGGGAGGACAGCCTGCATTTATCCTCGACACCTCTGGTTCTTATTCCCTGGTGCTGTTAAATTTTCTGTACCTAGACTTTATATCTTCTCTCCTATACATGTCCTGCTTCCCTGTCCTGAACCCCATGTTGCTTATCACCCAATTGCTTTTTCACAGAGCCCACAACACAAGTTCGTATCAAAGAACTTGAAACCAAACATGAAAAGGACTTTTCAGCTGTATCAATACCACCTGACCCCTCACGGAGCCCTGGCCAACTGCCTCCTTTTCTCGTGCTCTGCCCCCTCCGCCTTCTTATCTTTTCTCATCTGGCTCCGCTGCCGACTCCCCTTCTTATTACTGTTTTCGGGCAGAGTATATCGTCTCTCCCTCTGTTTAATTTGAGGCCTGTCTAAGTGACTCTTTGGAAGGAAGAGGCCAACTTTCACATTTGCTGACTACCGCTGCCCCCGGCCCCCACATGCCCCAAGAAGCTATCAAAGTATTTTCCTTCATTCCTTCACCAAAGGGATTTTGCCTCTGGTTTTCAGGGAGAAAAC
This sequence comes from Mustela erminea, assembly GCF_009829155.1. Taxonomy (NCBI): domain Eukaryota; kingdom Metazoa; phylum Chordata; class Mammalia; order Carnivora; family Mustelidae; genus Mustela; species Mustela erminea. The sequence goes on along the minus strand of NC_045615.1, from coordinate 156,730,082 downwards.
GTGTTTTTCTTCCCTTCTAGACCGAGAACAAAGTGCGAGGGATCAGAGTCAGAAAAGGCTGGCAATCCGCCTGCCCCACTGGAAAGGGTCACAGTGTCACAAGGTCAGTAAGGTGAAGGAAGACATCTGTGAGACAAGCAGAGATAGAGCAAAGTCAGTAAGACATCAGTATGAGACAAGCAGAGATAGAGCAGTCAGTTAAGGGTCAATTGGAAATACACTTCAGAAAAACCTATGTTCCATTAACAACTTTTTTCCTTATATGGGTCTGCTGCTCCTGCTAGGCTAGTCACGGGTCCTTGAAATAGCTGAACTGACCCACATATTCAAACAGATGATAAACAGTTTGAGGGAAACAATCGTGCTTTGAGCCCATCTCCAACAAGTCCTAGAACAATAACTTTTACAGGAAAAGCACTTTCTACTTTTTGGCAACGGCATATACTTTCTCTGATGAGGAAACACTATGACCCCTCTCCCCCTAGCTGCGATAGCCATGACACTTTATGAGAAACAGCAAAGGAGGTCTTTGGCCTTCTGCCATCATCAGCATAATTGCTGGATACTCCCTTTCCTTAGCAAGGCTGGGAAATGGCTCATTGTCATAGGAAATGTAGTGGAATCCCCTCTGTGAACCAGAGATTTCATATAACTGTTATGGACTGAATGTTTGTGCCCTCTCAAAATTCATGTGTTGAAGCCCTCTACCCCCATGTGATGGTATTTGGAGATGGGGTCTTTGGGAGAGGTAATTAGGTTTAGACAAGGTCTTGAGGGTAGGACATTCATTCAACATGGGATGAGTGTATGTATAAGAATACACACAAGGGGGGGGAGGAGTCAAGATGGCGGAGAAGCAGCAGGCTGAGACTGCTTCAGCTAGCCCGAGAACAGCTAGATAGCTTATCTAGAGATTGCAAACACCTGAAAATCCATCGGCAGATCGAAGAGAAGAACAGCAATTCTGGAAACAGAAAAACAACCACTTTCTGAAAGGTAGGACCGGCGGAGAAGTGAACCCAAAGCGATGGGAAGATAGACCCCGGGGGGAGGGGCCGGCTCCCGGCAAACGGCGGAACAACCGCGCACAAAATCAGGACTTTTAAAAGTCTGTTCCGCTGAGGGACATGCTCCAGAGGCTAAACTGGGGCAAAGCCCACGCGGGGTCCGCGTGGCCTCAGGTCCCGCAGGGTCACAGAAGGATCGGGGGTGTCTGAGTGTCGCAGAGCTTGCGGGTATTGGAACGGGGAAGCCGGCTACAGAGACAGAGCCGACAGTAAGCGCGCAGCTCGGGGTGACCTTGAACCGGTCGCAGGCTCGGAGAGCTCGGAGCGCGGCCGGAGGTCAGGCAGACGGGAATAACTGGCGCTGTTCTCTGAGGGCGCACTGAGGAGTGGGGCCCTGGGCTCTCGGCTCCTCCGGGCCGAGACCAGGAGGCTGCCATTTGTATTCCCGTCCTCCGGAACTCTACGGAAAGCGCTCAGGGAACAAAAGCTCCTGAAAGCAAACCCGAGCGGATTACTCACCCCGGCCCCGGGTAAGGGCGGTGCAATTCCGCCTGGGGCAAAGACACTTGAGAATCACTACAACAGGCCCTTCCCCCAGAAGATCAACAAGAAATCCAGCCGAGACCAAGTTCACCTACCAAGGAGTGCGGTTTCAATACCAAGGAGAGCAGCAGAATTCCAGAGGAGGAGAAAGCAAAGCACAGAACTCATGGCTTTTTCCCTGTGATTTTTTTTTTAGTCTTGCAGTTAATTTAAATTTTTTTTTTCATTTTTTGTTTTTTATTCCTCGCCTTCTGGTTAAATTTTTTTTTAACTTTTACCTTTTTCTTTTTTAACGTTTTTTAACTAGTTTATCTAATATATATATATTTTTCTTTTTTATATTTTTCTTATTTGTTTTCTTTTTTAAATTTTCTTTTTTTTTCTTTTTTCTTTTTTTTTTTCTTTTTCCTTTTTTTTCTTTCTTCCTTATTGAACCTCTTTTTATCCCCTTTCTCCCCCCTCACGATTTGGGATCTCTTCTAATTTGGTTAAAGCATATTTTCCTGGGGTGGTTGCCACCCTTTTAGTATTTTACTTGCTCCTTCATATACTCTTATCTGGACAAAATGACAAGACGGAAAAATTCAACACAAAAAAAAGAACAAGAGGCAGTACCGAAGGCTAGGGACCTAATCAATACAGACGTTGGTAATATGTCAGATCTAGAGTTCAGAATGACAATTCTCAAGGTTCTAGCCGGGCTTGAAAAAGGCATGGAAGATATTAGAGAAACCCTCTCGAGAGATATAAAAGCCCTTTCTGGAGAAATAAAAGAACTAAAATCTAACCAAGTTGAAATCAAAAAAGCTATTAATGAGGTGCAATCAAAAATGGAGGCTCTCACTGCTAGGATAAGTGAGGCAGAAGAAAGAATTAGTGATATAGAAGACCAAATGACAGAGAATAAAGAAGCTGAGCAAAAGAGGGACAAACAGCTACTGGACCACGAGGGGAGAATTCGAGAGATAAGTGACACCATAAGAAGAAACAACATTAGAAAAATTGGGATTCCAGAAGAAGAAGAAAGAGAGAGGGGAGCAGAAGGTATACTGGAGAGAATTATTGGGGAGAATTTCCCCAATATGGCAAAGGGAACGAGCATCAAAATTCAGGAGGTTCAGAGAACGCCCCTCAAAATCAATAAGAATAGGCCCACACCCCGTCACCTAATAGTAAAATTTACAAGTCTCAGTGACAAAGAGAAAATCCTGAAAGCAGCCCGGGAAAAGAAGTCTGTAACATACAATGGTAAAAATATTAGATTGGCAGCTGACTTATCCACAGAGACCTGGCAGGCCAGAAAGAGCTGCCATGATATTTTCAGAGCACTAAACGAGAAAAACATGCAGCCAAGAATACTATATCCAGCTAGGCTAGCATTGAAAATAGAAGGAGAGATTAAAAGCTTCCAGGACAAACAAAAACTGAAAGAATTTGCAAACACCAAACCAGCTCTACAGGAAATATTAAAAGGGGTCCTCTAAGCAAAGAGAGAGCCTACAAGTGGTAGATCAGAAAGGAACAGAGACCATATACAGTAACAGTCACCTTACAGGCAATACAATGGCACTAAATTCATATCTCTCAATAGTTACCCTGAATGTTAATGGGCTAAATGCCCCTGTCAAAAGACACAGGGTATCAGAATGGATAAAAAAACAAAACCCATCTATATGTTGCCTCCAAGAAACTCATTTTAAGCCCGAAGACACCTCCAGATTTAAAGTGAGGGGGTGGAAAAGAATTTACCATGCTAATGGACATCAGAAGAAAGCAGGAGTGGCAATCCTTATATCAGATCAATTAGATTTTAAGCCAAAGACTATAATAAGAGATGAGGAAGGACACTATATCATACTCAAAGGGTCTGTCCAACAAGAAGATCTAACAATTTTAAATATCTATGCCCCCAACGTGGGAGCAGCCAACTATATAAATCAATTAATAACAAAATCAAAGAAACACATACACAATAATACAATAATAGTAGGGGAATTTAACACTCCCCTCACTGAAATGGACAAATCATCCAAGCAAAAGATCAGCAAGGAAATAAAGGCCTTAAACGACATACTGGACCAGATGGACATCACAGATATATTCAGAACATTTCATCCCAAAGCAACAGAATACACATTCTTCTCTAGTGCACATGGAACATTCTCCAGAATAGATCACATCCTCGGTCCTAAATCAGGACTCAACCGGTATCAAAAGATTGGGATCATTCCCTGCATATTTTCAGACCACAATGCTCTAAAGCTAGAACTCAACCACAAAAGGAAGTTTGGAAAGAACCCAAATACATGGAGACTAAACAGCATCCTTCTAAACAATGAATGGGTCAACCGGGAAATTAAAGAAGAATTGAAAAAAATCATGGAAACAAATGATAATGAAAATACAACGGTTCAAAATCTGTGGGACACAACAAAGTTAGTCCTGAGAGGAAAATATATAGCGGTTCAAGCCTTTCTCAAGAAACAAGAAAGGTCTCAGGTACACAACCTAACCCTACACCTAAAGAAGCTGAAGAAAGAACAAGAAAGAAACCCTAAGCCCAGCAGGAGAAGAGAAATCATAAAGATCAGAGCAGAAATCAATGAAATAGAAACCAAAAAGAACACTAGAACAAATCAAGGAAACTAGGAGCTGGTTCTTTGAAAGAATTAATAAAATTGATAAACCCCTGGCCCGACTTATCAAAAAGAAAAGAGAAAGGACCCAAATAAATAAAATCATGAATGAAAGAGGAGAGATCACAACTAACACCAAAGAAATACAAACTATTATAAGAACATACTATGAGCAACTCTACACCAATAAATTTGACAATCTGGAAGAAATGGATGCATTCCTAGAAACATATAAACTACCACAACTGAACCAGGAAGAAATAGAAAGCCTGAACAGACCCATAACCAGTAAGGAGATTGAAACAGTCATTAAAAATCTCCAAACAAACAAAAGCCCAGGGCCAGACGGCTTCCCGGGGGAATTCTACCAAACATTTAAAGAAGAACTAATTCCTATTCTCCTGAAACTGTTCCAAAAAATAGAAATGGAAGGAAAACTTCCAAACTCATTTTATGAGGCCAGCATTACCTTGATCCCAAAACCAGACAAGGATCCCACCAAAAAAGAGAGCTATAGACCAATATCCTTGATGAACACAGATGCGAAAATACTCAACAAAATACTAGCCAATAGGATTCAACAGTACATTAAAAAGATTATTCACCACGACCACGTGGGATTTATTCCAGGGCTGCAAGGTTGGTTCAATATCCGCAAATCAGTCAATGTGATACAACACATCAATAAAAGAAAGAACAAGAACCATATGATACTCTCAATAGATGCTGAAAAAGCATTCTGACAAAGTACAGCATCCCTTCCTGATCAAAACTCTTCAAAGTGTAGGGATAGAGGGCACATACCTCAATATCATCAAAGCCATCTATGAAAAACCCACCGCAAATATCATTCTCAATGGAAAAACACTGAAAGCTTTTCCGCTAAGGTCAGGAACATGGCAGGGATGTCCATTATCACCACTGCTATTCAACATAGTACTAGAGGTCCTAGCCTCAGCAATCAGACAACAAAAGGAAATTAAAGGCATCCAAATCGGCAAAGAAGAAGTCAAATTATCACTCTTCGCAGATGATATGATACTATATGTGGAAAACCCAAAAGACTCCACTCCAAAACTGCTAGAACTTATACAGGAATTCAGTAAAGTGTCAGGATATAAAATCAATGCACAGAAATCAGTTGCATTTCTCTACACCAACAGCAAGACAGAAGAAAGAGAAATTAAGGAGTCAATCCCATTTACAATTGCACCCAAAACCATAAGATACCTAGGAATAAACCTAACCAAAGAGACACAGAATCTATACTCAGAAAACTATAAAGTACTCATGAAAGAAATTGAGGAAGACACAAAGAAATGGAAAAATGTTCCATGCTCCTGGATTGGAAGAATAAATATTGTGAAAATGTCTATGCTACCTAAAGCAATCTACACATTTAATGCAATTCCTATCAAAGTACCATCCATCTTTTTCAAAGAAATGGAACAAATAATGCTAAAATTTATATGGAACCAGAAAAGACCTCGAATAGCCAAAGGGATATTGAAAAAGAAAGCCAACGTTGGTGGCATCACAATTCCGGACTTCAAGCTCTATTACAAAGCTGTCATCATCAAGACAGCATGGTACTGGCACAAAAACAGACACATAGATCAATGGAACAGAATAGAGAGCCCAGAAATAGACCCTCAACTCTACAGTCAACTAATCTTCGACAAAGCAGGAAAGAATGTCCGATGGAAAAAAGACAGCCTCTTCAATAAATGGTGCTGGGAAAATTGGACAGCCACATGCAGAAAAATGAAATAGGACCATTTCCTTACACCACACACAAAAATTGACTCAAAATGGATGAAGGACCTCAATGTGCGAAAGGAATCTATCAAAATCCTTGAGGAGAACACAGGCAGCAACCTCTTCGACCTCAGCCGCAGCAACATCTTCCTAGGAACAACGCCAAAGGCAAGGGAAGCAAGGGCAAAAATGAACTATTGGGATTTCATCAAGATCAAAAGCTTTTGCACAGCAAAAGAAACAGTGAACAAAATCAAAAGACAACTGACAGAATGGGAGAAGATATTTGCAAACGACATATCAGATAAAGGACTAGTGTCCAGAATCTATAAAGAACTCAGCAAACTCAACACCCAAAGAACAAATAATCCAATCAAGAAATGGGCAGAGGACATGAACAGACATTTCTGCAAAGAAGACATCTAGATGGCCAACAGACACATGAAAAAGTGCTCCATATCACTCGGCATCAGGGAAATACAAATCAAAACCACAATGAGCTATCACCTCACACCAGTCAGAATGGCTAAAATCAACAAGTCAGGAAATGACAGATGCTGGCGAGGATGCGGAGAAAGGGGAACCCTCCTACACTGTTGGTGGGAATGCAAGCTGGTGCAGCCACTCTGGAAAACAGCATGGAGGTTCCTCAAAATGTTGAAAATAGAACTGCCCTATGACCCAGCAATTGCACTACTGGGTATTTACCCTAAAGATACAAACGTAGTGATCCAAAGGGGCACGTGCACCCGAATGTTTATAGCAGCAATGTCCATAATAGCCAAACTATGGAAAGAACCTAGATGTCCATCAACAGATGAATGGATCAAGAAGATGTGGTATATATACACAATGGAATACTATGCAGCCATCAAAAGAAATGAAATCTTGCCATTTGCGACAACATGGATGGAACTAGAGCGTATCATGCTTAGCAAAATAAGTCAAGCAGAGAAAGACAACTATCATATGATCTCCCTGATATGAGGAAGTGGTGATGCAACATGGGGGCTTAAGTGGGTAGGAGAAGAATCAATGAAACAAGATGGGATTGGGAGGGAGACAAACCATAAGTGACTCTTAATCTCACAAAACAAACTGAGGGTTGCTGGGGGGAGGGGGTTTGGGAGAAGGAGGTGGGATTATGGACATTGGGGAGGGTATGTGCTTTGGTGAGTGCTGTGAAGTGTGTAAACCTGGTGATTCACAGACCTGTACCCCTGGGGATAAAAATATATGTTTATAAAAAATAAAAAATTAATTAAAAAAAAGAAAAAAAAAAGAATACACACAAGAGAGCTTGCTCTCTCTCTCTCTCTTTATCTCTCCTGCCATGTCCTCACATTGCAAGAAGGTGGCCATCTGCAAGCCAGGGAGATAACACCCGCTGGAAACTGAATCTTGGACTTTCCAAAACACAGGAAAATAAATTTTAGTTTAAGCCACCCGGGCTAAGATATTTTGTGTTACATCCCTGTAAGTATAGATTCTTTTCATAGGAAATACATGGAATAAAAAAACCTAGAATTCTTTATTATCTACTGTTCTTAAGCAAATTGCACTGCTTCCCAGAACATAGACCTTGTATTTCTAAACAAGTCCTCTTTATTTAGGGCAATGCCGCTTGCTTTTGATGTTCCTAAAAAAGAAAAAGAACATATGTGTTTCCAGTATTGTGTGGGAGATAAGAAGCCTGTGAGTGCATTACATTGTGGCCCCACAATTTCTGTCATGAGAAAGGTAATAAAATGGGCTAGAGCATATCTCCATTTCCTTCCTCAATACCTCAAATTCATCCTTGCATTGGGTCAGTTTTGTCTCAAGCAATGACTCTGTGGTCCACCCCATCACAAAGTTAGAGAGGCCAGCTCTCTTACCCGAGACAATTTGGAATATAGAAGAGCCAATCCTTCAGCATTGAAAAAAAAAAGTGGTAGATACAATATCTGAATATTTTTGGTGGTGATCTACATTTTTTTTCCTTATTGCAATTTTAAAAAACAGAAATCAAGGGATCGTCTTTCCGGTGATGCAGAGTCCTCTTAATTATGGCACATGTTCTGCTTGATAGCCACTGGAGCTAACTCTGCACACTGCTGCCTCATGGCTTCTGCTCGTGTACCCAAGTGCCAAGCCCAAAGGCATGGGCTGGCTGTATCTGAAACTTCAGAGTGTTCTTCTGCCTTGTTGATGTCTCCTTCCATCGCTGGAAGTGCTTGTGATACTCACTGTGTGGTTCCTCACATCACTAGGCCAATTACTTTACCGGGGGTGGGTGAGAGCTTTCACCCACCCACACAGGATGGACTTCCTCTCCCGGCCACTTACTACAACCCCGTGATACTGCTCCTTAGTTTCCAGTGACACTGTCTTTAATTCAGTTCCCCCCTTGAAATTCTTGAGACCAGCTCTTTAAGGAAACAGCCTTTAGGGTGCGGGTATCAAGTGACTGAGTGAACAAAGGAAGAAATATGCATCAGACAGAATTGAGTAAGACCTGAGTGGAGACAAAAAGTAAATATGGAAAAAGAATCTGTTGATTTGCATGTGGTATTTTTCATACGTTGCCCTGGTAACTGTAAATAGTCTAGTGCTAAAGAAATTACATGAGGTTCACATGAATTAAGTGAACAAAATGCATCAATATAAGTGCCAACCACATACATAACATTTTATAAACAAAAATAATTTATTAGTCAGAAAAAAGATTCTATTTTTTCTAAAAGACATATCGCAAAATGCTAAAGCACTTTCTTTGGTGTCATACGACTGTTCATGTACTTATTTGTCAGTTATTCACCTGAGAGATAATTTGAATAATTTTAGATCAATTGAGGTAATGCAAAAGTGACACCATCATATGGAACATCACTAGGTCGATAAGCTATAAACATTCAGTTCTGGAGTTATTGTAATTTGGGGTAATCTTCATTAATTCACATTTTTAAATAAAATGTTTCATTGTTATTATCCTAAGTCACAAATGCATGATTCAAATTTGCATAAAATTCATTTTACTACATTTACTGTTTTGGAAGTACAAGAAATTATTGTAAGCCAAGATTCCATGATTTGTAGTTTAGAATATTTATAACACTTAGCATAAATCAATTTATTCTTCTAATTTTTATTGAATATGCATTATGTACCAGGTTATGTTAAGTGCCAGGAGAGATACAGGGACTTCCTATTTGTGTCCCTTCTTGTGAGAAAAACTATCTAGTTGAAGAGAGAGACACAAATGAACTGATACCATTAAATGGGCTTGCACCTAAGAGTCTGCACCATGTGTGTTCAAATTCCAGGTATAGGACTCAGATTTTACATGTTTAAAGTAGATATAAAAGCTACCATAACTATAATAAAGTATGAATGTTATAATAATTTAAGTTCAAAAAGTGAAGCGGCATCAGGGAAGGAAGTGACTAACTTAATGCAGGGAAGTTTCCTCAAAGAAGGTGGCCTTTGAGTTAGATTAAGCAAATAAAGAAGAGAGAGAAAGACATCTGAGGTAGAAGGAAAAGCACCCATAAAAAAGCAAACCACATTGAGATATCACCTTACACCAGTTAGAATGGCCAAAATTAGCAAGACAGGAAACAGCATGTTTTGGAGAGGATGTGGAGAAAGGGGAACCTTCTTACACTGTTGGTGGGAATGCAAGTTGGTGCAGCCTCTTTGGAGAACAGTGTGGAGATTCCTCAAGAAATTAAAAATAGAGCTTCCCTATGACCCTGCAATTGCACTACTGGGTATTTACCCCAAAGATACAGATGTCATGAAGAGAAGGGCCATCTGTACCCCAATGTTTATAGCAGCAATGGCCACGGTCGCCAAACTGTGGAAAGAACCAAGATGCCCTTCAACGGACGAATGGATAAGGAAGATGTGGTCCATATACACTATGGAGTATTATGCTTCCATCAGAAAGGATGAATACCCAACTTTTGTGGCAACACGGATGGGACTGGAAGAAATTATGCTGAGTGAATTAAGTCAAGCAGAGAGAGTCAATTATCATATGGTCTCACTTATTTGTGGAGCATAACAAATAGCATGGAGGACATGGGGAGTTAGAGAGGAGAAGGGAGTTGGGGGAAATTGGAAGGGGAGGTGAACCATGAGAGACTATGGACTCTGAAAAACAATCTGAGGGATTTGAAGGGGCAGGGGGTGGGAGGTTGGGGAAACCAGGGGGTGGGTATTAGAGAGGGCACGGATTGCAAGGAGCACTGAGTGTGATGCAAAAACAAGGAATACTGTTATGTTGGAGGAAAAAAAAAAAAAGCATGGTGTGGGGCACCTGGTTGGCTCAGTGGGTTAAGCCTCTGCCTTCAGCTCAGGTCATGATCTCAGGGTCCTGGGATTGAGCCCTGCATCAGGCTCTCTGCTCAGCAGGGACCCTGCTTCCACCCACCCCACCTCACCCCGCCTACCTCTCTGCCTACTTTTGCTTTCTCTCTGTGTCAAATAATTAAATAAAATCTTTTTTTAAAAAAGTATGGTGTGTTAAGGAATAGTATGAAGTTCAAACTTCTTGGAGTCTTGAAGGGAAGGTACAAGAAGAGATAGGAAAAATAATCACTTTAGAAGGGGCTGAAAAGGAACAAAGAGAGTCTTCAGGAGAGAAGGTGAGAAGCAAGGGTGGAAAATGTGTGATTCCCTGTGCAATGTCCACATAGCCCACACATAGGTATAAAACAGTGCTCATCACCTGTGGACCACCCCTTCAGAATCTAAATACCTAAAATGTTAACAACGGTAATGAAAATAACTGAGCTTGTGCTTTTCAACTCCAGGAGGTACTCTTCACATCTTAGTCCATATTAATGATGTCCTCTGGGTTTATGCAAAACCAGCATGAGCCCATGTGACATATACTAATTTATTCCTTAAGATTTAAAATAATGAACAGAGAGAGAAGTGATGCATACATCTTGTTTATGGTGTAGTCAGTGTATATGAGCGTTCTTCCTCATGTCCAGACAGCGTATTTTCCTGTTCAGGTCCAAATGCCATCTCTTTGTTGGTACTATCTTCTTTATTCAAATGCATCTCATTCCTGGCTAATTTTCCATCTGCCTTCTCAAAAGAAATGTAGCAATGCTGTTATTATTCATGAGGTGATGGCTCCTTGGAGTCTATTTGTATTGAAACAAATAAATCTCCCTTTTGCCTCTGTAGTTCTCAATTATCGTCTATTTAATATAGTACTGGTTGTATCATTATTTACAATGATGCATCATTCATCATGTCACCATGAATTCTGGCTCCCAGTGATTCTCTTGAATGCTATCATTGTGCTTCTTTGATGATAACCACGAATGCAAGTCTCTGGTCATCTTAAATTTATCATTATGACTTTCTTGGCATAAACATAGATCAGCATATCTTCCACCCATATTTTCTACTGAATTCTTTGATCATAATTACTGCATTTCTAGAGTGCAATCTCTTTCGATGTTAACTGCACTCCTGGTTTCCATACACAACCACCAACAGGGATGATGGATGAAACAAGAACAGTGATTCCATTCCTGCAAGTGATCTGTGGTAGGGTTTAAGAGAGTTGGCAGGGGAACATGACGGAACCAACTGACAGGTAAGAGAAGACAGCAACTGGGAGGGCCTAGTGGCATTGCAGAGCAATGGTCTCCAAAGTCCTTGAAACAGATAGACATGTCCACCCCTGAAGACTACGTGACACTTGATGTGGAGTTTGTGGAGAGATTGGAGTGACCACCTTGGGTGCCGGTGGAAGGGAGTACATAAAGGATGCCTGTCACCACCTACCACCTTTGTGTATGGTAGACAGAAGCTATCTTATTGGAACACATACAGAAAAAAGCTGCTGGATGGGCCCACGCATGCAGCTCAAGCCAAAAGTCAGTCAATCTCCGAGACCCTAAATTCATCTTGCTTCCAGTGTAAGTGAATGATTCAACCAGAACTTGGAAGTCACAACCTCACAGAAGAGGACAGGAGAGAAATGGAACTAAGAACCTTTGAAAAATGGGGTTTTGACTGGAAATTAAAAGGTATCTAGACAGTGTACTCTAGCTGGTAAATTTGCCTCATATGGAGGTATGGGTCAATAATTCTGAAACTTCTTAATATGTATCCCAAGGTTGAACAGCTAAGTACATGCATGGTAGGTAATGGGAGCAAAATTTGTCACTTTCAGAAAGGGAAGTAACAAATATGCAAGAAAGGAAGGCTTGAATGAACTTCGTGTTTCTGGGAGTGGTCAGAGACATCAGTATGAACTCATCTGTAGATAGATGATAGATAGATAGATAGACAGATAGATGATAGATAATACACAATAACTACAGGTATACGTGTGTACAGGGGTTAGTACACAAACCCATATTTTTTAGCTCTCTTCCATGAAAAAGTCTAGAAGCAGTGAGTCCATGTTAACAAGTGCAACCAGTGCTCAGATTATTGTTTATATACCATTATCTATTCAATAGAACTAATGCTCCTTGAAGAAATGGCTGTTTCCGGGTCTGGGAAAGGGAAAATAACAAGATGAGCCTGACGCATCTCAAAATGCCGGAAAGTAAAGAAGTGCTCAAAAAACCAAGTTTGAGGGGCCGGTCAGAGGGACACAGACGCTGAACAGAAAGGACTCACACAGGCCAAAGCTGAAATAATTTGAGCAACAAAACACATAATGTAGCATTGAATTATAACCCCCAGTACAAAGTAAACATACACAAATTCATACTCATATAAAGTGAATTAATAAATAAATGGAGTAAAGGGACAAATCTTTCCTACAGAAGAATTCTAAGTAACACATGTCCACACTCCCCCTTTCAGGAGCTTCATCCTCTCCCTCCCTCAGTTTGAGTGTAGGCCAGATATAGAGAAGGACTTCCAAAAATAGCGTATGGACAGGGAAAAATAGTAACTTTAGACTGGAAAGACTTGGCAAACTCTACCTTAACCAAGTGCTCAATCCTAACATCCCTGGCAATAAATCATATGAACAGCATGTGCTCCCTCGTGTGAAAGAGAGAGCATACCATTTCCCTCTCTCTCTCTCTCTCATGCACACACACACATAAACGCACACATCAGTGTGTCTGCACCATTCTGGCGGCCCAAATGTTTCCACTGTGCAGCAAAGGAACACTGCAACAGCCGCCCAGCCAGAATAATGCGCTTGCCAGGCTGTCCTGTCAGATGTAAGCAGGCCTTGGGCTCCTGGACCACTCAGACTCAAACGTCTGAGCTCCCCAGGGGAATCCGAACCCTCAGGAAGCAGGGAAACTGAACTCTGGGAGGTCCATGTTTTGAAGCATCTTTGTCCAAAAGTTGTAAGTCCCCCTTCGCTTGCTGAGTGACAATACCCCCCAGAAAGGTCACGCAGACTTGTTTCTTTGTGGGTCCCGTTCTGGGAAAGCATCTTATTCAAAATTTTCTAGATCTGTCTCTAGAGTCTTAGACAAGCCAGTGCCTACCATCTCCACTTCTCCCCTTCTGGGCTTTCTCCCCACTTCGTGATGATTGCATCCAATGTGGAGAAGTATTTTATATAGTCAGTGGTGAGGCCAAAGTAGGTAGTGGGTAGAAAGGGTAAGGTTAGGAGCGGGAGGGCTGTGGGATACAATAGTCCAGGAATGGAAGGAGACTTTTTTTTTCTTTTTGCAAGCTTCATACTTAAGATGAAACTATAAACATCATTATTAGGGAAAAATAAGCAGGTTGTGGATGGCAAGTACATATGAAATCAGCGCTATAAAAATTTCTCAAGTACATGAATTAATGAGGCTATAAATAACTTTAGGCATGTAAACTCATAGATAATTGTCTGATATCAGTGTTTACCTCTGGGAACAGGGACAAAAGGCTCAGTTTTGGGTGTAACATCTCAGCTCTTACAAGAACATTTTCTCTTCCAACTCTTGCACTCCCTCAATACTAGATATCTTGCTCACTCTTGGTTGTGCCTTTGTCTAGATCTCCTGTTCCACGCCCCCCCAACAATGCTTCTCCAAACTGCTTAAGCTTCTTAAACTGTTCAAGTATTGCCATCCTAGACTGATTCACTTTTCTTGGAGGCTCAGTTTTCCTCCCTAGTTCAATTAACCGTCCTTACAATCATCTCTATCCTCTTTGTCCCTCACATTTCTTAGTCTTAGTAGTAAAGAAAAGCCTATACCAGTTTACATCCTTTTATTCAGAATTATCATCATGTTAAAATATTCCCTTGAATGCTTATGATCCATAACTCAGAAGATTATTAATGTTTCTTTTTTTTTCTGTAATTCTTTTTTTTTTCAGCTTTTTAATTAATTTTTATTTTTTATAAACATATATTTTTATCCCCAGGGGTACAGGTCTGCGAATCACCAGGTTTACACACTTCACAGCACTCACCAAAGCACATACCCTCCCCAATGTCCATAATCCCACCCCCTTCTCCCAAACCCCCTCCCCCCAGCAACCCTCAGTTTGTTTTGTAAGATTAAGAGTCACTTATGGTTTGTCTCCCTCCCAATCCCATCTTGTTTCATTGATTCTTCTCCTACCCACTTAAGCCCCCATGTTGCATCACCACTTCCTCATATCAGGGAGATCATATGATAGTTGTCTTTCTCTGCTTGACTTATTTCGCTAAGCAAACTATTAATGTTTCTTTTAATCAACCCCTAAAGAACTAGATGGAAGTAGGACAAGAAAGAACAGTGGGATATTCACAGAACCTACAAAATTTTCAGGCTGGCAATACATCCGTGAAAAATAACAGTCCTAGACAACAACATCAGATTCTTTTCATTTTTTTATTAATTACAGCACAGAGAAGAGGGGCAAAAATGTTTAAAGAAATTTGTGTTCTTTAGTCAGAGGGTTGGTTTCACACCAACAGAAAAGAAAAACAGATGAGTAAGCTCTAGGTCTTCATTTCTCTTTCTTTCTCTTACTCTCAGGGCAGACTGAAAGGCAAAAAGAAAAATATAAGTACTGTTTGCAAAGCGGTATGAGTTTTTGAAATCTATTCAAATGAATGTTGAATTTCTTGGATTGTCTTCCTGCAATTTCCACTAAAGAAAATCATTCAGCCTGTCCTGGACTCTGAATTCTTCTCTTGGGCTAGGGGAGAGGACACACCAATAATATTGTAAAGTCCTCCCTTCGTCACTGGTGTCATCATCTCCTCAGGCTTCAAAGTCCCAAGCTTTTCATCCTCACTTCTCAGAGTCACTTGATTAGCACCTACTTCTTACCTAAATTAATTACCAACAAAACAAGTGTTTTCTCAAAGTTAGACCTTTCAGAAGAAAATCTTGCCATTTAGTATGAAAACAAAACTATATCTTGAAAAGATCAAACTCACAGGACATACAAAGTTGCTTCCTCACTTGAATGCATGATCTGTAGGTACTACCAGGTGGGCAAAGAGCAAGTGAAAACCTCACAGTGGGGAGAGACCTCATGTCAGTTTGGAAAATATGAAAATAATTCATGCTAGAAAATAGCTGGACAATCTGCTTTAAAAAAGAGAATCGATACTCTCTTTCTTAATTTCCCCCAAAATATGACAACAAAAAGGGGTGAAATATGTTTATATTCAAACGTTTAAATTTTAAAGTGGGCCTTAGTAGCAAGTTATTCACTATAAAGTGCAAGTTCACATAAGGTAGGTCTGTCATACTCTTCAATGAAATTAGTCTTCTACTGGACTGTTAGATTGAACCATTCAACTGTTTTTTACCTTAAAAAATGCACTTTCATATGGTCCAGCCTGATACCTAAAATGCCCACTGCGAAACCACTGCTCAGTTGAATGGTTCTGTCTACTGTGTCCCATTAGGTCAGAATGGGACACTGGCTAACTCTCAAGCTTTGGTTTGCATTTTGAATTGTGGATCCACCTCTCAAGAGCTCGGTTGTCCTTGTAAATTATGGAACCCATGTCTATCTGTGCCTTCAATTTCTCATCTGAAAAATGTGAAAAATAATGACACTCAATTTAGGCAACTATTCTGAGAATTAAATAAGTTAGTATATATAACGGTCTTAGACATGACTAGTACTGGTCTATGGGGCTCTTGGCAAATGGTTGTCAATATTTGCCATTTTAATAGCAACTATTATAATTACTTTTTTATTTTCTTATAATTACTTTTTTAAAACAGAAATTCAAAGTATAGTTACCTGAGATGTTTGTGATGATGTTCTTTTAGGCTAAGGCAGCTTGAGCGGCAGCAACAAGTTTTGGACCCTGAATACAGAGAAATGACGGATTTGGGGAAAGTGTAAGCATCACTATTACAATAAAAAGTTAACATTTATACAGCCATTTGTGATTACAAACTAATTTTACATGAATCCCATTCTTTAATTCTAGTTTAGTACCAGAATCTCTACAAGGAAGCTTACTGACATCCATTGTTCCCAAAGGAATAAAAACATCACCCTCAAGTCAGAGGGGAAATATTAAATGATTCAGACACTTAAATAAATTTCCTCCATTAAGCTATAACATCAAACTCAGATTAAACCCAATCACAAACCAGCACTTTTCAAGAACATGTTTCAATAAATTGATATTTTCGTTCAAAGACTACAGCCTTACAAATATTTCTATCTATGTTCATAAACATCACAACCTTGGAAAAAGAATAAATACTAGGAACATCTACTGATATGCTCCAGTGCAATAGGAGGTAAAAAATGAGAGACATTTAAGTAATATTGTCAGATAATTGTGTAATTCTATGTATAACTGGAATGATTCTGGTCCTGAACGTACTGTGTCCTTTGGATATATAAACCCCTAAGCCGTGGCCAGATCAAATGCAACAAGAAAGGAAATTAGCCACATTGCCACGAAGAGACTCCAGTACCTCCTCAGCGAAGCAGCCCTCTTTGTTCTCAGCTGCGCAGCACTTGTCCACAAAGGCTCCAAAATCCCCCATAACAGTTTTCAGTTGTTCTTCAGTTGCCTTGGGTTTGTGTTTCAACAGCTCAACAAGTGCACTGTATTTGAATGAAAACAAAACAACAGCAACAAAAATCAGGAAAAAAGTTGACTTCCATAAAGAAAGACATGGAATGAGTAAATCACAGGATTAAAAGGCACAGTGTAGGGAATAGAGTCAGTGGTACTATAGTAACGCTGTATGGTGGCAGACGGTATCTACACTTATGGGGAGCACAGCATAATGTATAGGCTTGTCGAGTCGCTATGTTGTACACCTGAAAATAATTTAATATTGTGTGTCAAATATGCATTGATTTTTTTAAAAAGGGAGAGAGAAAAACGGAGATGGTAAAGACAGTTGTATTATTGTTTAAGTTTATAAGTCTTAGAGCCAGGCAACTCTGAGCTTGAGGCCCAAGCTTACCACTATACGATTTAATATTCTCATTTGCTTTATGAAGAGACTAAAAGCCATCTTCATAGGGTTGGTGGAAGGATCAAATGAGATAATCAATGTAAACTGTTTGACATATGTAATATCAATAAATCTCAATAAGTCAATAGTCAGTAAGTCTTGTCAGTAAGTCTCTAGGAAGGATATGTCATTGCACTTATACATTATTCAGATTTTAGAAGCTTTACCATATTAAAAAGAAAAAATTTTATACCATAGTGAATTGAATTTTCTAGTGATTTAAGAGCTAAAACTGATTCTTAAAAGAAATCAGAGGAGCAGACAAACCATGAGAGACTGTGGACTTTGAGAAACAAACTGAGGGTTTTGGAAGGGAGGGGACCGAGAGGATGGGGGCGCCTGCTGGTGGGCGTTAAGGAGGCATGTGCTGTGTGGAGCACTGGGTGTGGTGCATAAACAATGAACCTTGGAACACTGAAAAAAATATAATGAAATTAAGATTTTTTTAAAAAAAAAAGCTTAGTTATCTTGTTAGACTCCATTTAAAAGTTTCTAATCTGAAAGTTTTTATATTTGGTCCATGAAATTTACCCCATTTAGTTAATACTGGGAAGGCCATAGGTAATAAAATCATCTAAACTTATGTGAGCTGGTGGTTCTAGTTCCTTGACATCCGCAGAGATAAAATAGTGCTAGAGAGAGAAGGGTTTTGCAATACTATTCATAAGTCTATGGCTATGATTAGAACCCCCAAGATGATAACATATGGTGCTAAATTTCATGCACTTGTGACCCCTATTGAGAGCAATAGGGTGTACAGCCTCAGAACTCATTTTTCTAGATGTTTTTCATCCAACTTGCATTCTCAAAAGTTGTATGTTGAGGATATGCCTTGTCTGTGGGTTGCCATAGAACAAACTTAAAATAATCATTCATGCCTAGAAATATATTCTCCCATGATTTCTACTAACTAATTTGACATTTGCACAAATCCATCAGTTAACTGTTCATCTTTTTCTACTGGACTTTTCTTAAGACCTTATTCCACTCTAGCTTTTATCCACAAGACCATTCTGAATGATTTGTAGGGAAGATTCCAATATAGAGGTTTATTGCTAAGAAAACAAAAAGCTATAGATTTTATTCTTGACATTTGTATCAGCTTACTAATAAGATCAATACTTAAATACTATTTTCCAAAAAAATATAATCACTACTTCAGAAAAAGTTACACATTTCAATGTACAATTCTCACTCCCAAGACTCTAAAAGCTTATAGTAATGAAATACTACTCACGATTGTTTCTTCACTTGTTTCTCCGAATCGGGAAGTGTGCATAAATCTGCATGGAAGGTGAATGTTTCAGCATTAAACTCTTTGGGAACATATGTCTCATCGCCTGCCAGAGCAGAAAAGCATGGTCGTCTGTTCACCAAGGACTCCGAGCAGCATTTGGTGACTCTATCGCTCACTGGGGTCTTCTCATGCAACACGCACAACCGGTTCAGCACCACGGCCAGCTGAAGGACAGTGCGGGAGAGCAGACATTCAAAAGAAAAATAGCAATAGTTTTCCCTTTACTTTCCAATGGACCAAAGACGTATTATATTTTACCTAGCAATAGTGAATCCAAGGTCGATTGGAGGAAGTGATTTTGTTTCACTTTAGAACTACAGATAATGTGGGACTTTTTAAAGTATGTTCTCTTTATGTCTACATTTTATATCTTTATGATATTCTATCTAAAGATATTCTCTTTATATCTACATTTTAATAATTCACTTGAGAAAATAATTGATTTAAATAATTTGATGTGAGTCCTCAGATATGTACAGGAGTGGGAAGGAAACAGTCTTATACAGACACACATTTTTAAGAGACCCCAAAGAATATGAAAGTTTTTTAAGTTCCAGGATGAAACATTGAAAACTCATGGAATTTTGGTGAATTTATCATTTTGGGGATCTTGGACAAATCTTCATTCAGGACAATAGAGGTGACCAAGTCCTGGGTGCCACTACCAAATACACACACATGCACGTGTATGCGCATACATGTTTGTTCACCCCTGTTTCTGAAAGTTAGCTTCGTCCATATCTAAAGGCAAAAATTCATCATTATTAACTTATTATACTTGAAAGACTTACATAATCTTCAGCACAGGACATTCTTTCTGTTTCGGGTTTGGTACAACATCTGGTGCCCACTTTTCCTAGTTTTCTTGAGACCTCCACAAGAGTTGGAGTTGACACTTGGGGGAGTTTCTTGGTGTAACGAACTAAGAG
This sequence comes from Mustela erminea, assembly GCF_009829155.1. Taxonomy (NCBI): domain Eukaryota; kingdom Metazoa; phylum Chordata; class Mammalia; order Carnivora; family Mustelidae; genus Mustela; species Mustela erminea. The sequence goes on along the minus strand of NC_045615.1, from coordinate 156,710,498 downwards.
CCTGGAACAAAATCGCTCACATGTTTTCGTTTTCTCTAACATAGCAGGTCAAGCAGAGAACACTTAGCCAAAATTAACTAAAATAACTATCCATTCATAAAATCATCTTTGTCTCCAGGTTGGTTGAATAGTATAGGGGAAGACCTTGTCCTGAGTAACTAGTTAAGCTTATCTTTGTTTCCACCTGTGCTGTATCATTCTAGGAAAGTAACTTATTATAATTCAGTGATATTAATATATTTATTTATTGCTTCTTTCTTTCCATAAAACCTACTGGGGTCTTAATATATATCAGCACCCTGCTAAATTTGAAAGGTAGGTATAAGTTTTCTCATCTATAAAACGGGAAAAGTTATATCTGACTTATAAAGATGGTGCAAGTATTAAATTAAAATAAATCAACCTGGCATGGGACCCAGCACATAATAATCACTTACTAAGAATTCCAATCACCACTGAAAGTCATTTATGGATACAATCTTCTCAAGGGAAGAGATGATATCTGGTTCTCTGTTGTTACACCTAGCACCGGTAGTTGGAAGAGTGCTAACATATGTAAACCAAACAATAATTATCGACTGAATAGATGTGTCTCTTATCTTTACCTCCACAGATAAGGCTCTATGTGGATCAGGACATTAGTCCATCAGCTTATATATTACTTCTTGAGCTACTATTATTTAAAGCCTACCACTTCCTCCTTTGTAAAGCATTGCTACATTTTGTTTGCCGGTAAGCTATTCCTTAACCTCCAAGGGGCATCCTCATTTCCTACATTCCATGATTTGCTATTTTCCCTTTTCAATCTCAAGAGACCAGTTTTTTAAACTGCACTCAAATATAGGCCTCTCCTTCCCATTAATCATTTTATCTCTCCCCCTCTAGTCTTTCTTGATGGAGAGAGATTAGAAGGCTATAATGTATTTTTGTGATAAAATTTCCATGATAGGTGGTATATATATTAAGTCTTAAATAATTACAGCTTGATCAAGGAAAAAAAACAACTGATAAACAAAAATACTTACGCATTTTGGAAGCCATACTCTCCAAGTTTTTCAAAAAGTTCACAGTTTACTTTGACTAAATTCTGAGGCTCTTCCACAAGAGGTTTAAATTCGTCAAGCTGAAAGATAAAAGAATTGTGTCAACAGAATTCCACCTGAGCACCACACACAGGTTCTTTTTCATGACTGCAGGCAGAATGAGATCCTTCCTCCTTCTGCCCAAAGCCATGTAAATAGATCTTTGGTGTCAAATCTATCACATTATGTCCAAACTGTTTATTTGGCAAGGGTGTATAGTATAAGAGATTAAGACTACTCAGGCTCTGGACTGTGACTGCTGGTGTCCGAGCTGGGCCATCCAACTCATTTTCTAACTGTGTAATTACACCTCCTGTATTTCCAAGCTTCAGAACCCTCACTGTTAAAATGAGAATTAACAAAAAAGAAAAGAGAAAAGGAAAAATAAAGAAAGAAAATGGGGATAAAGATGGTATTCACCTTTAGATTTGTTCTACAAACCATTTGAGTTAATGAAATTAAAACAGTGCCTGGTAGGTAATAAAAGCTTAGTAAATGATAACTATGGCTATATCCTTATAATTAAGCCAGCTCTCCAGTTGGATTCTGAGTTCCCTGAGATATAAGAGATTTTACCTTGGTCATAGGCTCCAGTATGGTGCCCGGCGTATAGTGAGTTCTGGATAGAGGAAAGAATAACTTTCCTGTGATTCTAAAGTTTGGAAACCACTATATATGCCGGGAGTGTTAAATAGCTTAAACATGTTAAAATCCTCTTAAAGCATCGCTAAATATGGCCCAAATCCTCAAGGTTTCCCTTCCTTACTTCATGTCTTATAAAGCAATTTCTACACTTTTTCCCCCAGATCTGAAAATATTCTAAATGAATAGATTTCATAATCGTCCTTAAGATGCTAATTCTTGATATTTGATAAATCTTGGGATCTGGTTAACTTAGCTTTATCTAAGCTAAGTCTCTTAACTTACAATTCAATTTATCTTATTTTGTCCTCAGGAGCATTAAAAAAAAAAGATGGGGGCTTAAGTGGGTAGGAGAAGAATAAATGAAACAAGATGGGATTGGGAGGGAGACAAACCATAAGTGACTCTTAATCTCACAAAACAAACTGAGGGTTGCTGGGGGGAGGGGGTTTGGGAGAAGGGGGTGGGATTATGGACATTGGGGAGGGTATGTGCTTTGGTGAGTGCTGTGAAGTGTGTAAACCTGGTGATTCACAGACCTGTACCCCTGGGGATAAAAATATATGTTTATAAAAAATTAAAAATTAAAAAAAAAAAAAGAAAAAGAATGACCAAGATTTGTGAAATTAGAGATTGCTCCCTTCAGATCTTTCCTTTCTTGGCTCTTCTAGGTCTTACTAACCATTGTATTTAGAGTTATTTTTTCTGTAAGGTTTAAAAACACAGGATTGAAGCCATGTCAAGAAAAGATCTAAATTGCACTATGTAGCAATTCACATGCTTGAATTACTTCTCTTTCTCATTATTAAGGATCATGAGCAGGAGCACCACACTGTTTCCCACTAAGGAACCTACCACTTTGCCATAGCAACTAGGAGGATCAGCGGTGGCACAACACTTCTCCAGAGTGGCTTCATATTCCTTGGCAAGTCTCAACAGCAAAGAGACAGAGTATTCAGGATGCCTTCTTGAATATTCATACAAAAACCTAGTTCAGATGAAAATAAAATAGATTTCATTGGGCAAATGAGCAAGAAAGATCACATAACTCACCTCAAGAGTGACTCGTATCCCAAAGGTCTGAATTTGACTAGACCCCATGCAGGGAAGCTTAATGGCTAAGGGGCTGCAGTTCAGAATTACAGCTACCTGCATTCAAATCCTGCCTGTGGCACTTAGTTTGCTATATCACCTTAAGCAACTTGTTAAAACCATCACAGCCTTAGTTGCCTTCTCTGTAGCACGTGGATGATAACAGTACCTATCTCATAAGATGGTTTGCGAGAAATACATGACGTGATCTTTGTAAAGTACACGCTGTGTGGCACATATTAAATGTTTGATGAGTGACACCTGATATTATTATGTATATTTCTTGTAACTTGGACTATACCTCAAAAGGGTTCTGATAAATAAATAGAGATGTATTCTTGAATTTTTCTTTTTCCTCTTTATAGGAGGGAAATCTTGAAGGGTACACGATTTTGTGAAATATATAGCAACATTACACTATTATAATCCAACAATAAGAATGCAAAGTTTATCACCACACTTACTGATTACATATAATCACTTATTTTGTCACTTAATTTCATGTTGCCTTGCCATGCTACTGTACTCCTGGTCTGTTCAACCAAATATAAGACATGTGGTAGCAGACCGCAAAATTCCTCTTATACTTCCTTATATAGATAGATAAATGGGAGGTAGATAGATAGATAGATACAGAAATACAGTGATGTAAAGATGTACTACATATATTCACACATATCTATTATAGTAAGTTCAAGAAATACTCTTTGAAGGAATAAATAAATAAATAATATGTTCATAATTAATATATACAAAAAATATTTCTAGAGTATTCCCAAAAATATCGCAGAAAATGAATGGGGTCAGAATAAAGATAGAAACTTCTCTATTCTCTTCTCTACTGTCTGAGTTTTTGCCTTAAGCATGTATTAATCTGTAATAATTTTTTAAACTAATCAATTTTCCCTCAAAATTTAAAAGCTAGGAGAGTGAAGGATAAAGAAGCATTGTAGACAACATGGAAATTGTAGCAATGTCAAAGGAAAGCCTAGTTTATCTTTCCAAATCCCGAGACCATCTAAAAACTATGGAAAGATTATTCCTTATCCACTTACGTGCCCAGGAACACATCTTTTGCCTCCTGATAGTTTTTGCAAACCTCCTTATCTTCAACAAAATCAGCAGCTAATGGGGTCAGGTCACCAGGCAACTCATCTCTTTCCACCTCTGCAAGGCACTGGGATTTTTCCAACAAAGGCTTATCACAGCATTCCTTCAGTTTAGTGGAGATTGAATCCTGATTTTCACATATGTACTTGGCCATGTCCGCCTATAAGCAAGTCAATAAAAATTTTTCAATGTAAATGGACATCACTGCACTTTCTCCCCAGATCTTTATTATGTTGGCAAAATATGTTTACTGTGTTCTAAGACCATACATATACCAACATGACTTCTATACATACTTTCAGTTCATGTTCCTAAGACTAGGGACTCAGAACTACTAAAATATTGTCAATTAATTACAAAAGACTGGTCAGTAACAAGGAGCCATCTCAGTTCTTATTAGTTTTATACTTTGACTGTCAAGTCATTTAAGGTTCTAAATTAAAACTCAGTACTATTTTTCCAAATAGTCCCCTCACGCATTTTGAAACCAAATAACTAAATAAAATGTGAGAGATCTTTGAAAAATTAGTCAAAGACCCATAGTCACAGGCCCCACTTACGCATGTAAAATTTTTGTCTTAAATTTTTCAGAAAGTATTCTGAGAGATTAAGATGCTGGTATTTGGTCATATTTTTAAATTTGGAAAAAAGTGATATCATGCTAAATATGTGTATAGTTAACACAGATGGTTAACTAAGAGAGAATAAAAAGGTGGAAACTACATAATTTCCAAAGATCTCTTTAGGTGGTAGCTCTTCTCCAACTCTACCCCCTCCCAAAAATGTCTGCTTAGAAATCTCCCTTGGTAGGTGCTGTCAGTGTAAGCCTTTGTCCTCACAATGTGACTGAAAGGGTTACAAATTAGTGAATGTCTTTGTCAGATTATTTACTGAGTGGGATAGCCAGGTTAAAAAAAAAAAGGTACCACAAGGCAGGGAAAGAATTGAGCAGATGAGACATAGAAAACAATCTCAACCCACTGTCGGCCCCATGGATAACACAAAGCAAATTCATCCTACCAGCTGAGGCCCGTAAGTTACTAACAGAGCAGACTGTGGATTCTTTACCCTGTCATCTGCACATTCAAGAAGGTCACCATGGCAGCATTCCTTGTGGACTTTGGTAAGATCTGTCACCAACTTGGAAACCTCCGCAAAGTCAGCTTTGGGGAATTTCTGGCTCAGGCGAGCTACTGACCTAGAAAGAAAATTCCCCTTGTGAAAACATGATTAACATGCAATAGTTTGTGTCAAAGTATTAGGAAAATACTACTCAAAACAAGAAAATTCATGATAAAATAACATATAGATATAATTTGTAAAAATCCATTTGTTCTTATTTTCATGCTAGTTCTGAACCACATGGTTATCTGAGAGCAAAATGTTTCCTTAGGTCACAACTAGCTATTGTAAGGGTGTGTGTGGTGGATAAAAGTCCAGCAATTCATGAAAGCGGAAATCAAAGAGAGATTCTAGAAGGGGCAACATGTGGAGAGCTATCCGGTTTGAAGCCCAGACCTGACTTCTAGATGTGGTTGTGTCACTCATTAGCAGTGGGACACTAGGCAAGTTACATAGCCTCTTTGAACCTCAGCCTCTCCACGGTCATGACAGCATGCTACACTGAAGGACTGAGGTGAGGACTAAATCAGTCAATCCGTATGATTGACTGAATGAACCAAGACATTGATCCAGCGAGGCATCTAAGCCTCCTGCCAACAAGGAGAAGGCTAATATCCACATGCTTTCCCAAATCATGTTAACATTTCCTCCATCGGATCAAAGTTCCTTCTTCCCCCAAACCAATCACAACCTGTTCAACTGCATTTCGTTTCATGTTGGGGGTGTTTTGTTTACTGATTTAGTTAGTTGATCTTGGTGGCATGGGGGTAGGGATGGCCGGCAAAGATAGCTCAAACGATGGTTTCTGGAGAGCTTAAAATGTCTGCTATTTTCATTTTATCTCTTCTTGCTGTTGATTCATTGTTGACTAGCAAGTGAGGGATGGGGAAGGGGATTTCTCTTGGCTTAGAAATTGAAGGATGCTCCTAGAACCAGTGAAGGAATATAAAAACAGAGACCCAGACAAAACCAAGGGATTAACAACAGAGCTAGAGCTATGAGAAAATGAGAACTAACCCTGATGGCTAAATTAATTACCAGAACATAAAAGGAAAAACATTTCCAGATAATTGGTGTTGTTTGGGGGAATAAAATTAAGTAGCAGACCCTGATAACTGCTCTATAGAAAGAGTGGATCATTAGAATAAGGTCCCTAGTCTTTCTAAAAAAGTGGAATTTAAAATATTGTCCTAGAAGGACAAAAAAAGATACCTTCTAAATTCTGTGACCACCTAGAAAAAATGTGATAAAAAATAATGAGGAATTGTCACTGATGCTCGGACTTTCACCACTGTCAAATTTCTACATTTTAAACAACCAGGAAGATGTATGTGAAAGTACCTCCATAAAATGCCATATAAATGTACATTTTTGTCAACTGAACCATAACCACTTACATCATTATAAAGATTCAAACTAAGTTTAAAATACCATGCTTTGAAGGCTCTATCTCCGAATTTCTGGAGGCTGGCACACTTGAATCTTTCTCTGGCAGATGAAACCAGTACTTTTTCCCTCAAAGCCTCAGTCTGCAAAAAGAAATGATTTGGGAGAAATTAGAAAAGGAAAGTTCTATGCAAAGCACTCCCTCATAAGTTCAGATAAGACTGTGCCGAATTAAAATTTAAAGAGATAATTTACACCTAAATTCCCAAGGCACCTGCTATTAGCAAATAATTATTTTGCTATGCAGGAAGAGCAACATCAGTCTGGTCCTATTGGAAAACTCTACGTAGTTAGGAACCAGAATAGAGACATCACCAAGGAAAAGGGCGCTGACAGGAAATGTGGAAGAGAGTCCACTAATACCCCAGAAAATATAGCTTTGCTGAGTTCTCAGTTTTGCATATAATTTATCTCAACCCCTCCTCCACCAACTCTCACAACTCCCTAGAATAGGGAGGAATGCTTTTGGGACCATGTACAGGAGTTTATAGCAGAGACACAAATTCCCTAAATCTAGCCATGAGATGTTCAAAGGTTTGATGGGAATCAGTCCTCCCGTTCCCCTGCACAATACCTTGGGTGTCAGACAGGCAGCCTTATCCGCAGCCTGGCAGCATTCTGCAAAAACTCCTTTGTATTGTTGAGCATAGTAAAGGAGTTCCGGGGCATAAAAGTAAGGATGTCTTCTGGCAACCTCATACAGGTATCTACATTTCCAAAAAGAAAAACGGGCAGTCATGTTTCTACAGCAAACAGTGGTATGGGAACAACTGTAATCAACATTCTCACCTAATTTACCAGCTAATCTCAATATGTACATGACGACTTGCCTTGGTCATTCTGAAAGTCAGTGAAAGGTGGAACTTCTATATATAAATGATGTCCAGACATCTATATGTTTTAGGTATATGTACACATATATACACACACATAGGTATAAAATAGTTAAACTTTGGTGATGCAATGTTTTTGACTAAAATGAAATCAATTCTGAGAATAACTAAATATATATCTTCATCATATTTTATCACAGACCAATCTCTCCATTTTTGTTTTGTTTGTTTTTTACAGATCATGTCCTCCTTCAGCGAACTCTAAAAGCTCTTTGATCCCATTTTTTTCATCCTGGATAATTCTGTAGTATCAGATCTTACTGCTTTGAAAATTGTCAGAATAAAAGCTTCAAAGCGTTCGTGTCAAGAATATTTTTTACTGTAGTAACGGCTATAAGTCTTGAACTTTTTTCATAATTTTTCATTTTGAAACATAAAAAGCAGATGACTTACTTTCCCAGAAACTTCTGTTCATTTTCCTGAAAGGCAGTGCACATGACCTCAGGGTCTGGGGTCACCAGCGGAGGGAAGCCTGGGTTATCATCCTTGTGGGTCAGGAAGCACTCATTTCTCTCAGGCTCCTGCTTCTCACAGCAGTCAGCCAGCTCGCCATACTTTTCACGAAGAGAAGCAACTGTACACAGTTTGTCTCCAAAGAGAGTGTGCTAGGTGGAAGAAAGCAGGCTTCAGGTCACCGGGAGATATTTTATTTTCTTTGTACCCAAAGAGCAGTATAAAAAATTGAAAGTATGGGTAAACCTTGGTTAGGAAATCATATACACATATACTTTTTTCTCAGGGTTAGAGAGTTTCCCTTGATTTGACCATGTATGGGACTTTTGTAAGAATTGACCGTCACCTGACTACTTAGGGTAGGTAGGGCAGAAGGGCAACACAAAAGAATGAACATGGCACTTATTTCTACGTAATGCTACAGGTTAGGAGAGCTGATTAAAAAAAAAAAATCAAGGGAAAATAATCCTCTAAGTAGCAAGTGAATTCACAGTAGGGAAGAAAGTATTCAGATAGTTTCTCATTTCATGTGTTCCTTTCTGAAAGGTCCAACTTTTAAGTAGATACTATTCAAAAACTGAAGAGTAACACAATTTACTGTATATTAATTATTATGTAAAATGTAGATCTTTTTTATTCTAGAAACATTTGCCTCAAAACACATTCCATTAAATGTATTCTTTCTGTCCCTATTAATTTTTTATTATAAAAGTAATTGGCTCTTCAGGGAAAATATACTGCTGAAGATAGAATTTATTAATTTTCTGAAAAATACGTTTTTTAAAATTCATATTTATAGCCATAACTTTGTGTTAAAAGTATTGAGTTGAAGTACTGATTCTAACTGGAGAGAAAGATAAATAGAGAGAAAGAAATAAGAGAGGGAGAAGTGGGGCACCTGAGTGTCTCAGGGGGTTAAAGCCTCTGCCTTCAGCTCAGGTCATGATCCCAGGATCCTGGGATTGAGCCCCACATTGGGCTCTCTGCACAACCGGAAGCCTGCTTCCTCCTCTCTCCCTGCCTGCCTCTCTGACTACTTGTGGTCTCTGTCTATCAAATAAATAAATAAAATCTTAAAAAAAAAAAAAGAGGGGGAGAGATTTCAGTGATAAACACTGGCCTTGCCCTGGACAGGTATACACATGTTGAGTGGTGAGAGAAACATAAACCTCTCCCTGAATTCAACACCTACATGGAAATACAAAAGTTCAAAGTCCTTCAAAATGAATAAATGCCTATTTTTTATTCTATGTAAAAATATAACTATCCCTAAAATGAGGACTATATCACTGTACTATTATTTTACCTAAGAAACAAAATCAACATAGAAATCAGGTGAGTGTCTCCGGAAGTTAAAAACCAGACTCTCACCCCCTCACACTGTTGGTGGGAATGCAAGTTGGTGCAGCCTCTTTGGAGAGCATTGTGGAGGTTCCTCAAGAAATTAAAAATAGAACTTCCCTATGACCCTGTAATTGCACTCCTGGGTATTTACCCCAAAGATACAGATGTCGTGAAAAGAAGGGCCATCTCTACCCCAATGTTTATAGCAGCAATGGCCACGGTCGCCAAACTGTGGAAAGAACCAAGATGCCCTTCAACGGACGAATGGATAAGGAAGATGTGGTCCATATACACTATGGAGTATGATGCCTCCATCAGAAAGGATGAATACCCAACTTTTGTAGCAACATGTTCGGGACTGGAAGAGATTATGCTGAGTGAAATAAGTCAAGCAGAGAGAGTCAATTATCATATGGTTTCACTTATTTGTGGAGCATAACAAATAGCATGGAGGACATGGGGAGTTGGAGAGGAGAAGGGAGTTGGGGTAAATTGGAAGGGGAGGTGAACCATGAGAGACTATGGACTCTGAAAAACAATCTGAGGAGTTTGAAGGGGTGGGGGGTGGGAGGTCAGGGTACCAGTGGTGGGTATCATAGAGGGCACGGATTGCATGGAGCACTAGGTATGGTGCAAAAATAATGAATACTGTTATGCTGAAAATAAATAAAAAATAAATTTAAAAAAATTAAATTCAAAAAAAAAAAAAAACACGCTCTCACTGTTAACCTCACTGAAAAGAAATCAAACCTCAGATTTTAAAAAGAGACTTTTACAAATCGCAACTGTCCATTTAAACATACTGTAACTGTTGTACGTGGTCTTCCCAAAGAAATGTTTCTAAAACTGTGAGTCTAGCTGGACCATCTCCGCCATAGAAGAAACAAAGGCTATCCTCACTTCTGAGAGTCGCTTACAAATTTAATAATTGAGGAAACAAAAGTGGCATTGTTTTTCCTTTGAAATGATCAGGATTACTTATAAGAAGAAGAAATAATACTCAAAATCAAAATGTACTTACAAGGGATTTGCCGCAGTCGGCCCCAGACTGGTCAGCAGCACAACCCTTTGCAAACTCAGTCATTTCCTTTGCTAATTTCACATGGTCTTCAAATGGGCACTGCTGGAGATACTGAGAAAAGGCAACCAGCACCCTGAAACAAAGGACAAATATACAAATGTAGCATGGGGCACGTGGGTGGCTCAGTCAGTTAAGCGTCAACCTTCAGCTCAGGTAGTGATCCCAGGGTCCGAAGATGGAGCCCAGTGTGGGGTTCTCTACTCAGCGGGAAGCCTGCTTCTCCTTCTCCCTTTACCCCTTCCCCTGCTTGTGCTGGTGTGCGCTCTCTTGCTCTCGCTCGCTCTCTCAAATAAATAAATAAAATCTTAAAAAAAAAAAAAAGAAAAATCTAACAGGGTGAAGTGTTAATATAAAGTATCTTGCTTTATATTACATATATCTATATATTATATATAATATATATATTTTATATATCTTGCTGGACAACAAACTGTGTCTGTATATGTTCTATATTTTATACATCTCACTATTAGCCAGAAAGTCTATCCACATCAACTGTTATCTGAAGCCTAACCAGGCATATGTGGCTTTCTGAGCAAAGCGGACATGTATTTACACCATGTTTAAATACATGTGTGTGCCTGTCAGGAGATGTACAAACATAGAGCAGGCAAGTGAAATGTATTTTAAATAAATCTAATTATTAAGACTAGGGACATTACCTAGGTCCTTTGACTAATTAAAACCAAAAAACCAAAGCCACACACACCTCTCACTTAATCAGGCTGTACCATGAGATTGGCCTTTAAAAAGTAAAATGTTTTCTCATTTTGTACTAGATCTAAAAATATTAAAATGTTCTCAAGAAACTACATACCTCTTTGCTAGGTAAAGGGAATTTAGTAAGTGAGACACAAAAGGAACCATATATTAAATTCTTTCTCATGCAGGTTATGGAAGAGTTTCGGAGCCACACTGTCCAGTACAGTGGCCAGTAGCCACATGTGGCTGCATAGGTTTAAATAAATCAAAATTAAATGCAACTTTAATTTCTGACTCTCAGCTGCACTTGCCACATTTAAAGTGTTCAATAACCACATGTGGCCAGTGGCTGCCATATTAAACAGCACTGATGCAGAATATTTCCATCGATGCAGAAAACTCTATTGGATAGGATGGTTCTAGAAGATGGGCTCTGATGACAGGGGAATATAAGAACTTCAGAGTAATAACCAACACTATTAGGGACATTAAATTTGACTGTTGGGTTTTTTCTCTTTTTTTTTAACTTACAGGCCTTTGAAATGTTCTTCTCCCAAATCATTGTACCGATGAGCAATCTCACTCTGTTCTGGAGAGGAAAAAAGAAAAAACAAAACAGACTTACTTACATTCTGAAGAAAACAACTTAGTTATGATAGTACTTTTTGTGTTTCTCTCCATGTGACTTAGCATTCATTTGCTCTAAAATACTGGCCTCGGATCCCTACAGAAAATCTTGGGTTGGTGGTGAACTACTTCTTCTGCATTAAAACATATGAGTTATTCAATCACCGATGATACTATTTGAAAAATCATTAAAATTGTTAAGTACTTATAGCTTTATATTCAAACTTGGATAAGATCTAATGTTCTTGCGTTGTCTATTAACAGCTTCTGAAAGGACAGTCTAAAATGAAAAATATAAATGCAAGTTCTATTTATAAGATTAACAACACAGGTTTTTGTTTTTTTATAAATCAACGTGCAGCCTTTGGGAATTGGAGCTATGAATTCTAACATCAACTATATTCTGCGAAGTTTGTCTCTCTGCCTAAGTTCCTTCATGTGCAGAAGGAAGTTACAGCTACTAAGCAATCCTCACCATTTTTTTTTTTTCACTTAGGATGTTAGAAATATATAAATAAGATAACTTCCTGGGCACCTGGACGACTCAATCAGTTAAGTCTCTGCCACCTGCTCAGGTCATGATGGTCCCAGGCTGCTCAGTGGGGAGTCTGTTTCTCCCTTTCCCTCTATCTGTCCCCCCGCTGGTGCTCTCTTTCTCTCAATCCTTCTGTCTCTCTTAAATAAATCAATAAAATCTTAAAAAAAAAAAAAAAAACTTCCTGAGGGATCACAGATATAAAATATCATCACCATCTAGAAACGTATGCTAAAGGAAAATGCTTCTTTAAAGATGCAGGGTTTTCTAAAATTTTTTCTTACTAGGAAAATAAAGTAAAAGTTGAATAATAGGAAAACAGAATTCTTACGTGCTTCTCGACGAGTCACGCCCCTGGAATAAGCAGAGCTAAAGAGAAAGAGGAGGGAAATAAAAGTTACCCACTTCATTGTGCCAAAGGCTTGTGGGGTTGATAGAAAAGGTAAGAGGAACAGAGAGAAATTCGCACTAATATACTTCTTTAGCCAATAATTGTAGATTATTAACCAGACTCATCTTTGTATTTCATTGGTCCCCGACTGATTACAAAATTCATATTATTCTTGCCAAAAAAACTGTTTGACTAAATCCGTTGCGTATGTTTGCCATTTGGAACTGTTTTCTCCACAAGACGACCTTGTCAATTCATTAGTTATGTAAAACATCTTATCAAATTTTACATAAGAGTTTAAACGATTTGTCCCTATTATTCTTACCATGTTCTTTAGCTGTGATTTACCATTTGACATTTTATTTTTTAATATTTGCAAAATTCTAACCAAACCAATGACTTAGCTTGGAAATAAGACTTAATAAAAGAGCTAAGCTCCGAACTGCATCTATTATTAACTCCAGGTATGCTTTTGACAATAAATAATGAAAAATTCACATACACACATGAGGCCTTCCATATCTTTTTCAGTCTCCTAAAATTGTTCTGTCTGAAAAAAGCTGATGTTTCCTCAAATGCAAACTAAGAGAAAGCCACAAGAACAGTAACAATGAAAATGGATGTTCAGAAATTCTACACTCCCATCTCGGCTGTGGCCCACATGTGATTCAGGTCCTCTGATAAGATACTTAGATGTAATGTAGGTATATCTCATGGAATTTTCAGTTAAGGAGATATGGGGGAAAAAATGGATGCAATGACAGTAATGACAATCTTTACCATAAAAGGTATATAGGATAGGAGCATCCAGGTGACTCAATTGGTTAAGTGTCCAACCCTTGATCTCAGGTCAGATTTTGATCTCAGGATTGTGAGTTCAAGCACCGTGTTGGGCTCCACACTGGGCAAGGAGCCGACTGGGCGGGGGGGGGGGGGGGGGGGGGAATATATATATATATATATATATATATATACACACACACACATACACACATATATATATGACAGGTTGAGACTTGATTACACTTCTAGAGGTTAGAAGACTCCTAAACCTTTACCAGGTATCATATTCTTTCTAATCCTGTTTCCCCTTCCTTTCTCCCTTTTAATAAAAAACAGTCACCTGTTTTTCTTTAATGTTACTTTTTATTTCAAAATAAATTTAACATCGTGTCTGAAAGCAAAGCAAAGACGATTTTCAAAAAAAAATTTTTTTCCAACTGCTGCCCTTATTCTCCCCACCCAAGATTATGATCCCTACCTATGAAGAGCTCCTCTCTTGCTGCCCTTTTGCTTTAAAGATAAGGAGCCACAAATTTCAACCAGTAGGAAAATTGACTTTCTCTGATACCACAAAACAATAATTCGTTTCAAACAGTCGATTCACGTAATTAAGTAACTGAGTCAGTCAATACTGTCGGTCAATATAGGCAGAGAGACTAACATATAGGCAGAGAGACTAACAAATACTGAAGAGAAGCATCACTTTTTTGTTCCGTCACATGATGAAAGGTATATACTTTCCATGATCAAATTTTATTTTATGTCATTTTCAGGTATGGGTGCTAATTAAATAATTCAAACACAGAAGAGACTATAGATACATAGAAAGATAGGAGATAAGAGGTGATAGATGATAGATTAGATAGATAGATAGATAGATAGATATAGACACAGTTTTCTTAAGTAGCACAAAGGAGACCTGCAGAATGGAGTCTGACTTATCTTTCATGCCACAGTTGAACAGAAATAAAAGAATGTCTGCCTGTGGAATTGTTCCTGTTGGGAAAATATTTTAACTCTGAAAGCCTATATTAGAAAAGACAAAAAGGATACTATTCTAACTTTTTAGCTTTGTAAATAGAAAAAACAATTCCTTTCTTTGTAAATTTTATTTAATATATGTATTTTTTTGCTTCCAAAAATGAGTAAGCATCTTTATTTGAAGTCAGTGTCCAACCCTAGGTTTTCTTTATATAAATCCTTGAAGAAATCTTGATCAAACATGCTATTCATATCATTGAATGTAATTGTATTGCTAATTCACAAAACCAGGATTTTGTCATGCACATTTATACTTTGTGAATGTTCTTTCATTTAACAAATGAAAATAATATTAGTGTCACCATCTACTTTGCACAACAATACTATATGGTAATACAATGGTAAATATAGAACACCAAAAAAAAAAAAATTAAATTCTTCATTGTTCTAGAAACCTGAAATTGATTTTCCTATATTTAATGAAGATTCCAAAGTTTTCAATCCCATAAGTTCAAATATAAAATTAAAAACACCTGAATTTTTCCTTATGGTACCAATAAAGTGTTTCCACGGATGTATCCTTATTAGGGATTAGTAGATGGTTGAGAAATAACATACTTAATTCTTAACACTATCTGCATGCTTAAAATCTATCTTAATTAACAAGAAACACAAACAAAATACACTTTGTGGATTCCCAAAATAAGAGTTCCTGTATTTATCTTCTATTAGTTCTGCATGTACATTCTATACTGAAAGAAATAAAACCACATAACTGTTAGTTATTTCTAAGTATTCTGTTCTTCAAGCTTTTAAAATCTTATGTTTAGTTAGTTATCAAAGGATTCTGGAATGCAAGTAAATGTAAATGTTTAAACCAGGAGTTATAAATATGGCCTACAGAATCTAGTTTCTAAGTAAATAGGAAACTATCTCCAATGACTTTTAAACGTTTTCCCATTTTTGTGGAAGAAGTTTAAAAAGAGAGTGTCATTAAGAAAATTGTGTCATATGGAAAGAATAATAATATTCTGATCATTTAAAAGAGAAAAATAACTCAATTGAAATATAAATATAACTAGAAATTATTAAATCTGAGTTTTAATCCCTTTTGTCCTGTGCTTTTTTTTTGTTTGTTTTTTGGTTTTTGGTTTTTTTGTTTGTTTGTTTGTTTTTTGACAGGATAGACAAGCACAGTTGTTTTGTTTTTTGAAGATTTTATTTATTTATTTGACAGAGATCGCAAGTAGGCAGAGAGGCAGGCAGAGAGAGGAGGAAGCAGGCTCCCTGCTGAGCAGAGAGTCTGATGCTGGGCTCAATCCCAGGACTCTGGGATCTTGACCTGAGCCCAAGGCAGAGGCTTAAACCCACTGAGCCACTCAGACACCCTGAAAAGACACAGTTTTGAAGCATATGAAGCATCTCCTTGGACTAGTCTCTCACTTCCTTGTCACCTTAATCATAATCTTAAACCTATGCCTTTCTACTATTCTGTGGATTCCAGAAGCTTTTCAGCAAGTCATTCCAAACAGGTTTCTCTCTGGCTGGCCAACTTCTTACTCCGGTCCTTAATGCTGTTTCCCTCTGGAATAGAGCACTACCTCCGAATTATCTTCTCTTAGAAATAAAGTGGAACATGCATAAAATGTGAAAAAAAAATGTCTAATAACAGCCTCAGTATTTTAACAGACACTTTACAGAGACAACCACTGAACCCAAATTCACTCCAAAATACTAGAAATTTGGATCCATTTGGAAAGAAAAGTGGAGACAAGAGAATCTTTTCTTAGCCTTCTTCCTACTATCCTACGGACACGTGCAGACCCTCATTATCATGAAGGGCCTGGACTACTGTGTAAGGTATACAGAGAAGTAGACAACTAGAAGACCCCAAAGCATGAACTAACTAGCTGAAACACTTAAGTGGTTTAATTTCTTAATTTCTTATTCACTTGTGAAGGTACATTACCCATTAAAAACAAGAAAATAAACTGTCCAAAATGTGTAGACTTTCATGGGTGTTTCTAATGTAAATTTAGAAAGTTGTAATGTGATCCCAGTGTCAGCTGTCCCCTTATCTCCCTCCATAAGCCAATATTCCCCAAAACACCACTGAGACCTCACAGAAGACAAGAGGAAGAACATTCACATTATAAAAACCACACTAGATGACCATCTTTGGCTTGTTCCATCTCTAAAGTCCCTCCCTCCAAAACTCACATGACAGAAGGATTCCCTTTTCTTGTGGTACAATGCCTTTTCTCATGGTACACTGGGACTGTGAAATTTACTTCAAATTTTTACTATGCAGTTTAATTCAGCTCAATGCCAAATGCCAACTTCTAGCTCCAAGTTCAAACACACAGATCCCTATAGATCTCCATGCCACATGGGTCAAGTTGGATGAAATTATCTTTAAGAACTCTTCACCTTGAACATTCTCTGATTCCATATTCCCACTGTCTCATTCTTATAGAATGAGAAAATGGCCTGACTGGTAGAAGGTAGAATGAATATATCAAGTTAAAGAATTGGGATCCAAATTTGAGAATTTGTTCATTGCTGACCTGCCCAATGGCTCCTCAGGCATAACCCTCTATCTAATTCAGGTTGACATTTTTAAGAAATAAAAAGATCTTTTAAACTTGCCTTATTACAAGTAAAATGACACTTTCCTACATCTTTTTATCATTTTTCCATTCCAAGAAAAATATAGCTAATGTCTGAAAGCCATGCTTATTCATTCTTCATATATGTTAACACCCAACAGAATCTATAACATATAAATTGAAATTGATGCTAGTAATTCTTCTCTCATAATAGCCTCTATGGATGGAAATCAAATAAATGAATACGCTACTGAGAGTTTAAAAGTGCTTAGTCTACTCATATTCTATATTTTTCCAAACATAATTGAAGAAACTTACTATCTAAAAAGAGGTTAATTTAAAGTTACAAAACTGGACTTTTTAAAATCTCTTACAAAACAACAAAGGTTGAGTAGCTAAAATATTCCTATGCTAAAATTTCAGTGGATTATACACCTAAAACTAATGTAACATTGCATGTCAACTATACTTAAATTTTAAAAACTAACATGGGAGATGAATGGATAAATAATACATGATACATACATGTGTGTGTGCACATATATGTATATATGTGGTAGAATATTATTCAGTCATAAAAAAGAGTGAAATCTTGCCATTTATATGACATGGATGGAACTAGAGGGTATTATACTAAGTGAAATAAGCCAATCAGAGAATCATAAGTACCATATGATCTCACTCATATGTAGAATTTAAGAAACAAAGCAAACAAAGGGAAAAAAGAGAGAGACTAAGAAACAGACTCTAAAGAACAAATTCATGGTTACCAGAGGGGAGGTAAGTAGGGGATCGATGAAATAGGTGTTGGGGTTCAAGCAGACATTTGTCTTGATAAGTACTATGTATTGCGTAGAATTGTTGAATCATTGTGTCACACACCTGAAACTAATATAACACTGTATGTTAAATATACTGGAATTAAAACAAGAAACTTAATTTATTTTTTTATTACGTTATGTTAGTCACATACAGTACGTTATTAGTTTTTGATGCAGTGTTCCAAGATTCACTATTTACATATAACACCCAGTACTTCATGCAATACGCGCCCTCCTTAAAAAACTAAAATAAATAACAACAACAAAAAAACTTCAGTGGACCAAGTTTAGAAAGTTTTCATTAAAGTGTGATGTTTTTTTCTTGATGTCTTCTAAAGCTTAGAATTTGTTAGATGTTTTATAATCTCCCAGTGCTAGATTCTAACCAAAACTTCTCTGACCCACCACCCAGTTAAGCCTTGAAAATTAAGTCTTGAAATTCTCACCAACTTTTCAAGTATCTGTGTATGGGCTAACATTAAAAGTGATTTTTTTTTAAGTGAATTATTTGATTAAAAAAAAGTCGTAACTCTTAAGAAATGTATCTAATAAATAATTGGACTACCTTTTTTTTAAAGAGAAATTCACCTGTAGCATGATTGTAATAAACCAGATAATGTAAATGTTTTCAAAATGATTTTTAAATATAATTATTGCATATTTTGAATTTTTCAAAATTAGTTTTTCATTATATAGAGACTGAATAGAACAAAACTCTTTCACTAGAATAATATTTACAGGACTAAAGTTTTTGTGTATAAATATTGTTCATTTAATAATAATTTATTGCAACAAAAATATGCATTCAACTAGCATAAAGAAATAATTTCACTAACATATGATGTCAATAGTGGCACTCTGTTCAAAATACTTTTGATTTAGTTATGATACATGCAGTAAATTTAACATCAATAGCTTAAATTATAAGACAAAATACAAATAATTACAATTTTAATTAAACTTTACTTGTATATTCTCACTAAATATTCAATCACTAGAATTATATGAATTAATCTCATGGCATTTAATGTCTTAAAGGCAAATGGCTCTTATTGATGAGTCCAAATTTCTCTTTGTGGTTACATAGAAAATTGGCAAAAAAATGCACATCAAGAAAGATGGTATCTGAAGCAAACATTGTCCTGGCATCAACAAACCCACTATTTATTTAAGAACACCGGTGTTCCTGCTGACAGGGCACAATCCAGGAAATAAAGTTTTATGTCTATTTTAAGTAGCACAATCTAGTCTTTCATTCATGCAAAAAAGGTATCGACCACTGACGGTCAGGTATTTGCTAGGTTATGTGGACACAAGAGATTAATAAGACAGTGGCTGACTTCAAGGAGCCCACAGTCTAATAAAGGAGACACAGATAGAAAGGTAATTAAACACAACATTGTAAATCAGTTTATGTAGGGTAAAAGATACTTTATCCTGGGGTGATAAAGTAGTAGCAGAGATGCTCTAAACACAAAGGCCATCTCATGAATAAATAAGATGTGTGGGCCCTTAACCTCTTAACTAACTGTAACTCAACAAACTGCATTTGCATTATCTCGGTTCATTTTTGCTTGTGAAGTAACTCTTCCCAAAGAAATGGAGTGGGTAGGTATAGAACTAAAGGAAATAAGGAGGGTATGAACATATGTAATTTCTAAATGTTTGATAAAAGACCAAAGAGCAGAAAGCAAAGAAGCCCCAATTTAGAATATGATGGAAATTTTTGCAGGAGTAAGAAAGAAAAGAAAGGCAGACCAGTAGGCAGAAAAGAAAAACAGAATTTGTAATTATTTGGATTTCCAAGTAAAGCTAAGGATGAGATTGGCCATTTTAATATTACAAGCATGCACAAAACAATTGTTCTTATGGAAAATTATAAAATATACATAGGAAAACAGTTTATCTAAGATGATTGACAAAGCTGTAGAACACCTAAATATTTAGTGATGAAAAATTGTTCTTGATTCAAGACCTATTTATTTAACAATACTATGTGCTTAGAAGTCTGAGAGGGATGTTCTAAGGATCTAGCTGTTAAGCTGAGAATATTTTAAACAGACATAAAGAATGAGGGTAGGAAATAGCCTTCCAGGCACAGAGGACATCATGTGCAAATGCTTGAGGCAAGAAAAAACATGAAAAAAACTGAGAAACTAGGCAGAGTTGGAGGGAAGAACTGTGTGAGATGAGATATGAGATTAGATGTCTAGCTACAGAATTTTTGTTTTACTCTGAAAGTAATGAGAAGAAGTTGAATGATTTTATTAGCTCAATTATAAAATCTAATTAATGCTTCAGAAAGATTACCTTGGCTCCAGCATAGGGAAGAGACTAGGGAGGGCAAGCATTTATTTGGGAAGACTAGTCAGGGAACTAAATCAATAATCTTAGCAACAGATGGTAAGATCTTGAGTTACATCAATGATGTAGAAACAAAGACACGTGGACAGACTGAAGAGATGTTAAGGGGCGGTACTGGCCTTGGACCCAAGCAAGTAATCCTCTTCTCTAAAAACTCCATGCTTTAGGAGGCCTCCTCTGGCTGTGTTCTGCCTCGGGGGACATAGAGTCTATAAAACCAAGGGTATGTGCCACCAAAACCTGTCTTCCTCCTTTCCTGAACCATGATACAGTCACCCAGACCCTAGAACTCCCTATCTAAAAAGGCTGAAATTTTTTGAGAGCCTAGAGGGTCTCTAATATGAGTACATCCTTTCAAGGGCAGACCAAGTCCCTAATGTTTTTACTGCTAGGCCTGAAGTGGCCAAGAGACAACTGTTTGGAAGAGGTATGGATAGAACTGGGACATCTGAGGAGGCATTTCTACATGAACATACCTGAGGTCTCTTCATACTATAGAATGAAGCCAGGGGTAGGCAGAAAGGAGAGATGGGCCAGATGTTGGGGCTCATTCCTCCCAGTACAAAACTCCAAGAAGATAAAATTAGCAGGATTTGATGGATTGAAAATAAGCTGTGAGAAAAATCAAGGTGTTATAATGATTTCTAGCTTTCTGCCTTGTATAATTCAATGATTATGGTATGACTCCTGGTCTATGGCACATTGGACAAAGATCATTAATATGATTTAGACATGTTTGATTTCAGCCATCTTTGAGACATCTAAGAAGACATGCCGAGTAGATGGCTACAGAGTCTAGAAGTCAGTGGTGAGGCCTAACCTTAGAATATAATTTGAGTCATCAAGCACTGCAGGATGGAGATAGCCTGGGGAGAGAATAACATGAAACAAGGAGACACCCATTATGAAGTCCTGAGAAATACCAAAGATCAAAGACAGGTAGCCAAAGAAGAGGGGAGAAAAATCAAAGCAATGTTATACCAAGGAATGTAAGGGAAGAGGGTATTTTAAGTGGAAAGGTAGAGAGTTACAGATGTTACTGACAGGGACAGTAGACAAGAATTGGAAAAAAAAAAAAAAATAAAAAAATAAAAAATAAATAAACCATCTGTTGCATGGGGGTTTCTAATGTCCTAAATAGAGCTGTGTTTGATGATGAGACTCATGAGCTCATGAGACCAAAAACCAGATTGGAGTGGCTAGAAGTAAATGGGAGGTGAGGATAAAAACTGAAGTACAGACAAGTCTTCTAAGAAATTTGCATGTGAAGGGGGCAAGGGAAGAGGTGGAGAGTCAATGACAAAGATTACTTGTGATCGTTTAGAGGCCAGTGAGAAGAGTTCCACTGATTACGACTATTTTTTCTGTAAAAGAGTGATTTTTAAGAATGAAACGTTTGGGTGTCAACTATACTCAAAAAGGAAAAAAAAAAAAGAATAAAGGACTTGGAGTTGAATATTTGGGGGAAATGGAGAAGTCTGTAGTCAGAAGAAATGAGGGCATGCACTGAATAGAGACTTATTGCCTTGGGATAAATTGAAAAGTAAGAAAAGTTCATTATGGAACTCATCTTCCTTCCTGACCCCTCACTAAGGCCCATGATATTCCCTTTCTCCCATTCCACTGCCCTCTGCAAACCTCAAATACTTGGCTTAGACTCACCCAGCACTACTCTTCTTCTCGGTACCCCAAGTCCCCACTGCACCCTGCCTCCAAGTTGCATGTGCCCCTGCTCTAATGGACACCCCATGCTGAAACTGTCATTTCTGAACTTACAGACAAATTCATGTAGGTGCTACAGAGCTACAGTCACTTGAAAATAAATCCACAAAATCTAAGAGCCTGTCCATATCTCAGGCTCATGCTCTCAATCTTGTCGACCCTGTGTTTCCTCCACAAAACCACACACAATCTTCCTAGAAATAGAGCTATTTTAGAAGGAGCTGCTGTTCTGTCAGTGAATTCCTAGTGGATGGAACCTCAGAGAGCTAGCAAGTAAAGGAAAAAACCTGAGGCAGCGGTCCCATGATTCTTCAACTCTCACCAGGTAGGTCCTAACTTACAGAATATTCACTGACCCTTATAAATTACCATTTGGGCCTGAAGTTGGTGCTTGGACTATGGAATCTCTATTTGGTCATTCAGAAACTTCTCTCTTTCTTTTTCTCCCTCTCTCATTTGACCATTAAGACTGTTAGATTAATGTTTCCTTACAGATGAAATGTTGCAATTTGTGTCCTACGTCCCCAACATAATAAGGTCCTTGAAGGCATCAACCATGTCTTATGTTCACCATATCTAACAACAGATCCAAGCATTCCTTGGTTATAGGAGCCATTAAAAGTTTTCACTCAGTGTCAGTTTAATTTGACTAATCAAGAGGCAACTGCACCCATATGGTAAGAGGCCTTGAGGAATCTGAAATTCCTACTCAACATTCTCCCACACTCTTCATGCTCATTGAACTTCTCCCTTGGAATTGATTTGGTTAGAGAGAGAAACTCGAGGTAAACAGGCTAGCAGATGTTGACTTACTTTGATCTTGACCAATTTAAGAAACAAAAACATTCTGTCCAAGAGGCAAAACAGGTCTATTTAAGTAGCCCAGTGATATACCCTGTTGGCCTAGGAGCTACATTCATTGTCCAGAATGTTTGTTGCTCAATTCTCAGCATGTGCCATACAGCTGGCATTTCTTTGCCCTCTCCATCCATATACTACCATGTCCAAAGCCAATACTAATTCACATTTATATTCTTCTGTATTCAGTTTAGTTTAAGCAAACTTCAAATATGGAGTTCAAATCCCAAAATCTCTCCAATAATTCAAACATCCTGTGAAGCAAAGCCATCTGGAGAGAAACTGTCGGGGCCACTGACCGCATGGGTGCCGCTGCTTCTTCACTAGCCAAATGAAACTGACAGCTATGTTAATCTAAATTAGTCCATGTATAAGTTATTCTTTGGTTCATTCTAACTACAACTTAAAATTCTAAGTACTCTCCTGGGAAATATAACATATGAAATGTGTCTACCAGGATGAGAGGGGAGGATACGAGGATCATTCCTTTACTCGGTAGGAAAAATCTGGCTCAATCAGACATTAATACAGACATCTTTCTTTTTTAAACTCAAACATGTTTTATAGGGAAGAAGATCCTATTGCATACTATTTCTATTATTATTTGTTATCCACACTCTGTGGTATGTACAACTAACTTATTCATATGTTAGAGTCTATTTGTAGCCATGTTCATCTAGGAAGAATTTCTATATCCTGCGAACTTTAGCTTATTTCTTGATGCCTAATAGCACAATCCTAAATCTATATTAGCTTGTTCCTTATCACCAGAAATTTCTGCAATCCATCAACTACTATAAGGTACTGGTTTTCAACTATCTTTAGAACAGTTTTTCAAACAAGGTCATGAAATTAATCTAGAGTATCATGGCCAGTATTTTTTAGTAAAATAAAACGAATTGAGTGGGTCAGAGTGCATTATATATAGTAGGATAAATATTATTCTGTGAAATTTTTGCTATATACATCCATATTAGGTCACTGTGTAAAATGTACTTCTTACTGTGGTCACTGTCAAAAGACTTAAAGATCCTTTCTTCACCTTAAAATCTACTTCAAATAAGCTCAGTATGTCAGTATGTTCAGAATCAATTTAGCATTTTTCCTACAAGGACTCCCAATCTAATTCTTTTCCAATTTTGTCCATGTGGCTTATTATACCGTAATTCTCCATGTCACACATTTTATACTCTGATAGTAATTTTAACACCTCTTTCTCAATAATCTCAAGTATCCAATCTGTCCCTAGATAGTTCTGATCCATCCTCCAAAATCTCACATTTATCCTTATCCCAGGACACTTACACACTTTTGGTTCAAGCTCTCACCAAATCATGCTTGAGTTATTACGATAAACTCAACTAACATACATACCTCAAGTCCCTGTCGACTCTCGTTAATCCTAAAATTTTCCTTTCCCTAAAATCTTGTAAAGCTTATTTTAAATAAATTCCAGGCTTCTTTTCCTAGTATTCAAAATATTCAGAAATCTGATTAGTTTATAATATCCATAAAAGCAGAAGCTCTATCATTCCCCATCACTGCAATGTCCCCAGTGGATAACACATGATCTGCATATAATATGTGTTCAATAATATTTGTTGAATGGATGAGGAAATAAATGAACAAATAAATGAAGAAACAGTCTCTGGTAGCATATTTTCTCTTTCTCTGTTACATGTCAGGTCCTCCATTAAGTCAGTGATATTCACTGTAACATTTTTGAAAGCCTACAAAGTATCAAAGTATGCAACACTGTATAGGTGAGAAGGCTGTGCAAGGCGCAGAGAAGGCTGTGCAAGGTGCGGAGAAGTCATCCCCTTGGTTTCCTAGAATGCAAGTTCATTTCCAGACCAAAGCATCTGCGTGCTAGGTTGTCTCCAACCATGATGGTTGCCCCTTGCTTTCTATTTATAGAAATCCTCCTCCTCTTCAGAACATAACTCAGAACATTCTCTCCCTAGTCTCATTCTTTTCACTCTCTTCTGATAATCTCTATTACCTTTTTAGTTCTTAGTCATATCTTTTATATTTGTATGGTTTTATTAAATGTTAATTATTTTATAAGAATAAGGATTTTCTCAATTCATTGTATTCTTGACAAAATCTCAGTTTAGTATTAGACACTTAATAGATAGTTGTTAAACCCATGAATTAAATCAAATGAGTAAAAATTGCCAAGTTAATATATTGTGGAAAACACTAAGGAAGTTTATTGAATATCCATCTCTAGCAGACTGAAGGTTCATGTAAGTAATCACATGCACTCTTGGCATGCCGTAGGTACTCCACAATTATTCGTTGCATGAATGAATGAACAGTCTCCAGTCCAGTGTCCACCAACTCCTTGATATCCATGAAAGCATAATAAAAGTTCATGAGCTTATCATCAATATTGCAAATAATAGCAATAGAAAGTTTATGTTTATTCGTGGTAAGGAGACAAATGCAAAAATCTCATGTTACGAAGAGTACGGCGTAAACATGGGGAAGCAAAAGAAAGCAAGGAAGTATGCGACAATTGCAGCGAATGCTTAGTCTCTGAGATCAGAGGCTTAAAGAAAAGGATAGATTAAAACCTTAAAAAAAAAAAAAAAAAAGAAAAGAAAGATCCCAGTGCCCTCAAGGAAATAGAAGTCCCCAAACATCCTTACTGCTTATTCTTCCAATATAACACACAGCTGGGCCCACCTTACCACATCCTGGTTGATACCAACTTTATCAACTTTTCCATTAAAGTCAAACTTGACTTAGTACAGTCAATGAGGGACTGTCTTTATGCCAAGTGTAAATCCCCTGTATAACTGACTGTGTAATGGCTGAAATTGAGAAACTGGGGCAGAAGTATCGAGTGGCTCTAAGGATTGCCAAGGATCCAAGATTTAAATGATTACCATGCACACACAAGGGAATCTATGCAGATGATTGCTTAGTACAGAAAGTAACTCAGCAAGTGTTATACTGTGTTATATGGTGGCCACAGTTGACCAGGACCTTGAACGAAGGATCTGGTCGATCCCTGGAGTTCCCATCATGTACATTTCTCACCATAGGTACAACATTGAGTGGATGCCAGATGATTATGGAGCCTCTCTGTTCTAATTCTTTTTTTTTTTTTAATTTCTTTTCAGTTTCCAGAATTCATTGTTTATGCAACCACACCCAGTGCTCCATGAAATACATGCCTTCCACAATACCCACCACCAGGCTCACCCAACTTCCCGTCCCCCACCCCTTCAAAACCCTGTTTGTTTCTCAGAGTCCACAGTCTCTCATGGTCCATCTCCCCCTCCAATTTCCCCCAACTCCCTTCTCCTCTCCATCTCCCCTTGTCCTCCATGTTATTCCTTATGCTCCACAAATAGGTGAAACCATATGGTAATTGTCTCTGTTCTAATTCTTAAAAGATAGAGTTCCTCTGCCTTCCTTTACCAAGTTTTTCTGTTGCCAGTTCATATTAGCAACATGCTATAGCATGAATTCTTCTTCTTCCTTTTTTCCTCTGTTATGAACTGAGTATGATTAAATACACTCACTTTTTTATGTTGTTTTGAAATTGATATTTTGTATCATTTTAAATATTGTTGCACCTTTTTATAAATAAGATGATTGCTCATAAAAAAAATCACAAGTTAATTTACATTAGGTTAAAACTGTATCAACACTGTGGTGCTTGGGTGGTTCAGTTGGTTATAAGCTCTTGATCTCAGCATTGTGAATTCAAGCTCCATGTTGGGCTCCATGCCCAGATTCTACTTAAACAAGCAAACAAACAAACCGTATCAACTCTGTTAAGCACTGCTAAATACGTCAGAAGGAAAGTGACAGCCGTTTATTCCACATTTACAAAGTGCCTAAGATGTGCCAATCCCTATCCTCAGCAACAAACAACCTTAAGAGGGCAGCACCGTTGTTATCTCTATTTTGCAAATAAGGAAACTGAAGTTAAAGTAAAGAAATTGAGATTAAGGAACTTGCCCAAGGTCAAAAGTTAGTGAGCAACAAAGCAAGGATTATGAACTCATGCATTCTTCATTCAGGAGAGCATAGATCTAATCTATGTACAGATTTATTCTAAGTATAGATCTAATCCATGATGTCTTTCAAAAACTAGAGCAGCTATTCTCTACTGATAGTCCCTAAAAACTGTCATTCTTTTCACAAAACTACATCCTTTGGCACTGGCAGCCGAAATATGTTTTCCTTTGGTCTGAGCAGTAAAAATCTGGCATGAGGATCTATCCTTCTTGTTTTATGCTTTATTCCTCACTCCCCTAAAATAAGGTCTCCAAGTGTCACACAGGCCTTGCGTTTTATAATCCCAGTGGTTAGAGCAGCAAGATAGATAGTTGGTAGAGGTAACCACGTAAACCAGAGAGGAAGAGAGGCACCAGCCACCATGCTGGTCACCCAGCACTAAAATATCCATGACTATTTCAAATTTTAGGTAATCTGACAAAATGTTAAAGCTGGATTCCACTATTTCATATTATTTTATTCTACTCTTTTTAAAACAGTCATACAAAGCTTAATTTCAAAAAAATATCTTAACCAACATTCTCTTCAGTTATTGCTTTCCCACTTCTAGAAGACACGTAGAAAGAACACTCTTTCATAACTCTAAAAGCAAAGTCCTCTAACCCACACAAAGACCTGGTCCTCTAGGAGATTAGGTTTGAGTTTGTTTTCAGTTTAACTGTACTGACGATTGCCTTTCAAGCTGAGTAGGTTAGATGAGACATCTGTGGAATTTGTTTGAAGAGATGGGTGCTCAGATACAAAAATGCTGGATTAAGCAGAGGCAGAGTGGACTGGAATGATAAATACAAATTTAAGCCACAGCAAAGGCAGCCACCAGAAAAAAAACAAGGTACTCATGGTAATGAGTATCCTTTTCATAATTATCTAGAAGTGTTCTGGATGAGATGTACTGACACTTCATAGAATTGCTACTGCATATTTTTTGCTCTCTTTCTCATTTTTAATCAGATCATTTGAATGAATATCTGGCGTCTATTAGATTTCTCATAGATTTCTAGTCTCTATGCTAGATAGTGTATGAGGCATTATCATACCTTCATAAAGAGCAGTTATTTCAACTCTCTGTGCCTTGATTTTCTCTCTTCCATATTGGGGATAATGTTAATTCATGGGTTTCCTATGAGGATTCAATTAATTAAAGCATGTCAAGTGTACACTGTGGCTAGCACATATTGGCACTCGATGAATTTTAGCTAGCATTCTCATTATTGCCATGAGAAAAGATAAACTAAGTCTCATACTAAAGAGTGTTCAAATGAAATTGTACGTATAAACACACAGATGAGAGTACGTTAACTAAGAAGACAAAACAGCATGCTTCTGACCACGGTCTGGCTGTCGGAGACACTGCAATTGTCCACATAGCAAGGGCTGGAGAGAGCTCTGAGGACAGTGTGTCAGAGACATGACTTGATCTAGGTCTAAGAATATGGATTCAACCTAGACATTTTGCTGTCCTCATTATTCAGGCCAATACAATTTTAAGACACTAGAGCAAAATCATGGGACTGGAAAAGTCCTTAGAGATAATTGGCTCTGGACTCTCTGATTTAAAGGTTAAGAATATAGCATTGAATAAATAAATAAATAAATAAATAAGGTAAGAATATAAAGACCAGTTAGACAGCCCATAACAACTATTTTTTGGTGGCCTCCCACCATCAGCCTTCATTCTAGGTGCTAGAGACTGAAGTATTGAGTAAAACATACATATTCCTTGAATTCAGAGAGATTATACTCTAGGGGGAAAGACAACAAATAAACAAGTAAATAAATGAATAAAGAGCTAATTTCACATACTGATATGCTGAAGGTCATAAAATCAGGTACTGAGAAAGAATTTGACCAGTGAAGAGCTACAGCTTTACATAAGGGTATCAGACAAGGCCTGCCTGAGGAGGTGACATTTCAGTTGAGTCTAAATGATGAAAAAGAGAAGGCATGGTGAGATTGGGGCAGGAAGCAAGGGATGTTCAAAGGAAAAAAATACAGTAAGAGAGAAGGTTCTAGAGGGGCTGGAAAGGAGGCCGGCATGGCTGTAGTACAGGGAACAAGAGAAGAGTAGGAGATGATGTCCAGAAGGAAGCAGAATGTGGGCTCTCTAGACCACAGTAAAGAGGCTGAACTTCATTCTGGCTGTTGCACGAAGTCATAGGTCACTCTCTAAGCCACAGAATGGCGAGATCTGATTTAAGCTTTAGAGAGACCTCTGTCTAGATGTCCTAGAACACAGTGGGCAAGAATGTTTGTGGGGAAACCAGCACGCCATGGCCCTAACCCAGGCGAGAGATGGTGATGGTTTAGACAAGGATTCTAGCAGAGGAAATGGTGATTAGTGGGCAGATTCTGAATATATTTTAGGAGTAGAGCTGTCAGTTCCTACTGACAAATTGGATGTGAGGTGGGAGGCAAAAGCAGCACTTGGCAATGAATCTTAGTTTTTGACCTAAACAAATGAAAGAATGATGGAGACACTTATGAAGATGGAAAAGGCTTAGGGAAGGGATGAAGAGAGGAAGGCAAGAGAAGGAAGGTAATTGATAGTGCCATTTGACCCGTTAAGTTTGAAACACCTGTTAGATATCTTGGTAGAAATATCATTGTTCAATACGTGAATCTGGAACTCAAGGGAGAAGTCCTAGCTATAGGTGAAAATTTGAAAAAATAATACAGAGATGTGTCCGAAGGCATGGATTTAAGTGAGATTATCTGATCACCCGGGAGGAGAGTGTGGACAAAGAAGAGATGGGTGCTAAGGACAAAAACCTCAGTACTTTATGATGTAGAAGTCTGAGGGTAGAGGAGGAAGCCTCACTAACAGCTATGGAGGAAGGGGAGAACTCAAGAGTGTCTATGATGTAGCAGTCTGGGAAAGAAGACCCAAACATTTATGCAGTTGCTGGTAACTGTCAGTTAAGACAGCTATTGTTACTTTATTAGTACCTTGAAGGCAGCAGAGGTCTTGAGTCTCTACTCTTATTTCTGCATCAACAGCATTACAGAGCTAAATATATGGTGAAAATATGGTGAGAACTCACTAAGTAATTGTTGATTGATTATACATATATGTGACATGATCAAAACCAAGTTTACCTTGATAGGAAAGATAATAAATTTCTATTTTTACTGTAGCTCCACTGAATTGTAAATGGATATCTCTGTATAATCTCATTTGGTTATCTTCATGAACAACTATTAATTGATTAGTCACACCACATCTCTGATAGAGGAAGCAATTGGTATCTTGACCCTAAGATTTAGATAATCTTATGCAAAAATGAGATTGATTTATAGTTATGCTTGATTTGGACAAATAGCTAATTCAAAAAATTTTCTTGAGAATATACACTGTATATTTGAAAAGCACAAAAATATAAATATGCACAATTTCTCACAACAATTTTACAAATTAAAAAACTAATATGGGCCAAACAAAATCTATGATACAAAACATTAGGCTATGAATGCTAAATAGAGATACAAGTAATATGCACTTTCACTCATTCATGGTGCCTTAAAATTTTAATATAGAGAAATATTCAACCCCTTAAGCTTTAGAATCACATCTGGATCGTTTCCTAAATCCTTTTGTATACAACAAAGTATCCTGAAGAAATCCTTCAATGTATTAAATAATAAATTCATTTAAAGATTTTTAAACTATACTGTCAGACCATCCATTGCATTGAGGGTCAATGACCTGAAGTTTACACTTTAATCCTTTACCACAGATAATTTGCAAAACTCAGGCGGACAGCAAATACTTTACAACTCTAATCAACAAAGAGTGAACTATGTTCATTGAAAAGTATACTCTGGGCAAATGAATTACAAAAAGTCCACACGAAAGAATGACCTTCAGGGAGTAGCCTAGCTTTTGGGAGAAAGAGAAATGCTGAGTTCAGTATTTGTATTATCAGTCAGGGAGATCTTATGGGCAGAGATTCAACAATTGAGTCCCAACATTCTATAATGTGGGTTACAGCTAACAGCTCTGAAAAGCACAAGTGGTAAACACAATAAAACAATCACTAACTTAAATATGACAGTGACATAATTTTCAGAAACACTAGGAAAGTTTTGTTATGTCTCAAATGTTTTGCTAAGCCCATTTTAAACATCAGTGGAAAGACATTTTGCAAGGGACAATGTGGTAAGTAAAACTATGGATTCTAATACTAGATTTCTCTACCTGGGAAGACCACTCTACCTTTTCCAATGTGAAAAAAAATTATTTTTGAATATTGCAAAGAGTGGCCATAATAAACCCAAATTAGAGAAGCAATTCCAGAGACATTAAACTTAGCTTATAGAAATTCTTTCTCCCTCTAATCTGCTGTCAAAAACCCAGGGTGTGTTATAAGTAGACCACATAGATCTTACTTTTCCACTTCTATATTCAGCTAGGGAAGTTACTAAATACAGTGACTATCTGGATATGATCCTGTCTCTGCCACTCGGTAGCTTTTGACATTGCACAAGTTACTTAACTTCTGTACGCCTCAGTCTCCTCAACTATAAGTTGGGGATATGCATTAATTTGAAAAGATTCATTGATTTAATAC
Source organism: Mustela erminea (assembly GCF_009829155.1). NCBI lineage: Eukaryota > Metazoa > Chordata > Mammalia > Carnivora > Mustelidae > Mustela > Mustela erminea. Next base: position 156,679,234 of record NC_045615.1, on the reverse strand, counting down.
ATGTGAAGTATCAGGCACATACCATGTAACCTAAATAGACTCCTTTATTATTATATCTACTATCATTGTTACATGTTGTTACACAAGTACATGTGGATGTGGATATTTTTGTGTCTAAAAAATCCAAGCAAACTAATGAGAACAAAGAGTCCAAGATGCTTAGCAAGCAGAATAAACTTTAGGTGGCAAGAGGGAGAAAGAGGAGAAAATACACAGGTCCACTCACATATATCCTATTCTTCATTACTGGAATGGGCAGAGTAACTCTACTTGCAAGGCTAACCTACACGCTTCTTGTAAAGAACCTTTACATCTTCCATTTAAAAAATCTTAGAATGATATAATTTAAAGAAGCCAGATAAACAAGCAAAAAGCCAGATTCTTAAATATAGAGAATTGGTGGTTATCGGGGGGAGCTGGGTGGTGGGATGAGCAAAATAGATAAAGGGGATTAAGAGGTACAAACTTCCAATTATAAATAAATAAGTCACAGAGATGAAAAAGGACAGCATAGGGAATATTGTCCAAAATGTAATAACATTGCATGATGACTACACTTATCATGGTGAACATTGAGGAAGGTTTAGAATTGTTGAGTTAGTATGTTGTACACCTGAAACTTATATAACACTCTATGTCAACCATACTTCAGTGTAAAGAAGCAGCCAAAATTAATCTGGAATTCCTAAGGAGGGGTAATTAAAAAAAAAAAACACACCAAAAAATCTTTTTTATTTTATTTTATTTCATTTTGCTTTGTTTTGTTTTGTTTTCTGCATACATGCTAAGTGCCTAGAATAGTGCCAGACACCCAGCAGAATCCTGATATAAAGTGAGTGTTAAAACAGTTCTGACTGCCACTGACAGGCTGTGACCTTGGAGTGAATTACTTCTCTGACTCAACCTTATAGCAACAAATGCGAGGGATAATAGTTACTGTGTATTATTCATAAGTTTCCTCTGGTGTTCAGCATTATTTAATTTTTTAAAAATAAATTAAGGCTCATTGTTAGAGAGTCCTACTTTATCATTCTCCCACTCATCACAGGAGAGATCATTTCTCTAGCCTCTATCCTCATGGGACAGTAAAAAAAGACTCAGGATCCCCTTATTTTGTATAGAGACTCCCAAATCTTTGCAGTTGACACTACAATCACCGGATATTTACCAAACAAATAGAAATTGAAACTGAAGATGACCTCTTCCCCCACAAAATAAAATACCGGTACCTATGCAGTGGAATAACATTTGATCTGGTAAATTTTCTTCCTTTCTCCAAAAAATGTTGATTTTTGTGTGTGTTTGGCGGGGGTGGGGGGGGATCATACATAGGCTAATCGGTTCTGAGTGCTTTGGAAGAAGGATATTAAAGGATGAACAGCATGGACAGAATTCCTTTTGATTCTGGCTTTTAAAACTTAAGCTCTTAGAGGTGCTGAGAGTATTCTTGAAGTAGACAAAATGCTGGGGAGAAATATTTGAGGAGAAGCAAAAGACATGAGAAGACACTAAAAATAAACTCCTGGGGAAAGAAGATGTGGAGGGAGGTGCAAGAATATTGTCCCTGGAGGTTGGAATGAAAGACTTACCTGACCTGAGAGAGTCTCTTTTTCTTGAAGAGCAGAGGAAAGGTAAAGAAAAAATCAGTGCTTGAGAAAGAGAGGGGAGCCCTGTGTTCTACCCTAGGAAGGGCTTTGGGAGGCTGCAAGAACGTAGAAGAAATAACTGTGTGGTGCGCCTTCATCAACTTTAAATTGATGAAGATGAAACTTTCTCCACTTCAGTACGTTTGAAATTGAAATGAATTTGACCTACAAAAAATTAAGGAAAGTTACATTCTAACACAGCTACTTTATTTACAAAACACACACATACACATACACATCTACATGCATTCAAGTAAATTAAAACTAATTGTACTTTGAAAATTGATCTCTGTCACTTCCAATTTTTAGCAAAGTCCAAGGCTCTCACAAATGCATACTTGTAAGAACCAAGATGCCACCTACAATGAAAAAAATCACTTAAATAGATTTTTTTCTATTATTTATAAATGATATAATTTTGTGAAAATAAATAATATTCAAACATTTTCAGAAGAAACCAGGTGTAAGTCCCATTTTCAAAAACCCCTTCATTTTGATTACATTAGTATCTGCAAATCAACATTTTGAATAAGTAGTTACAAAAATTACATATATTTGCACATATTTAATGACTACACATAAAATCTTTCAAGTTTCTACTAGTTATTATCTTTAAACAATGAGAGTCAGATTTCTGATTCAGTCTGACAACCTGAATTTTGCTACATCTTTGTTTCTATTTCACTAAGTATATTTACAGAATTTAACCATATACTCTTAGTTAAGATTTTAAAGATTTTTATTTATTTATTTGACAGACAGATCACAAGTAGGCAGAGAGGCAGGCAGAGAGAGAGGAGGAAGCAGGCTCCCCACTGAGCAGAGAGCCTGATGCGGGACTCGATCCCAGGACCCTGGGATCATGACCTGAGCCGAAGGCAGAGGCTTTAACCCACTGAGCCACCCAGGTGCCCCTTAGTTAAGATTTTAGAGAAATCTTTAGCTCATTTGAAATATAGGGAGCTTTCATTGTTTTAGTTAATCATCTCCTAAATATTTACTGAGTACCTGCACAGCACCAGGAATTATGCTAAAGATGTAAGTAAAATGCTTTATTCCCAACACATACTTGTTGAATAAATAAAGTTAAGAGCTAATATTTTCAACGTGAAGATTTTAACATGTTTTCATAAAATCTAGTGTGTAAGTAAAGATTATAGCTACATGAGATTAACTACCAGAGTTCTGTAATTTGCTAAACCTGTGGGAAATTGGAAATGTTAATAAAATATCATTTATTTGAAAAATTCAGAGAAATAACTGCTCAACTTGTCTTTTGAACTACATATATTTCATGAAGTTAAAATGAAATGAAAACTGATCATCTCATATCCCACTTGATTTATGTTATTCTTCCATTTTAATATGATATCAGTTATAGATTTAATTTAATAATTAAATAATAATTTACTTTAATAGTAAGTTTTGAGAGGAGGGAAAGAAGAGAAAAGGAAAGCACTAAAAAACACAAATTCGAAAAAATAAAATTAAAAACACAAATCAATTGATACCTCCAAATTTTAGAAACGTTACAACAATAAAATAAATGCATGTCTTAGATTAGAGAACTATGGTATTTTAAAGTCCATCTTTTGAAGTTAGTATTTTACTTGCATCCAGAAGGATTATTTGTACTGTTCAGCTGAGTGCAGAGAATATAAATCTAAACGACCCTGTTCCTTAAAAATCAATAGACTTAACTTTCCTCAGGGAAAAATCTAGCAGAACAGGAAGCTTCAGTGCTTCAAGTAACAAATCCTTTTGAACCTATCCATTGCCATCAGAGTTGCTCAACTGATTCTAATACCTAAGAGATCACACATACCCTCTCATAAACTCTAACAACTTTGAGTATACATCAAATTCATAGATCTTTGTAGTGTCTGATATTCTGGTCTCAAGTTTAAAAAATTGAAAGATTTTATTTATTTATTCCCTTGAGGGAGAGCGACAGGGAGAAGCCAGCAGGAAGGAGAAGAGGAGGAGGAGGAGGAGGAGAGAGAGGGTATCTGAATCAGAGTCTGCACCCAGTGTCTCTGGGGGGACCCCAAACCAAGAGCCAGAGGCTTAACCAATTGAATCACCCAGGAGCCCCATAATTTTTTTAAATTTTAGAATAAATTGCAGCAGACCTTGTGTTTATAAGCATACCCCATAAAAACCTTGCTATACCAACAGAGAAACTATAGAGCTAATGAATTCAGGACATTTTGACAATTTAATTCAGTTTGATTCACATTAACACAAAAGATTCTGGGTGCTATGAAAAAGTAAACCAAGAGAAGTGTGATGCCACTCACATAATTAGAGAATCAGGCAACAGAAAGAGTGTATCAGAACCCATTCATCAGATCTAGTCACAAGGACCATTCCATATTAAATATCCGTTTAAAGACTGAAATATATTAGGGAATGTACAGTAGATCTTAATTCCTTCCCCATCTCTGAATTTACTAATACCACACTAATGAGTCACTGCACAGACCCATGAAAACTGGAAACTTAGAAAGCAATACTGAAGTATATGTGGGGCTGGCTAGACCTTCTCCGTGATTGATCAGCATATAGTAAATGCACAACAAGTCCTTGCTCAATAATGAGAAAGTGGGTGATTCATTCCACATACCAACATCATTAATTAAAATGTATGCCTATGGCAATGATAAACTTGTATGAACAAAGGACCCTTGGAGTTGTCTGAAAATAGTTAAAACTGTGAATCTTAAATCTACAATTTCTAGAGATCTACCATCACAGATACGAATGGAACTCCAGAGAATGGCATAAAAGTAAGATTGAGATCAAAAGACTCAACTGACTCCAACAAAGAACTAATAGCTATCAAAATTTTAGGGATAAAATACTTTTTGAGAAACACTCCTTATAAATAATAGCACCCACTGTTCCTGCCTCTCTCTCTCTCTCCATGGGTGCTTCGGCCAGGATGGCGTATAATATCTCACATGGTCCGTTGAATCAAACTGAATTTAGTTAATTCACACTTGAGAGTTTTCATGCTGACACGAGCATTGCAGTACAGTTACTTTTCCTATTTTACCTAATACAATGAGAGTATTTTTTCCTATAGATTTTTCTTGATCTTGCTATAAATTAACACATTGATAAAGTGAATTCCTTATATGAGACGTCTCAGATTGCTACTGTGCTATCCTCAGTGGTCTGTGATTTCCATAATCCACCAATCCCTCTTGGTTTTTTGGTTTGTTTGTTTTTTGTTTTGTTTTGTTTTGTTTTATCAAAGAGAGTAGAAGTATTTCATTTAGCTGATCTGTCTTCAGCATTTGTAGCTCTACACTGCTCCTTCTAAACAAAGGTTCTGGTCTCAGGGCTCACATAACCCACAAGAAATACCAGAAGGCCAAAGTCAGAGTTGACCTAGGAAAGCACTACAAAGTAGGAGGTTTTAAAATCTGAAATTTTGAAATAGCATATGGAGAAGGTTCTCCTCATACTTAAAATCTAAAAGCACAAAAAGAGCTTCTTGAATCAGAGAAGGATGATAAAAGCGTATCGGGAAACCTGAACTTGACTTAGGTTTTCTTAGCTCCTTTGTAGCCTTGGGTAAATTGAAGCTCTTAGATTTCAGTTCAACTTTGTAGGTTTTTGTAATCCAGGGGAGTACAAGGCATTTGGATATTTTGTAAGCCCAGCTACACGACTATCAGTAACAAAACTATATTGGGTTTACCTGCTTCACAGGAGTTTATTTAGCGATGTTGGACAAGTAATTCACTTTTTTGAGTCACTGTTTCCTCATCTATGAAACAATGAGGCGGAGCTGGATGATTCAGAAGGTTCTTTCTACAATTTTGATTCCCCTGAAACTACTAAAGAGTGAAGATCTTTCCTCTCTGTGTCTAAAAGCTAGTAAGTTCCTTAGAGTCAAAACTGGGTAGCATTGGACAGGGGAAATGAGGTTTTACTCCTAAGAAGAAATAATTAAAAAGCACTTACAACAGACCAGACCCTGTACTAAGCACTTTCCACATATACATGAATTTAGTCTTGACAATGGAGATGGGTACTATTTTTATGCCCATTTAACAGATGAAGAACTTGAAGCATCAGATTAAGCAGTTTAGCTTATTCAAGGGTGTACACTGGTGAGTAGAGGGGCCAGGAAGCAAATCCAGGCAGTTTGGCTTCAGGAATCAGTTTTCTCAATCGCTCCACTTTGCTGTACACCTAAGATTTACAGAACCCACAGGTTAATTGGTTAATTAACATGCACAGAATTCTTCCAGATTCCCTACATTTTAACCAACATCAAGGGGCAAGGCTGATTTCGCATGGGTTGTCAGAACTCTAGAAGGAAATATCTCAAAACTCCTGATATTACAAATTTGATGTAACTATTGTTAAAAGTAACATATCCTTATAAAAATATCATAACCCTGAAATTCCATTCAACATTATAATGATATTTGCTATTATATTTTTAAATTGAAAGTCCCATGAGGAATTCAGCTCTTGGCCGTTCTTCTTATTACAGCCTGAATTTCATCTGAATTTCCACCCTGCCTTTTAAATGCACTCTTAATTATAAAACAACTCTCATTCTTGACTGTAGGCTCCTTGAGAATTAAAACTTTACTGTCTTGATTCTCACTCTATCCCTAGTGTGTATGGTACCAGTGACATTTAATAAATATTTGTTAAATGAATGAGTAGATATTCAACAAGTGTTTGTTGAATTAATAATATAAAACATGTAAAGTTATTTTTAGACAAGTAACCAGTTTATTATGCTCCCTCTTCTTATGACAAAATAACTACATTTAATGGAGATCAATATTACCTCCAGTATTTAATTTATCAATTCACTTCTTTTGGAACAAATGATTTGATCCCTATGTATGGCAAATCACTACTTGAATTTTCTGAGACAAATTCTGTTCAATATTGTCTTCACTTAAAAGAATAACTGAATATGACTTAATGCATTTTATTTTATTTTATTTTATTTATTTTTTCAGTGTTCCAAGGTTCATTGTTTCTGCACCACACCCAGTGCTCCATGCAGTATGTGTCCTCCTTAACACCCACCACCGGGCTCACCCAACCCTCCACTTTTCTCCTCCAAAACCCTCAGTTTGTTTCTCAGGATCCACAGGCTCTCGTGGTTCATCTCCTCTTCCAATTTACCCCAATTCACTTTTCCTTTCCTTCTCCTAATGTCCTCCATGTTATTCTTTATGCTCTACAAGTAAGTGAAACTATATGATAATTGACTTTCTCTGCTCACCTTAAAGCTTGCTATTTATACTCACAAATAAAAATTAAATTGTTATACCATGAGTATTTATTTTTGGTTCAAAATATGATACCTATAACTTGATTAAATATGTACTAGTCTTCTATTCCAGCACCTTTTAATGATTCTTATAATGCTATATATCAATGCAACATAATTTCTTAAATAACTTTAAATATAATTCTTTCAACAACACTGGAGACAATGAGAATAGCCCAGAGAGAAAAAGAAACTTGTTTAAAATGAAAATTCAAATAGGTGGTAGAGCCCAGACAAAACACTAGGTTCTTCTAGTTGGGATCTAGTAGTTTCCCATTATTCCCGTTTTCATTTAAAATACCTAAAATAGATAATCTATGAAAGAAGAGATTGGGGAGGAAAATTTTTTCTCTACCTTTTAAAGATTATTCTGGCTCATCTCAGAATTAAACTAACATGAAACAGACTAACAGAAAATAAAGTTGATCTTCTAATGTATGGAACCCCATATACACGAAAGGTTTAAAGATAAGAGAGGTAAAATGAGGTATATATGCATCCTGAACTAAGGAATGGAACAGTGCCCTGGGCCTTCAAATGGCAATTAATAGGGTAATAAGTAGAGATGTTAGGTTGTTAGATGTTTGTTTTGCCAAACCCTGAGATGGGCCTCTCAGATAAAATTTCTCTGGTAATAACTCTTCTTCTTCAAAAGATCCCCAGTTTAGATCCTTCTAGGTAGTTAGCTAGATAAGCAAAAGTTTCTCTTGGCTCCACAGTGTCTCTCAATGCCTTCAGCTCAAAATGGTTCACATGCCAGAGTCATACATTTTGGGGATTCTTGTTCTGAATCCCTTCAAGAGGAAGATTAACCAACTTCTATTCAAATATCTAAGAAATATACATTTTAAATATATATGTCAAATAAAATATTTTAAGAGCAACACTTTAAAAAAAAAAGACTTACTTTTGTGTCTTGTGAAAGGATGGAATCAGAAGATAACTGTGGTTTGGGTATACACTGTAGAGTAGAAAGGCAAATTTGTTCTTTTGGGAACTTTAAAGAAAACACAGAACCTGTCGCATTAAAACTGGGAAAAGGGAAACCCGAATGAGCTTTAAGAGGTACTCACAGAGTAACTAAGTGTGCTTGCATACTAAGCATCTATTAAATGATTTTTGTTGGCAAATTCAACCCAAACTAATTACTGTGGGTATGTTTTCATTGAAAGATCAGTCTTGGTTAACCAATGCCCCAAAAATCTCTTCATTTAAAACTGAGATATCTGATTTACAGAAATCAAGTTCAATTTCTCTTTCAGCAACTCAGAAGCTAAACACCAGAAAGCCTAAACTTGAGATCAGCAATTCAGTTGCAAGCCTAATCCTATGGTTTGTACAGAGACTGTGTAAGACTCCTAATAACTGTTTTAGGCCACTTGATATTGAGTTGAATAAATTGCATTAAAATTAAACTCTAAAAAGAACCATCTAACATGGCAGGCCTGAAACAATGCAAACACAAAATAAAGGCACCCAGCTCTAAGAAACCAAATAATCCTTAGCGGAGTAGGATTACCTGACTCTTGAGGTGAACATTAATGATTAAATTGTGGATGATGGGTCTCAGAGGAATAAATTTGTACTTTCACTGAAAGAGAGTCAAGGTTATCGCTGCTTCTCTGAACAAATTCTAAAGCCCACGCATGGTAACCTTTGAAATTTTAACAGAACATCACCAGTCTTGCACTGATTGCTTCAGCTTACATGCCACTGGTCATAGAACTTTGAACTGGCCATTTTTGTTTGGAAAACTTGTAGATACTGTATCTCTTTAAGTTAAACAAACCCTTGGACATACACACATGCTGTTTAATGAGGTTGTCCCCTACAAATGGAAAATTTCACTGGTAAGGAATTGAATGAAACTCAATTCAAACCAAACCAAAGAGTACAAACCAAACCAAAGAGTCCTAAACTGGAAAAAAATAAAAATAAAAAAGGGAAAAGAAAATAAATTTCCTGTCTTTTCTCTCACCTACACCTTATTTGAAAAGACTGACATCTCTACCTTTCTGCTGTTTTTCAAGAGAATGATCTTGTATGATCTGGACTCACACCTGTTTAAAATTAATCTTAAAATACCTTACTACAATATCATAAATATCATAAAACTCCATCATTTTTGCTTTGCAATATCTTTTATTCAAATACAGAGATGTTTCCTAAGCAAACTTCTGGCAGTGTAATTCCATTTTTTGGTTGGATCTCATGAAAAATCATAGGCAAATTTTTTTTAAGATTTTATTTCTTTATTTGACAGAGAGGGAGAAATCACAAGTAGGCAGAGAGGCAGGCAGAGGGGGAGGGGAAAGCAGGCTCCCTGCTGAGCAGAGAGAGTGATGTGGGGCTCGATTCCAGGACCCTGAGATCAAAACCCCAGCCAAAGACAGAGGCTTTAACCCACTGAGCCACCCAGGCGCCCCTCGCAGGCAAATTTTTATAGGGAAAAATATAACCCCTTGACAAACTAAAGCCACATTTAATTCTATAACAAATAAAACCTGAATTACTTAATTAAATAAAAGAAATTAGTTTCCCATAAACATTGACAATAATGTTCAGAATATTAATAACATTATTGGCCTATAATTACAACAGCTTTGAATAAAAATACTAAAGAGAAAATAAACAGCCATGTTAAACTGTAATGGTATTCATTTATATTTTTGTCTTTCATTGAGGTTTTAAATACATTTGCTTTTACTTTTTGTGTAGGTTTTTCTACTGCTTCAGTCTAGGCTAGAAGAAGATGGAGGTTAGAATAAATTCCAGCATTAACAGTGTAAAAATTAACATATTCCAAGCCCTAGCATAACAATGTGGCTAATTATAATGACAATTCAATGAACTATTTTTATTGTCTTTTCATTTCCTAAGCTTTTAACTCAATCACAAGCTAAAATGTGATATAAAAGCTGAAGCCTCAGGGAGCCTGTGAGGCTCAGTCAGTTAAGCATCGGGACTCTTCATTTCAGCTTAGGTCATGATCTCGGGGTCCTGGGTTGGGTTCTGTGCTCAGTGGGGAGTCTGCTTGAGATTTGTCTTCCTTTTTCTCTGCCCCTTCCCCCTGCTCGTTCTCCCTCTCTCTATCTCTCTCTTTCTTCCCTCTCTCTATCTCTCTCTTTCTTAAATAAATACATACATACACACATAAATCTTAAAAAACAAAAGAAACAAACAAACAAAAAAACCCTGAGGTTCAACCTATATATCCATTTGCTCAGGGCAAGTTGTATGACTAGCCATAATGTCACAGTAGCAGAAATTCAGCAGCAACTCCTTTCCTCTACATTTCAATCCAACACAAGCATTATTAAAACATATTGTTCAAATGCATATATTTTCATGTTGTTTACTCTATAGTAAAGAGCATTTTAAAAGTTTTAATTCATACACCATTGGGTGAGGCTCCCCTTATGTAGTTTACTGCAGGATAGCCAATACCAATAATCTTACTTCTGTTCTAATTCAGACATTTAGGTCACATCTGCCAACTTGATTTTCTAACTCTGTGTTAAACTCACTGGTATTCCATCAAAGCAAAGACAACTTCAGAAAGATTCTCCTTCATCATGACAAGTAAGAAGAAATTGTTTAAAAATCTAGAAACATTCATAATTTTTTAATTGCTCCAATTAAATATATATGTATGTATACATATACATGTATATGTATACATATGTATGTATGCATATGTATACATATACAAAATATATATCCATATATATGTATACATATACATATATATAGCCACAACCAACAAGGGGAGTCTCAGAGAGCCTGGAGCTCCACAAAGCTCACTACTGCTCTGGAAAAGGAATCCTGAAAGTACAGGACACCTGGACAGCAGCAGAGGCAGTGTTCACTGAAGGTGACAGATTACCAAAATGGGAAACATTTAAGGCACTTGAGTCAACACATGGTGCTCAGTTCTGTACAGGAATTTTCAGCTCAACCTGAAGTAAGATCTGACCAAAAGAAACATGTGTCATAGCCATGATTCCTGCATGCACAATTACCTGCTAATGACCAGTATATGACAACTATTCATTTCCTCTTTAATTTCCCCCAAGTGGTTTCCGTTGCCACAACTGCTCTGAAATTGCATCTTATGCCAAGTGGTCACCTCCAGTAGGAAAATTTTGCTACGTGTTTCCTGTCAATGAAAGGACTCGGCCAGTGGCATCTGAGTTGCCTCTTTTCTGTTGACCCCCATAAAACACCATTAATTCCAGTTCCTTATCTTCTTGAACCAACTGTTTTCTTTCTTGTATAGCTCTCCTTTTTATTTTCCAACAAAGGACTTCTTTGCCTTCTGTTGAATCAATCAGAAGTCATTTAGCTCTTTCTGCTTTCAGTCTCTTGCTCGTGCTCATTTCGGTTTTGCTGTTGTAATGCATTAATGGTGGACATACTTCAAACCATAAGGAATTCTCCACATTGTCCCCACAAATATCTTCCCAGAATGTCATGTGTTCTCATTACTCTTCTGTGGATCAAAAATTTGTATTGAATTTCCATTGCCTATAAAACAAAATCCAAACTAATAATGCGCTGAGCCCTGTGTTTGGTGCACAGAGAAAAGCTGCTTCTCTTTGGCCTAGGAATGAGACCCTTTCCTGAGTGATCTGAATCACTCAACCAATTTGGGATAAAAATGTAGGCTTTTTTAAGGCAGTGAAAGCCAAAGGATTGGTGACATACAATGTGTCGAAAAGAGAAGACAGTACATAGTTGGTGTTCAATGAATCCTCATCCAGGAACTGGAGAGCCAGGATTCAATTAGGGGAAGAAAGTACATAGAAGAGATGAGAAATAGGCTTGAGAGAGAAAAGCTGAGGATCCAAATGTGCCAAATAGATTTTAAAAGGGTGTGGGAGTAGATCGGAGGAAGTAGTGAACTTAGAAATGGCATGAGGTAAATGACAGTAAAAGAAGTAATATCCATAAAGATCTGGATTTCAACAGTAATCCACAAGTATCTCACAAGACAGGGAGAGGAAAACCTTAAGTGAGAGCATACAATTATTTCTGAAGCAAATGTTAGGGAATACTGAAGGCAAGAAAGCAGAGATAAGACAAATAGACATAAACATGAATATATACACGTATTTAAAAAGATGTTTTTTTAATGCTTTCATTTTTTGCTTCCTTGTATATGATATCCCTATTCAATGCCGTGGGGAGAATTAAAACTGTGATAGCAGGAATGCAAAGAGAAAGAAGTATTAATATGCATCTGTCATTATTACATTTTCAAGTGACACAATAACCTTGAGAGATTTTTGTTCAGAGAAAAGATTTACTTTAATCTTGTTCATCCATCTATTAAAAGCAAAACTTGAATGGTCTCAACCTACATTGTCTTTTTTCCTTCTTTGTTTACAGGCTTTAGATAGAGAGAACTCTTGAGTGTGAATAAGGGACGTTCCATTCTATCCAACAATAAAATGTGGAGCAGCTTTCCAGCGGGAGACTAAAAGGAGCAAAAGGAAAATTCGAAAGGAATGAAATTAGGATTAATACATGACTAATGTTACTCAGAGAACCTTTCCCCATCAAGGGTAATAAGATAAAGGTAGAAACACAAATAAGTTGAGGAGAAACCCCAAAACAGTTTCTCCTGCTTCCCATTTGGAACTCTTAGAAAGAAGATAGTGTTCTCCTGGCCAATCATGAAGCCCTTGTGAGCAGAGATTAACACAATAGCACAGTGACAGAAAGATATTTTGCTGTGATCTACAACATTGTTTTGTTCATTATTACATTTTACATGCCTATTTCGTGGGTTTGAAGTTGGGGTAGGACAATTCTATTTGGTGAATTCATCTGTTACTGTACCTGAGTGCAGCCAAATATGGCCTTCACAGAACTTTATCCTAAGTACATAGGTTGAATTTAGCATTTTTTTGCCCTGTGGATAACACACTGTAGAATCTCATGGAATAGGACAATTAAATTCAGGAATACTAGAGAAAAGACTAAAAAAAAAAATCTGCAAAAAAAACATTTGGGAAGCTAAGTCCTAATCACTCCTTTAAGTTAGTTCCAAACCAAAGAGAAATGGCGTTCCGAACAGTCACCATCATTTTGATCTTCAATACTGACCTTCTTGAACTGCCTTGTGATAAGAACATGTTGTTCTGGGCAGGTCTCAAGCAGAGTAGCCCAAACTATTAGAGAGTAACAGTCCCTTTGGCAACAGTTTGGTCACTAAGTCCAATGTCACAAAAATAATCGAGAACATTCACAATGTGTCTTACTGCAGAGAACTCACCCACACGTTTGTCCACTATGTGTTCGACCACAAAATTTTACTACTTCTACAGATAGCCTATTGACTCTGGTCATGAAATACTAACCACAGGGTTAGAGGTCACATAGTACCTCCAGGTAGAGCTCACTCATTCACCTCCACCCTCCACACCTGATTCTGAACACCAAAAAAAAAAAAAAAAAAAAGGAAGGAAGAAGAAAACCACCTGGGACAGACATCCTTTTCTTCTGCTTTTCCTTCTCTTATTCCCAATATTTTCCTCTTCACTCTGCACAAAATGCCATATCTCCTTTATTTCAAACAGACTTTTGGTATTTACTTCTAGGCAACCTACAAGAATTACTGACTTTCTTTTTTGTATGACTAAAATATACTATACCAAAAATTAACTTTCCCTATTTTCATTTGCATGGAGAGAATTTTCTCTGTCTGACCCTTTATTTACTTCTAAGTTGATATTCAATGGGGTTTTTTAAAATCTGGCCACACAGGAGAGTATAAATGGAAATAACCAACAGCATTTGCCATTCTGAAGCCTCTAGATAAATGTAAACTAAAGTAACACATGGATGATCCCAGTACCATTTTAAGGAATAGGTCTCAATTTTTCATGGCTTAAAGTCATCAATGGGTGATAAGACATCTCTTGGTAAATCATATTTCCCAACAATATTTACACTAATAATGATTTATTCCTGATTTTAAAATGATTGTCCATATCTAAAGGTAACAGTGCATCCGTTCAATGGAATATTATGCCCTGTAAAAGAAAGAAGAAAATCCTTATAAAAATATATGAAGTAATATCTAAGGTATATCATTCAGAAAAAAATATGTGTGATAAAATAAAATAAGGACAGAGATTAAAAAGGGGAGATATATATAAAATAAGAGCAGTGTGTAACATTCTACCACTTAGGTTAAAAGGGGAGGCATATTGGGAGGGACATACTTATAAATACTGACTAGTTCGAGATAAAACAATTTGTGGAAGGATATGCAACAAAATGGTAACACTGACTCCTCGGGGAGGAACTGGATGACTATGGAGCAGTTATGGAATGGGCACTTTTTATTGAACACTCATTTATAACATTCTAAAATCTTGAATTGTATTAATGTATTCTCCATTCAAAAAATCTGAAACTAAAATTGACCAAATATTTAAGACAAAAAGAAGATTGAAATTAAAATTAAATCAACATTTGTCATAAAGTAGTATTTTACAAATCTAAGAAGGGGCAAATTTTCCTCCACCATCACATTAATCCTAGGGAAGTATGGGTGATGTCTGAAATCACATATTTTGGATATCTCCTCATATGATTAACAGAAAAAAAATTCTGGTCTCCTACTTTTGACAAAAGCTGCTGGTGGGCTTGGTCCACACATTGCCTTTTATAACCCTGGTTATAGTAACTGGGGAGTATGAGAAATTTCAGGAAGAATTTTCAGAAATTACTTCTGTCTTTGAAGTTTTCAAACCCAACATTAAATCTCAATCACGGCACATATTTTTTTTTTAATTTTATAAGCACTGTAGGATGGTAAAAATGATGTTTTAAGAGAGAGGAAAAACAAAACGGAAACTGTACCTTTTCACTCTAGTTGGGAACTAGCCATCATGTTATACGGACGGGCACTGTATTGAGCAGCTCTCTAGGACCGTGTCATTTTCTCAGGCAGATACCACCTCTGATTCAACCCTGTAGAACCAGTACCCAGAACTGTAATTTTTCAAATTCTGTTCTACGGAACACTGGGGTGTTTCATTTTGCAAATACTTGACTTGGCTTACTTCTTTCAAACTATATATAGTTTTACACATATAGAAATTCATATATAAGCATATCTATGTAAACATGTTTTATGTCCATATATTGGAGACTTTGGAGACAATGATCAATTAACTTTTATGGCAAGGAAGCTCATTTTTATACAAGTCGAGGAAAAATCTTCTCTTTGCATCTATTTGAACTTCTTGAAAACATCGATGCTTAGGAAGGTTGCAACTTTGTAATAGTATTTTTCTAAAATTCAGAATTGAACATATATAGCTGTATATAAAACTCTATGTAAAGGATTTATTCTCTCTTCTGTTCTCCCAGCTAAGCAGGCAATTTCAAACTGACTCTACCTAGTCCCTCCTGGGTCAAGAAGATATGGCTTCAAGCCCTCATCATTCCCAAAGATGGCTAAAATCTTCACCCTTTTTGAGGCTGTGTGTACTATAAGGGACCTGGGCCACTTTCAGGCAGAAGATTATCTGATTGGAGGCTGAATGGAACCTTAAGGTACAGAGGATGTCATTCCAAACTGGACAAATGTGGAGAACAGATCTAGTGATTTTAATAAGAACAAGATAGAGCTCACCCAACCTCTGTGCAGCTTCCTGATGCTGGAACGTATAGTCAAGGATATCGTTTTGGCTGGTTGATGGGAGTGAGTAGTGTGTATGATTCCTCTCTTTCCTCTTCTCCGGCTGCATTTCTTCTCCTAAAGATAAGGAAATTTACTCTTTAATTACCCAGATTAATTAATTAATTAATTAATTTGCTCTTTAATTACCCAGATTACTCCCCTCCCCCCCAATAATAGTGTACTGGCAGAAGGGAAAATATCCTTAGTTATGAGCAAAAAAATTTTGTGAGCCTTGGTTCACATTATCTGAGAGGAAAGTAGACAAAAATTAATACTTAGAGATGCACATGCCATGCTCAAGTAAATGTCAATCAATCTTTAGGTATATTGGCCTGTTGCATAGTTGTCTCAAATCATAATAAACACATGTGCAAAGACCATGAATGATTAGCAGGTAGCATTTTGAGGGTATCATAGTTTTATCAGTCACTGTAAACTTGGTTGATTCTTATATAGCATTTATTATAAATAATGTAAACAATTATTAAATATTATTGGTGATAAAGCTATGAAATAAAATTATTGCTATTCCTATGGAAGACATTTACTTTGAAACTGAAAACTATTTTATTTTTCCTTTTGCTTTTTGTTTTATTTATTTATTTATTTTCTTTTACAGAAAAAGAGAGAGATGGGGGGTTGGGCAGAGGGAGAGGGAGAGATCAAATCTTAAACCTTCATGATCTGAGCCTAAATCAAGTGGCTTAAGTGACCAAGCCACCCAGGCACCCCCATTTTGTTTTATTTTCAATTATTGCCATTTGCAAATACTTTTCTTTTTCTCCAACTTTATCAAGTTATAATTAACAAAATGATGATATACTTTAAAGGTATAATGTGATGATTTGATATGTGTATACATTGCAAAAGATTCCTGCAAAAAGTTAATACGTCCATCACCTCATATAGTTATGTGTTTTTCTTGTATTGGTGAGAATGCCCAAGATTTATTCTCTTAGCCAATTTAAATTATACAATATAATATTATCAACTGTCATCAGTATTATAGTCATCATGCTGTACGGTAGATCCTCCAGATTTATTCACCTTAAAACTCCAAGTTTGTACTCCTTTACCAATCTTTCCTCATTTTCCCCACACACACCCCCATCTGGCACTAGCAACCACTATTTCACTGGGTCTATGAATTCCACTTTGGGGGCTATTTTTGTTTGTTTCTTTGTTTTTTTGTTTTTAAGATTTCACTTATAAGTGATACCAGGCAGTGTTTGTCTTTCTCTGCCTGTCTTATTTCACTTAACATAATGCCCTCCAGGTTTATCCATTTTACAGAAAATGGCAGGAATTTCTTCCTTTGTAAGGCTGAATAAGAGTATGCATATATTTTATTATTATTATATTTCTGTTTGCATTTATATATATCACATTTTCTTCATCCATTCATCCACCAGTGGATACTTATCTATGTCTTTGCTATTGTAAATAATGATGCAGTGAATATTGAAATATAGATAGCTCTTCAAGATACCTATTGTTTGGGCGCCTGGGTGGCTCAGTGGGTTAAGCCGCTGCCTTCGGCTCAGGTCATGATCTCAGGGTCCTGGGATCGAGTCCCACATCAGGCTCTCTGCTCAGCAGGGAGCCTGCTTCCCTCTCTCTCTCTCTGCCTGCCTCTCTCTCCGTCTACTTATGATCTCTCTCTGTCAAATAAATAAATAAAATCTTAAAAAAATATATATCTATTGTTTAATGTGCCTTTGTTGTTTCAAATTTTTATTTAAATTCTAATTAGTTAACATATAGTGTAATATTGGTTTCAGAAGTAGAATTCGGTGATTCATCATACAACATACAACACCCAGTGCTTATCACAAGTGCCCTCTTTAACACAGATCACGCATTTAGCCCATCCCCACTCACCTCCCTTCCAGCAACCCTCAGTTTATTCTCTATTATTAACTCAAGCAGCCACTTTGGAGAACAGTGTGGAGATTCCTCAAGAAATTAAAAATAGAGCTTCCCTATGACCCTGCAATTGCACTACTGGGTATTTACCCCAAAGATACAGAAGTAGTGAAATGAAGGGCCATCTGTACCCCAATGTTTATAGCAGCAATGGCCGCGGTCGCCAAACTGTGGAAAGAACCAAGATGCCTTTCAATGGGCAAATGGATAAGGAAAATGTGGTCCATATACACTATGGAGTATTATGCCTCCATCAGAAAGGACGAATACCCAACTTTTGTAGCAACATGGACGGGACTGGAGGAGATTATGCTGAGTGAAATAAGTCAAGCAGAGAGAGTCAATTATCATATGGTTTCACTTATTTGTGGAGCATAACAAATAACATTGAGGACAAGGGGTGTTAGAGAGGAGAAGGGAGTTGAGGGAAATTGGAAGGGGAGGTGAACCACGAGAGACTATGGACTCTGAAAAACAACCTGAGGGTTTTGAAGTGGCGGGGGGTGGGAGGTTGGGGTACCAGGTGGTGGGTATTAGAGAGGGCACAGATTGCATGGAGCACTGGGAGTGGTACAAAAACAATGAATACTGTTACGCTGAAAATTTGAAAAAAAAAATTAAAATAAATAAATAAACTACAAAAAAAAAAAGAGTCTTTCATGGTTTGCTTCCCTTTCTCTCTCTCTCTTTTTAAAATTCCCATATGTTCATCTGTTTTGTTTCTTAAGTTCCACATATGAATCAGATTGTATGGCATTTGACTTTCTCTGACTTACTTTGCTGAGCATAATTCCCTCTAGCTCCATCCATGTCATTTCAAATGGCAAGATTTCATTCTTTTCAATGGCTGAGTAATATTCCATTGTGTATCTATACCACATCTTCTTTAAGTACTTATCAGTCGATGGACATTTGGGCTTTTTCCATAGTTTGTTTATTGTTGATATAAGATATTGATTTCATTTCCTTTGGGTATATACCCAGAACTCGGACTGCTGGATCATGCAGTTTTTCTTTCTTTAATTTCTTGAAAAACATCTACACTTTAGTGGCTGCACCAGTTTACCTGTCCACCAACAGTGTACAGTGGTTCCCTTATTGCCACATCCTTGCCAGTACTTATCTCATCGTTTTCTATAATAGCTGTCCTAACACATGTGAAGTGATTTCTCCCTATGGTTTTTATTTGCTTTTCCCTCATGATCAGTGATTTTGAGCACATTTTTTGTGCATCTTTGGTCATCTGTATGTCTTCTTGGAAAAATGTATATCCAGGTCCTTTGCCCATTTTAAACTGAGTTATTTGGGTCATTTTTGTTTGCTTTTGCTTTGTTTTGATTTGGTCTTTGCTATTTAGTTCAATGGGTTCCTTCTGTATTTTGGATATTAACCTCTTACAGGATGTGTGTTTTGCAAGAATTTCGTCTCATTCCACAGGTTGCTTTTCCTTTACTATACAGAGGCTTTTTAGTTTGATTTACTCTACTTGTTTGTTTTTGCTTTTGTTGTCAAATCCAAAACCTTATTGCCAAAACCAATATCAAGAGACTTATCCCCTATGTTTTCTTCTGAGAATTCTATAATTTGGGGTCTTATATTCAAGTCTTTAATCCATTCTGAGTTAATTTTTGTGTATGGTGTAAGACAGGGTTCTAATCTGTTTCCTAGAAGTGGCTATCCAATTTTTCCAGCATCATTTATTGAAGAAGCTGTCCTTTCCTCCATCGTATTTCCTTAGCTCTTTAACTGTAAGTTAATATTAACCATACATGTGTGGGTTTATTTCTGGGCTGTCTATTCTGTTCCATTGATCCCTGTGTCTATTTTTAATGCCAATATCATACTGTTTTGATAACTACAGCTTTGTGATATAGTTAAAATCAGGAAGTGTGATGCCTCTAGGTTTGTTCTTATTCCAGATTGCTTTAGTTATTCAGGATCTTTTGTGGTTACACGCAAGTTTTAGGATTGTTTTTTCTATTTCCGTGAAAAGTGCCATTGAAATTTGGTTAGGAATTGCACTGAATCTGTAAATTACTTTAGGTAATATGGACATTTTTAACAATACTAATTCTTCCCTTTCATGAACATACTCTCACAGAAGATGCTTGCATGCCCACTGAGAAACTGCTTATTTGATTCTTGTGGTCCTGTGGGACTTGTGAGTGTGAAGCTGCATTGGCTACCAGAGCTAAATTATTCTGCAACCCTTTCCTCTGATGGCAGCCATAGAGTTGGGGCAGTAGTTATGTGGACAGACTCCTTCCAGGAAGAAGTTGGTGAGTTGGTTTAATCACTGGAGTGAGCCAAGGGAGAAAGCGGGAGAAGTGCCCACCTGCTCTTTCAGGATAGTAGGACGATCCATTCAAGCAACTAGATACAGGCTGATTAGAGGTCAAACTCTCATGCAGCAGCTAGGAAAGTATGGGTCAAACCTCTTCCAGGGAAAAACTGGGAGGCAATTAATTTGCCTCTTTCCTCTGTGCTGACAGGTAGCAGAGAAGAAGACCAAGAACTGAGCTCTGGATTTATAGGACTATGTCAAGCCCAGATATAAGGGAGCAGTCCAAATAAAAAAGAAGTGGCCAGTGAAGTAGGGTGAAAATTAGAAAAGTGTGATATCCAACAAAAGCTTAAGGATAAAGAAATGATCAACCAATCATACTCTCTCCAGAGTTTGAGGAAAATGAGGTCTGAGATTTGGCCATTTGTTTTGATAAGATGAGGGTCATTGTTGACATTGACAATGATGGTTTCAGTGGAGTCATGTGGCTATCAGCCTGACTGAAGCATAGAAGAGAGAAGTGGGAGTAGGGCTGAGGAAGTAGGAGCGGAATAGTAAGTAAAAACAATTTTTTTTGTGGTTGTTGTTATAAAAGGGAAAGGATAAATGAGGCCGTAGCTGGAAGAGGTCTTGGGCCAACAGCCAAGGTCACTTTCAAAGATGGTGGTGACATTTATATTTTGATGGAAATAATCCAAAAGAAAAGCAAATCTGTTGATGCCAGAGAAAAGAGCTAAATAAAGAAGAAATTCTTGAATAGGCCAGTTGACATGGGATCCAACATGCAAGTTGAAGAATTGGCTTTAGACTGGAGCCAGAATAGTTCAGTCACTGAAAAGAGAAAATAAAGTTTAAGGACAGTGGCATGTGGGCTGGTAGTTCCTTAGTTGGAAAGATGAGGTAGTTCTCCAGAAGGGATTCACACTTGGTTTAATGGCCTGCCATCACAGTCTTGAAATTCTTAATAACTTTGGAACAAGGAGCCCCATATTCTGGTTTTTCACAAGGCTGCACAAATTATTTATCTATCCCTACTGGGAGCTCTTGAAACTTTGTCACCAATGTTCTAGAATTTCATAAAGTATCTTGATATGGGTCTTTTTCAACCATTATGTTGGGTCACAATTGTGATCAGAATAGCAATTAATGTCCTCCAGGTCTAAGAAACTTCCTTAAATTGCTTCATTGACAACTTCCTCTTTTCCTTTTTCTCTTTCTGCAATTTTTGTAATGTGAATATTAAACTTCTTGTACAAATCTTCTGGCTTTCTTCTCACTTTTCTCCCATTTTTCATGTCTTTGTAGTTTTTGTTTTAATTTTTAGGCAACTTCCTCAACTTTGTTTTCCAATCCAAATTCCGTTGAGTTTTTTTTCTCTTCTATCATGTTTTTAATTTATTTTTAGTTCTTACATTCATGTTTCTGTGGCTACCTGTTCTTATTTCATAGATTTTGTGATATCCTCTGTCTCTCTCTTTTTTTTTTTTTTTTGGCTTTTTAAGTTTTTATTTTAATCCCAGTGTAGTTAACATACAGTGTTATATTAGTTTCAGGTGTATAATATAGTGATTCCGCACTTCCACACATCACCTGGTGCTCATCATGACAAGTGCAACCCTTAATCCTCATCCCCTGTTTAGCCCATCCCCCACCCCACCCCACCCCAGCCATCAGTTTATTCTCTACAATTAAGAGTCTGTTTCTTGATTTATCTCATGTGATATCCTCTCTTATCTCTGTAAGTTTAACTAAGTTTGTTTTTCTTCTGCTATTAGTATTTTCTACATCCTCTGAATTACGTTTGTTTTTCTCATCTCCCATGTAAGAGATTCCTCTCAAATGCATAGTGATTCTTTGATTTTTCATACATGTTTTAAAATAAGACAGAAGATACTACTTGGAATTTTTTTTAATTTTTTATTTTTTATAAACATATATTTTTATCCCCAGGGGTACAGGTCTGTGAATCACCAGGTTTACACACTTCACAGCACTCACCAAAGCACATACCCTCCCCAGTGTCCATAATCCCACTCCCTTCTCCCAAACCCCCTCCCCCCAGCAACCCTCAGTTTGTTTTGTGAGATTAAGAGTCACTTATGGTTTGTCTCCCTCCCAATCCCATCTTGTTTCATTTATTCTTCTCCTACCCACTTAAGCCCCCATGTTGCATCACCACTTCCTCATATCAGGGAGATCATATGATAGTTGTCTTTCTCTGCTTGTGGAATACTATGCAGCCATCAAAAGAAATGAAATCTTGCCATTTGCGACAACATGGATGGAACTAGAGCGTATCATGCTTAGCGAAATAAGTCAAGCAGAGAAAGACTACTTGGAATTTTTTATAGGATTTGTGGGACTTATTGACTATGGCTTTTGCTGCAGTGTGATCATAGGTCCAGATATTTTGCTGGTCTTTACTCTTAGGTCTACTGATTTCCTCAAAGAGGAATATCTTAGTTTCCCATTTAGGTATAGAAGTTTGGCAGCCAGTGCTCTGGAGATCATTGGACAAAAAAGGAGGCAGTGGGATCTCACTAATTAGAGTACTGACTTTCATTTGTTTTCCCTACTTCAGTACGGTGTCTCATCCTTGCTTTTTCCTGAGTCCAGAGATTTTTCTGGTTCAACAATTCTACCAAGTCTTCAGTCTCCTGCTATCTGAAGGGAAAGGTGGTCATCTGAATGCATAGAGAAGAAGAGGGACCTGAAGAGGTAAGTGTCCTTTCAATTTCATTCAATCTTGCAGTTAGAGCCTCCATCTTTCACACCCACCTCTGAAGTTAGCAGTTTCTCTGATTTATAAGAAAGCCTAAATTATGTGCCATGCATGTGTTAACTTGATTTTTAAAAAAATTTTTTAAATGTATTTGACAGACAGAGATCACAAGTAAGCAGAGAGGCAGGCAGAGAGGAGGGGGAAGCAGGCTCCCTGCTGAGCAGAGAGCCCGATGCGGGGCTCGATCCCAGGACCCTGAGATCATGACCTGAGCCGAAAGCAGAGGCTTAACCCACTGCGCCACCCAGGTGCCCCTTAACTTGGTTTTCATTGACCTTCACATTGGTTCACTGGGGCTGCCATAAAAAGTATCAAAAACTAGGTGACTTGTGGGACGCCTGGGTGGCTCAGTTGGTTAAGCAGCTGCCTTCGGCTCAGGTCATGATCCCAGCGTCCTGGGATCGAGTCCCGCATCGGGCTCCTTGCTCCGCAGGGAGCCTGCTTCTCCCTCTGACTCTGCCTTCCACTCTGTCTGCCTGTGCTCGCTCTCGCTCGCTCTCTCTCTGACAAATAAATAAATAAAATCTTTAAAAAAAAAAAAAAACTAGGTGACTTGAAACTACAGGAATGTATTGTCTCAAGAATACAGCCAAAAGTCTAAAATCAATACATCAGTAGGGCCAGCTTCTCTACAAGGACGGTAGGGAAAGAACTGTTCTCTCCTAGCTTCTGGTAGCCTCAGGCATTTTTGGCTTGCAGATGTATCATTCCATTTCTTCACATGGCACTCTCCCTGTATGTTCTCCCAACTCTTTTCCTTTGTATGTGCCTGCTTCTGTGTCCAAATTTCCCCTTTTTATAAGGACACGAGTCATGTTGGATTAGGGTCTATACTAACGACCTCATTCAACTTAATTTGGTTAAATCTGCAAAGACCCTATTTCCAAATAAGATCACAGTCCGAGGTGATAGAGGTTTGCACTTCAGTAGGTCTTCTGCAAAGCACAATTCGACCTATAACGGCTTTTCTCCCTATGTCTCTTAGGCTTCTGCTTTCTCTAGTTAAATGTTACACCTTTTCTGTTCACTTTCCAGATCTCAGAATTTTGTTACATATTTCTTCAGAGATGTTACTTACTTTCTAGTTCTCTTTGTCCTTGTAAGTTTATATTTTTTGTTATTTTTTTATTATTTTGATGGGGAATATAGATAAGTGTGTGCTCAAGGTTACATATAACAAGAATATCCAGAATAATCTTCAGGAAACTTAAATCATATTACATCATTACCCAGCTCACACTATCCAAAGACTTCCCGTTACATGTATAACAAAATCCTAAACCCTTATCACAGTCCACAAAGATTAGCACCAGCCTAACCCTCCAAAAACATCACCTACCACTCTCCCCTCAAATGCCTCACTCCAGCCAGACCGTCTCCTTGCTATTTTTCAAAATTTCCAAGCAGGTCTCTACCTCTGGCCCTTTAGATCTTCTCATTCCTCTTCCTTCAGATACTTAACAAGGTTTGCTCCCTCACAATACAAAAGTCTCCTCCTGAGAAATAAACTCTCCAGGACAACTGTCTGACTTTGATTTACCCCCAAATAGATTCAGGGACCAGGACTGGGTGTAAAATGCTTATTTGGAAGGTGATCTCTGAAGCCGGAGTGAGAAAACTGGAAAGTAAGACCAGAAAGAAAGGAAAGATAATGAAGGATGTGGATGGGTCGGTTTGCTCCTGTGAGGACCACACAGAAACTCCTTGAGAGACTGAATGGAAAACACTTCAGAATTGTCATCTCTGTCCCTCATTGAATGAAGATTGTTTCTGGGGACATGAATGCCTGGATGGCTCTCGTATGCACTCACAGCAAGTACTTAAGGAAGCAACACACAACGGGCTCCAAATAAACACTTACCAGATGAATAAATGGGATGTGTAGAATTTCCAAAGATACTGGATATGATAATAAAAAAGAAATATGAAAATATTTTTAAAGTGTTTTAATAATAAAAAAACTCAAGATATAGAATAGTGTTAGAATATGCTTCTTTTTTTTCTCTTTTTTAAATAGATATGTATAATATTATTTGGAGTACTAATCTTCTAAAACAAAAGGACCTCAAAATACAGTGGCTTAAATAACATATTAACTTTATCTATCTGTAAGAAAGCTTACAGATCAATCTGTGAGATATAAGCAGTCTGGGAGTGACAGGGTAGCCGTCCTTGACATGAACTCAAGATAATTGTTCTACTCTCTCCATCCTCCAGCTATAGGAAGAGGGGGAAAAAAGCTAAAGGGAAGTAGCCCCTTTTCTTTTAAAGGCATACCTAGAAAAAGCATAGGTCATATTTTACGTACATCCCATTGGCCAGAGTGTAGTTACACAGGCAAACCCAGTCCCAAGATTGGCTGGAAATGTAGTTGTTACCTAGGCCTACCCTGCTGTACTTGGGAGTCTATTATTAAGGGAAAGAGGTATTGGTGAACTACTGGCAGGGTCCCTCCCATAGATTATTTATCTTCTGTATGAAAGGGGATCCTAGAAGGTAATTTAGGGTCTAGTGTAGTTGTTTGGTAAGCCATTTCGCATGACTTGGAATAATTACCATATATGTATATCACTGTAGAGTATTAAAATAAACGCATCATCCGGGTTCAGAAATTATCAACATTTTGTGCTGATGTTTCATCTGTAATTTACATTTTTCTTCTGAGCTATTTAAAACAAATTCCAGATGTAATATTAATTTTCTTTTCCTTTACATCCTTTCTATAAGTCCAAATTCTACTAAAGGTCCTCAAAAAAATAATAGGTGCCTTAGGCTAAGATGAAAATTTTGAGCATGGAAATGCAAGAGAGAAAACTTTCCTGGTAAATTGGAGAGTCACCAAAAGACCCATGGTTTTCATTGTTAAGAACTTTACATTGAAAAAAATACTTTTTATTTCATTTTTACTAGTAAATGTTGTTTTGTAATAATTTTCTCACTTGGGCCTAACAAGTGTCACTTACAAATCTTTCACATTTAAAGCTTTGTCATCCTCTCAGTGACCAATTTTCAATTGACTCACAGTTAAACAAGAATTTTCTGAAAATGCAATTTTCCCTTTTGAATTTTCTCCTTTGAAAGTATAATGCTCATTATGTTATGATATTAAGTAAAGGAAATTCAGAATGGAAATTTTGTGTGTCCTGTGAGTATAAGTGTATTTTTTAAAAAATAGATATATAGAAGAAATGTATGCATAAACTAGAAGACAAAATAGTGATATGATAACATTTCTTGAATTGAGGCAGAATTTTTCTCCCATTGAAGTTTCCATAGATTCTATAATGTAGCTGTAGTACTTCCATAGAGAAATATTATTTTTTAAATAGAAAAGAACTATAGATTCTAAGGACTTTCTTGATGTAATTCCCTAGTCTCTTTGTTTTTCACTTCATCTAATGTCTCGCTAAATTACAAATTATTTCTAATGTTTACCCAGTTATGCAATGTATACTGAGAGCTCCAGGTGGCTTTTTACAACAAAGTTAAGGCAATCTTGTTTCTATTAAACACACTCCATGAAAAATTTCAAAAGATAAATGATGCAAATATATTTTGACAGGAAGACCAAACACTTTAGAATACTTAAATCTCTTATTTGCACTCGAGGGTATGTGGAAAGGCTCTGTACAACTATTCATGTGGTGAGAAAATTCTGTTGAGTATACAAAGGAGACAGAACAGGGAGTTAAGGAACCTGAGTCCCGATCTCTGATCTGCTCCAATTTGCTCTGCAATTTGATGAGTTTTCTAACCCATTTGGGCCTCAGTCCTCATCTGTAAAGCCTAAAGCTTATCAGCCTCTCCCACATCAGAGTGCTAGCAGGCAGACAAAGTTAGAGAACATTATCATTATTTTGACATTATTGGTTGGGAATCACAATCCAAAGGCAGCTGAAAAGATAATTGGGGAAAGTGTCTGATTAGCAGCCATCCTCAACAGGCCTAACTGAATTCTACAAGCTTAATGTAAATCAAAGTTGTGAGAGAAAAAACAGCAAGTTTAGTGACGAAGGCATAAGGAGAAAGTTGGAAAATACCACAGAGTACTCAAAAGAAAAGCATGGAATTTTTCAAAAACATTAGCTTTAATTAACCAAAAATGTGTATATTAGTTATTTATAAATTGTGTTTGCTCAGAATGTCTCCCCTTCACTAGACTGATTTCCCTGATGTGGCTTAGACTGGTATGCTCTCCTGTCTTTGTCCATCAGTGCACGCACATGGGTGCTAGCCTGTCCGCAAGGCTCTTTGGCCTGTTTCAAGTGCTCAGATCACGTTTGTGGAAGAAAATTGAACTAATTATACACGTCTTTGTAGTGTAGCATGTAGGCTTATACAAAGAAAGCTACCCAGTTCCAACAAAAGCTTAGGGTCCAGGAGAATTGCTGCCACTTCTTAAGGACTATTATTTGAATGTCTAATACATTTTAAGTGGTACATAAATTAAAAGGCAAGAAATTTACAAGTAACATAACTCACATAAAAGAAAAAGAAATAACACTGCACTAAAAAAATCTTTCTCTTGGGTTTCTAGGAATTAAAAAACTCTCAAGGCAAGCAAAACCCATACACTTAAAATATAAAAGTATCTTATTTCTCTAATCATTAGGCACTTTAGAAAGAACCTAAAGGTAAAGATATCACATCTCTAAAAAGAGTGTTTTGCACTGCTATGGTACACCATTGAGCAATTCGAATTATGTTGTCAGCCAGCGAATATTTCAACCACCTCTGGCTTTCTTGGTGTTTATCCAAATATTTGCTTTTTCACATAAAGTTCACTCCATGGCCGTGATAGCTTTTAAACATTAAGTTCCTCTACCTTTGGACTTCAGGGCATGAGTAGATGGTAGTCATTTGTACAGTATTTTATATGAGAGGAAAAATATTCCATAGTGGCTGAAAATGTAAAATTACAATAAAAAAAACTAGCATTTACTGAGCACGCATCATGGCTCAAGCACTGACGTTTTACAGATATTATTTCATTCAAGCCCTCACAGCAAATAAGGACATACGGCTGGGAGAACGGAGGTAACTTACCCAAGGCCATAGCCCTAGTTAGTAAGCGGGTCAGGATTCAGACCCAGATCTGACTTAAGCACCTGGCTTATAGCGCTCACCGTGCTGTTAGTGCAGGAGCACTTAATTAAATTTCGCCCAAACGCAGTGTTACAGGAATGCCGGGTATGCAGGGAAAGACTTGGATGGCATAACCTTTCCAGGCCTTCTCTATGTCACTATTATTTCCCCTGTGTCTAGAACAAAGGAAGAAACGGGAAGACAGGAGGGAGGTGGGGACAGAGGATGGGAAGAGAATAAAGGGGGTTGTGGCGGGGCGGGGTGGATTCTGTATTTTCTTCCCCTGGAAAAGAAAAGTGAAAATCCAAAAATACATCATTTGGATCATATTCGTTGGCTCTTATAGGATTTCTCTCCGATCCAAACCCATTCTTCTGTTCCCCATTTTGTAAAGCTGGGACCATGACTCTGAAATTTCATTTCCCCTTTGCAAGCAAATTCCTGTCTGTCAGAAGGGGCTGCAGAAAGAGTTTAAAAGGCAGGAAGAGGACATAAAAGAATACATGGAATACATAGAAGAAAGGGACGACACGGATGAAGAAGAAACTGATGGAATAGAAAACAACATGAAACAGAAATTCAATAAACACACAAAACATGGTTCTTTGAAAATATAAATAAGATTTTCCAACCTCTGACACAACCAGTCAAGAAAAAAGAGAGGAAAATACACACGCAGAGCAAACAGAAATGAAATGATGGTAATAATCATAGGGGCTTCTGCCTCCAGGCACGATGCACAGGTGAGTTAACTCTTATAAATCATCAAAATTCCAACACCAGGGGAAAATGGACTAGAAATAAAGGGAAAATGTGAGATCATCCAAACATGGGATAGGAAACTTCAAACATATACAAAGTAGAAGAATAGTATAATGAATCTGGGACCCACACGTCTAAGGAGAGGGCACCACCGTGGCTGCTCCTGCTTCTGCAGAGGCGCAGTAAGGCTGGTCCTGGAAATAAGCAAAGATGGTCTCCCATCCAAGTACAAACCAGGCCCGACTCTGCTTAGCTTCTGAGATCAGATAAGATCCGGCACTTTCAGGGTGGTATGGGCATAGACATAAAATAAGACAGAACCAGAGAAAGAGACAAACCATAAGAGACTCTTAATCATAGGAAACAAGCGGAGGGTTGCTGGAGGGGAGGGGGTGGAAGGATGGAGGAACTGGGTGACGGGCGTTAAGGAGGGCACGTGATGGAATGAGCACTGGACATCATATGAGACTGATGAATCACAGACCTGTACCTCTGAAACCAATAATACATGGTATGTTAATTAATTGAATTTAGTTTTTTTTAAAAACAGGGGAAAAAGAAAAGGTGGGAACTGGAATCAATTGTTGTTGTCCGTGAAAATGGCTATAGTGAAACTGACCTGAACAGTCAGCCTAACAGGAAGGAGCAAACAAAAATTGGAAAGTATCAAAAATGTGTTATTCACAGTAATAGCGAAAGCATGTGACACTTGTGTACCATAATGTACAACGTTTCTGAAGGCAGTGTGGCAATATGTCTCAAGAACCATAAGAATGTTCATACCATTTGACATAGTAATCCAGACTTTGTATTTTATCCAAAGACAGATTCAGAAATGTTCCCCAAAATTTATTCACAGTGAGTGGTTTATGAGAGTATTAAAATTTAGCTACATGCACAAACATGTCCAGTGAAGATAGAGTACTCCCTTTTACCCTAGTTCCCTGATTACTTGCATAAGTAGGTTCCATCTACGTAGAATGTCTTTAGCCCAGCTCCTAATTAAGCAATTCTAAAAACACTAGAAATTTCCCCAGTAAAATTAGTCAAATAAAATAAGATCACAGTGGTATTCCAAGTGAAAGGTGACAAAAATAGTACCAGAGATTTGTATTGTATAAATTGCTGATCTCCATTTCAAGCAACTAGTAAAGCATAATTAAGAACTAAGAGGCTAAAATTGGAAAAGAAGCAAGAAAAAAAAAACCCTCATAGCCAAATAACTGAGTATAGCTCTTTGAAGGGTTAAACAAGAGTTAAATTAATATGACGAAAAAAAGAGAACCTAAATAATTAAACTTGACCAAGGAGTTTGCCCAAATAACCTCCTCCAGGAAGCCTTCCCAGATAACCTGTAATCTGGGATAGTCACCATGTCTGTAAGCTCATACTCCCCCTGTGCTTTCCTCTAGTTCATTATGGTTTACAGTGCTCTATAAGATAAAGGTTTGTTTATTCTCTTATCCCCCACCTGATGGTGACCTTTGAGATTGAACACTGTGTTTATTTCTGGGTCCCCAAAACCTGCTCAAAGAAGGACTGATGAATGTTGATGGAATGAATTATGGATGGAAGAAGTAGAGAGGAGAGGCTTTTCTTTCATGAAAGCAGGGACAGACTTACAGACAAGACAACAAAGTGCAAGGATAAATTCATATTTCTTTCAGTTTCAAAAATATGAATCACAGCATTTCCCCGTTTCTGAACAAGATCTGTGCTGAGTTCCTTCCACCTGCTCCTCCAGGTCTGTGACACCCTTCTCCACCCTGATCTCTGGCAGAGGAGGCTGGCCTGTGTGAACTGCATCAGCTGAGTCTCTGATCCTCTAGCTGCCAGGGGTTTCTGTCAATAGGACACCCTGGGGGCCGACTGGGATAGGTAGGAGAATGAGGTTATAAATTTCCCAGGCTCCCTCCCCACTGGTCACCATAGACTAGCTGCATCTCCCCACTGGAAGTTCAGCTCTAAAAATAAATAAATAAATAAAATAAGAAAGTTCAGCTCTGGTAAGACAGCACCCCCCTCCCATAGCTCACCTTTTTGGGTCCCAGTATGTGCTCCCTTCTTTAACTTCTTGAGGCCTTAGAGGAGTATTGTCCCCCCTACCATGTTGCTACCCAGGGAAGAGTGTATTTTCTAAACTCTGCCTACACCCTTACAGCAGTCCTCCTCTCCAACTGCCTACTTTGAGGTGCCTTCTGATTCTTCCTGGCAAGAATCCTGACTATTCAAGGGTCTTGGTTCATAATCTTGCACAATATCTTGAAAAGGGGACAGATTTTATGGTTGACATTAGGGTCCTCTAATGGGTTTGGGAGGTTTTTTTAATCAAAAGATATAATAATGACTATGAATAGTCTATTCTGAGGCAGCATTAATTAGCAGAAAAGTGTTAAGAGAATCACTGTGACCAAAGGTTAATGCATTTGGGTGTTATTAACATGAGCTATTAGAAACTATAACTGTAATTAGAAAATACTGGGAAAAAACCTGTAAGTTATAATCCAGGAAAAAAAATCATTTTTATAAGTATACCATCATAATAATGATGCAATTTAATTTTGAAATTTTAAAGAACAATAAAATATTAAAGCTCACTAAGCAATAAGCTTCTCTATTATGCCATCCATTTTTAAATCTTATAATCTCAGTGTTTACAACACCACCTTGTACGTAGGAACTGAGAAAGCATGTATTGAATGAACTAATCAGGAAGAACACTGAAAACAAAGTAGAAAATGCCATATTACACTTGCATATTGAATTTTGCTCATTATCTAACAATAAAAACATAACAGACCTAAAAATAAACCCAGAAAGTAGTACACGCTTATGAATAAATAAATAAAAATTATTGGTATGTGAATAAAATTAAATTATTGGACCTGTAGCAGTACAACAGGTACCATTTATTAGGTATCTGTACTCTGTTAGGTACGTTAGGTATGTTAACTTCATCCTCACATTTCTGTTCACTTGAGGTGGTCAATGAAGTCTTCTAGGAGGAAGTGATACCTTTGTTGATGTAGGAGCAGGAATCATCCATGAAGGTGAAAAAGCAAAAACAGGTTTAGGTAGAATAATAACAAAATCACAGAGACAGGAGAGCAGAAACTTAAGACATTTCAGTAATGAAGAAAGAGTAAAGATTGGAAACAATGTGGAATTTTATCCCAAATACTATGAGGAACCATTCCTTCTACCTAGAAGTGTCATTATCTAATATTTGTTTTAAGTATGCATATAGAGCAGCAGTGAAAAGATGATTGTTAAAGGATGAAAATGCATAATAAAGGTAACTAATAAGTATATTATAAAGCACTGTCCAGACACTAGGTCTCATATTACTTAACCTGTCACCATACTAAGTGACCCTCTGCCCTACTTTATTAGTTTACTTTCTCAAGCCCACCTATGGCTTTATGTTGGTTGACTGTTCAATTAGGCAGACTTCGAAACGCACTCAGGCCAACCGCGTCTTCGGAAGTTGTGTGTCCTTTGTCTAATGCACTGCTTTACAGAACTCGATGGGACAAGAGTGCCACCTCGTGTTGCATCATTGACCATTCACAATCCCCAACATGCTTTCTTTTTGCTTGAGCTACTTGTGGATGAGGCTATTGAAGTGTCTTGTAACTTGTAAAAGAAAATTGTTAACAAATGTCCTCACAAGTACAACAGAGCCCAGGACCTTTTCAATACAGTGATGACGCTAATGCTTGAATTTAGTAGATTAGTTGCTACATGCCAGCAAATGCTTAGCCTTTGTGCTTTAAACTCCTCCTATTGTTTTCTACAAATATATGGGTCTTTAAAAACTTGTGTTTAAAAATACAATGGGAATTATAATGTAGGAACTGAGGTAGGTTGAGTAAAATCCTGCCCTGCTCTCTTTCGTAAAGGCCCATATTCAATAATAAGTTCTGAAAAGGGATTCCAAGAGATTGTTTGAAAGTACATTCCTTGATGTCTGCAAAAGAGGCTGCAAGCCCTTGCAGGCAGACCAACTATTTAAACTATTTTAAAAAAGAATTATTGGAGAAAGAGTTTCCTTAAATTCCTGGAGAAGGAATGCATGGATTCAATTTGCCTCCTCCTCCCCACACTTCTCCACAGGCCATTTTACTTTATTTTTCTCCTATTCTAGCTTCATTTTTTTCTCATATTTATTAAAAATGAGTTCCCAAAACCTGGGAGTTTATTGCCATTTCTTAATCAAAAGATAAGCCAATATATTGCTGCTGTACATGCATGATGAACATGTAATGCAAATTAACATCTGTCCAAGAAAGTAAAAACTATCTTTACTGAGTACTTTCCATACATTAATTCATTTAATCTTCACAGAAGTCCATGAATGTATTAGTGTTCTCATTTTCATGTGAAAAATTGAAGAGAGGTTTATGCAAGTTCACACATCTAGGATATACTACAGTCAGTTCAAATCCAGGTTTCTCTGACTCTATATACCTATGCTCATAACCATTATGATTTATTGACTCTAACCATAAATGCCCAAATCATAAGCACAAACAACCCTTTAAGTACAAAAGATAATCAAATCATGTGTAAATGTCAACACTTCCAAAAATTTGGAAGCTAGATGATCATTCAAAACTTACTGCAAAACTACAGTAATCAGGATAATGTGGTACTGGCATAAAGATAGACATATAAATTAACATAACATATTAACATAATAGAATTGAGAATTCAGAAATAAACCCACATATCTATGGTTAACACATTTTAGACAAGAGTCCCGTGACCACTCAGTGGGGTCTGCTAAATAGCCACATGCAAAATAATAAGATAGAACCCTTACCTCACACTGTACACAAAAATTGACTCAAAATGTTCAGACCTTGATGGAAGAGTAAAAATTGTTAAACTTTTAGGAGAAAACTTAAGCATAAATTTTTGTGATCGTGTACTAGGCAATGATTGCTTAGATACAACACCAAAATTGTCACAAAGGACCACATATTGCAGATTACCTTTATAAGAGTTGCCAGGAATTGATAAATTGATAGAAACAGAGAGCACATTAATAGTTGTCTAGGTCTGGGGAAGATGAAGAGATTGAGGGGTGACAGCTAAAGGGATGCAGATTTTTTTTCAAGATAATGAAAATGTTCTAACATTGACTGCAATAATGGATCCATAACTGTGAATATACTAAAGGCCATTGAAAAGCATAGTTGAAATGGCATATTCATATAGCATGTGAATTGATCTCAATAAAACCATAAAAACCAAGTCAGTTGTATGTGATCGTCATTAAGGAATATCTTGCCTTGAACACAGAAGCAGAAAATCACTGGTTCTGAGAGAATGTCATAAGTTAAACATGAATGTAAAATATTGCAAGTCTCTCAGTTTCATGTAGCTGCCATACAGAAGTGTATTAAAGACATTATTGGGGGGCGCCTAGGTGGCTCAGTCGGTTGGGCAGCTGCCTTCGGCTCAGGTCATGATCTCAGAGTGCTGGGATCAAGCCCCGCATGGGGCTCTCTGCTTGGTGGGGAGCCTGCTTCCCCTCCCCCTCTAACTGCCTCTCTGTCTGCCTGTGCTCCCTCTCTCTCTCTGTCAAATAAATAATTTTTTTTAAAAAAGACATTATTGGTTCCCAAAATAGAGTTAATGAGCACACAAAGGAAAGGTACATAAGGTAGTGAAACTGCTGGAAAACATTACCTTGGTAGTATTGACGATACAAGTTCATGCAGATAAGTCATTGCCGTAGACATAAGAGTTTGCTTTCAGGTTTCCTTTGCTATGGGAGTAAAGAGGAAAATGAGTCAACATTTTTGTGCCACAAATGAAGCACTGGTAAGCTTGGAGAGTTTTCAGCTTCTTTAATCAACTTTAAAATTACAACAAATAGAGAATCAAGAAATCACATTACTTCAGGAGAACTCCTGCTCTTGAATTAATATTTGGAAATGATGAATTGCTAAGGAACACTGTAATTTAGGGTAGGTGAGTAATGCCTTAATGATGAAGAATTGTTTTTAAAAAAATATTCATTTTTACTTGGAAGAACCATTCAAGGATTCAAGGTAGAAATTACAAGGACTATTCTGAGTAGATATATAGAATATTTATATATAATAACATATACAGTAATATAGTATCTATATTAGAATTCAATGTAAACTCCTTACTTATGTAATTTTTAAATTACATAATTTTAAAATTTTTAAATTAAAAGAATATATATATGTGGGTGTATATATATATATATATATTTTTTTTTAAGATTTTATTTATTTGTCAGAGAGAGAGCGAGCGAGAGCGAGCACAGGCAGACAGAGTGGAAGGCAGAGTCAGAGGGAGAAGCAGGCTCCCTGCGGAGCAAGGAGCCCGATGTGGGACTCGATCCCAGGACGCTGGGATCATGACCTGAGCCGAAGGCAGCTGCTTAACCAACTGAGCCACCCAGGCATCCCGATATATATATCTCTTTTAATGAAGGTAGGAGATCCTGAAGGGAAGAGAAGGACTGGGGGAAATGAGATTGAAGGGTGATGGCTGAGGATGCATATATGTACTAAGACATAAATATATGCATCTATTTATTACCTTTTTTCATTTATATTAAATTTTAATTGGAAGTTATTTTAATTGACATTCAATTATTGATGAGTTTATAAACTATCTCTTGATAGTTAATGCTATAAGAACAAAAATCTCAGTCTCTCAGGGGCTTACAACAAAGACATTTTACATGTCATTTGGGGGTTGACTGTGTGCTCCTCATTCTCTCTCCTTCAATATCCAGGGAGAGATGCAGTCTTTATGTGGAGCTTTGTCATTGTTGTGGAAGAGGGAAAAGGGAGGCAGCAGAACCTAGGATGGCTCTTAGAGCTTCTGATCAGCAAAGGCATGCATAACTTCTATTTTTGTCCCATTGACCAACTCATGTTGCCTAGTGATGCTTGGTATCACCGAGCTAAATGTAATCTTTCCACAGGAAGGGTATTACTGGTCACATGGTTGAGCTTGACATCACAGGATGGTGAGTTTTCAACTTTTCATAGGAAGAAGCAGCCAGTATGTAAAAACAATAATCTACCATCATCAAGAATCACAGAATCTGCAGGAAACCCTAGCGATCATCAGTTTCATCTCATTCAATCTCATCTGTGCTTGAGAAGTCAGAGGCCCAGAAAGGGAAAAGTGATTTCCTAAGTTCTGCAACTAACTCAGGGCCAAATCTCTGATTATCTCTCCCTCTAGAAAGATTCACCTTTTGTTTACATGAACAACCTATAAACAAAAAAGGAATGGTTGGGTAAACCGACTATGAACCTAAACAATAAAAAAAAGATGCCAAGAATAACTACTTTCAACAAGCAAAGTCAAAGTTATGCTACTACTGATGAGTATCATTTATCTCCAACAGGGTACCTAAATAGAAGAAGAGATATTATTTCTTTTTATTTTTAGAAACACTATAAATCGGGTCTTGATTTGTTGTTTTAATGACAGATCTTAAAACATTATGGAGTTAATATTAATAATGCAGATTCAACTTAGAAGTGCATCATGTCATACCATGTTGTGAATAGCACAAAAAAAATGGAGAAATATTTTTTCAGCATTTGTAAATTACTATCTGATTCAGTAAAGAAGTCACACTATTGAAAAACAAGTGAATTCTGACATTGGTCTTTAAGTTTTTTTCTGTCTTACTTGTTAAGGTATATGAACGTATCAACTGACATCATGTTGTAACCACACCTGTTCATACCAGAGAGCAGCTATGGTTGTAAGAGTTTGGTAAAAGTAAATGAAAGAATTCTGAGAATCAGAATATGGCTATATGAAATACACAGTAAAGAATAGTATTTTATTATTATTTATAAATTGTGTGCTATACATCCTTCATGTCAATAACTTTACAATAAACATATATATATATCCTTTTTTCAGAGAGCTTGTTGTTAAACATTTACCAGCAAACACTAGGAATATAGAAAGCTTCTGATATTTATCAAGTACTTTTTCTGTTCATACATTTAAGTAATTGTAAAGTGGCAAAGATCTGTTTCTAATTGTTGTGTCAAATACAAAAATGTAGTTTTCTTAAGGAGAAAATCCAGCAGAAGAAACAAGTGGCATAAATATAACTATAATGCAAATCAGTATGAGCAGCAAAAGAGAGCAACAAAAGTTGTAATGAAGCAATGTTCTAATGCACTTTTATCAGAAACTTCAAATCTAGCCTGGCAAAGACTGGGTGTAAGAAGAGGCCCACTGATGATTAGACAAAAAAGGAGCAAGAGGCACGGTAGGGAGATGATATTCAAATAGGCACACCTGTGGTAAGACAGATGGTAGAACCCACTAATCCAGAAGGGAGTAGGTAGTTGGCATCCTCCAACGTTCTGGAACTGGGCTCTAGCTTGAACAGTTTCTTCGAAAGAGCAGGCTTGAGGGGAGAGGGGAGATAAAAAAAAGAGAATGATCAATTTGTCAGGCCTCCCATTTCAAGTTACACTGAAAAAGAAGCCTGGAGCTTCTTTTCAGAGCTTTCAGTTTTATTTGCTTCATGAGATTTCAAGGGTCTCACAGACTCTCCCCTTAACAGAGTCTCACCTACGGATACTTTTAAAACCCACCAATAAAGAATAGGATTTAAATGCATGTGGATGGTTGAAATTCAAATTAGTCTCAGAATGAATATACCCAGACAGCAAATAAGCATCAATGACTGGTGGTCAGATTTTTCCTGGCTTTGATGGGATGAATACATAAAGAGAAGAAAGCTGGAAGAATCTGAAGAAGGGAAAAGATGGCAAAAAGAAAAATCTAGGAAGAAAAAACTCTGAGACTTCACATTTTGACCTCAAAAAAATTTGTGAGCACTGGCTGTTGTACCTTAGTGATGAATCACTAAATTCTGCACCAGAAACCAATATTGCACTGTATGTTAACTAGCCAGAGTTTAAATAAAAACTTAGAAAAAATATGAGTGAACTAAAAAAAATTGTGGACTAGGTTATTTTATCACATAATCACAATGATATTATGCCACAGGTTTCATAAAGATTTTTTAGTTTTATCATTTTTAAGCTGAGAAGGCCCCATGGGCATTTAACTGAGGTATTAAGATGAGTAGATTGGTTTTATTTCCTTGATTTCCACATCAGAACAAGGTATCTATCATTCTGTTTTATAATGTGATACACAGCAATAAGAGGCCATAATATGTAGAGTTTAGTGCATTTAAAGGATTAACTTACATAAACAACAGAATTGGTTAACTTCTTAAAATGTATAATAAAAATGGCTTTGAAAGTTTAAAAGACAAAGAAGTCAGGTACTAAATATTAAAACACATAGGTTGTACCCAGAGTGCATCTAAATGGAAGGTTAAAACAT
This sequence comes from Mustela erminea, assembly GCF_009829155.1. Taxonomy (NCBI): domain Eukaryota; kingdom Metazoa; phylum Chordata; class Mammalia; order Carnivora; family Mustelidae; genus Mustela; species Mustela erminea. Next base: position 156,641,344 of record NC_045615.1, on the reverse strand, counting down.
TAACTGCATTCATGGGCAGTGGGGGAAAGGGAGGAAGGGGAATTAAATTTGTTGAATAAGTATTTAAATTAGAAAGAAAGAGAGAGAAAACACAACAAACTAGCTCCAGGAAGGAAATAATAAAGCTATACTCCAAAACTGAAGAAATGGCAAAGAAACAAAAAGAATATCTAAAAGAATATTTTCTTTTCTAAAGAAAATATAAAAGCTAGTTGTGAAAAAGCTAATAAAATAATCAATTTTCAGCAATCAAGGAGAAAAAGATAAAAGAAAATCACAAAAACTGTATTAAGAATAAGTGAAGAGGAAATCCTTGAAATCATAAAGAAAGAACATGCCAATGCTTGTTATATACTTTATATTTCAATAGATAGTGTTCATGATTCTAAAGTTAAAATACTCCAAGTACATACAGTAGAAAATTTTTCCCCCACCATACCTTCCAACTCCCTTATATCTTTCCCAAAAGCATATTAACATTTGTCATTTATTCCTGAACACTTCCAAGGACATTTCACTGATTTCCAAATTCATATAACTATGACTCCTCTTAACCCTTTTCTCATACATAAAATAAATTAAACTGGTGGGTTTACACTTTTTTTTTAAGATTTTGTTTATTTGATAGGAAGAGAGAGAGAGCACTGAGGGACAGTGAGAGGGAGAAGCCGACTCCTCGCTGAGCAGAGAGCCCAACATGGGACTCGATCCCAGGACCCTGAGATTATAACTTGAGGTGAAGGCAGATGCTTAACCGACTGAACCACCTAGGTACCCTAAACTGGTGGGTTTAAAAGATTCTTCAGGACAAAATTTACAAGTGTATTTCATAAAACCTTACAGAAACAGATCATTCCTATCCTCTCCAACTAGTTTTAGATCACAGAAACTAAGGGAGAGTTACACACGGACACCAAGGCAAATTGGTTCATTTAGTACCTATTCTACCTCCTTAGAGCAGGCAGAAACCATAGAACACATTGCATTTCCAGAATCTCTCTTGCTTAAATTCCAGATATGATTCAGTCTCTGCTCTGCAACTTAACTTAAATAAAACTTCAATCTGGGAGTGAATCAAATGGGGAGGGAGGCAGGGTATAGGGCATCCCCTGTGCTGCAAGTGGACTGTGACAAGCTTGGGGCTGGTTCCTGAGCCAGTAGCTAGCAGTGCCCGAACTGTGGATGACTTCACGATTAGCAGAAGTAATGTGATTTTGGAGTTGGCAAGAGAGAAGTCTCTAGAGCCCAGCTGGCAGGTAATTTCAAGTCAGTAGCTTCCTGATCATGGCAAGGATGGCAGCTTCTTAGTTTTTCTTTCCTTTCTCTTTTTCTTTTTCTTCTTCTTCTTCTTCTTCTTCTTCTTCTTCTTCTTCTTCTTCTTCTTCTTCTTCTTTTTAGATTCTTAAATAATGTTTTTATTTTTTCAAATGCTAAAAAAATCTAATTAAGTGAGTATACATTTCTTATATTTATTCATTATAATCTCTCAAACTCTTTTTTTTAAATTTTATTTATTTATTTGACAGAGATCACAAGTAGGCAGAGAGGCAGGCAGAGAGAGAGGAAGGGAAGCAGGCTCCCTGTTGAGCAGAGAGCCCAATGCGGGGCTCGATCCCAGTGCCTGGGATCATGACCTGAGCCTAAGGCAGAGGCTTTAACACACTGAGCCACCCAGGCACCCCATAATCTCTCAAACTCTTGATTGCATCTTTAGCATGATCTATCATAATGACCCAGTTCTGCAATAGAGATTTGGGTGTAATTCCTGGAAATTCAGATAAAAGTCTCTTTCCACCACAGTGATGTATCTCTAAGTAAGCCATTTAACATCCTACAGGATAAATCCCTTTTTGTACAATAGAGAATCTGTTGCTTTAAACTGAACTCTAACTAATATATTATCCAATTTACCTAAAAGCTAGAGAACGATATGAGAATGGAATACTGTATGAGAATGCCATTTATAAATACAGGTGCAAAATGCTAAATAAAAAATTAACAAATCACATTCAGCAGTGAATAGATAGACTTAGAGGTGGCCAAGTGGAGTTTATTCCAAGAACTCCAAAATGACCCAACCTCAGAAAACCAACTGATGTGATTCACCACATTAATAGATAAAAGGAATAACTTATGATTATTTCAATTAATGAAAGAATGCATTAGAAAAAGTCAATACACTTTCATGATTTTTTAAAGTAGCAAACCAAAAATAGAAGAAAATGTACTTAACTAAAAGTCATTGTGGGGGGTGCCTGGGTGGCTCAGTCATTAAGCATCTGCCTTTCTGCCTTGGTCTCAGGTCATGATCCCAGGGTCCTGGGATCAAGCCCCACATCAGGCTCTCTTCTTGGGGAAGCCTGCTTCTCCCTTTCCCTCTGCTTGTGTTCCCTCTCTCGCTGTGACTCTCTCTGTCAAATAAATAAATAAAATCTTTAAAAAAAAAAGAAAGAAAGAAAATATATTTTTCAAAAGTCACTTTTAAAAAAAAAACTTTCCATAAACATCATACTTAGTGACAAAAAACTAGAAATATTATTTTTAGAGTTATAATACACAGATGTCAACTAAAGCCCCAGCTCTTTAACAATGTGCTGGAACTCTCAGACAATGAAATTTAAAAGGAAAAAATTTTTTAAATATAAAAATTATAAAGAAAGGATTTTATCCAACTTCTTCTTTGTCCTCATTGTGCAGCAATAAGCTATTACCCCTCATAGCGTCAATCACCTCTGCCAGTACTCAAACCTCCTTTTATTCTTGTTTTCCCAGTGGCATGAATTGCCCAAATGGCCAGTGGCTATGTGCACTTTCAGTTCAATTCAACTTTACTTATGTTCCCTGATGAAACCATTTATTTTAGATATTAAGATCTCTAAGCTAGTAAAAACTAGTATACTGAAGACAAGATGCAAAAAAAAAAAAAAAAAAAGCGTAAGTAGAGCATTGAGTATAATTTTGTGAACCACCACTTAAAAACATTGCATTGGGGGAATACACATAAAAACCACAATGAGATACCACCTCACACCAGTCAGAATGGATAAAATTAACAAGTCAGGAAACAACAGATGCTGGCGAGGATTCAGAGAAAGGGGAATCCTCCTACCTTGTTGGTGGGAATGCAAGCTGGTGCAACCACTCTGGAAAACAGTATGGAGGTTCCTCAAAATGTTGGAAATACAGCTACCTTAGGACCCAGCAATTGCACTACAGAGTATTTACACAAAGATAAAAAGGTAATGATCCAAAGGGCATGTGCTCCCCAATGTTTATAGCAGCAATGTCCACAATAGCCAAACTATGGAAAGAGCCTAAATACCCATCGACTGATGAATGGATAAAGAAGGTGTGTGTGTGTGTGCGTGCGCACACACACATGCACACGCACACACAGGAATATTATGTACCCATCAAAAATAAAATCTTACCATTTGCAATGACATGGATGGAACTAGAGGGTATTATGCAAAGCAAAATAAGTCAATCAGAGGAAGACAATTACTATGTGATCTCACTGATATGTGGAATTTGAGAAATAACACAGAGGATCATAGGGCAAGAGAGGAAAAAAATGAAACAATACAAAACCAGAAAGGAAGACAAATTTTAGGACAGTCTCAATCTCAGGAAACAAATTGAGGGTTTGTGGAGTAGAGGGGATTGTAGGGACAAGGTAACTGGATGATGGACTCTGGGGAGGTTATATGCTATAATGAGCACTGGCTGTTGTATAAGACTGATGAATCACAGACCTATACCTCTGAGACGAATAATACATTATATGTTAATTAATTGAATTTTTTTTAATGCCATGTGACACTGGGGTAACAAAAAAACAAACATTGCTTCTCCATCATACATTCCGGTTGTGAGAAAAAGAGCACCATATACTGGTTGCGGGTTCCAACCACAGAATGCATCATACAAGACAACATCCTGACCTCTCAAGGGATGGCATTCCTACCTAGCACTGTAAGTACATTTTGACAACCTATGAGGCACGTGTAAGGGATAAACTATTGACTATAAAATCAATTCCTCAGAGGCAATGCTGTGTGGGATACAATGACTGTAAATGAAAGTCAAAAACTCGATGCAAGAGGAGCATGGCAAGCAGAGAAATCTGATCTACATTCTTTCTAGTGACCTGTCCTCCACCTACGGTAGTCTTGTTTTGGTATTGTAAGAGAAAGAGTCAAGGTGTGGCCCTCATGATCCCCACTTCCTGTATTCATGCCTTTTTGTAATTCCCATCCCTTGAGTGTGGGCAGGAGTTGAGAACTGGTTCCAACCCACATACTATAACAAAGGCAATGGGATGTCATTCCTGTGATTACATTATACAACAGAAGATGATGGATCTCATTTTTGTGATTACATCATGTTACAAAAGACTACATCTTAGCACCTAAAAGTGCTTATAGATAGGACTGACTACATAATTTGTGAGGCTCAGTGCATAAGCAAAATGGGGGGCTCCTTATTCAAAAACTGTTAGAATTTCAAAACAGCTACAGAAGAACATTAAACCAAGTGTGGGGCCTTTTAAGCACAGGACCTGTGTTATTACATAGAATATATGTCCATAAAGCCAGCTCTGCTTGTGTTTTGATGAAATAAGTGTCCCTGTTCATGAAGACTGTATGTCAAGGAAATGGGAACAGCTACCAGACAACAGTCAGCAAAAAGCCGGAGCCCTCAGGCATATAGCCAACAAAGTGAATGAGCTTAGAATTGGATTCTTCCCAGGACGCCTGGGTGGCTCAGGTCTCAAGATCCTAGGGTTGAGCCCTGTGTCAGGCTCCCTGCTCAACAGGGTGTCTGCTTCTCCCTCTGCCCCCCCTCCCCTTGCTCATCTCTGCCTTCTGCTCAGGTTGTGATCCCAGGGTCCTGGGATCAAACCCCACTGGATCCTGAGATCGAGCCCTACATTGGGCTTATCTCCACTGCCCACCTCTTGCTCTCACTCTCTTCCAAATAAATAAATAAATAAAATATTTTAAAAAATAGAGAGAAAGTAAGAGTGAGAATTGGATCCTTCCCCAGTCAAGCCTCCAAACGAAACTACAGTCTGTTTAACACCGTGCCTGCAACCTTGTGAGACCCTGAGCAAAGGACCCAGCCACACCATGTGCAAATTGTGAAATAATAAATGTGTGTTTTTATGAGCTGTGATAATTTCTATGCAGCAATGGAAAACTAGTGATTTATCACATAAAAGGCTGAGGATAAGTTGCTGCTGTTGGTAAATTAGGTATTGAGTAATGGTGACAATATCACCCTTTAGGAGTAAACAATGATGTTGTTGTGTCCATATATAGCTTCTATTCCAGCAGGATGGCCATTTTATTCATGAGCCCATTGAAAAAGCAATAATGTGGCCATGGAATAAGACTGACTCACAGTTAAAGGGATTGTCATTTTGTTCATCTGTTTATTAAGATACTCTTCTATAGTAAGAGGTTTTTGATGAGCCTTCATTCAGGATACAACTCTTATGTTTTAGGTCCATTAAAAGAGGTCTATCCATGTATTTTACTTCTCGAACCCCCTTATCTCTAAGATTATAATCTTCTTCCTCCCAGTTCCATTAGCCAATGACCATGAATAAGTATAGATTTGTGACTGATACCACACCTTTCATAAAAATTGGCAAATGATCTGAAATACTAAAATTTCCACCCATCAGGAGGAATTCCTTTTTGTGGTCCTTACAGGCCAAATCTTAATGAGATTGTAAGGCAGTAGCAGTTCACTTCCACTTAGTGCCAGCAACTCATCTAGACTAATATGTTAACCAGATTCACATATTTAGGTAATGAAGAATTTCCCGCAAATCCCTAAATAAAGTTGAGGGAGAAATGACAGTGTTGAAGAAGTAGCATAGTCAGATTATGAGTCATCTGCAACCTATTTGTGCCTCTAGATATCCTGAGCCTTGGTTCCATATATTTCTTCTATTAGATGATGGAATACTGCTGGGCATGACCAACTTTCTGGTTGTTTTGTTTTGATAACATATTGTTCATTATGGGAAGCTCTAATCAAATAGTCACTTGGTCCCATGGTTAAGAATTTATTGTCTCCCATTATTATAACTATGTCAGATACAATACTAAGCACTATGGACAGACACTGGGATGGGAGGAGGAGATATTTACAAATATTAATTTTTGAAAAGACTTTTTTTGGGATGTCTCATTGGAGTTGGAAGATAAACACAGAAGTTTATCACCAGGACATATGTAACATATCAAAGGCTCAAATGGATCATGTATATGGTGCTATGATAGTGCAGTGAGAAGAATATATCTGCCTGCACAAGAGGGAAGAGCGTCGCAGAGGAAAAAGAAACATATGTAAGTGACACCTCAAAATGTCTACAGGAGTATATGAGGTAAAGAAAGAGAAGTACATTCAAAGAAGTACAAATTCTATTTGTAAAATCACTAAAGCTTGTTATATAGCACAGTGTTTTTCCAAAAAGTGCTTTTAAAGCATTTTCCATGCTTGATGTTAAACAAATAATACTAGGGGGCAGGACTGTGGCCCAAGGGAAAACATCTAGGAAGAAATTTTAAGCTCATAAGAACTTATATTTAACCTCAAACTAAAGTGAAACATAAAGTAAATAGAAAAAGCAACATAATACTCCAATTTTTGTGTACTTAAATCTCTGCTATAGTTATATTACATCATTGAAAAACTTTCCTACAAATAAAGCAATTATAATTTGTTCAACCAAAGATAGTTTATACATAGAAAACCAATCAATAATAAAATTGACACCAGCAAAGTGAAAAGCCTAGAAGAAATAGATAAATTCCTAGAACCATACAACCCACCAAAACTGAATCATGAAAAAATAGAAAATCTGGACAGGTCAATTACTAGTAAGAAGATTAAATGAGTAATCAAAACCTCCCAACAAAGAAAAATCCAGGAGCAGATGGCTTCACTGATGAATTCTATCAAATATTTAAAGAAGGGCTCATATCAACAAACAGTCAATGGGAGGAAACACTTTCAAGCTTATTTTATGAGGCCAGCATTACCCTGGTACTAAAACTAGTCAAGGAAACTACAAGAAAAGAAAATTACAAATCAATATCCCTGATAAACTTTCAAAGTATCATATCCCGTGATCAAGTGGGATTTTTTTTCCTGGAATTCAAGGATGGTTCAACTACACAAACCAAGAAATATGATACACCACATTCACAAAATGAAGGATAAAAGCTATATGGTTAGCTCTTTATTTTTTAAAAGATTTTATTTATTTATTTGAGAGTAGCCATGCGTGAGAAAGAGCACAAGCAGGGGGGAAGGGTAGAGGGAGAGGGAGAAGCAGACTCCTCACTGAAGAGGGAGTGTGATGTGGGACTCAATCCCACCATCCTGGAATTATGATCTGAGCCAAAGACAGAACTTAACTGACCAAGCCACCCAGGGGCCCCTGATTATCTCTAGATACAGAAAAACCATTTGAGAAAATTCAACATCCATTTTTTGATTTAAAAAAAAAAAAAAACCTCGCAAGTAAGTAGGTTTTAAAGGGAATGCACCTTAACATAATAAAGGCCATAAACAACAAGCCACAGTTAACATCGTATTCAATAGTGAAAAACTGAAAGCTTTTCCCTTAAGATCAGGAACAAGATACATATACCCATTTTTACCACTCCTGTTCAACATAGGACTAGAAGTCCTTGTCAGAGCAGTTAGGCACAAAAAAGAAACAAAAGACATCAACTTTGAAAACAAAGAAGTAGAACTGTCTCTATTTGCAGATGACATTATATTATACATTAAAAACTCTTTAGGACTTTACCAAAAACTATTAGAACTAATAAACAAATTCAATAGAGTTGCAGGATACATAATCAAAATATAAAAATCAGTTTATGCTTTATACACGAACAATGAACTATCAGAAAGAGAAATTTAAAAAAAACCAATTCCACTTACAATTGTGTCAAAAAGAACAAAGTACCTAGGAATAAATTTATACAAGGAAGTGAAAGACCTGTACAGTGAAAACTATAAGAATTGACAAAAGAAATTGAAGAAGACACAAATAAATAGTACTATTTTACATACTCATGGATTAGAAGAATTACTATTTTTAAAATGTCTATACTAGCACAGCAATCCTTATCAAACTTCCAATGGCATTTTTCACAGAAATGTGAAAAACAATCCCAAGATGTGTATGGAAACAAAAGACTCTGAATATCCAGAACAATCTTGAGAAAGAACAAAGCTGGAGGCATCACACTTCCTGATTTTAAACTATATTACAAAACTGTAGAAATCAAAACATATGGTACTGGCATAAAAAAACACATATAGTTAATGGAACAGAATGGAGAGCCCAGAAATAAACCCACACATATATGGTCAATTAATTTACAACAAAAGAGCTAAGGATACACAATGGGGAAAGTATATTCTCTTCAATAATAGTATTGGGGAAACCAAAGGGACATATGCAAAAGAATGAAACTGTATCTCATCTTAGACTATATATAAAACTTAAATCAAAACAGATTAAAGATTTGAAATAAGACCTGAAACCATTAAACTCCTAGTGGAAAATATAAAGAGTAAACTCCTTGACATTGGTCTTAACAATGTTTTTTTTCAATACCAAAAGTGAAGACAATAGCAAAAATAAGTAAGTAGGACTATATCAAGCTAAAAAAGTTTCTGCAGAACAAATTGAACCACAACAAAATGAAAAGACAACCTACAGAAAGGAAAAAAAAAGTTTGTAAATCATGTATCTGATAAGGGGTTAATACCCAAAATATATAAAGAACTTATAACAGCTCAATAGGAAAAAGCAAAAATTTCCAATTTAAAAATGGGCAGAGGAACTGAGAGGACATACAGATGTCCAACAGGTACATGAAAAGACGCTCAGTATCACTAAACATCAAGGAAATTCGAAACAAAAGCACAATGAAACACCACCTCACACCTGTTAGAATGGTCGTCATCAAAAAGCCAAGAGATAACAAGTGTTAGCAAGGATAGGGAAAAAAGCGTACACTTAATCACTGTTGGTGTGCGTGTAAATTGGTGTAGCCACCATGGAAAACAGTATGAAGTTTCCTCAAGAAAATAAAAATGGAACTACCATATGATCCAGCAATTCCACTTCTGGTTATATATCCAAAAGAAATAAAAACAGGATATCAAAGATATCTGCATTCTCATGTTCATTGCGGCATTATTCACAATAGCCAAAATAGGGAAACTTAAGTGTCCATCAATGAATGAATAAAGAAAATGTGGGGTGGTCTGTATGTATTATATATATGTGGTATGTATATATTTATACATATATAATATATATGCAATATATATATATATATGTATATATATGAATATATATGCATATATGCCCTCAGGCATGAGAAAGAAAGAAATCTTCCCATTTGTGATAACACAGATAGACCTTGAGGGTATCATGTTAAGTGAGAGAAGCCACACATAGCAGGACAAATACTGCATGATATCACTTATAAAAAAAAATCCCCCAAAAAAGTCGAACTCATGGAAGCAGAGTAGAAAGTGATTGCCTGTACCTGGGGGGTAGGGGAAATGGGAAGAAGTTGGACACATGTTCACCAGTAAGATAAAGTTTGAGGATCTAATGTAAAACATGGTGACCATAGTTGACAACACTGTACTGTAGAACTGAACATTGCTAAGACAGTAAAACGTAAGAGTTCTAAATACAATCAATCAATTAATTAATTAATTAATGGGATGTTGGATGTAATAATGCACTAGTAGGGAGAATCTTTTCACAACTTACATTTATCAAATCATCACGACGTACATTTTAAATATCTTACAATTTTATTTTTAAATTATATTTCAATAAAGCTGAAATTTTTAAAAATGAAAATTAAATAATAATAAAGTTTATTTTTCCACCTTAAACTTTCAAAAGTTTTATTAAAGCTTTTGAAAATGTTGCCATCTAGTGGTGTCAAACTTTTTTTTTAAGTTAATAATTAGTAAATCGTTCAACCATGTTTCCTAGGAAAACTTTTGTTAACATTTTTCAAAGAAATGTTACACTTGTACCTCTACTTTAAGAGAAGCCACTCTGGATTTAGGCTACTGGGTTTTAGAATTTGGCTTCCAAATGATCACAGACAAGTTGCTTAATCTCTCTGTAAATGCACATAATAATGGTACATGCCTCCCCAGATTGTTAAGTAGAACTAATGGGAAAATCCATATAACGTTGTTTAGCACAGTCTTTGGCTCATAGCATAAACTCAATAAGCAGTAATTATCCTCTCACTTGATGTGGAGAGAGTTGCAATCTTTGGGCTGTCCACGGAATTGAAGTTTGAGTGATATAGCACTTAAAACAATGGGACGTTATATTGTCAATTCTGATTACAGTGTTGTACTTTTTTCTTGGAGTAGCAGAAACATTGTGTTGGCACATGATTGCTATCTAGATGGCAGGTGTTAATGACCGATATTATCTAATTTTGAAAGACTTCTGAATCAAACTATAATTGTGATTTACTGTTAAAATGTTTATAAAGTATAATTTGCCCCTGATTTGGTCTGTTAGTTCATCTACAAGAAAAGATAAATCTTTCTGTGAGAGCATGAATGGACGTAAAGGAAGGACAGTTTCACTAGTTGGCTAAGAAACTTCAAGCTCATATAAGATGCAATCAGCTCTAAAACTATCTGTCAAGAATGCAAGGCAGATGGAACTGGTCCTCTCCATTTATGACATCCTTTGAGCTTTAGTAGTGCTATGATTTATTTTATTCTTCAAGACAGTCCTTGAATCTTATTTTAACTTGATTTCGCCTGTCCAGTGAAGCATAAGTAGTGTGATTTTTAAAAATACATTTAACAAAAATGTCCCCTGAGATCTCCAAGAATATGATGACAAAATGTTAGTCAGATGACACCAGTATCGAGAATTTATAGCTAGGCTTCCAGCAATATTTGTAATATTAGTTAGTGGACTGGAGTCAGTTTGGAGGGAAAAGCATGCCACAGGACTCTGTTATGAACACTCTTTCTGTAGTATTTTTATGAGAACCTTGGATGAATAAAGCTTGCTTTGTTTAAGTGACAGAAAGTTCTGGAGGGACTGATGTCAACAGCCTGTAAGATGGCCTCGGCGATCCCTGCCTCCTGGCGTTCAAACCTTCATGCAATCCCTTCCCCTTGTGTGTAAACTGGTCCTAGTGACTCACTGCTAATAAATATAATAGAGCAAATGTGACGGAAGTCACTTCTGAAATTAGATTACAAAGAGATTAGGGCTTCCATTTTGCATGTTCTTTCTTGTTCTCTCTTGCTAACTTGCTGTGATGGAATCTACCTGCCTTATGGAGAGGCCTGTGTGGAAAGGAACTGAGAGAGACCTACAGCCAACAGCTAGTGAGGAGCTGAGACACTCAGTCCAACAGCCCGTGAGGAGCTGAATTCCACCAACAACCATATGAGTGAACTCAAAACCAGATCCTCTCTCAGCTGAGGCTTCAAATGAGACAGCGAACCCAGACAACACTTGCAGCCTGGCGAGGGACTTTGATGCAGAGGCACCCAAGTAAGCCAAGCCCTGGATTCCTAATCCACAGAAACCGGGAGATAATAATGTTTGGTATTTTTTAGCCACTAAGCTGGGAGCGGATTTGTTGAACAGCAGTAGATAACCAACACAACTCATCAGGAGTCAGCAAGCTACAGTCTGGGGCTAAATCTGGTCAGAGGTCTGCGTTATACAGCCTTTGAGCTAAGAATGCTCTTTATATTCAAGAGATGCCTTTCTTGCTTTCTTCCCTTCTTCCTTCCCTTTTTCCCTTCTTTTTTTTTGGAACATGTAGCTAAGACCTCTGGCCCACAAAGCCTTAAAATATTCATGATCTAGATTTTATAGATCTAGATAAAGCTCACCAACCCCTGAAGTAAATAATATGACTGATAAAAGAATCAAGATTCCAAATGATGACCTTAATGGACTAAACTAAAGAAGTGAAGTAAATGAGATAAAATTTGGCAGTAGTTCATTAAAAGTTCTGCCCTTAAGATCAAAAATTCAATCTCAGAAACATAGGATAGTGATCCTGTGAAAACAATTAGAGGATTTTAGCAGAGCCCAGGCTCACAAAGAGCTAAAATATAATGTAGACGCTTAAAAAGGTTAATATAATTCAAGATTGCATGAACATAAATATACATCCAGTTCATACAGAAATAGAGCCTCAAGACTATTCTATCTTCATAAGATCACATGTAGAGTACTGCAACATAGATAATTTAAGAGCTATTTAGAGATGATGGAAAAGGCTTTTGTATTTATTTGGACAGAGAGGCTTTTAAACATATTTCTTTAAATAGTTGCAAGATACAATTTTTCAAACCAACATGATAGTTAATCACTAGTATCCAAAATTCTGCATTTTATGTGTATTAATCTCTCCATATTTTTTATGCGATTCTTCTTTTGATATCTGTTGGTATTATATAACATGTTTATTTATTTATTTGACAGACAGCGATCACAGGTAGGCAGAGAGGCAGGCAGAAAGAGGAGGAAGCAGGCTCCCTGCTGAGCAGAGAGCCAGATCCGGGGCTCGATCCCAGGACCCTGGGATCAAATAACATGTTTATTCTTGTCTTCCTGTTTTCTTTCCAAGTATGTCCACAGTTATAGAGGGGAAGGGACAGACATCTAAGAACATATCTGTGTTTGACTACGGAGGTGGGAGATGGTTTGCATATTTAAGAGTATTGTATTTTATGGCAAGGGTGTGGAGAAAAATGAACCCTCATTCATTGTTGATGGGAATCTAAATCAGTGAAATCACTGTGGAAAATAGTATAAAGGTTCCTCAAAAATTTAAAAATAGAGGGCGCCTGGGTGGCTCAGTGGGTTAAAGCCTCTGCCTTCAGCTCAGGTCATGATCCCAGGGTCCTGGGATTAAGCCTCACATTCTCTGCTCAGCGGGGAGCCTGCTTCCTCCTCTCTCTCTGCCTGCCTCTCTGCCTACTTGTGATCTCTGTCTGTCAAATGAATAAATAAAAATCTTTTTTAAAAAACATTAAAAAAATTAAAAATGGAAATACTCTATGATCCAGTAATTCTACTATTGGGTGTTTACCCAAGGAGATTAAGCACACTAATTCAAAAAGATGTATGCAGCCTTATGTTTATTACAGCATTATTTAGAATAGCCAAATACGGAAGCAACTTAAGTGTCTTTCAGTAGACCAGTGGGTAAGAAAATATGGTCTACGCACACACATACACACACAGAAATATTACACATAAAAAGGATGAGATGGTGCCATTTGAGACAACATGGATGGACTTAGAGGTTATTATACTAATTGAAATAAGTCAGCTTAAGAAAAACAAATACCATACGGTATTTCACTCATAGGTGAAATCTAAAAAACAAACAAACAAACAAACAAAGAAATAACTAAACAAAAAGCAGAATCCGACCATAAATACAGAGAAAAGCTGATGGTTGCCAGAGGAGAGAGGAATGGAGGGTTGGGCAAAATGGGTGAATAGGAGAGTGAAATACAGGCTTCCAGTTATTAAATGAGTAAGTCACAAGAATAAAAGGCATAGTGCAAGGAATGGGTAGCAAGGAGGTATTGGGACAGATGGTAGCTTCACTTGTGGCGAGCAGAGCATAATGTATAAACTTGACAGACCACTAGGTTGTATGCCTGAAACTAATGTAACACGTGTGTCAACTGTATTCATATTGGAAAAAAAAAAGAGTATTGTATTTTAGAACCTCCTAAAATGGCATCTGTCTCTGAGTGCCTATGTTTATATATGCTGTACACATCTGGGCTTACAAAGTATCCCAGAGTTTTAAGGTAAAAGTCATTGCAGAATAAAATGCACCCAGAAACAAACAAAAAAACAAAAAAGATCATTTAAAGCTAGCTCTAAATTCACATTTCTGTATGTTGTGAATGTGAAACATAGAGAACTAAATACATTTGGGCTTACATGAATACAACATGTTTTAAGACTGACTGGGAATATACCATACCCAAGAGACTCAATTGGCTCCATTCTTTTCCTTATTTACAATGAAATCTCCTCTCCCCTTGCTTTTCTAGAAAGCTACTGCAGTCTATTTTAACTTCATAGCCCATGACTCCTTGTTGTTTACTCTTACCCGTGAGAAATTGTTCTGAGAGTAGTAAGCAGTGCCTGACGTGCATCCAGTCAGCTTCCACACCAACCAGAGGGAGGGCAGTCAAGGAGGAGCACTGAGAAAAATAGCCTTTGATGCTGAACCACGGAAAGCAGAACTGTGGAGGCACTAACAAAGTGCCTTTGGGAAGATTATTTCTCCCTCAGAATGAGTGAAAAGTGACTGCTATTTTCATACTCTAGAGGGAGGTGCAGATTCACACGAAGCTGACTCAGTGGTAAAAAAAGACAAAAGAGAGATTAAAAGAAAAGAATAAGCACACCAAGGAAAGGAAAGAATTGGAGTGCTTTCTGCTTATATTGAACCCTTCTTTGAATAAAATTACTTAAATTCTTAAGGTTGAAATTTTAATTTTGAGCCCCTAATTGGGTAATGCTTACCTTTGACTTTATTTTGTTCTACTAGCCAATAAGGGTGGCCCTCAACAATAAACTTTATTTAATATTACGTCAGAGATCATGATACTCAAGAACTAAAAAACCTCTAACTGGTAAGGGTGTAGATGGAAATCACCATATGATAAGCTTCTTAATTATGAGTGTCTGTGTAAATGAGTTATTTCTTATAACTCATTATGAATTATATATTATATAATATGTATATGTATATTATATAATATGTATATGTATGTAATATGTATATGTATACTATGTATATAATATGCATATGTATATATATAATATGTATATGTATATATATAATATGTATATGTATATTATGTCTATTATACATATGTATATGGTATATGTATATGTATATGCATATGTATATACATATGTATATGTATATAATATGTAATATGTATATGTATATAATATGTATATATATACATATTATATAATAATATGTGTATTATATATAATAATATATAATATATACATAATTATATGTATATATTATATATACATATGTATATATACATATTATATAATATATATACATATTATATAATTATTAAAACAACTTAAAAGGATATACATATATATGTATATTATATACATATATACATATAATATGTATATATACATACATGGACATTTTCAGACAAGTGGAAGCATACTGAGCATTAAGAGTCATCTTTTAAATATATTAAAGACATTGAACAATCTCTGGTGAATTACTTTGTGATAAATATACAAATAGAAAGACTGGCCATATATGCTTATAATTTTCATTTTGAGCAAGCAGGTTAATTTACTGGTTCATGTCATTCCTGGTTTTCTCTTTTTTCCCCCTCAATTATTTTTTTTTTTAAAGATTTTATTTATTTAACAGAGAGAGATCACAAGTAGGCAGAAAGACAGGCAGAGAGAGAGGAGGAAGCAGGCTCCCTGCTGAGCAAAGAGCCTGATGCGGGGCTTGATCCCAGGACCCTGGGATCATGATCTGAGCTGAAGGCAGAGGCTTTAACCCACTGAGCCACCCAGGTGCCCCCCCTCAATTATTAAAACAACTTAAAAGGATATACATATAATACGTATTATATGTATACATATAATTATATGTATATCCTTTTAAGATATACATATAATTATATGTATATCTTCTAGTGATGACTACTAATGACTACTAGAAGTCATTCAACAATTCAGTAATGTGGCAGGATACAAAGTCAATGTACAGAAATCAGTGGCTTTCTTATACACTAACAATGAAAATACAGAAAGGGAAATTAGAGAATCGATTCCATTTACTATAGCACCAAGAACCATAAGATACCTGGGAATAAACCTAACCAAAGAGGTAAAGGATCTGTACTCGAGGAACTATAGAACACTCATGAAAGAAATTGAAAAAGACACAAAAATATGGAAGACCATCCCATGCTCTTGGATCAGAAGAATAAACATTGTTAAAATGTCTATACTGCCTAGAGCAATCTATACTTTTAATGCCATTCCGATCAAAATTCCACCAGTATTTTTCAAAGAGCTGGAGCAAATAATCCTAAAATTTGTATGGAATCAGAAGAGAACCCGAATTTCTAAGGAAATGTTGAAAAACAAAAATAACACTGGCAGCATCACGTTACCAGATTTCAAGCTTTACTACAAAGCTGTGATCACCAAGACGGCATGGCACTGGCATAAAAACAGACACATTGACCAGTGGAACAGAGTAGAGAGCCCAGATACGGACCCTCAACTCTATGGTCAAATAATCTTCAACAAAGCAGGAAAAAATATACAGTGGAAAAAAGACAGTATCTTCAGTAAATGGTGTTGGGAAAATTGGACAGCTATATGTAGAAGAATGAAACTCGACCATTCTCTTACACCGTGCACAGAGATAAACTCGAAATGGATAAAAGACCTCAACATGAGACAGGAATCCCTCAGAATCCCAGAGGAGAACATAGGCAGTAACCTCTTCGATATGAGCCACAGCAACTTCTTTCAAGGTATGTCTCCAAAGGCAAAGGAAACAAAAGCAAAAATGAACTTTTGGGACTTCATCAAGATCAAAAGCTGCACAGAAAAGGAAACAGTCAACAAAACAAAGAGGCAACCCACGGAATGGAAGAAGATATTTACAACTGACCTGAAATCAAGAATTGGAGGCTTGAGCTACCCAGATGCCCTGAGAAAATGTTCTTTTTGGTATGAGATATATAGTCATGTGACTATTACAACTTCATTTTGAATTTGAGGTTTCTCTGTTAACATATTTGGCCTTAGCAGATTCATAGGTAAATTAGAAATGAAAATGCTGCTAAATTAGCATTGCTTGATATATATTTTATCACTTTATTGTTAAATATTATGATTTATATTATTAAATATAATATTGTTATAAATTTTATATCCATACAATTCAGAACTTCTATTTATTTTTCTCCCAATTTTTATGATGTAAACAAAATAACAGTAAAAGAAATGAAATATTGGCATACCCTTCCAATATAGTTACTGTTTCTTTTTCCTTATTCTCTTATTATTATGCCCATATGCATGCATATTTTAAATTGTTGCTTTCATAATAGACAAAATGTTATGCTTTACCTTTTTCTCTTAAAATTATGTCAAAACTGTTTTTCTACTTGCTGTATGGTTCTTATCATCTGAATGTGTAGATACACAAAGAAATTGTAAAATGAGTTAAGTTTTCACGTGCGGGAGGCCAAGTGACTAGCCATGTCCACAACATGCCACTCACCTTGGTTAGTTTTTCACTGTTCCCTACTTTACAGACTGCGACACCCAATTTGTTCTCTGCCCCGTAATTAATTGAATATAGGGATATCAGTTCATTCTATCAGTCCTCTGAGACTGACATATGATGAGACTAAAATAGCAATTTATTAATTTACAATGGGAAGTAAAGAAGTAAAAGTACAAGCCTACATCCCTGTGTTTGCTTTGACCTATCACATTCTCTACCTCTAGGCAAGCTACATGGGAGGTTGCTTGATTAGAATGGACTACAAACAGAGTCCTTAATGGAATTAAATGCCTGACCCTATAATGGGTTCAAGAACTTCTAAGGATAATAAAGTCCTCATCAGTGTTATATGGGCAGACCTGTTTTGTCTCTAAGACTTTTTTCTTTCTGTTGCTTCCATTGTAGAGCAACCCTATCTTCAACTGCCATTAGTTAGAAGTCTCAGTAAGTTCATTCTGGTTACAGTTATATTCTTTAGGACTGGCAGCCGTTTTCTTCTTCTGACTTGATCTATTATGCTTTAACTTTACTATTTCTTTCTTGCAAAAATATTATTTTTCTAAAATCTTAGTTATTGAAAAACCTCTCACTTATTGTATCCATGTGACCCAAATATACCTTACGAATGGCAGCATAGTATTCCATGGAGTTTCTCCATCATTAGCCATTCATAGTTTTCCCTTTCCTAGCCTATGACATTATAATGCATGTCATTTTCTTCTTCCTTGGAATTTTTCAAAATAATAAATTCCTACGAGTATTAGAAAAGCAAAAAGAGAAGACATTATGTAACTTTATATATTATTACCTAATTAGTACACTAAATGGTTTGAGCAATTTAACTGATACCAGTAAAATATAGCAATTTCAAAATAATCTCACCATTAGTCATTTAAATTTCCCTGAAATTTTAGTATGTCAGTAGGAATAAAACTAGAATATGTTGCTATTTCAGATTACATTTTTTTGATGTGGGCTCTATGCTCATCATGGAGCCCAACATGGGACTTGAATTCATGACCTTGTGATCAGGTCCTGCACTGAGATCAAGAGTTAGGCACTTAATCAACTGAGCCACCCAGACTCCCAAGTTGCATTTGTAATTATTACTGAAAACTGGTACCTTTGTATGCTTCATTATTAATATTTTTCTTATTAAATAAATAAAATTACATTTTTGTTCATTTTTTTGAGAACTTGATATTTATAGCGTATCACTTTCCATGAACTCTTTATAGATATAGATACTATTTCTGTCAACATAGAGACTAAAATTTCCCAATTTCTTGTTTTAATTTAAAATATCCAGATATATACTCTTTTCAAATTCTGTTCTGGTTGTTTAATACATTTGAACTTTTACTTTTTTTGATAAAATATTCCTCATGCACTTCTCCACTACTTAAAAATAACTGGTTTGACATATATTAAAATAAATGATTACTTATACCTACTTTTCCCCTCCAGTGTTGCTAGGGGAATTTATCAACCATTCTTAATTAACGAATAAACCCCTGCAGCCCACATTGCACCATCTACTACATAGAGTTGCCCCTGAAAAATGTTATTATTGATGTGAATTTTGATTGAAGTTAAAATTCAAAACTCCTGTCTGTTCTCTTTGTTCATTATGTTTTAATATGTATGACCTGTCTCTCATAATTCAAGGAGCACAGGCCTCCATTTCAGTCGTTCCAGAGAATGACTGCCTATCTTTTGAAGTGCTCTCCATGAAACCCTCGATAGTGATTTATTTAGATTGGGTCTTTCTGGGCTTCTTTTTCTAAATACAGATCAAATCATAAGATATTTATTATGTCACATTATGTTATATATTACATAATATTTTTAGTCACTTAAATTCATCTGCAGTTTGGTTTGTATCCCAGTAATCGAAGGGAATCTTAAAATTAATAATTATACGTATTAAAACATGTTAAGGATAATATTCCTCCAAGTACAGTAAATCCTGCTAATCACCCAATCAACTCTACAGACAGATAAATGGAAGGAAGGAGGGAAGACGAGAGGGAGCAAGGAGAATGAAAATAGAATTTACAGTTACAGTCATATAACTTCGTAGAATATAAATGAAACATAAACTTAATTTCTGATATTATTTGTAAATGACTGCTGTTTGTACTTCTACTATACTATATTAGATTCCAACCATACTTAGGTATTCTGCAAGTGTAAGGTATGATTTCGTATATCTTCCAACCCTTGTATTCCCAAATTCTAAAAACAGGAATGCGTAGATTTAGATATGTACTGCCCAGGGCAACAAAAAGAGCCTTTCAACTATGCAAAGACAAGTCTTTTCCTGTTAGTCTGGTCTTGTCTGTTTCACTAAAAGTCTTATGTGTATCTCTAGATTGCCACAACGTTCATCAGTAATGTAGTACATGAATGAGGGAACAGAGAATAAAAAAAAATTCAGAAGACCCTGGGATAATGGCTCTGAAATAATTAAGTCACTTAATATACCACTATAGTAAGGAGATACTGTTACAATTTCTTACTCTTAGCATAATATGTGTAAAAAAGGGAGGTGCGGTGGGGACAGGGTGGAGAAAACAATGGAATGCTATGATGCTTAAACTACTCCTGTGTAAGCCCCATGACCATGTTTAAAGATTCCAGTATTCACCTAATGTAGTCAGATTACTTTAGAGGACAATGATTTTTAAGTCTTTAACACCCTCAGCAAACATACTTGAAGTTGGAATTTCACACTTAGAGATTACAGCAAAGTTTTCCAGCTAAGACACTTGGGCCAATATATGGCTTTGTTTGCAACAACAACAACAACAAAAAAGTCTTATTTGCTTTGTGAACATGGAAACAACAAAAATTATTGAAAGTTATAGATAGTCACAGTTGATTTTATTCACAGTTGCTTATGATTCTTATTTTGAATTTAACATGAGCCCTAAAGCACTGATTTAAAAAAATTTTTTTAATAAGAGAAAACTGTCAAAAATATATACCTATAAAGAGCTTTGGTAATAACATGTAACTTAAATTCTCAAAAAGATATGACTTGCTCCTAAACATTCTTTAAGAAGTGAGTTTTTAAAAATCTATTTGTTTTTAAAATATAAAATATTAATAATCATGCCATAAACCATCTGAAAAAGATCCTTTCTTAAATGTATATGACCTTCAGTTAAAGGAAATAAAAATATCAGCCCTTAGATTTCATGCACCATTACATAATTTTTCCATTAATGTTTCATCATGCCTTTTTCTAAATGTTCCAACTTCAAGTTGAAGGTTGAGGTAGAAGGCACGGAAGAAAAGTTACACAAACTGTTGCCAATCTAATCTTGTTAAAAAAGTGTTTTCAACAATGAATCCCTATTTCCAACCACCTCCAGCCTAAACTACTTCTCAGGGCCCCAGGGTTTCCAAAATCTGGATCTAACTTTTCCACTTTATTCCCAATAATCCTCATTGTCCTTCTTTTCTTCTGGTTGGGCCTATTAAATTCGTTCATCCAATAAATATTTGTTGAGTGCCTACCATGTGGCAGGCACGAAACCACAATGTAGTGGTGGCATAGGCTCCAGAATCAGACAGACCAAGTCAAAATACAAGCTAAAATGCCACCTATAGTGATATTCTTTAACTTCCATTTGCCTGTTTTCTTATCTGTAAAAAGAGGGTAAAATAGTATCATAAATTTATTGTAAAGGTTATAGGAAATAATATATGTCAAGTGCATACACCAGTTTCTGACACCTACTAAGCCCTCAAGAAACATTAGATGTTATTAGGGAGTGCATAATATTTAGGAAAACCAGAGAATTGAAACAAAATTGGTAAGTGCTATTCCGGGGGAAGTACAGGGTGTTATGGCAGGGCCAAACAAAGCAACTACATTGTCATTAAAGGTTTACCAGAGGAAGTGACATTGAAGGTGAATCCTGAAATATAAGTTGGAGTGACCTTGGTGATAGCAGAGAATGGTCTAGGCAAGAAGAGCTATATGTAAAAAGGCCCAGAAGTACATTAATATAGTGTTTTGGAGAAACTGAATGAAATTCAGTAGACTTGAGGAACGAGATGAGGACAGAGTAGGGGAGGAGGCAGGATCCATATCCCAACTTTAATATCCAGATCCACATTCTTTAAGAGAATTTCAACTTTATACCAGTAGTAATGAGAAGCAATTTGGGGACTTTAAGAAGAAAGGCAGGGCACCTGGGTAGCTCAGTTGGTTAAGCATCTGTTTCAACTCAGGTCATGATCCCAGGGTCCTGGGATCCAGCCTCCCCACCAACCCCCTAGGTTCCCTGCTCAGCAGGGGATCTACTTTTCCCTGTCCCTCTGCCCCTCCCCCTCATTTGTGCTCTCTCTCTCTCTTTCTCAAATATATAAATAAAATCTTAAAAGAAGAAGGAGAAGGAGAAGAAAAGAAAGAAGAGGAGGAAGAAGAAAGAGGCAAGGGAAAGAAGAAGAAAGGCAATATGACCATATTTGGGTTTGGAAATAAATGTCTACAGATTGGAGAATAGACTGGAGAAGAGGATCATGTCCTGTGTAGTACAATCATGACATGATCCATCATCTTTCAAAGACCAAACAAACAAACAAACAAACACCAGATAAATACCATGGTCCTTGCAAAGCCTTTCTTTATTGCTTGAGCTCTCCTTGATCACCATTGATCACTCTCTTTCTCCTAAACTCCAATAGCCCTTTTCTGGTTTTTGTTTCTTGGTTGTTGTTGTTGTTGTTGTTGTTGTTTTTAATTTTAGCAATAGAGCTTTAATCCATGACCTCACCACAAGGTTAGTTTCTGAGGGGAGACAGACTGAAAGAAGGAATAGTCATCTATCTGTCTTTCTAAGCACAACTCCAAGAAAGACTCACAAAGATAGAAGTGTTGCCTGTTGGATTCCTATAAATAGTCTCAGGTTGAGTTTAGTGAATAGGGAGTATTCATGGGACAAAGGAGTACCATAGGATTGACATTTGTGGGAGAGAGGAAAAGGAAGAAAGAGTGAGGAAAGGAAGAAGTCAAGCAACAGCCCCCACCAGCCTCACTGGAACCTTTGGAGTTAGATCTCAGATGTCAAGACCTTTATACTCCCATATCAATCAACTGTTGGTTATAGGACTTCCCTGTGGCTCTCTGTAACTGAGGCAATCTTTGACGACTATTTATAGATAGTCTCTCAGCAACTGAGGCCTCAATCCCTCACTGAAAGGGGATCCAGGTGGTATATCAGTGTCACTACATTAGAAAAAGATACCCTGGATTGCTTGTTCAAAAAACCTGACCAAACCCATCAAAATCTTCACCAGACTTTACATATAGCCATTTCATCATACTTCTTAGTAGCCATGATCTCCTTCTTAGGAGAAAGAATAATTTCCAGTGTAAATAGACAAGTGAAAAGTAGAACTATGGAAGAGGGGAAAAAGAAGCTGAGGTTGTATTAAGCACCAAATTTATCTAGAATGTTTTGGGAGAATATGTCCAGGAACATACGTTAGGCAGGCACTTGCTGTTAGATGGCTGTTGCCATCAGCTAACCAGAGATATACAATGCTGTGAACTTCTGGAGGACTTAGACATTGAACTTCACCTGAACCTGATCTAGCATTCCCACAGGCCATGCATAGGACAAGTATTTTACATGATGCTCTCATTCTTGAGGAGATGATAGACATAGATAGATGGATAGATATATAGAAAGATGGATAGATACAGAGATAAACACAAGTCTAGCCTATTAAATGGTGGTTTTGAAACAGGAAGCAGATAATAATTGTGATTAAATAGTTGACTGCATGATCCACTTTGCATCTGTGGCTCAAACCCAAAAACAAAAAAGGAATGTAGTTCATTCTTAGAAAATCTATATGTCCCTTAGAATTCCATAGATGAAATATGTATGACAACCTCTCAACCCTCTTTGCTTCTTTGATGGCACCTGGTACTCTTTAAGAAAAGAGTGAGAAACCCCAATTCTGCCAGGAACTGTGGAAACTGCAAATCTGTGCTGATATGACAATGTCCATCCCCAAGACCTTAGAACAACCCAGAGGGAGTGTGAAATCTAATCCATGTTCAAGAGAACATTTTGAGGAAACTGGTCTCGGACCCACTTGGAGCAATTTAAGTATTTGGTAATTCTTGTTAGCCGTAGGAAATTTTTGATTTTCCATGATCTAGATATATTTTTAAAAAGTAGCCTTTTATGATTTCCTGGGTTTTGTGGTCCTAGAACTGCTATACCATCACTGAGGAAACTCCAACAAATGTATCTTTGAGAGTTTGGGGTTTGAATGTCTGTGCCGGATTTTGTCATGTGAATTTAGCCAATGCTGAAAACTACATTTCTCAAAGTTCTTTTCCTTCTGTGGTACAAAGTTAGAATTGACCAAAAGAGGAACACATGAGATTTGGGAGGCAAACTTGAAACAGGAGTGATTACCCTTGGAAGGTCACTGCAGTCAGACATGGTGACAAAAAAGACACAGAGTAGTGGCAGTTCCCAGCTTTTCCTCCCCTGCACTTGGCTCATCTTTCCAGCTGCTGGTTCTGCTGGCCAACTGTGACTTGAGGCCCTTCATCAAGTGCTTAACTGTGGATGCATTGAGGCAGTCGCTACATGAAGGCAATAACTTCCCAGAAGCAGCAATTTCCATGGACCTTACCCTCATTGTTGTGCTTTGGCCTCCTGAAGGGCTCAGCTTCTTGCTTTTCCCTGCAAAGACTTGTCCACCAGGCAAGTATTTAGAAAGTACTGATTGGTGATGATTTTTGTGAGTCTCTAACTCCTCTCTTCCAGACTTTCATTTCCACAGGCTCCTTTCACATTTAACAAATCCCTTATTCTTATATGCTTTATAATGGCTTTATTATCCTGATAGAATCTTGAATGATGTCCCGTCTAGCCAAGCAAGTTAGAGAAACCAGAAATGACATTAGGGTCTACAAAAGGTAATTATCTTTCAGGAGTGGAAGAGCTTCTCACCTCAATCTCGACTATACCCTGCCTTCTACCTCCTCCTCTACCTACCTCCTCCTTCCGTCATGTCTGTGGAAGAATCCATGCCATATGGGTACTTCAGATTAAGGTGTACTCTGTGCACATATTTCTAGAGAAAGCTGTCAATGGTAATAATTAGTTACACAATATATGAGACTGGACGTGTTTCTTATAAACACTGCCTCTAAGGTCTGGATACACTTACTAGAGAGGTCTTAAAACTCCTCCATGATGTTCTTAATAAGGAACAGCACAAATGACTAGAGAGTTATGTATATGTCAGGCTCTGGTGTCATATTCTTATATATGCCAGGTTCAAATAAGACAAGAAAAATCTATAAATTTATCAATGTACAAGGTTTTTCATGCCTGAGAGTCTTTGCCCAAAGACTGACATGGCCCTACAACCACAGCTAGAAATGAAAAACTACACCAGTGAGTGAGAAGAGGCAGATACTTGGACCAAGAAGCATCTGAAAAAGCTGTAGAATTACTGGAAGCTGTCCTGAAAAATCAAAGTGTTGCTTGCACTAACATAAAACCCAGACAATGTGACCTGGCTAGATACTGAGGTCCATTCAAGCCCCTCAACATGACTCATGAGGATATGCGGTAATCCTTTTTCTGACAAAACTTTCTGATGCCTAACACTGTTTATAAGATTTGCATCTAGAAGCAAAGCAGGCTCAGGATGCCCTGGGAAAACTTAAACCCTGATCCCTCAGAGCTCATTAAAAAAGAGTTTGTCTAATGGTCACGGTCACCAAACTGTGGAAAGAACCAAGATGCCCTTCAACGGACGAATGGATAAGGAAGATGTGGTCCATATACACTATGGAGTACTATGCCTCCATCAGAAAGGATGAATACCCAACTTTTGTAACAACATGGACGGGACTGGAAGAGATTATGCTGAGTGAAATAAGTCAAGCAGAGAGTCAATTATCATATGGTTTCACTTATTTGTGGAGCATAACAAATAGCATGGAGGACAAGCGGAGATGGAGAGGAGAAGGGAGTTGGAGGAAATTGGAAGGGGAGGTGAACCATGAGAGACTATGGACTCTGAAAAACAATCTGAGGGTTTTGAAGGGGTGGGAGGTTGGGGGAACAAGGTGGTGGGTATTGGAGAGAGCACGGATTGCATGGAGCACTGGGTGTGGTGCAAAAAACAATGAATACTGTTACGCTGAAAAGAAATTAAAAAAAAAAAAAAGAAAAAAAAAAAAGAGTTTGTCTAGGGGTGCCTGGGTAGTGCAGGTCCTGGAGGCATGAGATCGAGCCCTGCCTGCGTTTCACACTAAGTGTGGAGTCTGCTTAAGACACTCTCTCCCGGGGCGCCTGGGTGGCTCAGTGGGTTAAGCCTCTGCCGCTCCCAGTGGGTGCTGGGATCGAGCCCCGCATTGGGCTCTCTGCTCAGCGGGGAGCCTGCTTCCCTCTCTCTCTCTGCCTGCATCTCTGCCTACTTGTGATCTCTGTCTGTCAAATAAATAAATAAAATCTTAAAAAAAAAAAAAGACACTCTTTCCCTCTGCCTCTCCTCTCCCTAAACTAACTAAATAAATCTTTTTTAAAAATATGAGGAAGTGGTGATGCAACATGGGGGCTTAAGTGGGTAGAAGAAGAATCAATGAAACAAGATGGAATTGGGAGGGAGACAAACCATAAGTGACTCTTAATCTCACAAAACAAACTGAGGGTTGCTGGGGGGAGGGGGGTTGGGAGAAGGGGGTGGGATTATGGACATTGGGGAGGGTATGTGCTTTGGTGAGTGCTGTGAAGTGTGTAAACCTGGTGATTCACAGACCTGTACCCCTGGGGATAAAAATATATGTTTATAAAAAATAAAAAATTAAAAAAAAAATTGTCCTAACCCTTCCCTTTCACATTGATTTAGTACAATTCTTAGTGCTTCCACCAAGATGGGGCACAATGTACTCTTTACATTGGACCATATTCTGCTACAGATCCTGCCACCTTGCTGATTAAAAAGGTATTTCCTCTCTATAAACTACCTGACAATTTACAGTGAGACCATGTACAGTGACTAGTCTTGTGTTTCTAGAGTGCATCCCTCAAATTCTTCAACATCTTAGTTCATGCTTCTCCTACTCAGTATCCACAGACAGAAGTTAAAGGCAGTGACCAACTAGATACAGAAAGAAAACTTCCATGGTTACACATCAAACAAATAATGGGACTGCGTCATCCATCTTACAGCAGAGAAACTGGCCTTTAACAATTTTTATGTACCCCTTCTTCAATAAATATGGATTTCACGTCCACTTCTTTCCTCTATGCCTAGCATCACCATAACCTTTGGCTCAAGTTAATTCCTGGAAGAAATCCAAAACAACCCAAAGGAGTTATGGACATATCCTGATACAAGGTTTCTGTGGTTTTCATATCCACTCTCACTCAAGCCCTATAGCATGTGAGTCTTCAGTTTCTACAGGCAGCATTTTCCAGACCTTCCAACAGATGGATTGCCAATTTCTATGTCCATGACCACCTAAGTCAAACCCTCTGGCTACTTCCCACTGTCTGTCCCCCTCAAAGAAATTCCACATACCTTTCTCCCATGCTTCCATTACATGATAAATTGTATGGTCATTCATCCTCTACACCATCATCACCATAGCACTTTCCATTTCCTTCTTCAGATAAGGCCCTGCCTTTTAACTGAAATCTGGATCTCCCTTGAAGATATCAGCCACGCTAGGCCCCTCTCAAGTGCATGCTTTTGGCAGGTAAATAAGAGTTTTGTCTAAATACTTCTATTCCAGTGAAATAGGAGAAAAGATCATCTCCTAAAAGTTATTTCAAAATGTATCTTGAATCTAACAACTTTTCAGCAACCTCTACAACTAACATAGTAGACTAAACCAGCATTACGTCTTGCCTGAATCTACTAATAAGCATTCTGACTAGTCTTCCTACATCTTTTGGTCTCTTCCACGTAAGCAACTGGGATGATCTTGTCAAAATACAAAGCATAGCACTTTCTTGTTTAATACACTACAGTGGCATCCTAACTTTGGGTAAAGACAGAAAGCCTTTACCTGGCCTTTACCTATTTCTTAAACTCATTTGGCAACATGCTGCTCACAGCTTTCTTACACAATGGCCACAATAGCCTTCTTTCAACTACTTGAAGCTACAACAATTCCTTTCATTAGAAGGAATTAGGATAGGGATACTTTATCTTTTCTTTACCTAGTTATCTCCTATTTCCCTTTACAATCTCAGATCAACCATAATTTCTCAGGAAAGTACTATTATATCACTATACTCCCTTTCTTCCTTATAACACTTATTTAGAGTTTTCAATTAATGGCTTTAATTAATAAATAAATATTGGATATTTATACATTAATATTAATAAATATTTAACAATATGAAATATAATATCAATATAATATTGAAATATTAATAAATATTGAAAATCCCTTCAAGCAGCTTCCTTTAATTGAGGCCCCCCCACATATTCAGCTTGTGACCCACACCCAATAACAATTAAGCTCTAGTAATGGGAACACTTCTTTGGTAACTAATAGGAATATCTCATTAATTACTATTATATTTATATTTGGTTATATGGATCATTATATCAACATACTATGTTTATCATTATATTAGATAAATTTTGGATTAATGTATAATGTCTTTCCCACACTCAGCTTGCAAGCTAAGTAAGCTTGTAAGCTGAGTAACAGTAGGGACCATGTTTGTTTTTGTTCACCATTGTATTCCAATCCAGAGCTTAATACATATATGGTAAGCAGTCAATAAGTATCCATTAAAGAAACAAAACTTAGGTTGACAGTTTTGAAAACTAAGAAAGACAATAAAGAGGACAGACTCTGTGACTCTTCATTATAGATGTGTACCACCCATCACTACTTTCTAGGCTATGTAAGAACAAGATTTCTGACTGTAAAGTAGGAGCTTTCTACTTGCAGTTTGCCATTCTTGCATCCAAAATTCATTTTCACTAGCCCCTATACACATGACACTAGAACTCCACTCTAAACCCAATGCTTTACAACTTACCCCAACTGCCAGAGACAAGGAGCCAAAATACACAGTAGGAAATGATCTGGACTTTGCCATTATTATAGCTAGCCCTGGTACTTCATCTGGTGGAGACAGTACTTAGTAGAGAAAAACACATCTGAACAACCACAGATGTTAACCTCCCGTGTGAGGTCCAGTGGTTTTGATTGAGGCACTGCTCCATGACCAAAAATGATGGTTATGTTTCCTACAGAAACAGGGATTGAGTCCCTATAGAATAATGAAGTCGTCTGAAGTGGGAATGATCATTAGAACACAATTTTTTGTGGAGCATAACAAAAAGCATGGAGGACATGGGGAGTTAGAGAGAAGGGGGTTGGGGTAAATTGGAAGGGGAGGTGAATCATGAGAGACTATGGACTCTGAAAAACAATCTGAGGGGTTTGAAGTGGCGGGGGGTGGGAGGTTGGAGGTTTGAAGTGGCAGGGGGTACCAGGTGGTGGGTATTATAGAGGGCACGGATTGCATGGAGCACTGGGTGTGGTGAAAAAATAATAATACTGTTATGCTGAAAATAAATAAATGGAAAAAAAAACAAAACAAACAAACAAAAAAACCCACAATTTTTAGAGCAAGCCAAGAATCAGAAAGAGGATACCAAATACCAAAGTCTAGTTCAAAGGACAGGAGAACTGGGAATGGAGCCACAGTCAGAGGTTAGATGGACTATGGAATGAATGCGTGCAGATTAGGAACCGGGGAGTTGTGTACAAAATAATCATAGTGAGCAGATCAGAATAGATGAATGCCTGGGGCCATGGTCATAAATGACTGATGTAAAGCACAGAGGTGGACTAGAACATCTTATCAAAGAGAATTGATATCTAACAGGGAAAACTCTAGGAAAGTCTTCCCTTCCTTGAGAAAGAAAGCTTGGGTGTTTACGCAGGGGTCAGAAGGGAAATCCCTTCAACAAGCTTCCTTTCATTGAGGTCCCTCACATATTTAGCTTGTGACCCACACCCAATAACAGCTAAGCTTTTGTAATGGGTACACCTCTCTGGTAACTAATAGGGAGCTTCAGGTAATACAGCCCTCCTTTCATCAGGAGTGCGAAATACTCTAGCTTCCTTGCCATCTTGCTTTTTTCTCCCACTGTATTCTTGTGTTGACATAATTCACAACCTCTTATTTGTCTTCTAACTTTTGGCCCAACATTTATTCTTTGAATTTGATAACATTGTTTTATCAACTTTTTTTCTTGGACCATGCTTTATACTTATTTTACTTCCTTTTTCTTCTAGCTATTCCCGATAATTAACTAATCTACTTGATACTTACTGCCTCTAGAGTCCCTTTTCTAGCTTAAATTTGAGAGGTTGATGTCTCTACCCAACCTGAACTAAACCTTCTCACTCTTACAGAATATACAACTTAGTATGCATTTAGTTATTATCTTATAATTATTTGGCCAACTCCTTGTTGTTTCCTATATTCAAGTCTTATTTTACCAAATAAATATTAATTTTCTTAAAGAATAAGATTGATTTGATATGACCTCTCTGGTGCTGATAATACTAATCAATATATTGAATTTGAAATAACAATTTGTTAGTGAGGTACAATGGGTATGGCAATGTTTAGCCTCATTCAAAGAAGCCTTCCTGAGAAGATAAATGCTACCAGATCCCATTCAACACTTCTACAATTAAATTTAATTAAATACTGGGGTGCCTGGGTGGCTCAAACGATTAAGCATCTGCCTTCAGCTCAGATCATGATCTTCAGGTCCTGGGATTGAGCCCCACATCCGGGGATTGAGCCCCACATTGGGCTCCCAGCTCAACAGGAAGTCTGCTTCTCCCTATCTCTCTGCCAGTCTCCCTGTTTGTGCTCTCTCTGTGTCTCTCTCTCTTTCCCTCTCTTTCTCAAATGAATAAATAAAATCTTTTAAAAAATGATTTTAAAATACTATAATATTAATAAATAAGATATTTTTCAAAATGATGTGTTTGTTTTTAAAGAATATACATTGTATCAAATCATGGAAATTTATAGTTGGAAAGACCTCAGAAATTATTTAACATAACACCCTGATAAATTAGAGAGTATCTCCTTAATGTTGATCTCTAGGCCTATGGGGGAATCATTAAAACATAACTTAGTGACAGAAGCAAAAGTATGCTTTGCTGGAAAAAAATGGCATTCAAAACAAACCAAGTTATAGGTATTAGTTACTAAGTTAAGGGGGCACAAAATTATGGGGTAAAGGTGGAAGCGTCCATTGAGTTTGAACAACTAGAACAAAAAGAGTAAGGGGAGAGGAAGGGCACAAGATAACCTAGAGGCAGCCAGGTTTTAAAGACCCTGTTGAAAATTATGGACTTTATCCTAAGAACAGTGAGAAGCCATTAACTGCTTTTCAAGTAGCATAATATGAAAAAAATTTTCCCTTTATTTAAAAAAAAAACAAACTCTGGACTTTGCTTCTGGCCAAGATAAGTAACCAGGATCAGAGTTACCCTTCTGCCTGAAATAAATAGAAAAATAGATAACATTTATAAAACAATGGCTTTCAAGATATTGGTTTTCAGTCAATGAAAGACATTTATCCCCTGTCAAATGAGAACAAATAAGGTAAATTATACCATAGCCCCAGCTTACTGCCTCAAGAAAGTTTTTAGGCTGCAATGCAGGGAGGAATAACCTAGCACTGAGAAGGACCTGGGAGTCAGGAAGTCAAGTAGGCTGGAAGTGGCAGGAATAGTACTGGGAAGGAGAGAACTACACGGAGAAAGAATTCTAGAGATATTTAGAGAGTGCCACGTCAATATTCATATAAGTATTCATTAGCATGTGTGTGTGAGAACGCTTCCTGAGGCTGGGGGAAGAACCATCCAAAATGATTAGAGGAAACAGTATTCATAGTTCACCTAGGGACTAGGATGGTGCCTGTTCCCAACAGCCAGAGTGGAAATCTTTATATTTTAGAAGACATCACATAGAATACTAAGACGAATCTTGCCTCAGTTGTGGGTATTATTTAGTCATGGACTAAATGTTGTTCTGGTACCATCTAACACAGATTAGCAGCAAAATTTCTTAGAACTAGTAACAATAAGCAAATCTTAAAAGCAGACAAAGAGAAAAGGCTATTGTATAAAGGAGACTAAAGATAAAGATGAGAGTACATTTCTTATCAGAAGCAATTCAAGCTAGAAGATAGTAGAAACAGCATCCTAAAAGCATTGAAAGAAAAATAAAAATCAACCTAGAATTCTTTACCTGTGAAAATATTTTTCAAAAACAAAGATAAAATAAGGACTTTTTCAGACATTAAAAAAAAAAAAAGACTTGATCACCAGCCAACCTGCACTGTAAGAAATAGTAAAGGAAGTCCTTCAAGCAAAAGGAAACAATACCAAATGGAAACCTAAATCCACATAAAGGAATAAAGAGCTCCAGAAATGGTAACTACATGTATAAATATAAAGACTTTTTCCTGGGGAGGGATGTTAACAAGATGATGGAGTAGAAGATACCAGCCTTCTCTCTACATAAAATAACAGTTATATAGCAATCCAAAAATGAAAACAGCCCTCAGAGAGCTCAGAGTCAAATTAAAAACCTATAGCAATTTAGGGGAGTAAAAAAAAATGGGGAGTAATTTTACAGAAAGGATCACGAGTGAGATGGGCACAGCTGAGACATCTAAAAGTAGTTCGGAAGTAAGAAGGATGGAGGCTATCAGTATCAACCCTACTGTGGCAGGTGCCACTGTGGTCCCCCGGGACACTTTGTTGTTGATTATCTCAGTAGTCCTTGCAACAACTATGAGTACTTTGCAAGTTACAGAGCAGAGAACCCCTTAATGTTCATCAATACAGATCCAATGTCCTGGTCCACCTAGGATACCCATATCGTTTTCATTGAGGTGACCAATGGCTATAGTAGCCAGGGACCTCCTAGAAAGAAATATGTTGCTGTACCACCCTCCTACAAAAAAACTGCTGTTGTCCTTCCCCAGAACTGGGGTTGCCATCCCCCCCACCAATCTTACAATTTCCCTGCACCCCACATTGGAGTACCTAGATATATAAAGCAAATATTAACAGGTATGAAAGGAAAAATAGACAGCAATACAAAATAGTAGTGGACTTAAGCTTCTATTTTCAACAACAGGTAGGTCATATTGACAGAAAAGCGACAATGGAACATCAGACTTGAGCTACACTATAGAACAAGTAGGCCTAACAGACACAGAACATTGCATCCAATAGCATCAGAATAAACATTTTTTTCAAATGCACAAGGAACATTGTCCTAGGCCCCAAAACAAGTCTTAACAAATTTAAGAAGGGTGAAATCTTATCAAGCCTCTTTTTTGACCAGAACATTATGAAACAAGAAATCAGTAACTGGAGAAAACTGTAAAATTAATATTAAACAATTCACTCCCAAATTAACAATGCTTCAAAAAAAGAAATCAAAAGAGAAATTTTAAAATATCTTAAAATAAGTGAAAATGGAAACACAGCACAGCAAAACTTATGATACATAACTCAAACACTTGTAAGAGAGAAATTCCTGTGGTAAATGTCCACATTAAGAAAAAAAAGATAATAACATAACTTAAGGGACTAAAACAATCAGAACTAAGCCCAAAGTTAGCCAAAGAAGGAAATAAAAAGATTAGGAGAGAAATAAAATTTTAAAAATACAGATGAGAAAAACAATAGAAAAGACCAATAAAGAGTAAAAGATGTTTTTTGAAAAGATAAACAAAAGAGACAAACCTCTAGCTAGAGTAAGCTAAAGAGAGAAAAACGCAAATAAAACCATATATGAAAGAGTAGACATTACAACTGATAACTCGGAAATACTAAAAATAATAAGAAACTATTATTAATAATTGCATACCATTAATAATTAGTAATTACACACCAACAAATCAGGTAACCTAGGCGAAATGGATATACCCTTAGAAAGAAACAACCTGTGAAGACTGATTCATGAAGAAACAGAAACTCTTAACAGACCAATTATTAGTAAGGAGATTGAATGAATAAACAAAAACTACCCAGCAAAGAAAAGACAGAGACCATATGGTTTCACTGGTGAATTCTATCAAACTTGAGGAGGAAACACTCCCGAACTCACAAGGTCAACTTTACAAGGTCAACATCACTCTGAATCCAGAGCCAGATAAGAACATTACAGGAAAAGAAAACTAAAGGCCAATATCCCTTATGGATATAGATATAAAACATCTCAACTAAGTAAATAAATAAATAAATACAATATTCTTTGAAGGTAGAATGTGATAAATTAAAGATGTGTAATATAAACCTTAAATGAACAACTAAAACTGTACATCTCTTTACTGCAAATAATAAAGAGTCCTAGCTAATAAGCCCATGAAAGCAATAAAATGGAGTAAAAGTTGAACAACTGTTCTAACACAGAAAAATAAGAAAATGGGAAGAGAGAACAGATGGGACAAATGGGAAAAAAATAGTAAGACACTATAAAACCAAAGATATCAACAATCACATTATACATAAATGGTCTAAATACTCTTACTTAAAAATTTGAGATTGTAAGATTTGATAAAACACAAGACCCAACTATGTCAACATATAGGTTAAAAGGAAAAGGATGGAAACACACACACACACACACACACACCATGTTAACACTAATCAAAAGAAAGCTGGGGTTGTCATATAAATGTCAAACAAAATAAATTTCAGAACAAATAATATTACCAGAGCTAAAAGTGGGCACAAAATGGGCAAATTCTTTAAAATAGACAAACTGGGCTCATATCGCTTCACTGGCAAATTCTACCAAACATTTTTTTTCTAAAATATTTTAAAGGTTTTATTTATTTATTTGACAGACAGAGATCACAAGTGGGCAGAGAGGGAGGCGGAGAGAGAGGGGGAAGCAAGCTCCCTGCTGAGCAGAGAGCCAGGTGCGGGGCTTGATCTCAAGATCTTGAAAACATGACCTGAGCTGAAGACAGAGGTTTAACTCACTGAGCCACCCAGCTGCCCCTCTACCAAACATTTAAGTAAGAAATAATACCAATTCTACACAAACTCTTCCAGAAAATTGATGAGGAGGAAATACTTCCCAAAATACTTGGTTAGGACCACATTATTTATATCAAAACCAGAAAATGACATTATAGAAAAAGAAAACCTCAAATCTATCTCATTAATATGCCTGAAAAACATCTTAACAAAACGTTATCAAGTCAAAAACAATAATATGCAAAATGTATAACACATCATGGCCAAGTGGAGTTTATCCCAGGAAAGTAAAGCCATTTTAATATTCAAAGCCAATTAATGTGATCTTTGTAATAACAGACTGAGAGGAAAAAAAGCATTTGAGAAATACAAAATCCAGGCTTAAAAAAAAGTCTCATGAAACTAGGAACAGAAAGGAATTTCCTGAACCTGATAAACAATATACATGAAAACCCTTTGCTGAAAGATTGAATGCTTTCTTCTGAAAATCAGGTACAAGAAAAGAATGTTTATCTTACCACTTCTTTTTTTTTTTAAGATTGTATTTATTTATTTGACAGTTCGACAGAAAGACACAGCTAGAGAGGGAACACAAGCAGGTTGACTTTATGATGGTATGAAAACAATACACATTCAGAGGAAACCATACCTCAAATTTTGAATTCAATTTTCCCCCCAGGTTAGTGATATACAGTAGAGTACTCTATCATGATGCCGGGCAGTGAGAGTGTGCCACTGCTCTCATAAGCCATGTAATCAAGAGAATAAACAGCCAGTACACTTACAATCTTTCTGTACCAATATAACCATTCTGCTTTTAACTTTTAGTATGGTATTCAATAAATTTACATGAGATATTCAAGACTTTATCATAAAAGAGGCTTTGTGTTAGATAATTTTGCCAAACTGTAGCTCATAGGAAGGACTCAGGAGCCTGAGATCATGATCTGAGCCCAAGACAGAGGCTTAACCCACTGAGCCAACCAGGTGCCCCTATTTTTGAAATTAGTTTTTAAACAGGCTATTTTATAGGGTTACCAATATAATAAAACTAATTTTTTAGTTACTACATGTTTTAAATTATTATGTAACTTTAATTTTTGATATTCTATTTCATGTCTGGCCAATGAATTATATAGTGTCTCCAGCCATTAGGTTTCATAGTGACTGATGCCATTCCACTACCACCCCTTTGTTCCCAGACCTATGTGTTCTGTTATTAGGAGAAACAGTAGTTGAATCTTGTAAGACAACATTTTCCAACTTGTCCCATGATCATAAATGAGTTCTTCAATAGATCATTCCACCGTTCTATAAAGTCATTGCTTTATAGTCCAGTAATCCCACACGTTTATAAACCATTTAAAACCAGTGATCACATGGTTGTTATTCTTTTGCCTTAGTTCATTCACAGTAAAACTAGTTCTTTGATCAGATGCAATGTTGTGTGAGGTTTCCTTGTGGGGCATAAGGCATTTTGTCATTTTATAAATAGGGTTGTTGGGACACCTGGGCAATTCAGTGGGTTAAGCCTCTGCCTTCGGCTCAGGTCATGATCTCAGGGTCCTGTGATGGAACCCCACATCAGACTCTCTGCTCAGCAGGGAACCTGCTTCCCCCTCCCCCTGCCTCTCTGCCTACTTGTCATCTCTCTCTCTGTCAAGTAAATTTAAATATATATATATATATAATATATATATATATATATACACATACACAAATAGCATTGCTAGAGGAAGTATGGCAAGCAAGAAAGACAAATACAGCTGCACAATAATGACCCATTCTGTGGGGACAAATTAATGCTACTTCCATGATGGAAGAAATCAAATAAAATCAAACTCCTTCCAGAGGCCTGCTGGTCCCCCTAATATATGATGTTTCCAGCATACAGCACTGGCTTTCTACTGCTGGGAGATTAGGCTCCCAACTACAGCAACAGACAGATCGGCCTTGCAGTAGAGAAGTCCTGTTGTTCTGAGATCATAAATAACTTGTATCTATCTCTGCCATCATGATGAATTGTTCAGGGAAACATTAAACAAGCACCACCTATTGGGGAAAGCGCTAACTGGTAGCCAAAGAAGAGGTTATATTGGCTACCTACTTAATGATAAACCTCTTTTGTTGTTCTTATGGGTATTTACATGAGATAAAAGTATCCTTACACTTTTTTACTTCAGGAGTTCCATCTGCATGTTGCTTCTCCAAGTTTATTTATCCTTCAATCTTTCAGTCTTGTTTTCCCCATGTCCCTGTCTGTCCAGCCAAACTATTAACCGTTGCCCATATAAAGGCATAGGACACTGCTTGGACAAAGTAAGCAAATTGGAAAAGGAGATACACTGACCAAAGTTCTTCCCCTTAAAGAATTTTCGCTTCTGTATATATTCCAGTCACCTCTGAATGACTGTAATGTCATAGCATTCTGCTTCCGGCAGAGGCTGGCTCATTTTCCAGAACTATCTGCAAACCAGGCTTGAATTTTTACTTCCTAAGTGAACTGGTAATAGAGAATCCCCCACGTAGTCACAAGTATGGATTGATGAGATAGTGGCAATATAGAAACAGTAGGCAGCTAGTAGTGTGAACCACCTATGTGGTTGTGATTTTTAGCAGTAGCTTCAGGACTAGCTTTGTTCTAATCTCCTATATGGCACTTCCAGTTGATTTTGTAGTGATTCTGGATGTATTCAGCTTTATGACTTATTAGGTTACATAAAACCCAGTTTGTGATGGTCATCCAAGACCCCAAGGCCTTAAATTCTCATGGTAAGGTATTAAATCTCTACCAAGGTTCACAAAGCAAGCCAGGGACTGTTTCTCAAATTGAGAGTAATCATATGGCACTGATCCAAAGCCTTAAGGGCCTACATTTTGATTCTCCTAATGGGGCAGGCCACAGGCTCCAAAGAGCATCTTGATCTGTTTTTCATGCTTAATTAAAGCTATAATTTAGCTGAGGTTAGTTCTGCTTTATGCTACAGGTTTGCTAGTGTGCATTTCCTCCACTGTCTCTTTCCTCCTGGATCAGTGAACTAGCTGGGACGTGTTCTCATGGCAGTGACAGAGGGGCAAGAAATCGAGTAAAGTGTGCAACTGCTTGCGTAGGCTCAGAATTGGCACAATGTTACTTCCATCTATACGACATTGGCCAAGCAAGTCATATTGCTGAGGGGGCAGAAAAATACACTCTGGCTGTGGTAAAGACATAGCAAGAATGTGGATGGAGATAGAGGTGAAGAAATAGGGTGAAGCATTAGTGACTGTCCATGGGTTCCTTATAGAAAGTAGGGAGAAAGATTTATACCATGTACCTATGATAAACTATCTTCCTCATGTGAACCCTTTTTGGGGTTCTTAGATCTAGGGATTAGGGAAAAAGCTGCCATTTTCCTTTTTAAGTTATATTGGGACCACCATCTTGCACAATTCACAGGTGCACTATTCTCACTGTAGGGATTCTTATGCTCCAGGAAACTCCATCTGTATAGACTACAATATAAATGTTGTTAAGAGATATGTGCAATATGGCTAACTGTGGTTATGCTTGTGAGCTACCTATCTATTTAAATCCTAAGGAGCTTCATGGTCAGTTTGCCATTACCAAAGATCCTTTCATTCTCAGTATCATTGTAGTATTATACTTATGGAAATCATACCTACCTTGCCTCTATTGCTTAATGCTATAACTTGATTTGTGTTACTGGGATAAAATAATTTTTATTAAAATCAGAGAAACTTGGGACCCCTGGGTGGCTCAGTTGGTTAAGTGTCTGACTCTTGATCTCAGTTGAGGTCTTGATCTCAGAGTCGTGAGTTCAAGCCCTACATTGGGCTACACACACACACACACACACACACACACGAGAGTTTCTTCTTCATCCTCAGCAGCATTTAAAAAAAAATTTGGCCCTAGATGAAAGATAATAGAATGCTAGAGCTTTTTAAGACTGCTCACCCTTTCATCAATGCCTTCTCAATACCATGTTGAAGGATGTATTCTTTGGGCCTTTCTGGGAGACAGCGGAGAGTAAGAGAAAGAGTGAACATGATAAATCCTTTCAAGTTTTCCTATTTCCTTAAGTCCTTCTATTTTTTCCTCTACATTTTTGCTAAAGAACTTGTAATCTCAAATCCACTTAACGTTCCACTAGTGAAAACACATTTCAGTCACTCAAGCAAACAAATGATTATAACTACTCTAAAGGAATTATAACTGCATTAAATTAATAACTCCTTATACAATAAATTTGACTCTGTAAAAGTGCATTTGTTGTGAAGAGCACTGGGTGACTTATGGAATTGTTGAATCACTGTATTGTAACCTGAAACTAATATAATACTGTATGTTAAAAAATGATCTATCCAGTAAGAGGTAATATCCAAAATACATAAATATATAAAGAACCTGGACAAGCAAAACCAACCCCCCATGTAATCTGATTAAAAATGGGCAGAGGACCTGAATAGACGTTTTTCCAAAGAAGACACATAGATGGCCAACAGACACATAAAAAGACACTCAACATCACTAATCATCAGGGAAATCCAAATCAAAACCACAATAAGATATCACCTTATACCTGTCAGAATGGCAAGAGTTTAAAACAAAAACCCCACGCAAAACAAGAAATAACAAGCATTGGTGAGGATGTGGAGAAAGAACACTTATACACCATTGGTGGGGATGCAGTCATTGTGGAAAACAGTATGGACATCCCTCAAGAATTGGAATTAAGAATACCATAGGATCTAAAAATAAATAAATAAAAATAAAAATAAAAATCTAAAAACAAACAAACAAACAAAAAAAAAACCCACTTACTATAATACTGATTTTTATCCATGGATGACATAGATGTATTTTTTCCATTGCTTCAAGGATTCTTTCAGGTCCTTCATGATTGTTTTGTTAATTTTCAGTGCCTTTGTTTGATTTATTCTCAGGTATTAAAATGTTTTTGCTGCTGTTAAAAAAGAAAAAAAAGAATACCATAGGATCTAGTAATTCTGATACTGTGTATTCATTTTCCCCAAAATGAAAACACTAGGGCGCCTGGGTGGCTCAGTGGGTTAAGCCACTGCCTTCGGCTCAGGTCGTGATCTCAGGGTCCTGGGATCGAGGCCCGCATCGGGCTCTCTGCTCAGCAGGGAGCCTGCTTCCCTCTCTCTCTCTCTGCCTGCCTCTCCGTCTACTTGTGATTTCTGTCTGTCAAATAAATAAATAAAATCTTTAAAAAAAAAATGAAAACACTAATTCAAAACGATATACACACCTGTTTATTGCAGCATTATTTACAATAGTCAATATATGGAACCAACCCATGTTGCCACCCATAGATAAAGAAGTGGTACACACACACACACCCCCACACATGCTCACACACACACATGCACACGTGTGAATATTACTCAGTTATGAAAAAGAATGAGATCTTGCCATTTACCACAACATGGATGGACCTACAAGCTATAATGCTAAGTGAAATAAGTCAGTCAAAGAAAGTCAAATATCATATGATTACACTCATATGTGGAATTAAAAAGGAAAACAAAGAGAAAAAAACCCACAAACAGACTCTTAAATACAGAGAATAAACTTACAGTTGCCAGAAGGGAAATGGGTGGGGGGATGCGTGAAATAGGTAAGGTGGATTAGGAGATACAAACTTCCAGTTATAAAATAAGTCACAAAGATGAAAACAAGTCAATCAGTTTGTAAAAATGTTGCTTGTTAACAGAAGGTGACTATACTTATTGTGGTGAGCATTGAGTAAGGTACAGAATTATTAATTATTATGTTGTACACTGAAAACTAATATATTGTATGTTAATTATACTTCAATAACTTTTTTCAATTTTAAAGAGAGGAAGGAGAAATAATGGGTAACTATAAATTGAAGATTAAATATTTTTAAATAAAGATTATAATATAGAAAGTAAGAATATTTTAAAATTAAAATGTTCTTTACTCAAAAAAGTAAAATGATCATTGTTATAGTTGGAGTAATATTAACCACCTCTGCTACTGTTTTCTACTGGTTGTCCTTTTTCTTTGTTCCTATTTTGTCTTTCACACTTTTTCTGTCTTTTGTGGTATTAATTATGCATTTCATTTGATTTCATTTTCTCTTATGTCCTAGCATATCAATTTTTCTTTTTTTAGTGATTTTCCTAAAATTTCCAACATACATTTACAACTAACCCAAACTCACTTTCAAATATCACTATACCACTTCATGGGTGGTGTGAGTACCTTTTAACAAAATATTCCTAACTCCTCCCTCCCAACCCTTGTATCATTTCTGCCATTCATTTCACTTATACACACAAATCCATATGCACACCCGCACATTAGCATACATAATCAAATTCTTCATTGGTATTATTATTTTGAACCAAGTGTTATCTATTAGATCAATCAGGAATAAGAAAATTGTTATTTATCCTTCAATTCATTCCCCAATGAATTTCTTTACACAGATATGTGTTTCTGGCCTATATTATTTTCATTCTCTGAAAAATTTTCTTACTTCTTACAAGGAAGGTCTACTGGAACACATTCTGCTAATTTTTGTCTAAGGAAGTATTTATCCACATTTGCAGGATAACTTTTCAGGGTACAGAATTCTAGGTTGGTGGAGGGTTTTATTTTTCAATGTTTTTAAATATTTCACTCCATTTTTTTTGCTTACATGGTCTCTAAGGAGGTGAACATAATTCTTATCTTTGCTCCTCTGTAGGTAAGATATTTCTTTCTCTTGCCTCTTTCAAAACTTTATTTTTTATTTTCCTCAGTTTGAATATGGTATGACTAGGTATAGTTTTTTGTTGGGTTTTTTTGTTTTGTTTTGTTTTTATTGGTTTGTTGTTTTGCATTTATTCTGCTTAGTGTTTTCTGAGCTTCCTGGATCTGTAGTTTGGTGTCTGCATTAATTTGGGGAACTTTCTCAGTCATCACTGCTTCAAATATTACTTCCATTGCTTTCTCTCTTTTTCCCCCTCTGCTATTTCTGTTACATGCATTTTCTGCCCTTTGTAACTGTCCCACAGTTCTTGGATATACTGTTCTGTTTTTTATTTTTATTTTTTCAGTCTTTTCTCTCACAGTTTTTCAGCTTTGGAAGTTTACATGTCATACCCTTGGGCTCAGCAATTCTTTCTTCAGCTGAGTCCAGTCTACTTGTGAATCCAACAAAGGCATCCCTCATTTCTGCTGGTGTTTCTTTTTTATTCCTTCATAGAATTTTCATCTCTCTGCTTACATTATACATATGTTGTTGTATGTTGTCTACTTTTGCCATTAAAGCTTTTAGCTTATAATCATATATTTTTTTTAAAATTCTTGGCCTAATAATTCCAACATTCATGCCATATCTGATTTGGTTTTGATGACTGTTCAGTGTCTTCTAACTATTTTTGGCTTTTAGTATGATTGCAGATTTTCATTGGAAGTGGACATGATACACTGGCTAAAAGGAACGTAACAAATAGGTCTTAAGTAATGCAGGATAGGATGTAGCAGAATAGTTAGTGATCTATAGTCCTATCATTAGGTCTCAGTCTCCAGTGAGTTTGCGCCACTATGAACTTCAATAGTGCTTCTTAGCCTCTCCCCTTCTCAGTCTATCTCACGCGGGGCATGATGGCCAGAGTGACTTGGCATTATGTTAGGCTCTGATATGACCCCAGCAGGTTAGGTTTTATTAAAATACTTTCTTCTGAGGACAGGCGTTGTTGGGAAGAACATAATGCGCTGGCGTATTTCAAATGGTTATTTTTGAAAGTAATCAGTATTTTAAAATTTTCCTCCAATAGTCACTATGATGACCTAGTAGGGCTCCTAGAGGTAAAACTCATCAAAGCATGTGATCTCCTACGACTGGATCCCCCTAGAATTTTACACTCTCAGCTTTGTCCACATTAATCCTCCAGAAACTTGTCAATTACAGTTCAGGTTTTCCTACCCCAACACTGGTTGCCATGAAGATTTCTGCTCCAGTAAGTTGTGATTCTCTGTCCATTTTTCTGTGTCTCTAATTTTTGGGGCAGTGATTCTCTAACATATCTCACTTCTCTGACGTATCTAAGAAGAGTTGTTCATTTTTAGTTTGTCCAGCTGTTTATTTGTTTGTTGTTAGTATGGAGTGGCCACTTCTAAGTTCCTTACATGCCAGACTAGAACCTCTGCCTATTTTTAAAACTTATGGTTACATGTGAAAATACAAAAGACTGGTTCTAATTTACTGTATTTTCTGTGTTAAGTTATGTGATATAAAATATTTGCATATTTGAGGATTTACGATCACTAGAAGAATCCTTTATATATCAAAAGTTTATTATACTATTTCTTGCATTTAATGCACTCATAAGCTATGTACTTTTTAATGAGCTACACCTGGTGCTCCAAATAGTGTATATCACATAGTAGTTAAAAAATGTCTGTGGAATAATCAGTAAAGGAGTGAATAAGTTCCTTGAGATTCTGTCTAGTATTAGCAGACCAAACTTTTTTAAACAAGCTCAATTTGTCCTGAGAAAGATACATGGCAGGAATTGTTCTAACTTTTATCTTTCTGCTAGTTATTAATATACTTGCTTGCTCTAAGTCTGAACTCTGAAAATGTTTCTTTTGATGTTCAATTTGAAAGTAAAAACTTGGGAACTCACAAATCTCTAAGTACAAGTTGTTCTATGAAATAACCACTTTAAGTTCTCCAAACTAATAACAAAAATGATCAAACAAACAACCAAACATAAAATGGAGAACAAAAATTAAATGTGTGGGGGCGCCTGGGTGGCTCAGTGGGTTAAGCCTCTGCCTTCGGCTCAGGTCATGATCCCGGGGTCGTGGGATCAAGCCCTGCATCGGGCTCTCTGCTCGGCGGGGAGCCTGCTTCTCCCCTCTCTCTGCCTGCCTCCTCTCTGCCTAGTTGAGATTTCTCTCTCTGTTAAATAAATAAATAAAATAAAATAAAAATTAAATGTGTGTAGCTTATTTGTTTAATAATTAATAGTGCACATTATTTCATTGTAGATTATCCTTGGCATATTTTAAATCTCATACTGGCTTTCTCTTGCTATACAGGAATCTTTCAGTTTTTCCATTCCTGAGTTCCCTTTTACCCAACCTAGAACAACATGCAACAAGCAGTATGATTTTAACTTTAACCTAAATAAACTTTAAGATACGAGACATATTTATAAAAGAAAATTTAATGTAAAATATATATTCATTACCCAATAATATTTAATTAAATTTGAATTGTGTAGCAACTGTGTTCCACTAAAGTGGAGCTAAAGTTCCACTAAAGTTCCACTAAAGTAGTTAATTACTGTTTGTGCCAGATTGTCATCCCCTTGGCCCTCAGCTTAACTATTTCTTACTTGGCTCTGCTTCCAGAGCAACAGACTAAGAAAATTATAAGTTCCAAAAAAGAGTGATCAGAGGGTGAAAGAAATTTCAAAATCATGTCATATGAAGAGTAACTGAAAAGAAGGAAAGAAAAAACTAGAATCATTGGACAGTTAACAATTAAATGGAGGCACATTTTGTCTCAACATCTATCTCAGATTCCTTCAGGTGGTCCACAATGCCCTGAATGATTTGGCTTTGCCAACTTCTCCAGCGTCATCTTGAAAAAATTGTTCCATTCACTTTTTGTGCTTCAGCTCCTTTCACACAATGTGGTACCTTTCTTTTCAGGATTTTTGTACATACACCACTATGACCAGCAATATTCTTTATTTTTTTGCCTAAGTTATTTCTACTACAGATCTCAGTTTGAACATTATTTTCTCAGGAAAGCCCCACCCTCGTACGAAAGTCCCTAGGTCAGGTTTCTGTTTTAGTAGTTTTTTCATTTGTATGTCTCTCACATTAGACTATACATCAAGGTATAAAGGGCCATGTTTGTGCTGTTCACCATTTTCTTGTCTGATAGAGACCAGTGCATAGTACGTAGGGAAAAGACCCCAGGTGGATGAATGAAAATCCATTCTTGTGTTGGATAAATTGTCCATTTCAACTTAAATACATAATATATAATATCACATAATACGTTACATTATTATACATCACATAATATATTACGTACTATGTTATGTATTATTATATGATATATATGTGTTTTATAACATATATATACATATATATATGTAGATTATCCTTGAGAGAGAGAGAAAGAAAGAGCACACATGCATGATCTGGAGGAGTGGGGGTAGGGCAGAGGGAGAGAGATAATCCCAAGCAGGTTCCACACCCAGCGCAGCAGCAACACCGAGCT
The DNA here is from genome assembly GCF_009829155.1 of Mustela erminea. Classification (NCBI taxonomy): domain Eukaryota; kingdom Metazoa; phylum Chordata; class Mammalia; order Carnivora; family Mustelidae; genus Mustela; species Mustela erminea. The sequence goes on along the minus strand of NC_045615.1, from coordinate 156,596,585 downwards.
CAATCTCAAGAACCCCAGACTGTGACTTGAGCCAAAATCAAAAGTTGGATGCTTAAGTGAGCCACTCAGATGCTCCCCAAAATATTTTTTAAAAAACAACCAGATGAGCTGGGATCATGCTCTTCTTTTTGTAATAAAGATGAAAATAACAACAACAAAAAATCCCACCAGAAAATAACAACAACAAATAAAAACATGTAGATGACAAAAATGAAGGAGTAACACTGGATAACAGGAATTTGTATAAACTGTGGGGAATTGAAGAAAGTGTGTGTTATGTAAAGGCATTCAAAATTCAAATAACTTTGAAATGTTGTGATGACAGAATATAGCATGTCCATATAATGGTTTTGGCTATAGATTAATATTTTGCAGTGCTTTTATTAAAATGATATATCCATTATCTATTCAATACAAATGATATTACAGAGAATACTTAATGGCATCAAGCTATGCTCATAAGTTTAAAAAAGGCATGCTTTTTAAGTGTTCTACAATGAACATGGCTGTTTTGTATTCAGAAATGAATTTTTACAAGGTAAAGAAGTAACTCAGGTGGCAGTGTGGAGGATAAAATGGAGTAGACTAGGGCCGGAGGCAGGAAGATTAAAAGACTACTGAAATAGGGAGGCACCTGGGTGGCTCAGTGGGTTAGGGCCTCTGCCTTCAGCTCAGGTCATCATCCCAGGGTCCTGGGATCAAGCACCGCATTGGACTCTCTGCTCAGCAGAAGCCTGCTTCCTCCTCTCTCTGCCTGTCTCTGCTTGCTTGTGATCTCTGTCTGTCAAATAAATAAATAAATAAATAAATAAATAAATCTTTAAAAAAAAAAGACTACTGAAATAGTATGTATGAAAGCTGGTAGAAACCAAATTAAGGTAGTAGTTGTGCAGACAAAGAAAGTTATTAGATAGGAGGACATAGAAATGAATAGGATTTGGTAATCTTAGATCTGTTTAGGTTGGAGATAAAGGTTAAGGAAACAGTAGCTTAAATGCAGTAATTCAGCTGATAACCCTGAATCTAAATGGGTTGGAGATAAGGGTTATGAATTCATTAGCCTTAAACAAGGTAATTGAAATGAGTTTCCTTAGGGAGAGAATATTATATAGAAATAGGGCAATGGCCTGAATCATGGGGGAAATCTTACCTTCTAAAAGCCAGATAGAGGAAGAAAGTCCTAAAAAGAATATTAAGTAGGATTGATTAGAGAGATAAAGCAACTAGGAAGTTATCATGGATATTAAAGGAAGTGGGTTTCAAGTAGGGATTGATCAATCAGTGATACTAGCAGAGAAAGCATCTTGCGTGTTTCTGATGTTTGCTTCCTTGTAAAAGGACCTCAACTAGTTTGAAGTCTTTCTCTGCACTTGAAGAGATTGAGTTACTTATATGATTAGTGAATTTGTGAAGAATGTTTGATTTAGCTTTGTCCTCTAACCTACAAGGACAAGGTTGTCCAGAGAAACCAAATGGTCATTTGAGCCTCCATGCTATCCTTGTCAAGTGTCGCTAGGAATTAAAGGTATAAATTGGCATAATTCTGGGGATAAGCTGGCAGGCCTATTTGGTTTACGTACTAAACAACATCAATCAACTTATTCTTATCAGTAAAAAAAAGTGATATTTTGGCCCCCATTTCCATCCTTGCTATATTTCTCAAATTGTTCAGAACCTAGGAAAAAAGAGGGGAATTATTTTATTGAGACCTCTTGGAAAATGGAACAATTGATGTCAAATTCCACAAGAGTCAGGTAAAGTAGGGGCTGAAATGAGATTAATGACTTTGACAAATAGGAATTAATCATAAATCATTACCTTCCTTAATAAAGTCAGTTTCTCCAAGGAGGGCAAGTGAGGGAATATCTCCATGATGGTGTTGGTGGGGCACCCATAACTATTGCTTAAATCCTACTCTGTAAGATTCTCTAAGAATGGAACTATACCACCCTGGGGACCACATTAGTCAGGGCTATTTTAATCGCAAATGAATTAAACCACCTTAAAGTAGCTTAAAGAAGGGTGGCAAAGGTGGGTGAGAGAAAAGGCAGAACTTAGGACCACTTATTGGACAATGGATCTAATCCTGGATTTCAAATATCATCTAGACTCCACTCTCTATTGTTCGAATCTGTTTTCTTTGGCTGTATGGTATGATAGGCTCACTTCATGTTATGTCAGCAGCTCTAGCCTCAGAAAAATTTTCATAGATAACTGGAAAGATTGGACTGGCTCATTTGCCGATCTATGACAAGGTAAAAAAAAAAAAGAGTCATATAATTGACAGCTTTATCAGGTAGAGAAAAGGCATTTCCTGAAGAGATAGGACATATAAAATTAAGTGTTGGAATCTTCTCCACAACTTTCCATCCCTTGGCTACACTTGTGCTTCTTTCAGGACATATAATTTCAAAAATGTCCTAGCTTAAGACAATATAATTATCCCATGGACAACTGAAATACTTACCTGGGAAACATGCCAAAGTCTCATCGAATTATCACAACTTGCTTGAAAATCAAGAGTTATGATGTGCATTTCTTTTGGTCTGGATGTAGTTCTTTGTGGTACAACATGATAAAGATAATATTATTAGATAGTAGTATAAACTTAACAAGGTGAGTTAAGGGGACTCATACGGAGCTTGATCTCACAACCCTGAGATCATGACATGAGGTGAAAGTGAGAGTCTGATGCTTGGCCATCTGAGCCACCCAGGTGTCCCAAGGGCACTTTTAATTAGCTAGTCAATGAGGTCCTTGGTTGGCTAATATAATGATCTTGAGTTTGCTCTCTGAAAGGTACTCCCTTATCCCTTACACAAAAGAGGGCATTGGAATTAAGCAATCAAAGGTCTTTGTTTGCAACAGCTGGTGTTTCTGTCAATATAATTCTCTTGCAATCTTAGTTGGCTGGTGGTCACTTTGCTTTTTGGTAACTGTAGTTTAGAAACCAAAAATGGAGATGGTATATGAACCTGTTTTCTGTTCTTAAGCAATGGGTTGCAAGGTTAGAATGCAACATCTATCCTCTAGCCAACTAAATTTAACTACATATTTCTTTATCTATACACTAGACTTAAGTATTTCTATTTTGGCCTTTGCATCCAAAATTTTAAATTGAAGAATGAGTTTAGTGATAGTGCAGCTAGGTTTTCTCTCTCACCTTGGCCCCAAGTCACATCTCAGGGAATGGCTTCTCACATTAGGACTAATTTGTCAACTTCTGTGAGACAGAATAAATACAGCAGGAGATGCATGAGGTGATAAAGGATTAAACTTTTTCCATGGTTCCAATTATAACTTTTACTAGGTGTCCAACTCCCTACCTATATTTAGTGCACTAACTTTTAGCTCAGGATAAAGAACACAGGCTTTCCAAACCTGCAAGATACAAGTTTAATTCTCAGGCACATGGATTATTGAGCACACACAGAAAGAGTGTATTAGAAATATATTCTCTTTCTTCTGCATTCAGATAGCTAGCTTGGACTGAAGTGCATCTTTCTTATAGGACCTTACTAAAGGACACACACCAAAATCCTGATGTTTTCCTATCAATTCTCTTAAAACTTCCATTTGATATGGACATTGCCTAAAACCTAAAATTCAACAGATTGTTGCTTGTACATGTTAAGTATTCCCAAATCTCCTAGCTAGGGCTAGGGAGGCTTGCTATTATGCATCCCACCTGGACTCACTGGTTTTACATTCGAGACTGTGTCATTTGTTGACACCAGTACAATTTAATGCATTAATCAGAAAGAAAAACACAAACTTTTACATTTTGAGATTCTTACTCTCTTCCAATTTAACAGTCTGTTTTGAATTTCACCTTTTTATTCAAATTCAGGAATTCAAAGGTTAAGGTATTATTAGACAGTTTTCATTTCTCCTCTTAAAATTTTATCTGGTTGCTAGAGGTAAATTCTTTACCATTATGGCATTGCCAGAGGGAAACAAGATTTGCTTGGTGTCTAAATTTGTTGCTGAATGGTCCATTTTTGGTACAACTTGTAATCTACTTTCTCAAAGTGTTGTTCTTTCCCCTCTGCCCTTATCTCAAAATCTTCTCAGTAAGATCTTCTATCTAATCCATGGATTCATACCACAGCTTCTGCCATGAGTTTCCATCACCCTATCCTGCAAGCGGTAGGCTTATTGTGAACCAAGTTTACCTACCTCTTAAGAAATTCCATATTTCCTTTTCAGCCCACTGTCATCAAGAAAGCTGCAGGAGTGGAGTGGTTATCAATGGCGCCTGGTCCACTCTGCTTAAACAGAACATGCTGTTTTTCTTCTTGATTGTGGTTGCCTGTATTGGGCAAACTTCCTGCTGGGAAGCAGGGAACAAGCCATAAGCTGTTTTTGAATTCTGGTCTCCCTGAAAGTATCTACCCCCTTGGTGTTTTAACCCTAAGGTGAAAGCCAGGAAATAAATGTCTCAGACATGAACTCTTTTCTCCTCTTGCAATAGGAAGAGGAGAAAATTTGAGATTGCCTCAAATTCATTCTTAGTCAAGCTCACTTCACATGGCGATCAAAGGCCACAGGGAGTTAAATTTTTTCTTCATTCTAGAATGAGGTGCCTTTTTCTTAACAGTGCTAGCCAAAATGGTGAGACTGTTTCTGATTGGCTTTGTTCTGTCACCCTGCCCATTCCTGAACCAATCATTATGACTAAGTAATAACTTTGGCTGGCCTGATTCATGGGCTTACCACTGTGGTATGGGTATTGGGACTAGGTTATGGACAGTTGCACCTGAGAAAGAAGGCTAGGACTATATTAGTTAGGATAACTTCCAAATCTGTGGCTTAACAGAATAGAATGCACATAAACTCTAATACAACGGAATCCTTCTACCAGTGGCTTGGCCATCTTTAACACATGGCTTCTAATACAACTGTGTTCATCTGCCTCAAGTTGGTGGGGAGATCTTGGACTTTTCATGTGCTGTTTTTCTGTACAAGAGCTGCAACAGAAGCCCATCACTTCTACTTACATCCCACCTGTTAGAACCTAACTGGTACCCCTAACTGGCAAGCCTTTGCAAGGGAGGTGGGGAAATACAATCTGTGCGTCCAGAAAAAGAATCTAGTGTCTGCGATACCCCAGTATTCTGATCACTAAATATCTATTTTACCTTCTCTTCCCACACAGAGAATACATCCAACCCCAATGGAGACAATGTAAAATTCTGTTCAGTTACTAAGTCCGGCTTAAAGTCTAGGTTTTTAGGTAATGTGCAGTCCTCTTCCTTAGGTCCAGGTGTAACCTATGAACTAAAAAGACAAGTTATCTCTAATCTTACCCCAAGCTTCGGCAAACCCAATGTACTCTGGCAAATCATAGATGGTAATTGCATTATGCTCTCATTAGGAAGAAAGGAAGATGTGATACACTAGGCTATGTGGATACATAACATTGATGGAATACTGTACAGGTATTTTGTGATCCACCTCCCCTGAGAACAGAGGAAGTCTTGATGAGACCTCAATCTAGACTTTGGAAGTAACTCTGTTGTCTTTCGTCTTCTGTATAGCACCTGATATCCTCTGATATGTTGTCCGTTATTCTCCATGGCCATATCCTATGTGAGTACTGGGATACTGTAAAGTGTTTATGCCCTATTTCTTTCTTTTTTTTTTTTTTTTAAAGATTTTATTTATTTATTTGAGAGAGAGTGAACACGAGAGGGGAAAGGTCAGAGGGAGAAGCAGACCCCTGCTGAGCAGGGAGTCCCACTTCGGGACTGGATCCCGGGACTCCAGGTCTGTGACCTAAGATCGTGAAGGGAATCTGTCAACCAACTGAGCCACCCATGCGCCTGCTCTATTTCCTTCTTATGCAAGGTTGGGGTTGAACAGTTGCCTATTTTAATACTTGAATAACATCTGAATCAGGTCAATGATCTGATTAGTAATAAAATTCCTTCAAAAATTTAGTCTTGTAATTTGCTTCCATTTGGTTCCAGTAACTACACCTAAAGTTTGTTCATTTTTTTCTTTTTTAAGTTTATTTACTTATTTAAGTAACTTATACACCCAACTTGGGGCTTGAACTCATGACCCTGAGATCAAGAGTGACATTCTCTTGAGTGAGCCTGCCAGGTACCCTGACCCAACTTTCTTTCTTATGTAATTCTTGAACTTGATTTACTTCTTTGGTTCCTTGAGCCCATGTCCGTTTCTTTAGTACTTCATCTCAGCCACCTTCAGGCCATCTAAAATAATGGTCTTGGATGGGAACACCAAACCTGGATATAATCTTTGTTGCTGTACTGTACTCAAATCTTCTTCCATTTCTTTTTTTTTTTTTCAAGATTTTATTTATTTATTTGACAGAGAGAGATCACAAGCAGGCAGAGAGGCAGGCAGAGAGAGAGGTGGGGAAGCAGGCTCTCAGAGCCTGATGCAGGGCTCGATCCCAGGACCTTGAGATCATGACCTGAGCCGAAGGCAGAGGCTTAACCCACCGAGCCACCCAGGCACCCCACAAGGCTTCTTCCATTTCATTTTTTAACCACTCAAGTTCTAGAAAGTCAGCATGTCTGATCCTTCCAAGTATTCATATGCATTTGCATTTCTGCCATTCTTTCCTTGAGCTTATCTTTTTAGTAAAACCTTTCTAAAAGCAAAATGTAAAATTCAAAATATGCTATTACTTTTATTCTCTTGAACCATTTCCCTGGAGCTAGTCTCAATAGATAGGTGATATGCTTTTCAGTTATGCTGCCCTACAAAACCTGGGTCTCCTTCTTCTGGCCTCCTATATCAGTTTCTCTAACATCTGCTACATCATCACTAAGCCAATGCAACAGATTTTAGATTACTGTCCTAGCAGTATTCCCCTTCTGGTACCAATTTCCGGATTAGTTATGGTCATTCTGGCTCCTATAACATATAAATTCTCAAATCTCAATTTTCTCTCTTATAATAAGTCCAAAAAAAGAGTTTCTCTAATTTGAAGGTGGAGATCTTCCAAGTTGTGATTTGGCTATTCATGTGCCACTTTTCTGGCACTGGCATCTCCAACATATAGTTTTCAAGGTTATGATACTCACTTGCTACAAGCTGATGGAGAAAGAGTAAGGGAGGATGTAAGGAACTTTACTAAACCTGAAAATGAATGCATCACTTCCATTCACATTTCATTTGCTAAAAGTCAACCACATGGCCCCAACTAAATGCAAAGGAAATTGGGAATTTTAGTCTAGCTGTATGTCCAGGAAGAAGAAATGTTTCATGAATGGCTAGTCAAGTCTTTGACAAGGCTCTTAAAAAAAAAAAAAAAAAAAAAAAAAAAAAGGGTAGCCAAAAATAACAGAAAGTCACTGCAGGCACTCTGTCTAATAACAGGGTAGCTTGACCAAATTTTACTAGTCCCAACAAGATATTTTACTACTATGTAAAAGAGCAAGAATTTATTTTTTAGTAATGGGATTAAAGAGGGTTTTTGATAGTGTGATAGTACAGAAGTTAGAGTGCAAAGGGTTAACAAGTAAAATTCAGGTAACAATCTTCTTTAAAGAATTGTGAAGGAAAGGAAATGGAGTGGAACCAGAAATATGGAGGATTAAAGATAGAAAAGGTAATAAAAGGAAGAGAAAGCAGCTACTGGAACTAGAGCACAGATGGATAATTCATCTCTGTAAGAGCAGGGAATGTCTCATTCCTCTGATACTGGGGAAAAGGAAAGTTCTGGAAGTATCTAAGTCTTCAGCATTTGGAAAGTTGAACTTTATGCCTAACACCATCAATCTTCTTTTGATGTTTGAAGTAAAGTCATATAATGAAATGTGGCTAGGACTTAAGACTGTAAAAAGTATTTTGGTGGGAAGAGAAAAGAAGGTGCTGATGGATATACAGCTGTGCTCCTAGAGCCTAAACCCGTAGTGGTATGATACACAATGTAATGTTCTGCACAGCAACTCAGCAACCACTGTAGGAGAGGAACAGGCAGATAGTTAGCCCAGTGTGTGTATCTACCACAGCACTTATTTTACTATACAGCCCCTGGAAGCGGAGACTTTGATTTCAAAACCTATGCACACAGTAGGAACATGATGAATTTTTGTTTGAATGAATTGATTCAGTCATTGCCAATTCTGCCATAGTACTCTGTAGAGTACTGGCAACTGCCCACATTTCATATGGTATGCCAATGCTAAAAAGAAAAAAAAATGCTAAAAAAAAAAAAATTCAGGCACACTCAATTAAACTTAGCAGTCTTAAAATGGCAACTATGTCAGCTGAGACATACTTTTTATCCTGTGCCAGTACATCTGCCTTTGATGTTTTCTTCATTTTCCTTATGCCACTGTACTCTTATTGGACCAGAAAGGGATAATTCTGAATTCAGTAAGATACGCTATTATTTCAGAAAGTCCTGGAAGTCCTTCATACATCTACAAATCAAAACCCCCTTCACCACATTCCTTCCAAGAGAGGCACAGACAAGGATGATTATTTATAATGCTCCCTCCACAGATAAAAGCTGAGTCGGGGAGGACTGGAAGACCTAAATCAGGGTCATTCCGCGAACCGTCTGCAAAAGCCTGGCACCGATCCTGCTTCCTTCTCCTGTCTTCTCCCCTTTGGAAACTTCAAAGTCGTGGTAATCTCAGACTTCACCTCTTCGAACTCCGTAGCACACAACGGTAAAGTCAGGGCCGGGAAGTCCGTAACTCAACACTGAAAACTTAGGCAAGGAGGGCTCTCCGACGCGCACGGCGCCATCTCTCACAGACCCACAGCCCTCAGCAGCATTCGGAGGTGGGAAACATGGCCAGGAGCGAAACGACGTCCGACAGTCCAGAAAGAGGCCCCACCTCCCGGATCTGGCGCTGCGGGCCTCCCGCTAACAAAAGCGTCGGGACGGCGCTTCCGCGCCGGCGTCCCACCCTACCCGGGGCGTTCCTCTGCAGCCTGCCCGGGGGCCGCCCGCCTCGCAGCGCGGCCCGCCCGCCGGGACCCGGAACCCGGCCCTCGAAATCGCACTTTCGTCTTTCGGCCACCCGCGCGCCACCGTTCGGGCGACGGCTGATGGCGTCACCCGCACTTCCGCCTGCGGCTGCGTTCTAGTCACCAGCGAGGAAGGAAGAAGGGAGGTCTGAAGGGCTGTGTGTGGGGGAAATAGCGAGGAAAGAGAAGAAATCCGGGCGCTCGCTGGCGCTAGGACAGTAACCGCGGGTCTCTTCTGTCCCCGCCGCCCCCCTCTCGGAAGTCGCCCTAGGCACACTTCCCTCGCCTTTCCGCAGTCTCCCTTCCTCTGGGTCTCCCGACACCCGGGTCTCTCTTTACGCCTCCCCCCCCCCTTTGCTCCCTCACACTCCCTCCCTTTCCCTCCCTCCCATCGTCAGCCTCCCCGCCCTTAGTATCGCGAGACGAGGTGAGAGCTGGCGGAGCGGCGGCGGCGGCGGCGGCAGTAGAGGTGACCGAGGCGGTGGCGGCGGAGGCGGCACCGAGCGCTGTGTCGGCCCCGGTGCGGCCGAAGTCGCGGTAGAGCGTAGCCCCCACGCCCCTCCCCCGTCCGCGCCCTCCCTCTTTCCCTGGGGATGGAGAAGGCGACGGTTCCGGTGGCGGCGGCGGCGGCGGCGGCGGCGGCTGCTGAGGGAGAAGGGAGCCCCCCGGCGGTGGCGGCCGTGGCGGGCCCCCCCGTGGCGGCGGCGGCGGCGGCGGCGGCGGAGGTCGGCAGCGGCGTTGGCGGCGGCAGCGGGGCTCGCTCGGCCTCTTCTCCTCGTGGGATGGTGCGCGTCTGCGACCTCCTCCTGAAGAAGAAGCCGCCGCAGCAGCAGCACCACAAGGCCAAGCGTAACCGGACTTGCCGACCCCCCAGCAGCAGCGAAAGCAGCAGCGACAGCGACAACAGCGGCGGCGGTGGAGGCGGCGGCGGTGGCGGAGGCGGCGGCGGCGGCACCAGCAGCAACAACAGCGAGGAAGAAGAGGACGACGACGACGAGGAAGAGGAGGTTTCTGAGGCAAGGGCCTGGTTTCCAAGGCTGGAGGGAGGAAGGGACCGTAAAGGGTCGGGGCCGAGGGCGGGAGGGGGCTTGCGGTGGGACAGACTCCTGGGGCTTGATCTGTCTTAGCGGCCAGGCGTCCCTCTGCCCTCTTTCTTTCCCCGGCCCAAATCGTGAGGTGGGGGGGGGGGGAGTGGGGGAGGGTAGCTGACACGTGGGGGGTGGGAGGACCACACAGCCCCCCCGAGTGGGTGAGCAGCAGGTTATCTTGGGACGGTTCACACGGTTAAGGATGGACGGAATTGGTTAGATGCCCTCTGCACGCCCGGCGGAGTCGGCCTGGGGTCAGTAGGGCCATGTTATTCCTGGGGCGGGGGCGGGACCGAAGCGGGAGGGCGAAGATAATAGGCAGCGGAGTCTCCTGGGGACTGGCCCGGAGGTTGGTACATTTCTCCCACTCGCGAGGTGCACCGGGGCGCTTCTGCGGGGAGGTAAGGTTGTAATGGACTCAGGGCTAAGTATGTGTGTATGGGAGAGACACGTGAGAAGCTGTACTTTTCCATACTGTTCTGCTGCAGGGCTTTTGGGTTTTGTTTTTTGTTTTTTTTTCTTCCCATAAGCATCGTGGCTGCTGAAGTAGCCTTTAGCTCTTTGCTCTCTCAGGGATGGTGGATGAACTGAACTTAGATCCATATACGTTTTTATATAACTCAGTGGCTGAAAAATAGCTTTGACTGTGACATGTGCATGCATACGTATCTTCAGATGCTTCCTTAGTGAGGAAAAATTAAGGCAGGCTTTGTCGTTTTCCAGATAATATGGGACAACTAAAGAGTGCTTTGAAGCCAGCCTTGGTTGTGGTGAGTTGGAATAGGAAGGCCTCTTGGTTTGTCCTAGTGATCTGGTTTCATAACTGTTTATAATTTTTCCTGGGTCCACAGACAGGCGGCGTTGCAGGACCTTATTCAAAGGCCACATATAACCCAAAAGCTCAGTAAAGCATACCATACTGACAAAAAAACTAAGTTAGTCTTATTATCAGCTCTTTTGTAACTCTCTTGTCCACTCCCTGAAATGGAAGCTAGAAAATCTTGATTTGGAGAAAGAAGTTGTAACTTAAGGCAGCAGAAGGAAAACAGCTTTAAAGGCTGATTTTAAATCTTGTAAGAGAACGACTGAATTATCTAGAAGTACCACTTGCCATTTATTCTCTTCCACGGAGTTTATCTTGGTGCAGGGCTTATTTTTTTTGAAAACTGTGTTACTGGAAGACCAGATTCTCTTTTACCTCAGATTGGATGAAGTTATATAGGTAGAGATACAATAGTTCAAGTACGTATGCCAAAAAGATAGACACTCCTTGCTATTCCGTTATCCAATTGAATTCTAAGAACAGGTTTGTGTTGATAGATTCTGTACTGATTTTAGTTGGACCTTTCAGTGTAGGGTGTTGCTTGAGCTACGTTTGAAACAATGAAGAGGAGGATGTGATGGGATTCTTAGTTCTAATAAAATCTATTATGGTAGTGAGAATCTTTGATTTGTATGATTCTTTGCAGAGATGAGAAGCGTTTTTGAAGTAATCTAGTTCAGACCTTTTATTTTAAAAATGAGGAAAAAAAGGCTTAGACGAAACTGATTGTGGTAGATAGTAGCAAAAGTAGAAATCAAAGTTTTCTAGTGGCTCAGACCAGTACACTTTTTATGACAGCTTATTTCCCCTCCTGACATCTTTCAAAAAATTAGGTAGTGAATTGCAGGGTAACACAATCATGCAGCTGTGGGCAAAGTGCTGATATTTTGTTAAGATTTTTAATTCTCCCACAAAATATCAGGCTCTAGTTTGGAACTTGGTATCAACTTGAGTGCAGTACTTCCTGGAATATTACGCTGTAAACTTCACAAACCTAGGTAGTTTTGTTCACTGGATTTGGCCTAATAAATAAAACTTTTAATAAGTTTATAGGTGTGTTAATTTTGTGAATCAGGTTTATTTTCCTCAGAAAATGGGAATGATATGTGTTGACTTTCACCAACTAGGGATGTTTCTTTGTTTTTAATATGCTTTATTTTGTTTTGTGCACAGTGCTGTGAACAGTGGGTTTGTCCTTTGTTATGAAGATGAGTCAGGAGAAATAAGTGTAAGAAGGTGCAGCCATTAAAAATAAATCTATATAGGTGCATGTTGAGGGATGAGCAGGCAGAAAGGAGTACAGTATGTTTCTGCACCTGCCTCCATCCTTGACCAAAATAAAGAATAAACATACCTCACAGTCACTGTATACTGTAAGCTAAATGGATAAGTTGTGCAGTGTTTTTCATTTCATTATCATTTTATTGACATGTCAGCAGAAGGTTAACTTTCGGGAACTAGGAAATCCTGTGGCTAATACTCATTGTATTTAAGACCATTTTCTAATTCAGTCTCTTACTGGCTACACAATGAAGAATATGGAAAACATGATCCTTGAGATTATCCTGCTAATAAAAATCATCAAAAGATTAAGGAATATGAAGTGTTACAGTTTTTGTATGTAGTTGTGGTTTCAGGTATTTAACCAGATAATTTAGCAAAAATACATACCTTTGCTACAAAGAAATGTTAGCTGGATATTCTCTATATCTGCTGAAAGAGGAAAAGTTGGAAGGAAAGGAGATTTAATTTAAACAAGAGCCTTACCTGAATGTTGAAGAACAAGCATCTGATTCTTATTAAATGTTGGAGTAGCGTATTGAGAATTGTATTTTCTACTGAATGGCAGGATAGAATAATCACATTTTAGATAATTTGTGTAACTTCGTCTATAACTGGAAAAAATGGTATAAGAGCAGGAGCTCTCCTTTTCCCTCTCCTACTCTCCTCCCTCCTATTGGACTCAAAAATCTTAGATCAAAAATTGAAAAATGCCTAATTGCTTTGGCTTTCAGTGGGTGACTAATATGGAAAATACACAGAAATTTATTTCCTGACATAAAATCGTAATGCACTTCTTTTCAAATTAGTGACTAAATTAAATTGCTTACTTGAATATTCCAAGAAAAAGATGTTAAAATTGCATGAGTTGATACTCCATTTCAGAAAAACTGTTGCTTTCTATTGAAGGCATTTTGAAATGTAATTGAGTGGTTTCAGTGTTTGCTAATGCAGAATTCAAAGGGGAAAAAAACTTTCTTTAAAGGTAGGATTTGTGTTTAAAAGTAACTTTTATTAAAGATAAAATGTAAAGATATTAGGAGTTTTTCAGAATTCTGGCTATATTTGGTAAGTAACTTGAGGCTTTAAAGTTAAGAGACAAACCTAGTGGTGAAATTTTAGACAAGGGGAGCCAGTGAATAAATTAGTACTGACTTACTCACTTTGGAAAGGATTTGCAAGGCTGGGGAGAATCTGTTTGTAGACCTGGAAGAGGTAGGGTTGAGAATGAGGGAGAGAAAAAAATTATTTCAGTAGATTTTGTTCCCTCAAATTTGCTTCCAAATCTTATTTTTTGGGGGGGTGGTTGTTTGTTAATGGAAAAATGCCATTCACTTTCCTTTGTTTTAATGGTAGAATCCCAGATGAGTTCAGAGAAACTTACTTGTTCCCCAGTTTCATCTCTTAATTGATATAGCAATATTTGTAAACTAGATGTTAAGATCTTTGAAAAGGTAGTTCTGTCATAATTTTCTTGTCTCTTAGTCTGGTTAAGCACAATACTTGATTAAAAAAACATTTTCAGTGAATATTAGTACTTAAGGAGATTCCATAATTCATTTGGGAAACCAAGAGAAGGAACAGAGTTTCTCCCTTCTTGGATCCAGGGCTGCCAAATAGCAGATTTCAGTATCTTGCAGTTACTAATTACTTCTCTTAGTGACAGTCCTCTCCCACAGGGATCTTTCTCCATAGGTGTTAGGAGGAAAGCCAGTTAAGCCAATGTACATTGATTGTTGAATGCCTGAGAAGTACCTTAAGCCTCTTAGGTATATTTACCTTTTAAAAGCGTAAAAAAACTCTTACTTACTCAGTGCCTACTGTGTGTCGAGTCTAGCGTAATGGTCAAAAGCATGGACTAGAGCTTAGAGTCAGATAGGATCCATCCCTTACTAGCATTGTGGTATTGGACAAGTTACTTAACCTTTCTGCACCTTAGTTTGCTTTTATGTAAATGGTGATAAGGTAGAGTCTACTGTATATCATTGGTATGAGAATTAAGTAATACAGATACCATGTATTCTTTATTTTCATCATATCCCTATGAAGTAGGTGTCCTCCTCATATTTGTTTCATTATTCAATACGTGTTTAGAGTTCCTATTGTATGTTGGGCATTTTGTTGTACTGGGTAGTGCCCGTTTTGGCAGCACATAAACCAAAAAATTGTTGTACTGGGTAAATAATGGTGAGCAAAACTATTTTAAGACACATTGATTTTTAAAATGCACCAGTGATTAAATATAGGTTTTGGGAGGTATGATACTGAGAATAAATGGTTAAACGTAGATCCTGAATAAAGTGGGTGAGTTTCAGAAATATACAGATGTTGGGAGGGGTTATTCATGTTAATTTTAGAGTCAAAGATATTGGCTTAGAAGGAACGGTTTTAGGTAACTTAATCAGGGTCACATAGCCAATAAGTTGCAGAACAGGACGTAACCTGTCTGTTTGATTCAAAGCTGCCTTGTTTGTTCGTTCATTCATTCATTCACATGTTCTGTTATGTGTATGATGTGGAGTACAACATCTTAGATGTTGGCATTTCGGATAGTGTGAAAACAAATTCAGATGGTGTAGGGGAACATCCTTTTAGGCAGTAGGGCAACCACTGAAGACAAATTGACTACCCCAAATTTTTCTTTCCTTTTCTTGTTCTTATTTTCTTGTTTCCTTCTCTTTTTCTTACTCAACTCAATGAAAAAGAAGAAATACAGGAAAGTACAGATGAAGTATGTCCATATTCCCACCATCTAGAATTAACAAATGTTAACTTTTATAGTTAACAAAATGAAACTCCATAGTGAAAACTACTCTCTCTAGAAGCAGTCTGTTGCTTCTTCCTCCCTCTCAAGATTTTTACTTTGCAAGGTTATTTCCTTTACTAAGCTAAAAAATTTTTTTTTGCTCTTAAATAGGAGTTGTTATTTTGGGATCTAGATAGGCTGTGAACACCTGAAATTAAACCCTAAAATTTTATTGAAGTTTCTTGTGAGGTGTTCTCTTCTTTCTCCCTACCCCCAATAGTGTGTGTGCAGAACTTTTATTAGATTCTCAGAGAGATCTGTGACTCCCTCTCTCCCTCCCACCTTGTTATTTTGAAACACTCTCACTCAAATAGTAGTGGGGAATCAGACAGGCATTTATGTGCGTTGTTTAGAATTGGGAAACTACTTGTAACCAAGGTAATGTAGTAACACGGAAGGCCTATTTCTGTTGTGAAGTCCAAGACTTATTTGTTCTTTCTGGTAAATTAGTCCTATGCTTACTCTTACCTTAAATCCTCACATTTTGCCTTTTTAATTGCTTAATTAATGAAGCAGCTTTCGTCTCTTCTACTATGGACTACCAGATCTGAAGATGGAAACCTTGCCTTACACATCTTTATATATCCTGCTGTATATACCATATGTGTTATGTAAGTCCTCATGTCTTAACCTCTGCTAGGCTTTCATGAAGTCAGATATCTGAAGTAAAAATAAATAAGTAATAAATGAATACATATTTCTTCTTTAACCACTTACTCTGGAAATATTTGGGAACATCAGAGGAATGCATTTTGACTCCCTGAAGGTTGCAAGAGTGTTTACTAGACTGTTTCTGCTAGAGTCAAGTTACACCATCTGGTTGACTAAAAGTTCAGTTTTTAGGTCTTAGAGGCAGCATATTTGCATTTATGGCAGCAGTTTCTTCTGAATTCTTATAAAGATGATTTAGTGAGTTAGGAAATACCCTTGTAATGTATTTCCATATAATTTTTACATACTTGACCAGAGATGAAAAACATTTCACTTCATAGTTGTGAGGTAGTGCCTGTTGATACCACTTGTGTTTTTGTTAGGACCAATAGAGGGCACCAGCATCCATGATAATCTGTGCTCAATCTGACTAACTTCCTTCAACTTCCACATTTTGGAAAAAAAAAAAACATTAGGAAATTGAAGGTGGAGAGTGAATATAAATATCCTTCTGGTCCCTGGAACCTTACCTGTCTGGTAGCTATGCCTATCCACTTGGCACGCACAATCAAAATACTCTTCCTAACGTATGGTGTTTAACTTCTTAATGTATATATATTTTTGTCTTTATTTTGTTTTTTAAGATTTTATTTATTTATTTGACAGAGAGACAGTGTGAGAGGGAATACAAGTGGGGGGAGTGGGAGAGGGAGAAGCAGGCTTCCTCCCAAGCAGGGAGCCTGATTTGGGGTTTGATCCCAGGACCCTGGGATCATGACCTGAGCTGAAGGCAGACACTTAATGATTGAGTCACGCAGACGCCCTATATTCTTATCTTTAAAAACATCTTTTCCAGTCATGAGGGGAAGTGGAATTGTGGAAGGGCAATAGGTATCATTTTATCATTACTTATAACTTGGGTTTTAATTATTGAAGAGACATGTTGGATTTTATTTTTTCCAAAAATGCTTTGAAACTTGACATCAATATTCACCTGATTATTGAAAGCACAATGTAGATTGCTTTCTTTTATCTTATAAAACTCAAATATTACCTCGATCTTTTAAAAGAGTCAACTTGGGTTTACTTCTGGGTGAGACTAGATGTAAAAGAGGGTCTGTTATGAAAAAATGTAGTTTATAGTACTTTAGGAATTCCGTTTGGATCCAGTGTTCTTTAGTATGTTTATGAACACTTTTGATAATATGATGAAGTCCCTCTCAACGTGTACAGATAGGTCAGAGTGAATTGTGTTCAATGAAATAAGGTTGTTGAGAATAAGCTAAATTAAATAGGTTTTTATGAGTTATGGATAAAATCCATGGATAAAAAATGGGCTTTTTGGGGCAATTGATCTGAAACAAAACATACTTTTTCAGTATGGTGTTGAACTAGATGAAATAAGGCATTGGAGAATCCTAACTCTTAAATAATTCTATGATACATCTGCACAAAATCGATTATGTATATTTCTGCCTGCTGTACCATGAAAATGATGACTAAAACTAAGCAAGTTCTAGAGTGGGATAGTTTAAAAATGATTGGAGGGTTAAGGATGGAGTCCGTGATCAAGGAAGACTGCAGATTATACTTTATTTTTATTGCTTGTTACTTAATGTTCAGATTAATCAGTTACTCAAACTTGAATTGTGGAGAAAAATGAGAGATGTGTTAGATGGTGTTGTTTCAATTTTGAAAATAACTCCTCATTTCTTATTTCTTGAGATTATTTTAAAGTACACACTAGACATGACTAATTTATGAAAGTAGTCAGTATGTGTGCATCTCCAGCAAGGCATATTCTCCTCCTGAGCTATCATTGAGTTTCATTTAACTTTTTTTTTTTCATTCCTCCCATATTCCCCCCGCCAAAAAAGGAACAGAAAAAAAAAAAAAAAGTGAAGAAAACCTGTCCTAAAATTAATTGGTGATCTGGGGTTTTCTTCTTGAATTGTCTTTTAATTAAAGAACCTTTGAGAAATAGACCTGTAGAAAAATTAGTTTCATCAGTTTTCAATTTGGAATAAATAAACATTAACATAAAGCTCTATTTTCCTTTTCCTCTTTCCTGTCACCCTAAATCTGAGACCTGAGAAGAAAATGAATTCTTCTTGTTTGTATCATACCAGGTCTATTTCCAGTTCAGTCTTTGACCTTATTATTGTCTCTTATCTTCTCTATGCGATTTCCCTCTTATTTTTTATTTGAATTTAATAACAGAAATAGCCCTGTTCAAAGGCTCCAGTACAGTTCTTAACTAGTTCAAGGTGTGGTATAGGAGTTAATTTTTTTACTTGACAAACATTTATTGACTCTATCCTATGTGTGGCTGTTTTCAGTATATAGTAATCTCAACCATTTCCCTCTCAGTGAATGTTGAAAAGTTAGCTCTAATAGAGTAATAGCTGTCTCTGTTGAGTTGAATGATTTTATTCACCTTGTAGGTTAGTAAAAGTTAAATTTGTATACATGAAAAATTAGAATGATGGAATTGTTTTTCATGAGTTTTAGAAAAATCACTGTTTATACTTCCTAAATAAATTTAAAAAGCATTATTGAGACCTAGCAATATTAGGGATAATGAGGAATTCGAAGAAACTGAAACATTATTCCTAGTTTCATAAAATTTAAATCATGTAGAGATAAAATTAATAATAATTTAAAACTGTGAAAATGGTTTTAGTCCTGTATAATTAATCTGTTTGGGAATCTGTGTTTTCAGTATAACTGTGTTCCTTTAGAATTGGTCTTATTATATGGATTGTCTTATTTTTGTTTTTTAGTATAAGTTGAATAGACTTTACATCTTTTATGAGTGCCTCTTGTAATGCTCACTAATTTGTGGTATCGTGTTCTGATTTTTTTAAGATAAGTCTGTATGTGCTATTTTTCTAGAATATCCTTAACCATTAAATGACACAAAAGACTCATCCATTCTAATTTTATCCTGAAGATTTTATAGTGAGAATAGGGGCTGTAAAGGTATACTTGTGGCTAATGCAGATACAAATATGTTAAAATATGAGAAACGGTGTTATAGGACAGTGTAGAGTACAATGTTAAATATCTTCCAAATTAGATTTTAAATATAGTGTTTTTGTAGTTAAACATTATTAATTAAATTTATATATATTTGTAGGAAATTTGACAAAATGAAAAAGATCTAAAGAAGAATACAAAAATTGCCTATAATTTTATCCTCCACAATTAATCATTATTTTAAATTTTTTCTTTTTTTCCCCTTGGTGGATGTTAATCAAATTATCTGTCACAGAGAACAAAGCTGTCGCTTACACATTTTGTCTGCTAAAAGTTTCATTGATGAACATACTTAAAATACATCAGTTGAAGAGAGAAGTCTTCAGATAATGGTTACGTACTTATTTATCTATAAAAACTAAGGAATGCGTTCATACTTTTTAAAAAAGTTTTCTAATAGCTAGAGTTTTTTGTCTTATTCTTTCTCAAAGCAGATGTTGCTAACAGCTTGGTGTATATAAATCAAACATTCTAGTTTTTTGGTGGGAGGGAATGAATGAGTGTGGGGTGGGGAAGGGGGTCTGTGTGTCTGACAGAGTGCATTAAGATTTCCCTCATTGTTCTTACTTACTTATGGATGTTCCCTAGTATGAATGTTCATAATTTATTTGCTCTTTTATATTGGTAGACATTTTTTTTTAAGATTTATTTATTTTAGAGAGAAGGATAGAGAGCGTGCGCATGTGCAGGGGAGGGGCAGAGGGAGAGGGAGAAGGGGAATGTCAAGCAGACTTGGAGCCGGATGTTGGGCTTGATCTCACAACCCTGACTGACACGATCATGACCTGAGGAAAAACCAAGAATCAGGTGCTTAACCAGTTGAGCCACCCGGACACCCCTGTATTGGTAGACATTTTGATTGTTTTCAGTACATTGCTATTACCTGTATAATGCTGAAGTGAATGCCCTTTTGCAGTTATTTTTGAGTCTAAAAATATTTCTTTAGGATGGATTCCTGGAAAGAATTGCTGGGCCAGACGTTATGCACATGTTAAATTTAATAAATACTCCCCAAGTTTTACTTGCATCAACAGGGTATTTTAAGAATATTATTGGAAATGAGCAATCTTAGTTTTTAAAATGAGTTAAAAAACAGTGTTTTGTTTTTGTTTTTATTTTCCCGAGTACTGTTGACATTGGGTAAATTTTAATTTTTATTTTTCATTTTGATTTCTTTTGAAAATTTCCTGTTATATCCTTTACTTATTATTCTATTAGAATTGTCTTCTTTTTAGTGATTGTTGGTGCTGTTTATATTTATGCATAGTAATCCTTCACAGTATTATTTGTTCTTCATTTACAGTATTTTCACAATATAGAAATATTTTTATTTTTGTATAGTAAAATGACTTACTCTTTTACGATTTCCGGAGACCTTCACCCCAATATTTTAAGAAAATATTCTTAGAAGTTTTCTTTTGATACTGCTGTGGTTTGTTTTTGAAAGATACACAGATGTCTTTTTGGGTATAATATTTAATTGTTGTGTCCATTTCTTATTCTTTTTAGTAGCATTTGACTTTGTTGACTAATTTTTGCCTCTTAAAAATTGCTGTTCTTTTGCTTATGTAATACCACCCTCTTCTGTTTCTACATTACTAGCTGCTTTTATTGGTCTTCTTTCTTCCTCCTAGTCCCCTCACTCACTGTACATTTTTTGGTTATTTGGTACCTCGTTGTTTAGTCCCGAACCCTATTTGGTCTTGTATGTAGTCTCACTTCTTAGGTGATCTTATCTAGTTTTGTGTATTTATGTATATGCTAGTGACTATCAAGTGCATATTTCCAATTTAAACCTTTCTTCTTGAGTACTGGTATGAACCTTTTGGTCACCCAACGTTGGTACAAACCTGTCTCCTAATACATACTTTTCTTCCTTTCTCAAGAGAATCTCTCCAAAGTTCCATCCAGTTACTAGACATAGCTCAACATGACAGATATCTACATATTTCTTTTTTTCTTAATTCAGCAAGTAATCTATAAAACAATGAGTCCTTTTGTCCAACCCATTGCACAATGGAGAAGGAAAGAATAGAAGTAGATAGCAGATCTTTCTGATCAGAAGATTCTGCTTTGGCAACTATATAAATTCCTTGGTTAAACTTTTGATTTTACTCTATTAGTGGAATGCCTTTTGACTGTTGTGTCCCCTTGGCTTTGTTCTTAGGTGATTCTTTCTTGTTATTTTCCTTTGCCACATTTCAAGTAGTAGGCATTCAAGAATACGACATCCTAGGAATTGTACAACATTTATAGCTTCCTGCCAGTTGGTATAGATTAAGGACCTGTACATTTTTCAAGGTTCAGTCCTAGGTTTTTATAGACCAGTAATGTAGTTTGGTAGTACTCTTCAAAAACTTTACTAATAGATTTCTGTTCTGTTTTAAGTCAGTACCATATGACATTATCTTTAGCAGACCCTTTTTAGTCATAATTTGTGAAATCTACTCATTCTTCTTAGTCTCTGTGCTAGGCCTGTTCCTCTTTCCCTGTGTTACTGGGCTACCTTGAGGGCGTCTGAAATAATAGGCTTGAATGGTGTATCAGCCAGGGTTTAACCAGAGAATTAGAACAAACAGATTTCTATGAGGGGGTGGGGAAAGAGGTAGGTATTAAAAGATTTATTGCAGGGAATTGGATTACAATTCTGGGAGCTGGCTAAGTAAATCTGAAATTTGTAAAGTAGGCATTTGGGAACGGATCTCAAGCAATCTAGAATCCATGGGCATATGTTGACACTGTTCTCCCTAGGCATTTAGGATAGGAAGATCCAGGAAGGGAGAACAGTAGACTCAGCTGCTACTTGGAGTCTCATTTGCCAGGAAAGTCCCAATCTCTTTTAAGACCTCCCCTACTAGGTCAGGTTCACTAAGGATGATCACCATAGTTTAAAAGTCACCTGATTAGGGACTTCAATTACATCTACAGATCCCTCCACAGCAGCACATAGATTAGTGTTTGAATGCTTAAGAGGAAGTACTTACAAAATGGCCCCTTGCCTTCCCCTCCTTTTAGTTTAGCCTAACCAAGTTGACATATCAAAACCCATCACAAAAGGGCCCTCTTCTCGCTTTGCTGCTCCGTTGAAAAGAACCTTTGTGGTCACAAAGGTCTCTTGGTATATTTGGAGCACAAAAGTCCTGCCTTTCCTAACCTGAGAGGCCTCGATTTATTGGGCTGAGGCTAGGGTATGGTTTGCTACTGAGCTTCTCTCAGTGGCATTCTATTTATGTCTGTCTCTGTTCTATGTTTTAACTCTTGGTTGAGCTGACGTTTTTGCCAGTTCTTTGAACAGCCAATACCCGTGATTATTCTGAGTTTTTCTAACTGCTTTTCTTAGAGCTATATGCACCTGTTAGTCATGGAATGTGCCCTCCCCATTATTGCAGACAGGAGTTTTACTAAGTGGTTTGGTACTGCAAAACAGAGGTGTGGTTAGTTTTCCTGCCTGACATGTTTTCTTGCTGTATGTCCTCTGAGCCTTACCAGAGTTTTTAGTAGTTTGTTTTGGCAGCACTCTGCTTCTAATAACTATTGATTAAAATATAAGATGAGTTGTTAGAACAAAGAGACTCCAAAACACATGTGGTTGAAGCAAGATAGATTATGTGATACTGTGGAGGTTGTCCTTCCGGTCATGCATAGGTGTAAGTTCTCCCGTTTTGTTACACCATCCCTTACCCTGTGCTGTTGAGTGTGGTAGCTGTGTACCACATGTGGCTACTCAGTGCTTGAAATATGTCTAGTACAACAGAGTCTAGATTTTTTAGGTTTATTTAGTTTTAATTAATTTTAATAGTCAGATGTGGCTAGTGGCTACCATATTGGAGAGTCCCAGATAATAGAACATGCACATCATCACAGAAAGTTTTATTGGACAGCTCTGCCTTAGGGTGTTGACTTCATCGACCAAGTCTGATTTGGCTCACTAGCATCACATCCATGTTCCAGTCTGTTGTGGGCTGAATTGTGTCCCCAGAATTCATGTTGAAACCTTAATCCGCATTGGTGGGAATGCAAACTCAGTACGCATACCGTGGAAAACAGTATGGGGTTTCCTCAAAAAATTACAAATAGAGCTACCCTATAGTCTAGTAACGGTACTACTGAGTATTTACCCTCAAAATACAAAAATACTCATCCATAGGGATACATGTACCCCTTTGTTTATTGCAGCATTATTTACAGTTGCCAAACTATGGAAGTAGCCCAAGTGTCCTTAAGTAGATGAATGGATATAGAAGATATCCCCCCAACACACACAAAGGAATATTATTCAGCCGTAAAAAAGAATGAAATCTTGACATCTGCAACAACACGGATAGAGCTAGAGCGTATAATGCTAAGCAAAATAAGTCATTCAGAGAAAGACCAATATCATGTGATCTCATTTATACACGGAACTTAAGAAACAAAACAAGTAAAGGTGAAAAAGAAAGTGACAGACAAAGAAACAGACTCAACCATAGAGAACAAACTAATGGTTATCAGAAGGGAAGTGGCTGGGGAGATGGGTGAAATAGGAAATGGGGATTAAAGAGTACACATACTTATCATGATAAAAAAATAAAATGATAAAGAAACCCTAACACCTGGGCACCTGGGTGGCTCAGTGGTTTAAAGCATCTGCCTTTGGCTCAGGTCATGATCTCAGGGTCCTGGGATCGAGGCCCGCATCGGGCTCCCTGCTTCCCCGTCTCTATCTGCCTCTCTGTCTACTTGTGATTTCTGTCTGTCAAATAAATAAATAAAATCTTAAAAAAAAAAAAAAAAGAAACCCTAACACCAGTATCTAGGAATGTGACTGCATTTAGAGGTAATGCCTTTAAAAAGGGAATAAAGCCAAATCAGGTCATATGGGTAGACCCTAATCCAGTCTGATAGGTGTCCTTATAAACAGAGGAAATTTGGACATAGAAAGAGACACCAGAAATATGTACACACAATAAAGATCATTTGAGGACACAGCAAAAAGGTGGCTTATCTACAAAACAGTGATGGAGACCTCCAAAGAAATGAAACATGCTAACACCTTGATCTTGGATTTTGTTTTTTAAGCCACCCAGTCCGTGGTATTTTGTAAGACAGCCCTAGAAAACTAATGCACAGCACAAGAGAAATAAGAAGCAGGAAGGCAGCCACAGGTACTTCCTTTTATTGAATTGGCCAAGGATTTGCAAATATCACTTCCTGACCAGAACTTAGTTCTGTGTCCATACCTAGGACCCAGTTCTTGCTGTATGGCCATCATACCCCCATGTAACTTGTGGAGAAGTGTTTTATTAAAAAAAGGGTAGTGTGGATATTGGAGGATAATTATTGTCTTACACCAATATAATTTGAGGATTACATTCTTTTTATGGCTAACACTACAAGGAAAAAAATTACTCCTGGATCCTGAAATAATCGTGTTGGCCTAGCTTGGGTCGTGTGTCCGTTCCTGAACCAGCCATCGATAAGGAAAAGATGCTTTGTTTAGGTATAAATCATGTCTTTCTGGCCTTCAAGACTAGGAGAGGTCATTTTCACCTGAGTTTCATGGAATGGTTTCCGAGAAACTTTCTCTTGCCAATAAGGTGAGATGGCAGAGGGGGAAGGGAAAGGATACAGGACATAAGATTGCCAAAGTCTGCTTTGAAATTTCCCACTTCTCTCCATCTTTGCTGCCATCACATTAGCCCAGGCTCTTTACTTGGACTTCATCGTAGTTCGGTTTGATCTCCTAGCTTGCTTGCTGGTCTCCTTACACTTCATTTCATTCTTCATGCAGCAACTAGGCCAATCTTTCTGAAACGTAAGTCATTATTTGACTTCTCATTGCTCTTAGAATAATAAATACCCAAACTCCGACGTTGGCCTGTAAGACTGTATGGCTGCTCCTTCTTCTTCTAGCCTCATTTTATATCCTTTTTTAGTTTATTCACTGTCTTCTAGTCCTCCTCTCCGACTTCCTCACTTAGGGTCTTTTACTTTCTTTCTAGGATATTCTTCCCCTAGTTCTTTGTCTCTTCTCTTTTAGGTTTCAGCTTACGTATCCTTTCCTGTTCAGGGCTGTCAAAAGACACTTTCCCTCCCTACCCCTCTCCTCTTCTCCACCTTCCCTTTCAGTTTTCTGCCTGTGACCTACTGGGGTAAGAAATAGGAGGCCCTCTTGGCCTTTAACTAAGCTTTATTAGTATTAAATATTTTAGTGGACTCCTCTGTTTCTTACCACTTAAAAAGGGATTTGTGGGTGGTGGGAGTAGGGGAGTTTGAGTATTTAACATTCCCAGATTAATAATAGCTGTTTTTTTATTCCTATGTCCACATCAGTTTTAGTTATTAGGTTGGACCTTTTGATACTATTCTTTTTATACATGGAGTGTCATCAAATCTCTGTGATTTTTTTTTTTAATTTTATTCATTTATTTTACAGAGAGAGATCACAAATAGACAGGCAGACAGAGAGAGAGAGAGGGAAGCAGGTTCCCTGCTGAGCAGAGAGCCCGACGCGGGACTCGATCCCAGGACCCTGAGATCATGACCCAAGCCAAAGGCAGCGGCCTAACCCACTGAGCCACCCAGGCACCCGATTTTTTTTTTTTTTTTTGAAGATTTTATTTATTTATTTGACAGAGATCACAAGTAGGCAGAGAGGCAGGCAGAGAGAGAGGAAGGGAAGCAGGCTCCTTGCTGAGCAGAGAGCTGATGCGGGGCTTGATCCCAGGACCCCAGAATCATGACTTGAGCCAAAGGCAGAGGCTTTAACCCACTGAGCCACCCAGGTGCCCCAACTCTCTGTGATTTCATATGGCTCAACCTAGTAGGTTAGAATGCTTTGATGTCTTAGAAGGCATTTCTCCTTCATTGATCTGTCAAGAGTTTTAAATATTGTTTATTTAACTTGTCAGGTGGCTTTGCAAACTGCCATAAAATATGCCTCTTGAGATTTAATTGGAATTAGGCTGAAATATGGATTAATTTGAGAAGAAATAGATGTATAATACATCCAGAAACATGGCATGACTATTTTCTTCAGGCCCTTCTGTCTTTAATAAAATTTTACAATTTCTATATAGATTTTGCACATTTTGGGGTGTTTATTTCAGATTATTCTATAGTTCTTATTACTATGATGTGTGGTATTTTTTCTTCCATTATGCTTTGTAATTAGTTATTGTTGGAGTATAGAAACCTCTTGATTCTGAGATTTTGATCTTTTGTATATGGCCGTTAAACTGAATCCTTTATTAAGTCAGTTTATTGAGTTTTCTGACTGAATTGTTATATTGACATCAATAAATGATTCTTTTGTCTTTTCCTTTTCAGTGCTTTTACCTCTGGTTTGTTTTTCTTCAAAACTGTGCATCAGTTTTGAACCCTCCCAAAATGTTGAATAAAAGTGGTAATAGATGCAGTCATTATCTAGGGAGTGCTAATGGGAGGACTGCTGTGTCACTGCTAAGGATAACGCAGGTATCCTCTATTAGTATATCTCTTTCTCTTAGCTCACTAAATTTTATCAGAAATGTAGACTAACTTTTATCAAATGCATTTTTGGCATCTATTGAAATGAGTATTTATTCCCCCCTCCAATATATTCATATAATGAATTAGAATAATAAATTTTTTAATATTAAACTGTTTAGAAAACTTAGTATGATGTAGTATTCTTTTAACATATTCTTGGATTTCCTATATCGCCTTATAAAGATTTGTGCTTGACAGATGAGATATTA
The DNA here is from genome assembly GCF_009829155.1 of Mustela erminea. Lineage (NCBI taxonomy): Eukaryota > Metazoa > Chordata > Mammalia > Carnivora > Mustelidae > Mustela > Mustela erminea. The sequence continues at coordinate 156,570,218 of NC_045615.1, read as the reverse complement.
TGCATTCTTTTTCTTTTTAATTTTTGATGTTGTGTTTTTAACCATATTTGCCACTTGAATGTTAGAAAGGAATTTGATCAGGCACTTTGATCTCTTTATAGTTTCATAATTTTTTAAAGTGTCCTAAGTAATTTAATGCGTACCTCCTCTTTTGTAATTGAGAAAAATGTAATTGTGGTAAGAAAAACACAACATTACCATTTTAATCATGTAAGGGTGCAGTTCAGTAGTGCTGAGTTTATTTACATTGTTCTGCAACAGATCTCTAGAACTTTTTCATCTTGCAAAACTGAAACTTCCCAGAAACTTAAACTACTCCCCATTTACGAACTTTCCTCACCTCCTGGCAACTACTATTCTACTCTGTTTTTATGAATTTGACTACTTTAGGTGATTAGTATAAATAGAATCATATAGTATCATTTTTGTGATTGGCTTATTTCACTTAGCATAATGTCCCTAAGATTCATCCATGTTGTAGCATATGGAACATTTCCTTCCTTTTTAATAAAGACTGAATTATCCTTTGTATATATATCTACCACACTTTGTTTATTCATCCATTGATGTACATTTGGGATGTTTCCACCTTTGGCTATTGTACCTCTTGTGTTTTTTTTTTTTTTACACTTAATTCATATCTTTTAAATTTAAATTGACTTATGGATGGAGACAGGAACTTAATCTTACATTTCTCCGTGGTTAATCAGTTGATTTGGCTATTTCAGTCTATCCTTTCCCACTCTTTGAAGTACTACCTTTATTTAGTGTATTTGGATAAGAGAACAGTAGACTGGATGATATTTTCTCATTGTATGCATCTTCAGATGTGCTGCATTTGTATAACCTTAAGCCCCACGTACTAAAATTAGTTGTTTGTACTAAACAGTTTCCTGTGCTTTCTGACACATAGCTAACATCTGCAGGCTTTTATGGTTAACAAAGCAACTTTCCATATTTTTCGTTGAATGTAGTCAGTGGTCTTTTGAAACAATCTCTTTTTCTCTAACTCTAAAGCTCTGAGCAGTGTGGCTTTTTTCCTCTCTTCCCTCCCTCCCTTACACATTTCTAGTAGAGAAGTAAAGGTGCTTTTATGAAGAAGACAAGAGCAGTGACGGCATGTAAATAGTTTTCTTATTAATTTGTGATGTCATTAGTCTTAATGTCTTTGGACTCGAACATCTCCATACATATTTAGGGCAAGAAATTCTGTGTATGTGTTTTAGTTCTTTTGTATTATCATTCCAGTGTTCTTTAGTTTTGTTTCAATGTTTTTGAAGTATATTTCAAATAAACTAGGAGTAATTTAAAACTTAACGTAGTTGCTTTTCAAGAAATGCCAGCGTGGAAGAGCTGCTATGAGACTCAAGCTAGATAAGTTTTTTTTTAATTTCATTGGTGGGATGACACATCTTTTTTTTTTTTTCTTTTTAATATTTTACTTATTTATTTGACAGAGAGAGACAGAGAAAGAGGGAACACGAGCAGGGAGAGTGGGAAGGGGAGAAGCTGGCTTCCAGTGGAGCAAGGGAGCCCGATGTGGGGCTCGACCCCAGGACTCTGGGATCATGACCTGAGCCAAAGGCAGACAACTGAGCCACCCAGGTGGCCATTACACATCTTTGGAATCAAACCTGTGAGAGAGTATGCAGCCGTGATACTAAACTGTGGTATTTTGTTTTGTTTTCTTTCTAATTTTGTGTGTGTGTGTGTGTGTGTGTCTGTGTGTGTGTGTGTGTGTGTGTGTGTGTAAAATCTTAAGGGAAATTGGCATTATATTTTTTCTATTTTTATTAAGTCGTATAGTAAATGTAAACTGTAAAAATTCATATAGTGGAGGAAGGTAAGGTATAATGTTGAAAATCTCACTTCTTTTATATCCTAAAGTATAAATCTTAAGTGTATGTAATTTCATGCTTTTTCTGTCCATTTTCACACATTTACCTACATGTATATTTATGTAAACAGATTCTTGTTTTGTATGAATGTGGGCATGATAAAAATACTTTGAGATTTTTTAATTAATAGTTTATCATATTCTTTCCATACAAATACACATATAGTTTCTTGTTTCCTTTAATGGTTGAGGAGTATTTTCTTGTCAGGAATCATGACTTCCCTGGTTTTATACAGTGTTTATAGCCAGTGTTTTGGTTGTACCCAGTGTTCTGCCATTACAAATAATGAGGCACTGGACTTTTTTTGATATACATATGTTTTGTATATGTTTCTGCATTTGGTAGGGTATGTTCCACTGGTGAATGTGCTTGACCAAAGGTGGATGGATCTGTTTCTATAATTCCCATTTTATTACTTGTGTCAACACTGTATTTTTTAAACTATAGTAGTTTTGTAGTGATTTAGTATGTTTTGGGATATGCTAGGTCAAATGTTCGCTTTCAAGTCCTATTAATATCTATTTTCTCTGGGTATTGCTCTTAGCTTACTGCTTTATCCATAAAGAGCCAGATCACCTCTTCCCTGAAGTTCGTAACATTTAGCACATTGAGAGATTATAATCTCAACAACTAATATTTTATTTTATTTAAGATTTTATTTATTTGAGAGAGAATGAGAGAGAGAGAAGGAGGAGGGGGAGGGGCAGAGGGAGAGGGTGAGGTAGAGTCCCCACTGAACAGGGAGCCCATCATGGGGACGTGGGGAAGACATGGGGATGTGGGGAATGACATGGGGATGTGGGGTTGTGGGGCTTGATACCAGGACTCCGGGATCTAAGACCTGAGCTGAAGGCAGATGACTGACTGATTGAGCCACCAAGGTGCTTTCAATAACTAATATTTTTAAAGAGTGCTTACTATATACTAGGCATGGTTTGAATTGCTTTGTCTCATTTAATCCTCACAGCAACTCTAAGAGGTAGATAATTTTATCCACGTTTTATAGTTGAAAAAAATCAAGACAAAGAATACCTTGCTCAAGGTCATAGTAAATGATGGAAATGGAATATAAACAGGGCAGTCTCACGTCAAGATGTGCTTTCTTAGCTCTTATAAACCATTGCCTTTCTTACTAGTCTAATGGCCTTCCTAGTAATCAAGAAATATGTTCTGTATAAATTATTAGAGATCACTAGCTAATTTTATCTTGTGTGTAGGTTCTCTTTACAGACTTGTGTGAATGACATTTTATTCTAATTACACATAAGTAGTAATTTGTCCCAGTATATTTAAGAGTTTGTTAGAACACCAGATTGTAAAACTGTTCTCATGTCTCTCCCTCATCCCCAAAACACTTTGTCAGAGTGTAGCTAGTTAATGTTGTTCTGTTCTTTTTTCTTTTTTTTTTTTTTAATTTTTATTTTTCAATTTTTGAAATAAACATATAATGTGTTTTTATCCCCAGGGGTACAGGTCTGTGACTTGCCAGGTTTCACATTTCACAGTACTCATCATAGCACATACCCTCCCCAATGTCCATATCCCTACCACCCTATCCCGTCCCCACTACCCCCAGCAACCCTCAATCTGTTTTTTTGAGATTGAGTCTTTTATGGTTTGTCTCCCTCCCCATCCCATCTTCTTTCATTTTTTTCTTTTCCTACCTACCTAAACCCCCCATGTTGCATCTCCATTTCCTCATATCAGGGAGATCATATGATGGTCTTTCTCCAACTGACTTACTTCGCTAAGCATGATACCCTCTAGTTCCATCCACGTCGTCGCAAAAGGCAAGATTCCTTTTTTTTGATGGTTGCATAGTATTCCATTGTATATATATATACCACATCTTCTTTATCCATTCATCTGTCGATGGACATCTAGGTTCTTTCCATAGTTTGGCTATTGTGGATATTGCTGCCATAAACATTTGGGTGCATGTGCCCCTTCGGAGCACCACGTTTCTATCTTTAGGATATATACCCAGCAGTGCATTCGCTGGGTCATAGGGTAGCTATATTTTCAGTTTTTTGAGGAACCTCCACACTGTTTTCCAGAGTGGCTGCACCAGCTTGCATTCCCACCAGCAGTGTAGGAGGGTTCCCCTTTCTCTGCATCCTTGCCAGCATCTGTCATTTCCTGACTTATTAGTTTTAGCCATTCTGACTGGTGTGAGGTGGTATCGCATTGTGGTTTTGATTTTTATTTTCCTGATGCTGAGTGATGTGGAGCATTTTTTCATGTGTCTGTTGGCCATCTGGATGTCTTCTTTGCAGAAATGTCTGTTCATGTCCTCTGCCCATTTCTTGATTGGATTATTTGTTCTTTGGGTGTTGAGTTTGCTAAATTCTTTATAGATTTTGGATATTAGCCTTTTATCTGATATGTCGTTTGCAGATATCTTCTCCCAATCTGTCAGTTGTCTTTTGGTTTTGTTAACTGTTTCCTTTGCTGTGCAAAAGCTTTTGATCTTGATGAAATCCCAATAGTTCATTTTTGCCTTTGCTTCCCTTGACTTTGGCGATGTTCCTAGGAAGAAGTTGCTGCGGCTGAGGTCAAAGAGGTTGCTGTCTTCTCCTCAAGGATTTTGATGGATTCCTTTCTCACATTCAGGTCCCTCATCCATTTTGAGTCTATTTTTGTGTGTGGTGTAAGGAAGTGTTCCAATTTCATTTGTCTGCATGTGGCTGTCCAATTTTCCCAGTACCATTTGTTGAAGAGGCTGTTTCCATTGGAATGTTGTTCTGTTCTCTTATGTTTTGTTGTTTCCCTAACCCATTTTGGGAAAAATCACATCAATGATTTTGAGACGGATTTTCATAGATTGTGAATGAATAGTATAGTATTCTTAACCTTTTTTGGAACATCAAATCAAAATACATACTGTTAGACGATGTCTTTTATTGTAAGTTCTCAAAATATTAAGTAGTTGAAGGCCATATTAGAACCTGCTGCATCTCTTCTTAATTTATGCTGTCAAGTAAGTATGATACTGTAAGCTGAACCTCTCAGAGCCTCGCATAAAAAGGGACATAGTAATAACCTTCTTTTGGTGGTGATCAGGTGAGATAATGCATGTGAAAACATTTGTAAACTGTTAGGAGTCTCCGTAAATAATAGTTGTTAACAAGTGAAGGGTTAGGAAGAATGAAGAGCTCTTTGAAAGTGGAGTTATTGGTTTGGTTATTTTTTATTTTTATTTTTTTAATTTACTTTTTTAAATTTTTTAAAAAGATTTTATTTATTTATTTGATAGAGATCACAAGTAGGCAGAGAGGCAGGCAGAGAGAGAGGGAGAGAGAGAGAGAGAGAGAAGCAGGCTCCCCACTGAGCAGAGAGTCCAATGCGGGGCTCAATCCCAGAACCCTGGAATCATGACCCGAGCTGAAGGGCTTAACCCACTGAGCCACCCAGGCACCCCTGGTTTGGTTATTTTTTAAAAACACAATTTAAAATATGTAGTTTAGAATAATCTCACTCTTTTCATTTTCCTTCCTAATTCCATTCCATTTACTTATTTATTTATTTCACAGATTGCTAGTAAAACTCTTCAGCTGTAATTATACATATGGGTTAATTTACTTTGGATGGAGTCAATTCCCTCATACGGAATGAGAGTCTGTAACAAAGATTCAGCAAATGATAGTTGCATGGGTTAGATGCCCTTTTAGGATAATAGTCTGGACTCATTAGATCTTTAGTATATGTGCTGCTGAAGCAAGCACAGATGTTTAGTATTTAAATAGAATATGTTCTTAAATTCCCCCAGAATTAAAAAACTTACAGTGCTTTATCATACTGTTGTTAATAAAAAGGGATTGATAAGGGTAATGCAAAATTCAGCATCCTTTCCTTACTCTTTTATCTCCTTTTCTGGGAATGGTGAAGCAAACCGTAATCTGTGACTTCTCTGCTATAATTTTGGCAGATGATTCTGTGATTCTAGATAAAATGGCAAAGTATCAAAGCAAAGATTTGACCATGCTGTTTTCTGTATCTTGGAACCTTTGAAACACATCTCTAACTTGCTTTGTGGATTGGTTTTTCATTTGTACTTAATTTCTTATTTTTGCCACCATATAACTGTTACCTTACGGTCCAAGATCCTTTCCCTCATTTGACCCAAATTTTTGCTCCAGCCCGAACTCCAGTTCCTGAGTTCTCTTGGCCAGATCCAAATACTAGAATATGTTTTAAGTTGTGAATGTGCCTTAGTCTGTGGGAGGTCTTTTCATATGTGGAAGTTCTTACTTACTTTGCCTTATCCACAGATCCTCTTGTCTTTTATGCCAAAATATTAAAAAAGAAAAAAACAAAAACAAGGGTTTGGCATTTTAGCTTTTTGTCCTCCATGCATGAGCAACTTCATTGTGTATCACATGGAACCCTGAAGAGCAGCTATACTTGGCTGGAGAACCATTTATTGGTTTTGGCAGCCTTCAATGTTAAGATTCATATATCTTAATCAAATAGTAGGGTCCACCTGACTTCATTTTCAGAAACAGAAGTTTTTTTTGAATATCTTAATCAAAGGGCAGTTAGGAATAAGGTCAGATTCTACTTTCATTAAACCATAGGCATGGTAGTACTTGATAATTTCTGTGCCTGACATAAAATTACATTCCCTTATGAAATAACCCATTGCCTTTGTATTTCTTTTCTTACAAATATTTCTCCTAGAAAAAAAGCATTTATGGAAAGAGTTTGAAATCAAGTCGGGAAAGTTGCTTTTGAATCCTGCTTTAATACCATGTGACTTTGGGAAAGTTACTGCTCATCCTCATTATTTTCATTGATGCTGGGGCTAATGATTTTCTTCCTAACATTTTTTTTTTTTTTTTAAAGAATGGAAATTATATATGTAAAACACTGTTTTACATGTTAGAGGTATTCATTAGATGTTTTTCTGGATATAGTTATTACATAAAATTATTGAATGAAGTTGTCATTGTTCTTGAATTTTAGTTATTAGAGTCTGAAGAACACTGTGGACCTAATTTTCCCCAAAATGTACTTAAACATAGATACAGCACTTTGCATATTGTTTTAGGAGGCATTCTAAAGGCATAAGTCTGTGAGCCATGAATTATGGCTTAGGTGAAGAGTACTGAATTTTACCTTTTATTCATTGAGGAGTTCAGTGACCATCTGTACTTTTTATTATCTCTAAAATTAAAAATAAGCAACACTTTCCCCATGTTTGCCCCAGTAATCATACCAGTAGCTACAGAATTTTTCTTTCATTATATATAACCATTCAGAGAGTTTTGGTTTTCTTTTACAGTAATAGATTAGAAAATTTTAAATTAATATCACCTTTCCTCCTTTGCTCTTTTTCTTTTTGAAACCACTGGAATCTTGACTTGGAGAAAGAACTCTTTGAGAGAGAATTGGTTTTTATGTGTGCTTTTTTACTCCTAGAGGTATGAAGGCTGTGTTACGGAATGATAACATATATTTAATATAGTTTACAGCTTACTTCCTCATTATATGTTTAACAGCAAACCATAAAGCATTATTTTTATTTCTTCAGGCTTATTTTATAGTTATTGTCCTAACTTTTCTTTTAAATATGATGGATTGAGCGCATTCCTTTAACCAGTGTCCCACTGATGTGTATAAGGATTTAATTAAATGGCAGTGCTGAAAAGTAGGAACAGATGTTATTATATTAGCCAAACTACCTTAAAGAGGAGCAAAAGGACCTCATTAGCTCTGTGACATTAATGTATGTTTGCATGTGTGTGGGGAAGGAGGGAGAAGATCAACCTAGCTGTGGATAAATCCAGATTTGAATGATGTCATCAGTACTATGTCTTTCAAATATTTAGTTTCTTTTTCCTTCTGTTTTAGCTTTGTTTTCAGCCGAGCAGTAATGGCTGCCAAAGAAAAGGGGGTTAGGATATTTTAGCCAGACCTAAGTTATGTGGCCATCCCTGTGGTGATTGGGAAGAAATCACCTCCTAAATCACATGGTCTAGTTTCCCCACAAAAAGAGGGACTATGTTACTAGAAAAATGGGGAGGGGAGGAAGCATGTTGAGCAGTAAAATTACAGTTCACAGTCCACTACAGGTATCATCAGAGGACCAGAAATTTTGAAGAAGATAGAAAGTTCACGGGATCGGATTGACAGCAAAATCTAAGAAGAAATGGAACCCAAGATACCAGAGGTAAGCTCAGGTTTTCCTAGGGGAACCTCGGAAAGGCTCCAAGCTTGGAGTCAACAAATACAAAGAACAGTAGTGGGTAATTGGGTAATAATCAAGAATTTTTAAAAGAATTATTTTCCAGAACGCCTTAGTTGGAGCTCCTTTCTGCCCTTTCTCCAGCCTAAACAGCTCTGGTGGCAGTGATGCCTGCCCTCAGACCTGAAATCTAAGGACTGTGCCCTTAGGAAAGTAGACCAACAATTCAGTAGGACATCTGCTGAGATGTTGGAATCTGAGAAGCAGAGCCATTAAAGCATGCTACTCCAAAGGAAAACAGTTTGACAGTTCTCAGTGAGCTTGACTTCCTGTGCGGGTACCTTGCTTGGATGCCTTATTTATATGCCAGCCTGCTTAAATAGTACTACTCTGCCTTTTAAGGGAGAAGACACTTGGGTAAACAAACTTGAACAATCTCAGAGAAAGCCCACTTTGGGTTCCAATACTCTCTAAAGTAATCTTCCATTTGCCAATATAAATAGGGATAATCAGTTGAAAGAGGGTTAAGATGAATAAAAGAAAAACTGACGTCAGATATAATTCAGAAGAAAACTTCAAAGAAAAACTGTAATTCATTTTTATTTAAGATTTAAGAACATGTTGTAATTATTAATCATAGTTTCATTGAAAAGGGGGCAGAGAACCAGAAAAGATTTTGAAAATTATAAAAAAAAATTTTAATGGATGGGTTAAATAACCATGAATCAAGACTGATTTGTTGGTTTGGAGCTAAAGAGGAGGAAATCTCTGCATGTGTGAAGCAAAAAAAGATCTGGAAAAATTGAGAGAAAATTAAAGAGATCTGGAAAATATATTATATCACAAAGTTTTCACATCCAAAAATATGAGTTCTAGAAGCAGAGAACAGAACAGTGGGAAGGAGAAAAATAATCAAAGAAATAATTGAAGAAAATGTCATGAGCTGGAAGAAAGATTATGAATTTCAGATTGAAAGAGCCTATGTAATACCAAGCAGGATGAATGGAAAAAGATCTGCATCTAGATACATCTGATAAAATTTCAGAACTCTAAGGATAAAAGGAAAATCCCCAATTACTGCCACAGAGAGGGAATAAAGGATGAAAAATGAAATGACTGAGTTCCTAGCAACCTTGATGAATGCTTGAAGACAGTCGAACAGTATCTTCACATTTGGGGGAAAAGAAATTTGGACCTAAATTTTCTATGCTCAACCACACTACTTAGGAGGACAAGTACATTTTTTATACTTGGGAAAACTGTGCACCTTATATGAGAATATTTTGAGGTATTACAGTGCAGTGAAAAATATAACCCAACATAGAAGATATGGTGGTAGAGCAGTGTAGGTGGGAGGTTAGAGTGGCAATCTTGGGCCTTCAAAAAGAACTGAAGAAACCTAGAAAAATTCAAATGTCATCTGACTGGAATACTTGGACATTTCTTTCAATCAGTGACGTCTAAGTGATACAAAATTATATTTCCCTTGGAGATTAGTATTTACCTAGCCACATTATAAATGTATATAATTGAGTTTTAGTTTTTAGAATCCACTTAGAAGATATATAAAATAGGTTTAATTAAGGTTATGGAGTGGAATATATTATAAAACTTTATAATACAAAAAAGAATATCCTATAAAATAAGTAGGAGATTGAGGGCAATAGAGGAAGGTTCAGTGCTCGTTTCGTTAGTGGACAGTCAATAGATAACACATAAAAATGCTGAATTAGGAAACAGAAGTAAAATAGTATTAATGTTAAGCTGGTAACCATACTAGAACAGTAACAGTGTGTTGCCAGTTTGATGCAGGCAGGTGCAAAAAAGATCTATTGTTCATTTTGTGCCTCTGTGGCCTTTGAATTTTGAAAAAATCTTATTTGTATGCATCACATTTATAACATTAAAAAGATTACAGAAGTTGCATTTACCTAGTTAGATAATAATGCCTTTATTTATAAAGTGACATTTGAGGGGTACATGGTTTTTTAGAAATAGGAAGACACATAAGGATTAATTTCAGGAAATTAGAAAGTTGCATAGAATACTAATATGGCTATTTTTATGTAGCATGCATAATTATTTCTTGACTGGCATCTATTCCTGAGTTTTTATGTCAATTCCTGAATCCTTTCTATGATTCCTTTTTTTAAAAAATATTTGTTGTTAAAAATTTGGATATATGGGAAAATTTGGAGCCTTTCTTCCTGCCAGTGACTCTTAATAAGATGAAATTTTCTTTGATGTACTGAAGACCAGGATTAGAAGCCTGGTTTGTCTGTAAGGAGGAAATCAGGTTGATCAAGAAAAGCCACAACTACTAAAGGCAGGATGTCTTTGGAAGAACTAGAAGAAGGAAGATGGCAATAGAAATGGCCTTTTTTATCCTTCTAGGGATGACACTGGTATTATGTCCCTAACCAGACATTTGCTGAATGAAAATTAATTTTGTTTGTTTTAGAATTAATTTTATTTTGATGCCATTTCAGTATAAGGTACATTAGCCTCCTGTTTATGCCGTATATAGGTAAAATATTTTTTGAAGTTCAGTTTTAGGAGTCTTGCATTGGAAACAGATTTCTGCTTGTATGTTTTGCAAATTTTATTTTAAAGAACATGAAATTTTATGGTATTATATACCTTATTGAATGTGTAAAGTGCAGAAGATTCTAAGATCTACTTAAATTATACATAGTTTTTAATGTAAGTTGGAGTGCTAAAAAATCAAGTTATGTAAAGGTATACCTTTAAAATAATTACGAGAAATACTTTAAAAACTAATTGTTTTACTGGAAATTGTGGAATTGTGTAAGGGGGCAATGGTTTCCTTAAGCATACAAAAACATTAAGTATAAAGTTATGTTTGGCAGTTAAGTTAGCTTTTCAGTAATCTGTAAACTGTAATCTGTAGTTATTCAGTGTCTACCCTTTAAGCAATATTGACTGCCTTCATTGAGAGACATTGGCATGTGCTTTAAGATTAAAGTATGGGAGTTGATAGGCTTTCTAAAAATACTTGATTCTGATAAGAAATTGGTGATAAAGGAATCAAAAGATACGAATGTGGGTTAAATTTGATTTCATAAAGCATGCTAGTTAGATATCCATTACATACATAAAAGTTAGTAAATACTGCCTTCTGTTTTCTTATATTGTGTTGTTTTTTGTTGGAGATTTGGTAGTAAAACTGGATTTCTGAACTTTGTGGGGGAGGTTGAAAGTAATGATAACGGGTAGCTGTGAGATCTCTTCATAAGAACCAAAGAGATATTTCAGTTACATAGAATGAAATCAGTGTGCGTGTGCGTGTGCGTGTGTGTGTGTGTTTGTGTATGAGGGTTGTGTTGGAATCCTGTCGTATATCCACTTTGGGAATTTTGGAAAGTCAGTTATGCTCTGAGATTTTCTTTATATGAAGATCCTTAAAAATTCTTTTTTTTTTTAAGATTTTATTTATTTATTTGACAGACAGATCACAAGTAGGCAGAGAGGCAGGCAGAGAGAGAGGAGGAAGCAGGCTCCCCGCTGAGCAGAGAGCCCGATGTGGGGCTCAATCCCAGGACCCTGAGATCATGACCTGAGCCGAAGGCAGAGGCTTTAACCCACTGAGCCACCCAGGCACCCTGATCCTTAAAAATTCTTTATGGCCAGGATTAGGTTCGCGGAGTAGAGAATGATACTCTGTTTTGTGATTTTTGGCCTCGCCTTAGGTGGATAAAGAGAATTTAATGTAATACATTTCTAAGGAGATGGAGTTATAAACCTGAAAGAGTAGTCAGTCTTTTGATATTTGCAGTAATTGCTTGCTGACAAGCCATTTAAGATTTCCTATGACTACATGAGGTTAGAAATAGGGTGGTAACAGGCATCCTGAGAGCCCAGACTGATTGGAGCTTGTTGCCAGTGACCCCAAACCATCAGGAACCAAAGGAGGAGAGCCAGAGACTGTCCTCCACGATTACTTGGAGAAGTAGAATTCTAAGATTACTTGGATAGTTTTTACACCCTAATTTTTTTTTCCCATGCCTTTGATATTATCTTAAGCATGTTATCTGGAGCTGATTCTTCAGTCTCCTAGTGTAGGACAGTTGTCCTTCAGAAGGGTTGTAGGAGTTGGTAACTCTAAAAAGTTGGTTTTGGACTCAAGTCTTTTCTTATAATCTGTATTTTTATCCTCAGCCCCTCTTATTTCTCTACCACTCTGCCTGTGTGGTATGTATGTGTGTGTGGTAGGGGTTTTTTTGTTTGTAGGATATTTCTTTTTGTTGGAGATACTTGTTGCTTCGGAGCAAAAGACAGCTAATGTGCTGCTGACCAAAATGAGAGTGCTGTACTGTTAGTACAGCTATTTGAAACAAAAATAACATTGAAATAACTAATTTTCTTTAATATATCTACTTTTAAAAAATTTTTATTTGAAAATATACAGTACAGACAAATTTGGGGAGAGTGAATGTGACCTAAAAACAATAACTATTTTATTAATTTTGTATACATAGAGCCTATTGTGAAATACTGGAAAAAGAATGAATTCATGGTGTGGCCCATCCTGGGTAGAGACAACAAATGCAACTGTCCAGTGGGCACGCTGTTATTGGAGTTGTGAGAAGAGGGACAAGCTGCTTTGTTTCTTACTTTGCTTACTGTGTTACTTATATTTGGACAAGACTGTGCTTGTATTCCATTCTGTACATAGGACACATCTGGATGAAATATTTTGTTCAAATATATTGATATTTTCTGTCTACTCAAAGTAGAGTTTTGGGTTTTACTTTTTAAATCAATGAAGAGGAAAAAATCATTGAAGATTTTAATTTTAAACTTTGTGGAGAAACAGGTTCAAGTTTTCCTAGATTGTAGACTCTTGAAGGTAGACTGTCAGTCTACATCCATTATGCAGTATAAAGCCTGTCACTTAATAAGCACAAAGATATTTATATAAATGCATGATGAAAATTCTAATGATGATCTTTCCAAAAAAAGTTTGCTAGGGCTTTTATAATATCAGCCTTGAGAAAAATTTTATTTATGCAGTAAAATTGTTATAAAATAGTTCATACCTTTAGCCTTAATTTAGAATATAGTACTGGATGGTCTTTGCATTATTTTATGAGGTTACAATTTTAAATACCCGTATTTAATTCTTCATTACGTAAACCTTTTAGGTATTCCTGCACATATCCAGAAGCATGTCCAACTCTTAACATTTAGTATGGAGCTTTTAGTGAGGTACTAATCATTCTTATTTGAAAGTATTATTATCAGATTTGGCCCTGGAATGTATGTCAAGAAACTGAGATAGAAACTTTTTTTAGTGCTCTTTATGTTAATAAAAATTGCTTATGTGTAGCTCCATCTTCTTATTGTATATTTGATTTTTATAATGATGGAAGGATTACTTTAAAATTTTGTGCTTTAAAAATGAGTAGTTTGAAATAAATGTGGAAGGGAAACAAAAATATCCAACAATATTTAATTAATTTACTTTAGTAAGAAACATACCCAAAGAATTCTGTATCTTTAGAAGGTTGAATTCGGGCAGAAACTTCACCATTTACTCCTGAGTTAAAGAACCAGTTAAACCTGAATGGAATTTGTATTTTAGCAGAAGTAGATGTAGAGAATTTTTTAAAAAATTTTAGTTTGTTATTTTATTTATTTATTTTTAAGTAGTCTCCACACCCAGTGTGGAGCCCAGTGTGGGGCTTGGACTCATAGCTCTGATATCAAGACCTGAGCTGTGATCAAGGTGGACACTTAATCGACTGAGCCAGCCAGGTGCCCCTTTTTAAATTTTTTAAAAAGGTATTTTTCTCCCCACTTTTTTCTCTTCTCCAAATACATGTATATAGATAGAATCTGCATTGTTGCCTTTTTCTTTTTCTTACTTTTTTTTCTTTCTTTCTTTGATTAGTAGCAAATGAAGTTCCTAATCTCTCAGGGAATGAATTTATGTAATTTATTTTGATAAGGGGCAGAAATTAAATGGGAGGAGGTATAGCTTTAATTTGACATTCCTTGAAAGCGGAAATGATGAGGAACTAAGGATAAATCTCGACGTGTATTTTAAAAACTGATGCTGATTTCTGATCTGGGTTTTTTAGATAGATTTGTATCAGTAATACTTAGTATTTCTATGGAAGCAGTCAGTCTCTTCTGTCAAAATATAAACTCAACTTCTTTAGAGTATGGTAGCATAAAAATTTAAATAAATATATGTATCAAGAAATGCACCCTATAGTTATATTTAGGCACTTGTAGTACATGTGCCCTTGCTTTGGGCATTGCTGGTCGCAGCATTATGAAACATTAGAGACAACACAAATGCCCATCAACAGGGAACTGATTAAATACAGTATAATTCTTCAGTGAAAATTTTAGCAGCTATCAAAATCAAAGTAATAGACCTGCACTGCTAACCTGAAACAATTATCATGGAGTATTAGATTTTAAAAATGGGGATGCAAAAAAGTATGCATAAGATGCTTCCACTTGTATAAAAAATAATCTGTACATCTTGTGTGTAGGTAATTTCTAGAAGAATACACTAAATGTGCCTTTTAAGAGGTGCTAAGAAGTAGGTTTAGTGTTCTCTTTATTTTCTTTTATAGGTGAGTGTTTTCCATGAACATATATTGCTTTAAACATCATAGTTTTGGGGTGCCTTGGTGGCTCAGTGAGTTAAGCCTCTGCCTTGGACTCAGGTCATATCTCAGGGTCCTGGAATCTAGCCCCACATCAGGCTCTCTTCTCAGCAGGGAGCCTACTTCCCCCACTCTCTGCCTGCCTCTCTGCCTACTTGTGATCTCTCTCTCTGTCAAATAAATAAATAAAATCTTAAAAAAATTAAACACCATAGTTAATAAAAAAGAGAGTAAACAATGGTGGTAATGAAAAGAATATCACTGTACTACATTAGATATCTAAAATCCTCAGTTGTTATTATGGCATGATTGGTTCAGGTAAAATCAGGGAGATAGTATTGTGGTTTTGGTTTTTTTTTTTTTTTTTTTTAAGATTTTATTTGTCAGAGAGAGGGCAAGTGAGCACAAACAATCTGGGGAAGCAGCAGACAGAGGGAGAAGCAGGCGATCCCACCTGAGCAATGAGCCCAGGACACTGGGATCCTGACCTGATCCCGAGGACAGACACTTAATCAACTGAGCCATCCAGGTGTCCCAAGAGAGTGTTGTTTTAATAATGTTGCTTTCAGAAATTTGACCAGATTTTATTAGTCTTTTAAGTTCTGTTTAATTCTTTAATATCTATTATTTTTAATATTATATTATTATATATTATATAAATATTAATATTTAGTATAATATTAAATGAGATGTTCATCTCATTTATGCTTGGTTCAGGTCATTTCACACTAGGGTTTCATGTTTCTGCTAAAATGTAACTTACAGGTAGCAAAAAGAAAAAGATATTACAAAGTAAGATTACATTTCACACATTTTGAGAGGTGAAGTTGTACATTTTTCTAGTAGTTTACTTTTATGTAGGTGGGTGAAATTGTTCCTTTTGTTCTGCCACCAGTGATCTGCCCTTGTTTTGCTTGGGAATGTGGATTTTGAAAATAAAGAAACAAAAAATTTGATGCAAATAAACTCCCTTTACAAGGAATTTTTTATTAAAATAGTTTTATATGGGGGAACAAACATCAAACAAAGTGTACTTTAAGTCATACAAAATAGTGTTGCTTGCTTGTTTTGGACAGCACATTTCTGTGTGTGTGTGTGTGTGTGTGTGTGTGTGTGTGTGTGTGTGGTTTTTTTGGTGCCTTATTTAAAGAAGCCAGTGGTGATCCTAAATAAAATTGCAATGCTAGGAGATTTCCTTTATCCAGTCTTGGTATTTATTGAGCTTCTTTTGTCCTTTCCCCTCTTTTTTATGAGAGGCTTTTCTCTTCACTTTGGACCTTTGAAAATCTTATTTATAGTATTTTCTTTTATGATTTGTTATTTGCATATGTTGGTTTCCATTTGTTTGCATAACTGTTCTGTGTTAATTACTATTTGCACTTTAATGGTTTTGCTGTTGGCAAAAATGAAAGACTTTGTGCCATTGAAATCAGTTTAAGCAATTGGAAAAACAGTTTGGTTGGTTTTTTTTGTTTGTTTGTTTGTTTTTGCCTAGGTGATGAGGTTGAACTAGAAGAAAGATGGCTCATGTTGATAGGATTTTAAGGCTGATACATATGAATGTCTTCCACATTCTTTGCACAGAGTATTTTATGCTTTGGCATATAGGTCATCATAATAACAAAAAGGACCAGAAAATAAAATAAAAATAAATAATTGTTTTGCTTGTATAATAAAAATTTATAGAAATTCTGAAATATATATTCTGCTTGTTGTATTGAGTATTTCTAGTATCTTACTTCAGTGACCTAGTCATGGAACAAATGTTTTTGTCATCCAAAATTATTCCTAGTGGTAGCAGTAATTATTAGGGTTTATTACGGAGTATCCAACAATTCCTATATTCATGGCATTTCTTGTTAATCAAATGTTTAAGGGCCTGCTCTATGTATACCAAAGACCATGCAGGCTCTGGGTATATATTGGTGACAAAATGTTAACCTGTTTTCATCAAGCTTCTGATCTGTAGGAGAGAAAGAGATGATAAATAGGTATAAACATCCATAATCCCGGAGGAAAGCTGTAATCACATATTTTTTCATAAAAACTTAACAGTAGTTATCTGAAAAGATAAGAGAAGTACCCTGTAATCTTGGAACAGAAGGGAAGGAGAAAGTAAATGTTTTAATTGAGGCATAAGAGGCCTGATTCCTTAGCAAATAAAGTTGGAAAGCCTGTTCTATGTTCGTAGGAAATACAAGTGACCTAACGTAAGAGTTCTTTGAACTGAAACCTATCTTTGCTTGTTTATATTTGAGGAAGGTTTGAGAAAGTAAAACCTTGTTATTGACTTCTCTTAATCTAAGGGTGAAGCAATTTGATGCATAGAAATAATTGGCCTGGAAGAAAGGAAATAGTAAAAGCCATTTTGCTAGTTTCTTTTAAGCTCTGTCTGAACAATGGAAATTGTTTTGTTTCAGAAGCCTCCACAAATGCCAGGCATACACATACTTACATTGTAAGCACTACGTATGGCTGGAGGGAAAAATATATATATATATTTTTAGAAACAATATATATTTTTTGAAGATTTTATTTATTTTTTTGACAGAGACAGATCAGAAGGAGGCAGAGAGGAAGGCAGAGAGAGGAGGAAGCAGGTTCCCTGCTGAGCAGAGAGCCCGATGCGGGACTCGATCCCAGGACCCTGAGATCATGACCTGAGCTGAAAGCAGAGGCTTTAACCCACTGAGCTACCTAGGCGCCCCAGAGGGAAAATATTTTTAATAACAGTTGTTTTCCATCAGTTCCACACAGCCTTTGGAGTCAGACTGCTCTGGGTTTGAATTTCAACTCCTCTATAAAACTGTGCACACACTCTGAGATATGATTTCTTTATTTGTAAAAAGAGGATAATATTGCCTGGAGGAGGTTTCTTAGATGGCACACAGAGTCTGGAACCCACTGCCTGGGTTTAAATCATAGCTCCTCAACTTAATTAGTTTAGTTGGGAATAAGTTGGGTGAATTTCTTAACCCCTTTGTGCCTTAGTTTCTACATATGTAGAATGGAGATAATAGTTCCTACCTTTCTTCTGGGATTATTGTGAGAATTAAATGAGTTAATACATACAAAGCACTTAAAATGGCATGTGGCATAGCGTAAGCATGATTTAATTCTTAGTGTTCTTTTAAATTATTTTCACTTAGTAGGGTTATTATAAAGGTTAAATAACATGTTTATTAACAAAAAGGCTTCATTTTTCCTGACACATCAAACATACCCCCTAAATATCAGATATTAAGTAGTAGATAATTTTTCTCCTTAATATTCATATAGTAAGAAATTTTATGACTTGAGAAAGATGCTGTTAAGAAATTTTATGCCTTACTGACTGTACCTAGAATTGTTTCTAATATACGGAAGATATTGCATGTTGAATGAATGTTACACTGTTTATAGGTAAATAATCTGAGGCTCAAGAGAACTACAAAATCCTTTACCACTGAAGCATGACATCATTTTGAGGAGACATTACTGGCACTGTCATTCACTTTCTCAGCTTAGATTTGGCCATATATGTTAATAATAACTCCCTCTTCTAATTTTTTTTCCTGTATTTTTCTTGCCCTTTAAAAATTCACTTTCTTCTATTAGGAAAATTAGACTAAAAGTATTCACCTTAGAATTATAATTGGATTGGTTAATCAGTACATTGAGGAATCACTTCAGTTTTAGTTTGTGTGACACTCCTATATGTGCACAGTTATTTTATTTCTACCACAAAGCATAAAACATTGTTCTTTTCCCATTGCATTTTTCATATTCCAGATTTCATAAGGAAGAAATTTGACACAGTAACAAATTTTACTAAATTGAGGATCAGTTACAGTAATAAATATAATATAAATTGGCTCTGCTGTCAGTCACCAACTTTATTTGCTGTTTAATGATCCAGATACAGTGTTTCTGAATTTAATTTATCTGAAATATTTTAGTCTCTTATAGTATTTATGTTAAGGGGGCAAAAGGCCATTCTTTTGGTTAGTAAGTGAAGTTAGAGATATTCTACGAAAATGAATATCCCCATGACATGTTATGGCTTGCTTCAGTACTTGTAAGTCAGTTGAATGTTGATTTCATTCTTTTAGATATTTCCAAACAGATTAGTTTAGTTTCTAGAATACCAGTTTGCTATTAAAAAAAAAAATCTACGTTAAGAATTATTTTTGATACCCTTAAGTCAGCACCTGTAATGTGTATGTTATATAATACATTTGCCTGATGTAGCAAATTCTTAATTTGGTATTACCTTGCCTCCTTCTTTGCATGTTTAATGCAGCCATTAATCTCACTACAAGGCTTTACTAAGGATAAATTGCTACGTAACCCACTTCAACCTCTTTTGTTCAACCAGGAAGCCAGACGTGTTTAAATAGCTTTAAAAAAATGTATAATTATTTCTTTTTTGGAAATTTTAGGATTTTAAATTTTGGTATGGTAAAATAGGGGACTTTATTTATTTTGTCTGTTGAAATTACTTGACAGAAGTTTGCTTTGGAATAGAGCTTCTGTATCTTTAAAAAATACACAGTGAGTCACCCCCTGCTCTTTTGGTAGATGCCTGGCTAGTGAACAGCTAAGCTGCTTTAGGCATGTAATAGAACATTCCATTTCCTGTTCCCTTGCTGACACAGAGGAGTGTTCCTGCTGGCAATGATCTAATCATAGTGCAGTAAGAAACATGGCAGTTTGATAAAACATGGTGGAGACAGCGGCTGAAATGGAAGCATATGTTCTAGAAGACATTCTTGAGGTAGGGCTAGGTTTGTAAATGAAATGAAAGTTGAAATCTGAACAAAGAAATCTTATCTGCCGGAATTATTTTGCAGATGAATAGATTAGAGGAGAGAGCAAAGAGAGACAGAGCATAAAAGCAAGATATGGTCAGACCTTATTCCTTGTGAGAATGTGCCAGTCGGGTTCACATGATTACTAAACAAGTCTAGAATTATTTTGTTTGAACTTCATGTTTTGTAAATTGTAAATATATGTTTGATAGAAAAAAAAAAAGGGCCTCGGACTTAATAAAAAACGATGGCTGGTGGTGACCTTTAGATTAACTCATTAGAAGGTGGGGTCTACAAAGCAGCTTTCGGTAGGTTTAGTGTCATATGTCTTAGAATTCATTTACATATCTAAGCCCGGAGCTCTGCTGGCTGTTAACTATTAGAAACAGCTGATTATTTTTGTTTCTAGAGTAAAATTAAGCATATATATCAGTCTGATTGCTTAATTTAGCTGGTACATTCTGGTTCTGGATTTTTCGTGTGACTTTGACATTATGAAATAAATTGTTAAGTTAAAAAATAAAAGACCCTAAAATTTAAGCCATTAATGCTTGAGAGTTCACAATAAAAATCTACATTTGACTCATGAGGATTTTAAATTAATTTCCTTTTTTTCCTTGGTTGTATCAATTTTATAAGAACCTATTTGAGTATAAATCAGTGCCAGGAATACATGTCAAAGTAAAACTATAATGGGCTTTGGCCTTGGTTGTAGTATAACTATAAAACATTATAGGTGTAGATATATTTAGTGCCCATTTTAAAATCTATGGATGTGTAGATTTTTTCCTCCCTCGTTAAGAAAAAAATACTGGCTAATTAAGATAAAGAGGCTCATGATGGTGAGTGGTATTCCTAATACTTACACCGTTAAGACAGTTTATTAAATATTTCACTGTCTTCAGGAAGAGACTGTATTAGAGTGGAAAGGGCTTGGGAAAATAGGCTGCAAAGGGAAGCTAGGCGGGGTTAGCAGGAGAAAAAAGCCTATGCGCATTATAAAGTGCTGCATGATCAATGAGCATTTTCTGGAGTCCCTCAGTGTGTGCTTGGAGCTGACATTGCAGCAAGTCTCATGGTTGTTCTGCAGAATGAAAACTGATTCCATTGTATTATCTCGCTCCTTGCAGACACCTGCCAACATACTCTTTCCCCCTTTCCTAAGAGCTTATTGTCTGAGTTGAATTCTCTGGTTAATTTCCATTCTTTTCTGTCTCTTTCTCTCTCTTTTTAAACTTTGATACTATTGAGTTTTCTTTATTTTTTTTTAATACTATTGAGTTTTCTTAGAAATGGTATGAATTACCTACGTAGAAATAGTGGTATGTACTTTCAAGAAGGAACTTCAGTAATTAGGAGTGGTCACATGACTTAGTGATTCAGTTTAAACAGGTCTGATTAGATTATAAAGTTCTAGTGGTACATTTTAACGTGCTTTTTAATTTTTGTGTGGATTTTAAAGAACAGTTACAGATTACAATAAATCTACTTGATGTTTTCTTTAGCTATTTAAAATTTCAGTATATAACAGATATTACAAGTCTTATTTATTATCTGAGAAAAACCCACTTGAGTGTAATTTTGTGTGTTTTGTATAGGTTTTTGTAATATCGTCTCAGAAACTGGCTTTTCATTATTTCCATTAAAATTGTTTAATGTTACGTTTTTATATTATATAATTTGTTCATATTACTAGTTATTAAAATAACCTCTAACTTTAATTGTTTTTTCTAATTTTCTATCTCAGTTTGTTTCCCATATACCTGTTGCATTAAACCATACTGAGTTTTCTCTTTATTTGTATTATTTAATTCAACTATTTGTCAATAATTGGCATACTAAATGAGAAAAATTACCAAGCAGTAATAAAATATGCTTCTTTTCCAAAATTATAAGTAGTCATAATGACCTAAGAGAATAACTTGTTAGCTGTGGAGCTAAATGTACCATTTTTTAAAGTACTGCAGGTGAAGAGCATTCTACACTGCAAGCTTTCCAGAAAATTATTTTTTCTTCTTTTGAAAAGAGTTAACTCCTTGTATACATGTCCAATAATGAATAATGAAGTGTGTCATATATCTCAGAGTGACAATTTTATTATTATACCTAATACTGAGCTATTTAGTATTAAGTTTGTCACCATAATGTTCATTTTTGTGGCTTTATTGGACATATGGAATTTTATGTAGATTTCTGCTTATTTATGTTAAACATTGGATCCCTTCTATTTTTTTCTGCCTTCAAGTATAACGTGGTCCTTTTAATCATTCATTTCTTGAAGATGCTCTTATTAAATCTTAGTAAAAAGAAAAAAAATCAGTATCAGTGAATATAGTGCAAATAGATTCTCATAATGCTATAGTTTACCTTTTAAATTGTTATTATTTATTCTATATACCCATATGTATTTAACTTGAATTTTTAAGTCTACTTCAAAATCTTAAGTAAAATACGTTAAGTTTCTAAAACTTATAATCAAATTGGAAAAGGTTGTTTTCAGCTTAATATCATTGCTTCTCAGCTGCCCAAGATAATGGATTAAATTGAATAACTTCTTCATTTACATTATCCAAATAATCCAGTCAGTAATTTTCTTTTCCAAACCAAAGTGTTTGTGTTGTTTTTGCTCACCTTAACTAACACTTGAGAAGGTAGCCAACTACAGATAATAGAAAGGGCTTAGGAGTCTATATAAATCTCTTTCTCTCTTTTTTTTGATTTGTTTGTATTATGTTTGCTGAGACAGGATTATAATTTTAGAATTTTGATGCTTTTTGTACAGGTCATATGTAATAATGGATTTTCGTATGTAGATCAATGAGAAAATAGTCCTCCCAGACTTTATTTGTATGTTCCATATTTGTGTGACCAAATACTGTGTATATAAGCTGGAGAGGTTTGTGTATTAGCTCTTTATATGATAACATGAATCATATGAGAGGTCATTTCAGGAACTTGATTATATATATTCTAGTTTTATTGTTTATAATTAAACCAATTTCAGTAGTTTTCTTTAAGAATTATTTTACAAATGAGAAAATTTCACAAATATTTTTATCTTAATTTTAATCAAATTCAGAATACTTTTTTCAGGGTATTAGCCTTTGATACATTTTTGTTTTAAAAAGGTAGCAGTTTTATGAAAATAGGAATATTTTTTTTTTTAAAGATTTTATTTATTTATTTGACAGACAGAGATCACAAGTAGGCAGAGAGGCAGGCAGAGAGAGAGAGGGAAGCAGGCTCCCTGCTGAGCAGAGAGCCCGATGTGGGGCTCTATCCCAGGACCCTGGGATCATGACCCAAGCCGAAGGCAGAGGCTTTAACCCACTGAGCCACCCAGGCGCCCCTGAAAATAGGAATATTAAATATAGTAACTCTAATGCCCAGTCTTGTTCCTTCTTCAGACCAAAGCCACAGTTTCTAGCTTCATCTGTACTTGATTTTATAAGTTGTGTTTAAGCTAAAAGCCCCAACTCTGTTTGTTTCTTAAAGAAAAATCCAGGGGATTAAGCATTTGGCTGAACCCTTTAGCATAGAACTAAATTAAGGGTCACATTTAAACGTAGGAAGTAGATTTGTTATGAAACCATTTCTTGCTCTGTATTTATCATGACATCAGAGGGGTTTTGCTTTTGTTTTTGTTTTTAAATAAGATTGAAAGAGTCACAGGGAAGTTGTTTCCTTTTGATTTATCAATGTGATAGGCTAATGGTAAATTACAGTGCATTTTAGTTCAAACAGGGGTAATCCACTTTCTATTTACCATGAAAATTATTTTTAGTAATGATGTAATATCTCCATGAAGTAGACTCTTTGAACAGGTACTTGCTATATATCTTTTTATTCTGTAGAATATATTGTATCAGCAAGTCTTCACTGGATTTCTAAAGTTCTCTATTTAGTATAATCATGGTAACATTTTCACAAGGAAGTGTTGGAGTAACTCTTAGAACACAAGTTTAAGTTGATCTAGAGACATAAAAGTTCAGTTAAATATGTAAATTTTTGAACTGATATAAGTAGCATTTTCCATTCATTAAGAGGTTTTGAAAGATTAGACATGTTGAATAGATTGAATCTTATAACTTCACTCTAGTATTTATTGAGTACCTTAGTCCAGCTAATTTTGCTTCACAAACAAAGTTCTGCCATTGGTTTTTAAATATTCTTGAATTCAAGATGCATTCAACTGTGTATTTGAATGCTAATATTTTACTTCACTTGTTCATTTGAATAATTTGAAACCCATGTTTTCAGCATTCTCAGTTTTTCAGTAAGCATATGTTTTCTTTTATCTAAGCTCATATTTTTCTTTGTTTAAGCACCTGTAGGTTATCTAATTTACCCTTATTTATGTAATTGTTAGGCATATTTATGAACGTTGGGCTATCCAGAAAGTCTCCTGGATTCTGTTCTCTGTTTTTTGTCCTTAAAGATTTTTCTATTCCCATTTAAATGAGTATGGATGTTTGAATACATATAACACATATAACACACTCATATATATGCTCGCATATACTTTACATACACACATTCATGTCACTGCTATATTATACATTATGAATTCTTTTATTTGAAAATTGTGTTTATCTTGGAGGGAGGGGCAGAAGTTGCAACATTGCTTTCATACACCAAATTTGGGGGAAGCATGGGGGAATGAGATGCATTATATTAGTTTATAATCCCTGTAAAGAAGACTAATGTTTTAGCAGAGTATGAAAGCTCCAGACAGTTTGCAAAAATATAGTGTAACTAGAAATGCGTGAATTAATCTGTTACTCTCATGTGAGAGTGCAGGCAGGGTTGTACCGATGCTACTAGTCCCATGTTAATCCATCATAGTGCAGTGGTTAATGCATTGCTGTGGTGTGTGAATTAGGAAAGGTCTGCATCATGTTTTATCTGCATATAAATGCAAAAACATTGGCACTTTCCTGGTTCTGCGTTGTTCGGGGTCCTTGTTCTGGCACTTGACTAAAGAACTCATTCTAATAGGATATGAATTGGTCACTGCAGAGTTGGTGAGAGTCAAAGTTCTGCTTAACCGCTGATGATACTTGGTTTATATAGCTTCCAGATCTTCAAAGACAAAGACCTTTCAGGAGGTGTTCATAAATGTTAAATGTCCATCAGATAACTTGGTTTAATGAATGGTTAGATCAATATTGGTCACTAATAATTTGATTTTGGATAGAATCAGCTGGTTATATAAGGGTATATGTTGTACATTGGATACTCACATAGTTTTATGGTGGCATTAGTAACTGAGCACATTAGTTACCATTTATTGAAATTTTTAGTTGTTATACAGAGGGACTGTGCTGAGTACTCCATAAGTATTGTTTTATTTAATCCTCTAAATGACTCTCTGAAGGGGTAGGTATCCATTTCCTAGAATGTTTATAAGGAATAAATGAGATTATTGGTATAAAGATTTAGCGCAGCACTTAGCACATAGTTAATACTTGATTGTGTTTTTTAAAGTGATGATAACCCTCATATACTATTTTATTTTAGTATCATCCCCCATTTGGCAAACGAAGAAAACTTTAGCCTCAGAGATGATTAGAGTAGCAGTTCTCAAATTTTTTGAACTCAGGACTCTTTGACACTTTTGTAAATAATTGGGGACTCATTAGGATCTTTGTTTATGAGTTATATTTATCAATAATTAATATTAGAAATTAAAATCTAAAACCATTAACATTCATCAAAAATTAATATAAACCCATTACATGTTAACATATTTTTATAAAAAATAACTTCTGAGGGAAAAAATATTATTTTGGAGGACGTCTAAGAAGAAAATCTGATCTTACATGAGGATATAAAAGGAAGAATGTTTTAATAACCCTTTCAGATAATTATATGGATTTTTTTTATATCACTCCTAAAACTACACAAATGCTAGTTTCCTAAAGGTTAGTTGCAGTGTGGAATTTAAAAAAAATACTATCAGGGAATTTTCTGAACTTTGTTAGATTAAAATCCACTGATTTGGTGCACATTTTGAATGGATTTGGTACTCATGCATGAGTTTGTAACATTATACATTGATCACTTGGAAAATGATTTCTAACATACTGACTTCCAAATATTGCTGCCTTTCATTCTGCAGTATTAAAAAAAAAAAAAAAGTATTTGCTAATACCACCACTTACGTTACAAAAGTCAAAAACTGGGATGCTGTCACATTCATAGTGTCGGGTAAATTTTCCAAAATTCTAATTTTTGCTTGAAGGCTTGAATTTATTACTGATGACAAAGAAAGTGAGTTCTTTTCCTTGAAATGACAGGCTCACTTCATTCTTTTTGAGAAAATGTCTGCCAAATAAATATGAATAATTGTAGTCTGTCTCAAGTAAAAATGATATTCCGTGAAAAAAAGCTATTGGTTTAGCTCCCATTTACACAAAGTGTTTGTCTTGAGATAACCACCATACCTACATAGCTATACTATACCTATACCTATACATTTCTGCTACATACCTATAGCAGAAATGTTTTCCATTTTGTCACAAAGAATATTAAAATGTCATATATTCAAGGTTGGAAATTTAAAAATTAATACTTTTTACTGCTTTGTAATGGAAACTGGCTTTCTCTCCTGCCTCCCCCTCCCCCATTTTAAATTATGAGTACATACCAGAAAAGAATATGGTTGGTACTGTGACCTTGATTCGTATTCAGGAACCAGCAGTTTTACTCACCATTATTTCTATATCAGTGCAAATATCAGCACAGTAAGGCAGGCAAATAACATCTTAGTATTATAAGAATAGTTTTGACCTCGTAGGTGCTCTGGAAAAGTCAGGGATCCCCAGGGATATTGTGGACCACACTTGAGTAACACCTGTTTTACAGTATATTGCCCAGGTTCACAATTGATAAGGACATAAAAGTGATTGAAGTCTGATTCAAATGTTTTCTTTTACCATTTTATCAAATTTCTTTTTTTTTTTTTAAAGATTTTATTTATTTATCAGAGAGAGAGAGGGGGAGAGAGCGAGCACAGGCAGACAGAATGGCAGACAGAGGCAGAGGGAGAAGCAGGCTCCCTGCTGAGCAAGGAGCCCGATGTGGGACTCGATCCCAGGACGCTGGGATCATGACCTGAGCCGAAGGCAGCTGCTTAACCAACTGAGCCACCCAGGCGTCCCATTTTATCAAATTTCTTAACATCACATAGTCCCACCTTCTTTAATCTCTCTTAACACTCCCTCTAGGATTTCTCTACCCTTCAACTATAATAAAGCATGTTTAAGAAGTGGGAAGAACTTTATGTGGAAATTTAATTAATTGCTTAAAATTTTAAGTCCTAGGTTAGTCATTCAGAATTTGTGAAAAAGGAGTTTGAGGACTCCTAAGTGAAATTGAGTGAAAGGAGAGCCTAGAAATAAGTAGAAAATGGTTTTACTTGTACAGTAACATTAAATGTAACACTTTGGATTTTGATACAGTTATTAAAAACTGAAATGGTTTTGTAAATTCTCTCATCTTGTTATGATTCTTCTGAATAATTAGGAAAGCAGTTCATAAATTTATTTGATACTCATATTTTAGCAAATGAAACAAATATATGAAATAGTTGTCAAATTTGAATTTTTTTTTTTTAAGATTTATTTATTCAAGAGACTGAGAGAATGCAATAGCAGGGGGAGAGGTGGAGGGGAAGCAGACTCCCCTATGAGCGGGGAGCCCAGTGTTGGGGTTCTGTCTCCCAACCAGAAAGAACATGACCTGAGCCAAAACACAAGATCCGATGCTCAACTAACTGAGCTACCCAGGCACCCCTTGAATATTTCTCATTTTAAAGGCTATTGGCTGCTTTGCTCTGTCCTTTGACAGGTGCCAGCTGGTTTTCAGCCAGTCCAGAGAAGTTTTTTCTGTGGGACTAGTTCTGTTTTATATTGTCTATGAAATTGAAAAATAAGATTCAGATAATGTACATCTTGATCATCCAAAAGCTAAGCCGTTTGTTTCAAATTCCTTTGCACGCTAGCAAAATTATATTATTCAAAATCTAATTTATACCTTTCTTTGTATTTATATAAACATGTGTATTTTGTATGCCCTACGTTTTGCCAGTTTAATTTAAATTGGCATTGAAATCATGTGTTCCAATAGGAAATGAGGAATGTCAGTAACATCTCTACATCTCCTGTCTTTTCCACTTCTTGGATGCCAGTAACTCTTCTTCCTACTTCCAGATTCTAAAGGATTGTTGAGGTGAGGAACAGTGTACAGCCAGTGGTAAATGGCTTGTTGGTTTTCTCTGCTGTCTTAATTTTTGTTTAGTTTCTGACCTTTTATGATTTAGCCTCTTTGAATCTGGATGCCTGCTGTCCACTTTGATTTTTTTTTTCCTCCTACAGATTGTCTAGATTCTGATCCTCTACTTGATGTTTGGATATTGTGGTCAAACTGAGTCTTTGATTTCACAGAGATATTCTCATTTGTTGACTTTTCATTCCTCTAAGCTAGTGTTTATCCTTAGTTCTAACCTTGAATTTGTCCTGTTGCCACTTCCCCAGTCCTTGTCACATGTTCTGCATTTTAAATTTATGCCCTATCATCATAACAAAGACCAGTCAGTATGTATTTGTGTAACTGTGTAAGCAAGTTTGAGAAGTAGAGTTTCTAAATTCTTACATTTCATAAGGAAATATTGGTTAGGTTTTTCCTAACCTAAGCATACTGGTGTTTAAGTGTGTCACATTTCTGTAATATTTTGTTATCTTCTTAAAATATTTTTTCAGTTTCTCTTTCCTGTTGTTAGTTTTCTCTGTGAAATAAAGTAAATGGAAACAACAGTGGATAGAAAGGTGGTCTCCCATAAAACTGTATCCATTTAAAGAACCAAAATATTAAGATTAAGCCCCACATATGTCTTTAAAAATATCTTGGCAGGTGAATCATCACATTATAAAAATGAGTTATAAATATAAATCTTTTCTAAAGTGAGTGAGTGCTGAATTATGTTGACATTTATTTTAAAATAATATTTAGTGGGTTTTTTCATTGTCTTGAGTTTATAGTGTTACCACCGTATGATTTTTCTGTGAGTAGTTTTATTCTTCTTGGTGTCTTTAGTGACTATTGAGCACTTAAATGCTTGTTTCTTATTTTAATTTGAGGTGTTCTTGTCTAGGGAAGGAACCACCTACCTTTTAACATTTAGAAGTTCTTCGAACTCTTAACCTTGCTTAGGTGTATACTGTACATGGAATAAGGAAGAAGAAAAAGTCATTCATACTACTCAAATCAACCCAGATGATCAAAGGTTATAGTTTTAGGGTAAATTATCTTTGTTATTTGAAGTAAATATTTTTTTAATTCTTGATTTTCTTACTCTCTAAAGTTAAGTTGTACCATATAGATTCTCTGCAATCCCTTCTAAACAAGTCTATAACTAGCCCTCTTAAAGTATTGGCTTTAATAACTTCCAAACAAAAAATTTGAGGTGATGGTCCAATATATTTCAAAACCTTTATAACCTGTTTTACTGCTTTATTTCACATTAAAGAATAAAATCCAAACTCATTTTTACACTTGATCTATTATATAACTTCTTTCTACCCACCCATCTTATCTTTACCATATTTTTTTTTCTGAACTGCTTCCCTTTACATTGTATTCTAATATTCTGTTACTGCTCACATTGTCTACTGGCTACCCTCTTACTATCTATTCATTCTTCAACATTCTACTCTTTTCTTAGGGTTTCCTCTCCGTAGTCTCCCTTTCAAGTTCATTATGTCCCACCATTTAATGTTCTTAAAAAGTTACAGGAGACTGGGGCGGCTGGGTGCCTCAGTGGGTTAAAGCCTCTGCCTTCGGCTCAGGACATGATCCCAGGGTCCCCACATCAGGCTCTCTGCTCAGCAGGGAGCCTGCTTCCTTCTCTTTCTCCGCCTGCTTCTCTGCCTAGTTGTGATCTCTCTCTCTCAAATAAATAAATAAAATCTTAAAAAAAAAGTTACATGAGACTGTACATGTAAAATATTATATGGTCTGTATTATGTCCTTGGTTAAATGGACATTCTCTAATATGGCTACCTTGGCTCTCGTTAAATTTTTAAAAAATTATTTATGCCTTTATGTAAAAGATATTTCATCCTCAAAAGAATTTGAAGTAGCTTTTAAGAGTAAATACTCCAAAAGTACAAATGGCAAAATTAGTAAATTAAGATCAGAGATAAAAGTAGTGTATAGAAATGTATAAACAGTATGCGGTTGCTAACTTAGATCAAATTAGCTGGCAACCAGAGCTAAATTGGAAATTTGATGAGTTTTGAGTTTTGAATTATCCATAAATTCCACAGGCATACTAGAGGATCTGGAAAAGTGATACATTTTGTGCACTTTAGGTCTCAGAAATAATTTCTGTTTGGGCCTTGTAATGGAGCTACTTTGTGTTATAGTAAATAATGTCTTCAGCATTACAAAAACAGACAAGCTTCATATTGTTTCTATAGACTGTAAGCCTAGGAGTTACGATAAAATGCAGTTGAATTAAAAAAATGTACTCTTGAGTATTCAGCTTTCTGATGGTCTGGTTTGTTCCAAGATAAAATTTAGAGCAGAGGTTGCAGATAGGTGGGTTCTTGGCCAAATCAGACTTTGAAATGTGTTTTGGATAGCTGATACAATGTTGGCCCATAAAATGACCGTTTATTTACAGTTTCTTTCAGCACTGTAGTATTTTGTTTTTATTTTTTTTTTTGGTTCGCATACCTGATTGAGATATTTTCTCTTCTATTACTAATTTGCTAAGAATTTTTATCATTGTATCATCAGGTACTTTTATTAGTATCTTGAGATGATCTTATTATTTTCCTTCTTTATTCTGTTATTATATGAATTATTTAAATTAACTTACAGATTTTAAGCCAGCTTAGTATTCTTGGGATAAACTGCATTGTGATCTTCATATATGACCCTTTTTCGGATATGGCTGAGTTTGATTTACTTTTGTGTTGTTAAGGATTATCGTTCTTCACAAAGTACAGTGTTCTTTACTTTCCTTTTTCAAATAAAACCTTTGACCATTTTTTGTATCAGAAAGATGTTAGTCTCATAAAGTGACTGGGAGTGTTATCTTCCTGTTCTGTTTTCTAAAAGCTTGTGTATAAGTGAATTTTTGATTGAATTGTCCAGTGAAGTAATCTGCAATTAGTGTTTTGTTTGTGGGAACATTGTTAAAAAAATTCATTTTCTTTGATACATATAGATAGAACTATTTAGCTTTTTTCTCTGTCAGTTTTGGTAATTTGTAAATCTTTTAAGGAACCTATTTCAGTCTAAGTTGTTGAATTAATTAAGAATTGTTTGTAATAGTCTTGTACTCTTTAAAATGATGGTAGCAGCTATAATAATGTCCCTTCTTTCAATTCTGCTTCTGGTAATTTACATTTTCTTTTTTCTTGCATAGTTTAATATGAAATTTGTCTCTTTTATTTTTGGTAAACTAAGTTTTTCATTTCATGTCATCAGTTTTTCTATTCATTTTCTATTTCATTAATTTCTGCTCTTAGATTGCCTTAGATTGCCTTTGTACTTTCTTTGTATTTAATTTGTTCTTCTTACTCTGGGCACTTTAAGTGGAAGCCTAGGTTAGTCTTTTTAATATTCATTCTTTTCTACTCTGAGTATTAAAAGCTATGTCTTTTATGCACTGCCTTAGTTATATACATGCTACAAATTTCAAAGTGTTGTATTTTCATTATCATTTAGTTCTAAATGTATAATTTCCCTTGTGATTTCCTCTTTGACTTAGTCTGCCTTTCTTACCTGGGGTTTCATGGGCAAATTAAGCTCTAATTCTTAAGACATCTCTCTTTCCTGTTCATGTAGAATAATACTGATTATATGTCATTCTTGGGAGAATTGAGAAAATAGTCATTCAAATCATTTTTGGTCATTTGTGATTCAGATGAGGAACTCTTCTTGAGAAAGGTTCTGTGAGTTATTAAAAATGGCACATTTCATTTGTAATATTTTGGGATGCTACAGGTTTCCAATTTAATCTTATGTGGTCAGAGAATATACTGTACTTTCAGTTTTTAAAAATGTATTGAAACTTGTTTCATTGTCCAAAATATGCTCCATTTGATGAATGTTCCATGTACACTTAAAAAGAGTGTATTTTCTGCAGTTGTTGGGTGAGTATTCCATAAATGTCTGTTAGATTATGTTAATAATGTTCAAGTCTCTCATATCCCTACTGATATTCTCTGTATTTGTTCTATCAATTACTGAGAAATGAGTTTTGAAGTCTTCATCTATAATTGTGGAGTAGGTCATTTTTTGTTTTTGATCCATTAGTTTTTGCTTCATGTATTTTGGAGTTGTGTTATGAGGTATATAAACATTTAGATTTATTATATCTTCTTGCTCAATTGATCCTTTTATGTAATTAAATGTCCTTCTTTATCTTTGTTAGTATTCCCGGTTTTGTCTAGACTCTGTTTTGTTTGATATTAATAATACCTTTACCAGCTTTGAAACAACTAATGTTTTCATAGTCTTTCTGCATGCTTTTAACCTCTTTGTCGTTGTCTTTATATTTGAAATATGTTTCTTATAGACAGTATATAGTTAGCCCTTGCCTTTTTATCCAGACTGTCAATCTCTGCCTTTTAATTGGTATATTTAGTTCATTTTTACTTAATGGTATTTATCAATATTTTATGCTTGAAATTACCATCTTGCTAATTGTTTTGCTTGTCCTAGTTGTGTTGCTCCTTTTTTCCTTTGTTCATATCTTTTTTGATTATTAGTATTTCATGTTATCACCTGCATTGCCTTGTTACCTCTTTATTATTTTTTGAATGATTGTTTTGGCTTTGTAATATACATATTTTAACTATAGCTACCTTCACATAATAATTTACTACTTCTACTCCTTTTATGTCTCTTTTGGGATTATTGCCATATATTTTATTTCTATATACATTGTGAATCTCAGGAATAGATTATTATTACTTAAAAGTAATTTTTTTAATAAGGAAAAGGAAGATACCTATTTTTATATCATTTCTGATGTTCTTCATTGCTTTTCATGAATCCAGTTTCATCAAGTATCTACTTGAATAATTTCTATTCACATGGATGATTTCCCTTAAAATTTTTTTTTTTTAATAACGCAGGTCTGCTGGCAAGAGCTTCTCTCAGATTTTATCTGCAAATGTCTCTTTCCCTTTATGTTTGAAGTATATTTTCATTGCATATAGTATTCCTGATTGAAAGATTTTTTTTTTCTTCGTTCAGCACTTTAAAAGTGTCTTTCTTTTGTCTTCTGGCTTCCATTCTTTCTTTCTTTTTTTTAATTTAATTTTTTAAAACTTTTTAAAGATTTTATTTATTTGAGAGCATGAATGAAAGAGAGCACTAGCTTGGGGTGGGGGTGGAGGTGGGGAGAGGCAAACTCCCCACTGAATATAGAGGCCCATGAGAGCCTGGATCCCAGGACCCTGAGATCATGATCTGAGCCACCCAGGTGCCCCAGCTTCCATTTCTGGTGAGAAGTCAGCAGTTGTCTTTCTTCCTTTTTTTTTTTTTTTTTTTTTTTTTAAGACTTATAGGAGAGAGAGAGAGAGAGTAAGGGAGAGCATGAGCAGGGGGAGGGCAGAGGGAAAAGCAGATTTTACCTGTTGAACAGGGAGCCTGGCATAGGTCTCCATCCCAGGACCCTGGGACGGAAGGCAGATGCTTAACCGACTGAGCCACCTAGGTGCTGCTTCTTTCTTCCTTTTTACATAATGTTTTTTACCCTGTCTGGCTGTTCTGTATTTTTTTTCTTTATTATTGATTTTCAGTAATTTTATTGTGACATGACTTGGTGCAGTTTTCTTTACATTTATCCTGCTTGAAGCTTGTTTGCTTATTAGATTTGTGAGTTAATATTTTTGTGTCTAAATTTTGAGAATTTCTAGGCATTATGACTTCAGATATCTTTTTTACCCTTCTTTTTTCCTGGGATTCCAGTTCCACACTATATGGTATTCTCCTAAATGTAATGTTGCCTCTGTACTTTTTTTCAGCCTTTTTTTCTCTTCATGCTTGAGTTTGAATAATTTCTGTTGCTCTATATCAGGTTTACTGTTCCTTTTTTCTGCATTGTCATCCATTGAAATTTAATAACAAACACTGTTTTTCAGCTATAGAAATTCTATTTGATCATTTATTTTTATAGATTTCATTTCTCTCTTCATGTTCACATTTTTCTTTGAATTGTTGAGCACACATAAAAGAGTTTAGAAGTCCTTGTCTGCTAATTCCATGCCTGTCATTTAAAGGTCTTTTTCTGTTTACCTGTTTATTTCCTAGTTATGGGACACAATTGTTTGCTTCTTCGTGGTCTGAGTAATTTTTATTTGATGGTTGACATTTTGACACTACATTGTTGAATGTCTGAATATTACTGCCCTTTAAAGAATATGGAATTTATTTTGGATTAGCAGTTAGGTTACTTGTGAATCAACTTTATTCTTTTTATTCCCCTCTTCTTTTTTAACTTTTTTAAAAATTTTAATATATCTATTTTTATTAAAAATTTTTTTCTTTTAATTCTAGTACAGTGTATACTTTAAACCCCATAACCTATTTCATCCATTGTCACACCCACTTTCCCTCGGGTGGTAACCATCAGTTTGTTCTCTATAGTTTTAAGAGTCTGTTTCTTGGTTTGTCTCTTTCTTTTTTCTTTGCTTGTTTGTTTCTTAAATTCCACATATGAGTGAAATCATGTGGTATTTGTCTTTCTTTCAATTTAATTCTTTTGAGGTATCGAAGCATTGTTACGGCATCTTTCAAGTAGTCTGTACTATAAAGTTAGAGTAGTTCTACTGTTATGTGTGGCCTTTCTGGATTCTCTGCCAAATATCCCAGGTTTTCAGTAGAAATCCCTGTCTGGCTGGTTGGATATGGATATATCACAATCCTGTGGGAATGCCTGCAGTTCTCTTGAGGTTATTTTCTCAATTCTTCTCTCCAGTTTTCTCACACATACTAGATTTCTTAGCTTTTCCAGTCTCTGATCTTTGTCTCCTGAGCTAAGTAGTACTTCATCAGTTCTATGCTTTGTTTTCCTCAAGTAGTGCTGGGTATTGGCAAAAAGATGGGAAAGTAGTAGAGTTCACTTCTTGGTTTTTTGCTTTTTGATTTTCTGATCATTCCTTTGTTATGCCTATTGTTCATTATTTGAAAAGATATGGGAAGCCTCCCTAGGTGCCAGTTACCTTGTTAGGACTGTAAACTGTATAGTCACTGTATTTAAATTGCTGGGTTGTGGAGGGAATTATATTAAATAGACTGAGTAAGCTGTGGTAAATTTGCAGTAAAATATCTTTCATGACTAACAGAGTGCCACATCCTGTAGTCTTTGTAGCCCTCATCGATTTAGTTGTAAAGTCATTTACTCAAATGTAAGCAGTATGTACTCAGTGGATGCAGTATCACTGCAGTTCCATCACAGATGCTCCTGCCACAGATGACTGCCAGTGTACCATGTTTGTATAGCAGCATCTAAGATGCTTATGTTTCATATTTCATAGTACATTTTAAGAAGGCCTATCCCTATTTAGTTAAAATTCTGAAAGTTGCTCTCAACTGTGTTGAGAAAAGTGACATTTTGAGGTAATTTAAAATAAACTGTTTCAGGTTATAACTAATGGCAAACATTGTATTGTCAGTTCTTTGGTAATGGGATGGAAATCTTCATTAATTACAATAAAATCTCATAGGAAACTTAGAATTTGTAGAATGGTTCAAAGAAAGTTGAATGATGTTATATTCTGGTATATTTCCTTTCAGCCCATTCTTTGTGTCAGATATGGGTATACACACATTTTTAACAAATTAGGATCATATTTAAAAGAAAATACTGTATGTCTTGATTTTTCCTCTCACACATTATTTATATTTTCCTCTCTTTTAAATATATACTGAAAGTATCAATCTAAAAAATATTTCAAATTTATTTTTGTGTTTTTCTTTTTCTATTATACATAATACTACAGTGAGGATTCTGTTTTCTTTTGGATTTCAGAAAACTCTGATAGATTTCTAGATTAAGGGATATTGATTTTTGAAACTTCTGTTAATTACTTTAGTACACACTCATTGTAAAAATTTTGAAGCATAAAAGAAATATAAATATTTTAATATTTGTATTTTAGTCTGTGCTTACATCTGAATTATTTTTGCTAGGCTTGAAAATTTTACGTTCTTTTAACGTATATATATGTCTTGAGCTTTTTCCTATTTTATTAAATTTTTAAAAAAATAATCCTTTTGGTGATTACCTAATATTCTAGTTTGAGAATATAACTTGCTCTGTGTTTATGTTGATGGACATCTAGGTTATCTCCAGTTTTTTGATTGGAAAAAAGTTTTTAAGATACCCTTTGCCCATTTTGCTAATGGAAGTGTGACTTAATTTTTTTAGGTAATTTTTATGTATTGATGTGAATCTTCATTGAATGTGAGAAAAAATTTTTTTTCCTGAATGTGTTAATTTATATTTTTTGTTAAAGGTATTTTTTGAAAAACTTTGATATATTTTATATACTTTCCCTTGTGATTAATTTCTCTTAGAAAAATCTTTTTCCTCCTGGAGATTAGATAATATTCACCTATATATTATTTTATCAACTCTTGTCTAGAATTTATTTTGAACTGTAACATGATCTGATAAGAATCTTAACTTATTTCCCCTCAGGCTATTTAAGCAGATGATTAGTGAGATCATATCTTTTTTTTTTTTTTTTAAGATTTTATTTATTTATTTGACAGAGAGGGAGAAATCACAAGTAGGCAGAGAGGCAGGCAGAGGGAGAGGGGAAAGCATGCTCCCTGCTGAGCAGAGAGCCTGATGCTGGGCTCAATCCCAGGACCCTGAGATCACGATCTGAGCCTAAGGCAGAGGCTTAACCCACTGAGCCACGCACGCGCCCCGAGGTCATACCTTTTGTATTCCAGGATATCTATTTTTTACAGAATGATATATATTTTTTTCTTTAACTAATACTGACAAAATTTTGTGACTAATCCTTGAGTAAAAACAGAGCTTGACATGCAACAAACCTGTAGTTCAACCTGAACGTTAGTCCCCAAAAGGTATAGTTGTGCTCCTAATACAGTTATCCCTTGATGGAAAGGAGAGAATGATCATGGTGGTTGAGATGGGGACATCTGAAATGTAAAGACTGATGCCTGATGGTAAGAGTACAGGAATCTCATTTCTTTATCCGTGCTTAGCATAGTGCTGAGTGCAGGTGTTTTGAAGTGTTTGTTTAATACCTGAGAGAAAGCATGAGAAAGAAAGGTTCTTATGGCTTCTTTGTGACTTATAAAATGTTTGGCTATTTTTTAATATAAACAAAGATAATCCCAGGCAGAATGCTCAAATGCCTTTCAATTAAGAAAAGTTATTTTTATCTTCATATAATAAAACTTTTCTTGATGTCGCTATTATCTTTTAAGCAGGAGTTTAAACTTGCTCTAGCATTAGTGTCACCTCAGGTGCTTAAGAAGTATTTATGCCCAAGCCAAACCCCAGAATGATTAAGTTACAATATCTGAGGATATGACGCAGACGTTAGTACTTTTGTATGTTTGTTTTTTGGTTTATTCTAGTTTATTCTAGTGTACAGCTGAAGTTGAGAACCACTGCTTTAAGACTATGGATAAAGAGAATTTAAGGCAGTGTGTTCCTAAACTCTCCAAGTGTTTTAGTCAATTTGGGCTGCTCAAACAAAGGAACAAAGACTGGGAGCCTTATTAAACAACAGAAATTTTAATCTCCTAATTCTGGAGGCTGGACTTCTGAGATCTCAGGGTTGGCAGCATGGTGTTGGGATCTGGTGAAGACCTTCCAGGTTGCAGACTGCTGACTTCTTGTACCCTCATGTGGTAGAGAGCAGAGAGGAAGTAAGCAGTCTTATATGACTGTTAAAAGGGCACAGATCTCATTCACGAGGGCTCTACCCTCATGACATCTAATTTTAATTATTTCCCAAGGACTCTACCTCCTAATGCCATTATTGGGGGATAGGATTTCAAGGTATGAAGTTTTAAGGGAACACAGATAGTTTAGCCCATAACACCAAAGAAGTAAAATTACTTCTTTGTTAAATGCTTGATGAAAATAGACGTTTGAATTGGCTTGTGCTTTCTAAAAATTCTCAGATAGGAAGATTCCATAGTCTGCCATGGTAGACTTTTTCAGTATTTTATTTTATAATCCACATTGTTTTATTACATAATCGATGCAAATAGAGACAAAAGCTCTTCAGTGTTTCTTTTTTTTTTTTTTGGATTTTCAGATTTATGATGGATTGAAAATATATGTAAATTTCAGTTAGCATGAGAATATTTTTGGTGTTTAGTGTTTTTGTAGCTTCAAAAAGAATATACATTAAACCAATATAAATTTTCATTGCAATAGTACTCCTCTAAATGTAAGAGATACACTTCATAGATACAGTCTGTTGTCAGAAAATGTTTTAAGGAGATGAAAAATATAGGAGGCATAGAAATATATTTCCAGGTCTCCAAATAAAGGGATTGTTAAAGTTAAATATCTTCAGTGATATAATAGTCATTCAGGAAATATTTGTTGACTGCCTCTTAGGTGTTATGCACTATTGTTCTTGGCTTAGACTACAGCAGTGAAAAAGATGAAGTTCCTATGTTCATAGAAGTTCCATTGTTATTAGAAGGACTAACAGTGTACAATTTGACTAGAAAATAATACAGTTTATAGTCATTACAATTTATAGTCATTAATACTATTAAAAAATGAAGCCGTAATTGGGTAGACTGTGACAGAGAGGAGGAGATACTGTGGATAGGGTCAGAAAATAACCATTCAGAAACCTGAATGTTGAGAAGAAGCTGGCCATTTGAAAATCTTTTTGAGTTCCAGACACAGGAAATTGTAATTGTGAATTCCTGGGCTATGGTCTAGTTAATGTTTTGAAGGATGTTAGAAGAGGCAGAGTTAGGGTATTTTGTGTAAGAAACCGGGAAATTGAGACATTTGTTTTCTTCAGTTAACCAGAAGACTTCTTGTCAGGAGGTGCCTGGTAAGGCTCTCCAGACTTTTTCTTTGTCCTTCTGGGTGGGTTGGTTGGTTGGTTTCTTTCTTTCTTTCAAGACTTTATTTATTTATTTATTTTTAGGGGGGGGGGGGGTTGGGGAAGGGGAGAGGAAGAGGGAGAGAATCTCCAGCAGACTCGCACTGAGCTCAGTGCAGGGCTTGGTATCACGACCCCAACATCATGACCTGAGCCAAAATCAAGAATTGGATACTTAACTGACTAAACCACTGGGTACCCCTGTCTTTCAGGGTTTCTTTTAGTGTTTTCTTCTTTTATTTTCCAGTCTCCTTTTACACCTCCCCCACCCCCCGCCTTCTATCCCCATACAACCAGACTATATCATTTATTTAGCAACCTATGGAGAAGGGCCTGAGGCAAGCATGGCGATGACTTCTGTAATAATCTTGAGGCATAATTTGAGGCAAACTGAGCCAAGACTAGAATGAGGTTGGGAAGAGACTGGGAATGTTTAGAATGTGTAAGAATAGTGTAATGTACACTATCTCTTGAATTTGCTCTTGGGGAATAGGAATTACATGTTAAGTTTTTTGATAATGAACTATTCAAATTCTTGATGAAATCCCAATAGTTCTTGTGTATTTTCTTATGTGTTAAAAGTTTTAGGTCACCTTCCTTAACCAGGATGTTTAATCTTCATAGCTCCTAAAATTTACAGCATATTTTTATCATGATTCATCTAATTTATTATGGAGAACATGTGTTAGTATTATTTTGGAAGTGTTTGATCTTGTTGGGAGATGTATGGTGGGGGCCAGATGTCCAACAAAAGGAATTATATAATTTTGGTTTAATCTTCTTAGTGAAGTTACAGTATACTAAAGTAAATTACCTCTTTTTATTCTATTAGACTTTAATACTAAAGAATTATTCTTGAGGTTGTAATATTGAATTATGTGACAGCATTCCAGTTCTCTTTTTCTTTTACAGAAATATGGATTTGGGGTGAAATTATGCATATGTATGTATTTTAAAGCTACTTTGTCAGTATACCATGTAGACAACTTAGCCACATTTCATAGGAATTCTTGAGTTTTTGAATGTTAAGTGGAGCTATCCATAAATAATCTAAGTCTTTAAGCCATCAGTAGATGGCTATTCAGTTAATTTGTTTGATTTACATTAGCAGTGTACCAAATGTGATTTTTCATTTGCTGTGAGAAACTAAAGTAAATGATATGTTTGGGTAATTTAAGGGTTTTAGTATATAGACATATATTTTTACTGCTAATTAAATGATAATTCATATTATTTTGTTATCATGACTAGGTAATCGATTAAAATTGGTGAGATTTTAGTAAAACTGTTCCCCGTTGAATGTTTCTATCAAACAAATGCCTATATACAATTAGTAGGTATATGGAATACCCATATGTTTCAGTTCTTTTGGGATACTACTAGTTTATACTTTTTTCCCTAATGTTTCAAAAATGTTTTGATTTAGCTTATATATATGGATACTCTTAAGTTAGGGAAATGATGGCAATATAACTCTGAATTTACATTGGTTCATACAGGTTTTTCCCAATATTTTGGGGTTTTGTATCACTAGGTAACAGGTGCTGAATGCCAAGTATGCAGTCACAGTTGAATACATCAAGTCAAACAGTAAATAATGTGTTCAATGAGATGCTCATTCACTTGAATTTCTTTGCCTTAGCTTAGTTTGGCTGATAGTTCTCTCTTGAAAATACTTGTTACAGGGTTCTCCTCTTTTTAAAGTTATGACATTATTACTGTAGTAATTTCTTAAAAAAAAAAAAAGATTTTATTTATTTATTTGACAGAGACAGCGAGAGAGGGAACACAAGCAGGGGGAGTGGGAGAGAGAGAAGCAGGCTTCCTGCCGGGCAGGGAGCCCAGCGCAGGGCTGGATCTCAGGACCCTGGGATCATGCCCTGAGCTGTAGGCAGTCATTTAACCAACTGAGCCACCCAGGCACCCCTACTGTAGTAATTTCTTACTCGTGGAAAGTTATGTCTTTTTAGTAAGCTAGTATTTTTATTCTAATAGTTATTTTTCTTAATGTTTTGATGACTGTTGCATAAGTTTTGAAATGTCCCCAGTTCTATTTTTGCCTGAGCCATGTTATTTTAATGTGCCACTTGCAGGATGTGAGGTTTGTCAGGAAGCATTTGTTGCATTATAACACAACTGTCTCTGTTGCTATAAACATGACATAAGGTAAACTGTATTCACTATATGACTATAGGAATATAAGCCTTGAGTGGTGTTTGCATAGTATCTGCTTTTCCACCTTCTGCTGTAAGAAATCTTGCTGTAGATGGGATGCATTAGCAGCACAAGATCTAACAAGTGTTTCAGAGCTGCTTAATTTAGACTAATTGGTGGGGAGTTGGGGGCTCAAAGGGTGCTACTCATAATACATCTTGAGTTCTAAATAAGCAGCAAACAGAATATTTGAGTCCAGAGAATGTTTTTAGGTTCCCTTCTGAAAATTGAATATTAATTTCTTTCAAATATTTTAAGTACAGGAAATAAAATGTGCTTTTTATGTTAATTTTTACCAGCATTTATATATGACCTATGATGTATAAAGTGCTGTGGTGAAAACAGAGATGACATAGACATAGACGCAGACATAAACCCTACCAAGCAGGAGTTACTGATCTTACCATTGAGACTCATGTGTCTAAATTAATTAGCTAAACAATATCCATTCAGTTCCTCATGAAGATTCTTTTAGTAATGTGAATGATATTCTTTAATCTTTGTCATTTAAGATATTTAAATTTCATATTTGCTTAAATTAGCTGTAAAATAATCCTATCCCTAGGATGAAAACAGGTCTTTTGTGGAAACACTGTGACTCAAACCACGTGCCTTCTGCTGCTTGTCTGTGTGCAGGCAACAGAATCAGTGAATTAAAAAGATTTCAGTGGGGAAACCAAGACAGGGCAAGTTATGATGAATTTCCTTGGGCATGTATTTTCATAATTGTGATTTTATTTATGCTTGTAAAATTATACCAAATTCAGAGTTACTTAATGATAGCTTGCAAGGAACAGTATGATTTCCAGAGGCCATTTGAATAATGTGAGTATTTTATCTGGCTATGCCAAAAACTCCCCACAAACTTAGTTATGGAAGACTCTTAATATATTTCAGTCCTTAGAAATGGTTCTTGAGGTCAGGTGCTAGATAAGCATGGAATCTAGTAAAATAGCTACTTAAATATAAACATTAGGATATAGAGGAACTACTTAAATATCTACTGTTTTATAAAGTAATTTTGAGAAATACTGCTTCTTGTCCATTCTAACATTTTATAAAATACTTTTATTCTGATTCTTCATATATACCTTTGACATTAATGTCTTTAACACTAAATCAGTGTTTTGGGTCATTAACACAGTTTTCCAAAGCACATCTTCCCTTTAATTTAAGATGGGTAATATAACATACTATCACAGCTATATATGATGATCATATCTCAAGCCACAGAAACCTGTACCTTTAAGACACTTGGGGTTTTCAGTTTTCTTCTGTGTAGTTGTCTGTTTTTGACCTCCATAGTGAAATCATTTACTGATAGTTTTTTTTTTTTTTTAAGTGGCCTTTAGGGACTCTTGGGTGACTTGGTTGTTTAAATGTCCAA
The DNA here is from genome assembly GCF_009829155.1 of Mustela erminea. NCBI lineage: Eukaryota > Metazoa > Chordata > Mammalia > Carnivora > Mustelidae > Mustela > Mustela erminea. Next base: position 156,527,953 of record NC_045615.1, on the reverse strand, counting down.
CTCTTGGCTCAGGTCATGATCTCAGCGTTGTGAGATCAAGCCCCACGTCAGGGTCCTCGATGGAGGTGGAGTCTGTTTAAGATTCTCTCTCTCTCTCTTTCCCCTTCTCTCCTTGCCCCACCCCCCAAAAAGTGGCCTTTAAAAGATTTCTTTATAATGACATCTGATGTTTAGATTGAAAACCAGGAATACATTTTTAATCTTGTTACTTCTCTTTGCTTGAAAAAGGTTGGCATGTGAGTTTTATATATTCTCCTTAGACTCAGATAAGATTAGCAGGTAGAGAAAAGTATTTGTTATAATAGATAGCAATTTTCTGTTTTGGTAATTACTGAAATTTGTCAAGTATTGTACTTACATACTCAACTACGAGTGAGCAGGTCTACTACTATTCTAATGTTATTCGTGCTTACTACTATTTGGTGTGTCAAGAATGTTCTTTCTTGTTGGATTTTACCCAACCTTGAAGTTAGTCATTTAGCAAATATTTTGAGTACCTATCCTGTTCTTGGAGTTTGGGTTACATAAGTGACTAAAACAATAATCTTTGCCATCTTGAGACTTCGTAAAGACTTTGGAGCCAATTTAAGTGAAATGGGAGCCATGTACAGTTTTAAACAAAAAAATGATAAGATCTTATTTATATTTTAAAGAGTGTTGGAATACTTAGAAATCTGACTCTCTATATAAATTTTATATATATATATATATGTATATATATATATACATGCACATATATAATTTCTCTCTCTATATAAATTACCTATATGAAATTTAGGATAGGGCTCAATTGTTTATTTGGGTAATGATAGTCTATTAGAAATTTCCTGCTTTGCTGCCCTCTGTAGAGTATTATCTTTGATCAGTGGAAGCAGTGAGAAGATCAAGACAGTAAAGGCAAGGCTCTGTACTTTCCTCTGAGAACAAACCCCTAGAAGAACTCTATTTTCCTGGAGAAGGATAATATTTTAAGATGGGCTTAATACTGGTATCGATAGCACATTGGGAAAGAAATATCAGCAGTTTAGATAATAAAGAACTGAAGCTGAACAGAGAAGTCTGCTTTGTAGAGAAAAATATTTCAAAATGAATATTTCAAAATGAAATATTTCTACTTTTTCAGTAGAAAAAGTCGTAGCTAAAACTTGTGTTTATAGATGATGTTACCCTGGTGTAGAGGTTAAATAAAAAGCTGAAGGTGGAATGGAAGGAACATGACCATTATTTGAATGAGTTGGCCAAGAAAGAGAATCTCCAGAAGGGCCTGATCAGAAAATACTTAGAAAAACACAAAAACCAAAGAAAGAAAGAAAAAAGTGAATACTTGAGATGATGGGCACATTTAATTGTGAGCCAGACAGGAAAAAATGATCAATAGGAGAACATATGGACTGAATGAAAGAGGAAAGGTTTAGGTCCCTAGAATGCAGTTAAGAACACATTTAATAGAGAATAATAAAAAAATTATAGAATTAGGCTAGATGTTAATAAAATGTACAACTTCAAAGTTAGAAAAAGATATGTGTTCAAGATACAAATGTGAGAATAGGTTCATATTTTGAGGACGTTATCTTTAAGATACTTTCCTCCAAAATTTTAGGATTTTTGGAATGGAGCATTCATGTTTTTTCTCTTTGTTGAATTTAATATTGATACCAGTTGTCTTTTTTTAAATTGACTTTTTAACTTCCTTCTTAAATTTAATGTTTATTGAACAGTAAAATCTGTAAACCAACAATTGTTTTTTTCCTGATTTTTATATTGTAATATGTACATAACAAAATTTACCATTTTTACTGTTTGGTTTTGGTACGGTATGCCTTTTTGCCAATTATCTTTATATTAACTTTATTTAAAATTTCTATGAACTTTAGAAATATTTTTATTTTGGTTAAAAATGTTCTTTGAGGGGTGCCTGGGTGACTCAGTCCAACTCTTGATCTCAGCTCAGGTCTTGATCTCAGGGTCATGAGTTCAAGCCCCATGTTGGGCTCAAAAAAAAAAAAAAAGTTCTTTGACCATAAGGGAATTAAACTAATGTAAAAAATAGATCTGTGGAAAGTCCCCAAATATTTGGAAATTAAACAGCACATTTTAAGAATACAAGGTTCAAAGGAGAAGCCACATGAGGAATTTAAAAATATTTTGAACTGAATGAAGTATATCTGAATTTGTGGTATGCAGCAAATGCAGTGCTTAGAGGGAAATTTATGACATTAAATGCTTGTTTTTTTTAAAAAAGTTTTCAAATCAATTTAAAGTTCTGCATTAAGGAACTGCAGAAAGAACTTATTAGATCAGAGCAGGCAGAATTAAGATATTAATAAAGATAAAAATAGGTATCAATGAAATTGAAAGTAAAAATAATAAAAATAAAACTGAAAGTTGGTTCTTTGAAAGAATCATTAAAACTGATAAAGCGCTTTTTAAAAAAAAATTTTTTTTTTGTTTTTTCAGTGTTCCAAGATTCATTGTTTATATACCATACCCAGTGCTCCACACGATACGTGCCCTCCTTAATAACCACCATCAGGCTTACCTTTCCCTGAACCCTCCTCCCTTATAAATCCCTCAGTTTGTTTCTCATAGTCCATAGTCTCTGATGGCAAGCTTGACTCAGACTGATGGGGAAGGAGCGAGAGAGACAGGCAGACACAGGGAGGTTACTCTTATCAGCAGTTAAAAAAGGGATGTTACCACAAATCCCACCCTTATACATTGAAAGATTAATAAGGGACTATTATGTCTAACTATGCCAACAAAATTAACTGAGATGAAATAGGCAAATTCTGTGAAAAACACAGAATACAAATTTTGCTCAATAATTAACCTGAAAAATAATGTATCTAAGAGAAATATTTCTAATTAAAAACCCTTTATCAAAGAAAACTCCATGTCCAGATGGCTTCATCATGAATTATATGAAACAAAGGAAGAAATAATTCTAATTCTGTACTAACTTTTCCAGAAAATAGATGACGAGGGATTACTTCTCAACTCATGTTATGAAATTAACATTATTCTGATACCCTGATGAGCAAAGACATTATAAAAAAAGGAAAATTATAGATGAATATATTTTATAAGCCTTGATGGAAAATCCTAATAAAATAAAATATTAACAAATAGAATCTAGCAACATATAAACAAGATTATACAACATGAACAGATGGTGGATGTATTCAAAGTTTATAGCATATCCCAACCAATCAGTGTAACTCAATAAGAAAAATTATTTTACAATCTCGATAGATACAAAAAAGAATTTGATAAAATTTAACATGCACTAATAAAAAATTTCTCAGTAAACTAGGACTATTCAGAGAACGTCTTTAGTTCTGATAAAGTGAAGTTATGAAAAACCTATAGCTGATACCATACTTAACAGTGAAAACGGCATGCTTTTCCGCTAAGATTAAGAACAAGACAGAGATGTCCATTCTCATCCTTCCTACTCAACATAATACTGGATTTTTCAGGCAGGTAAGTTAAACAAATAAAACACAAATATAGGAAAGAATCAAATAAAATGTCTTTTATTCATAGATGACATGGTCGAATGTACAAAATGTGATGGAACGTACAAAAAAGGTAATGGAACTAATTCGTGAGTTTAGCAAGGTCTCATATTTCTGTATATTAAGAATGAACATTTCAAAATGAAAATTTAAAACATCAATTAAAATAAAAACGTGCAACACCTAAGGATATAAGTATATAATTTGTAAGCTGTAAACTACAAAACGTTCATGAGAAAATTGAAGATAATGTAAATAAATGAAAACATAGTATATTCATCATTTTGAAGATTCAGTACTTTTTAGATGTAAATCCCATCCCTCTTACCCCAGAATGGCCTATAGAATTCAGGATAATCTCAATCAAAATCCTATCAGGGCCTTTTGGATTTTGTTTTTGTTTTTGGTAGAAGTTGACAGCTGTGTCTGATAACTATATAGAAAAGAAAAGACTCTAGAGTGAGTAGTCAAAACAACTTTGAAAAGAACAAAGTTGAAGGATTTCGAGATTTAAGACAACTACAAAGTTGTCTTAACCAAGACAGTGTATTGATGAAAGGATAGAAACATTGATTAATAGAAGAGAATAGAATCTGGAGAAGATCTGTGTGTTAGGAATTGATTTTTGACAAAGGTGCCAACACACCTTTTCTCAATAAAGAAAAATGTTTTTTTTCAATGAATGGTGCTGAAACATATGGATGTCTTCTTATGGAAGGATCTTCAACTCATGTCTTTATACTTTCTACTTTATAGAGAAATTGACTTGAATTGGATCATAAGCCTAGGTATAAAAGTTGAAACAATAAAATTTCTGAAAGAGAACATAATGTTCTCTAATTATTCACTAATGAAAATCTGTGACCTTGCGTTCGGCAAAACTATTTTAGATAGGGCACAAAAAATCAAACATAAAAGAAAAAATTATAATTTGGATTACATCAAATTTAAAAAGGTTTATTCTTCAGAATATATTGAAGAGACAAGCCATCAGCTTGCAGAAAATATTTGTAGACTGTATATCTGATAAAGGATTTATGTTCAGAATATGTTAAGAATTTTCACAGCTCAATAATGAGGGAACAACAACTGAACAGGAAATGGGGAAAATGTTCTTAACAGATCCTTTATTGAAGAAATACACTGATGTCGAATAAGCAGAGGGAAAGATGCTCCATACCCTCAGCCATTAAGGAATTGCAGAATAAAATCACAGTGTGATTCTATCCTATTAGAATAGAGAGGAGGAATAAAAGAAAGGAAAAAACTGCTGATACTGAATACTAGTGAGAAGGCAAAGGAACCAGAACATACACTGCAGCAGGAAAGCAAGATGCTACTGTAATTTGGAAAAGTCTGTCAGTTTCTTATAGATTTAAATATACAGTTGTCATACGGCATATCCTTCTCATGTATTTACCCAAGGGAAATTAGAACATGCTCACATAAAGTTTTGTATTCAAATATTCATTAACTGATGATTAGCTCAACAAATTGCAGTACATCCATATGATGAAGTACTATCTAGTAATAAAAAGGAATGAACTACCGAAGCATGCTATAGCATCAGTGAATCTTAAAGGCATTATGCATTTGTGAAAGTTGCAGTTGGAAGTCTGGATGATTCCATTTCATTTTGGGGGAAAAAAATCTGAAAGTAACAGAAAACGTCATGGTTGCTAGTAGCAAAGGGTAGTGGTAGGGAATTGCCTGCAAAGGGACAAGAGAAATTTCTCTGTGATAAGAAATAATTATCTTGATTGTGGTGGTAATGACAAAACTATGAATTTTCAAAATTCATAGATTTGTACAACTAAAAAGGTGATTTTTATTCAAAATTATACTGCAATAAGCCTGACTTTCCAAAAAAACTTAATTTTATAGAGAAGAAAAAAGATTGAAGGAAGAAAATATAATATTTTTTTAATCTTGCTTCTCTTGAAAAACAGGCAGTTACTTTAACTGAAATTTACTATGACTTCATTTTGCCAGGACTTTTTTCGTTCATTTAAAAATAGTTAGGTTGCATATGCATACTAAAAACTGAATTATATATACCAACAAATTAAGTCTATGTATCTAAAAATAATACAAATTGTTGTGATAGCTCTTTTGGAATTTTTGTTAGAAATATGGGGGGGGTGCCGGGGTGGCTCAGTCATTAAGCATCTACCTCAGCATCAGCTCAGGGCATGATCCCAGGGTCCTGGGATTAAGCCCCACATCGGGCTCTCCCACTCCCCTGCTTGTATTCCCTCTCTCACTGTGTCTCTGTCAAATAAATAAATAAAATCTAGAAAAAGAAAAAAAGAAACATGGAAATGGTTAGGTTATTCCTGATATTTTCTTTAAAGGTCTGAAGGGTCTCCCCGCCACCCCTTAATTATTTGCTAAAATCACACAGTAAGAAACTGTGTGGTCTTTTTTCTCTTAAGGTAAGCTATGTAGTAGGGTACAGACAAGTAAAAAGGTAAAATTCATTTTGCTCTTCAGTTACCACTGTTAACAACTTGGGTTTCGACATCTGGAAATTTTTTTATTTGTATCCTTGTGCAATGCATGCATTTTGGTCTTAAAATCATCTTAAAAGGATACATACCATGTTTGCTTTTCTGGGCTTGTGTTTTTCTCTCATATAATTTGGGTATCTTTCTGGATCAATATTGTTTATTTACTCACTCAGTAAATATTTTTAAGTACTTAATATTTAAGGCTAGCAAGGGAAAAATATGGTCCTTACCCAAGCAACTGATACTCAAATAAGAAGATAATAAACAAATTTAGGGAAAATGTTACTATTGATAAGTTTCATGAAGGTAATTAGTGAAGGCATTAGATAGTGTGGTATAGAATGTTTTATCTAGACCTGCTTTATTCTGCAGATAGGTATTTACTGTTTCATAGTGTAATTTATTTAACCATTCTGTTGATGGGCATATGTATTATAGTTTTTTCTGTTATAGTCAATACTGTGACATCCTTGTACATATTTTTTTGCTTATATGTACCAAGTGTTTCTATAAACTAAATTCTTAAAAGGAAAATTGCATTTTTAAATACTGATTATACATCCTGTCAAATTATCCTCCAAAACACTAGACATTATCTGTCAATAGATGAAAAATGCCACATTTTAATTTGTATTTACCCAAATCCCAATGAAATTTAGCATATTTACTGGTCATTTGTTATTTCTTCCATAAATTGCCTACTTATACAATTTTACCCATTGTAGGGTTTATCTTTTTCTTACTGAGATTTTAGGATTTCTTTATTATTCTGTTTATAATATTACATCATATTTTATAATATTTCTTCTTAATCTGTCACTTTTCTTACTTTAGAGAATCTTTAGATTTTTCACTTTTATATTGTCAAAATCTTCAGTCTTTTCTTTCCTAGCTTCTAGGTTTTGTGTCTTTCCAGAAAAGCCTTCTTATATTAGTTTAGTCTCATATTTTTTTCCTGTGACGTCTTTAGTTTTATGTATGTTTCTAATAGATTTTAATTCATCTGGAATTTTATATATATATATGTGTATATACATGTATATATATGTGATAACACACACACACACATATATATGTGTGTGTGTGTGTGTATATGTATATATATATATGTATGTATGTATGTATCTATATATATTCCCCCCCTGTGGTAAGGACCTGTTTTTTCCAGTTTCCTAACCATTCTCCCAAAATAATTTATTGAACAATGTCTTTTTTTCCCCCACTGACTTGAAATACTACCTCTATCATTTTAAAAGTCCAAAATATGTGTTTTCTGGATCTAATACTCTATTGTTTTAATTATTTTCATTTTACATTTAACATCTGATAGGGTACCCCTCCCCATTGTCTTTTTCAAAAAAATTTTGGCAATTTCTGTGTATTTTCTCTTCCAGATGAACTTTAGAATCAACATGTCAAGTTCCATTAAAAATCCCTTTGGGATTTTGATTGGAAGTGCATTGAATTTACAGATTAATTTGGGGAGAATTGACATCTTTACACTATTGACTCTTCCCATCCAGGAACATGGTATGCCTCTCCATTTCTTCAGGTGTTCTTTTATGTCCTTTAGTAAAGTTTTTATGGTTTTTTCATGTAGGTCTTAGACTTTTCTTGTTAGGTTTATTCCTAGGTATTTGTAGTTTTCATTGTTACTGTGAATTACATCTTTCCTCCAGTTTACATGTTGTTTTCAATTGGTTATTGCTAATATATAGGAAATCTATTGATTTTTGTTTGTCGATCTTATCATTTACTTGGTTTGCGTTGGATTCTCTTGAAATTTCCAGAAGGATGATTATGCATTCTGCAAATGATAGCATTTGTTGTTTCCTTTTTTCAGTATTCTATTTCTAGGGGATTTTTTGTTTGTTTTTTCCTGGTCATATTGCATTGGTTAGGCTTCCAAATCTGTTCACTACTAGCTCTGATTTGAGCTTCTTTTCCTGATGGCATCCTAATTTTTAAACTTTTACATTTTACACGTGGTTTAGATTTCTGGTGGTGCATATTATCTGGATGGAACAAAAGTTTCCTTCTTGACTTAAGTATTTTCATGGTAATGAATATTGTGTTTATTATGTGTTCTTTTTGAGATGATACATATTCTTTTTACTTCTAAATTTTAATGTCGTGAATTACCTAATACATCTACCTACTACTGGTTATGATTTTTTCATTTTTAACATTTATTCAGCAAGTATTTATTTGGATATTGCATTGTACCAGGAACTTTGCCACACACTGGTGATAGTGTAAATCTGAATGGTTCCTGTCTTTAATTGGAGAAGAGAGATAATAAACAGATACCCAAAAACAAGATAATTTTAGGCTGTGATAGTACTGATAAAATTATAGCAGAAATAAAGTTAGTGGTATGGTAGAGAGATGAGTAGAGTATTTTCTTGGGTAGTACTGTCTGAGAAGGTAAAATACAAATTAAGACCTGAAGAATGAAAGCTTTGGGAAAAGCATTCTAGGCAAGGGAAAGTCACTATTTCTGTGTGTACAAATAATTATATTTCTTAGTACTTCCTTTATCTCCTTTCTTGTATGTATTGTATAATATTTTTTATACAACTTCTGAATTTAATTTTCTAATGATGTGTTTCATTTGTTTTTTATTTTGTTTAGTTATTTTGCTATTCTTGTTCAGGTTTGCTATTAGGGTTATTTATGCTTATGAGCTAGGGAATTTTCCCATCTGTTTTCTGGGCTTTGTAAATAATATAATAATGCTCTGTTCCTTCTAAGGGATAGTTTAGTGACTATCCCTGAGATTTCCTCTATTGGTATATTCTGTTATGTTTCTCCTTTTTCTTGAAAATCATCCATTTTGTTTAGGCTTTCCTATTTCTTGACTTTATAGGTTTGCTTAGTTTTCTGATTTTAATAACTCCTTATGGTTTTTGTTTTTCCTCTCATTTTCTGTAATCAGGCTTACCAAAGGCTTGTCTCTTCATGCTAGACCTATCCATGAAGCACTTACTAGTCTTACTAATTACTTCTGAATCTCTTTTCAATTTCTTCATTTCTATTACTACCATAAATTATATTGATACATTTCGACTTGGATTTTATTTTTGAAGATTTTTAGTTTATGTATCTTAAATCTAAGTTTTTCATTATGGACAGCTATGACTAAATCCCATAAGAAATAATATGCTTACTGATTTTAATTTTTATTTTCCCTGTATTCTGAAAGTTTATTAGTAGGCTTTTTTCTTTTTTTTTTAAATTTCTAAGTAGAGTATTATTGTTAAATTTTAGTTTCACTTAGCTTTATGGACTAAGAATGTAACCTCTATATATTTTTTAATCATTTGAGATTTTTCCTTGGTCAGGCTTTTATTTGCTATAAAAGACTGTATTCTGTGTTCATGATATACTAATTTCCATTTCACTATGATATGTAAGTATAGTTCATTATGGAATCTATTTCTCAATCATCCATGTCCTTGCATAATCTACTTGCTCTCATTTTCTGACATAGGTATGTAAAAAGTTTCCTGCTAAGTTGTGTGAATTTTTATTTCAAGTATATTTACTTTATATATATTTCAATGTTATATTTTGACTATTACATGCTCTGGCTGTTACACGCTTTGGTGTATTAAATCTATTACCATTATAAAATATCCTTTTTCTGTGTAATGCTTTTTGCCTTGAGTTATTTGATAATAATTGTACCCTTGACTGGGTTTGCTTTTTCATGTTTTTGTTTTTTTTTTCTCATGCTTTTAGCCTTATGACTAAAAATTTTAGTTCTCTTATGATAGCATATAGTTGAGGGGTTTTTCTTCTTTTTTTAAAATCTTAATCTGTGTGTAATTTTTTCAAATAAGAAAAGTTTTCCCACTTGCTTTTATATTAACTTGGTTTTTGGTCTTTGGTCTTTTTCCTCACATTGAAGGTTATTGTGGAAAAGGTCTTTTCCTGCTGTCGCTGCCTACCCGCCCAGCCTCGCTCCCTCCACATCCACCTGCCACCCCTTGCCTTTAGCTGAATTTGAGTTTTATTTTGTTTACTACCCACTTTGAAAACTATGTGTTTCATTTCTCTTTTTTAGCAGGCATTGAATTGAATTAAACCGTATCTTCAACTAGTTGTTCTCTTTGCTGAACATAGGTTTTTGGCATTATATCATTCAGTCTTGGCTTAACTGATATTTTAGTATTATGTTTATGTTATAATACGTTTTTACTCTTCTAACTTTAAGGAATTATTTATTAACAACTACCCAACATGATAAGTTAGCTTGTATTATATTGGTTTCTTTTCCAAATGCTTAGTGTTATGATTCCCAAGGTTGTCCTTTTCTTGGATTCGAACTCTAAATTCAGAAATATTTGTGGTTTTAAAATTTTCAGTTTGCTTACATATCTAAAAATTATTTTATTCTACAGTTTAGAATTTTACTTTTAAAATAATTATACTTTAGAACTTTTAGTTGCAGTGTTGACTTATAGCATCTTGGGTTATATTTAGGACTCTGATATCAATCTGATTTTTAATTCTGTTAATAACCATTCGCCTTATAAACTTACGACACTTAAAATATCCTTGGAGTGCTCAAGTTCCACCAGGTTATGACTGTGTGTGTCTATATCTGAGAATGAGTGTGTATTTCTGTGTATGCATTTTAAAGCAATAAGAGTCATTTTATTCTGAGCCAGTTTTTATGATAATTGATGAATAATGATAAATACCAGAGACAGGTTAAATTAATAATTAAATTGCATCATACTATTGATATTTAGAGTTGGGGTAAATTTTTTAAAATCTGTGGCTTTAATTCTATGACAGAAAAACCACTTACAAACTTTAGATTTGAGAATTCTATACAATTTTACTTATTTTAAATAGTCATAATTGGTTCACTTTATAAAATTTACAATTAATGTTAAAAATTTCATATTGAATTATAATTTCATACTGAGGTGTAGCAGGTAAGTACTTTGAAGCTTAAGAAAAAGAGTTATGTTTTAGCTCTGTGAGAACAGTGCTGTGTTAACTATTATATCTCTAGTTCTTAACACATTCCTAGATCTTAACTAAAATTTTATTAGATGGGTAGATGGGTATGAATGAAATGATGTAGAATAAATCAGTGTTTTCTTAATGGATAGATTTTTTTGAAAGCTAAATTTACTTTTAGTCAGGTTCACTTTAGTTTATTTACTTGAATCTCAGGATATTGGCACCATAATGAGTCATATTATTAATTGATACTCTTTTTACAAAAAGGACTTTAAGTGGTTTATTTTATGCTGTTTTATTTTAGCGTATACTAGATCAGTGTCCAGTGACCATACTGAAGATTTTATATTAATGGTACGGAAAAACTACATCAAATATATTTCTTTAAGAATTGTTGTATTTTACCTGAAGTTTACTCTATTTAAGACTTCAAAAAATACAGATCAAAGAAATTTTTATTAGGTTTTGGGGTCGGGTACAGAAAAGAAGAAACAATTGTTTCTTTGAATTAGCTTTTACATAGCCTGTAATGCATATCACTGAAAAAGCGACAACACTTGAGTTATCATGTAATTCAGTCCATGATGATGACCTCAAGTCAGGTTGTTCTAATGAGTCTTTATTTTTGGTAGGTGAAATGGTATCAATTATGATCTGTGTTCTTAAAATCCACTGTCATTGAAATGACAAAATTGGTCATAAAAATTAAACACTAACATTTACTATAAGTAAAAATCATACACAATGATCATAAATGTTGTTTAGGAGGGATTTTTCTGCATTGACTTGATTAAGAGCTCTTCAGATTTTAAGTATGGTGAGTTTTGGATTGAAGATACTGTGTTTTCCTGGAGCAAGTGTGAGACTTCTTTGTTATTTAAAAGATGTTTTAATATAATCAAGATCTAGATTATCTTTCTTGGAATATAGACTATTAACTTGAAATTTAGACTGCCTGCTCTAAATTGAATGAAAATGGACAGGGTAGTTTCCTGAACAAGAGCAATAATTGGTGGCTAGAGATGGGATGGGAGGATGTGGAGTGTTAAAGGTCAAGAAGTCCAAATTCTGGAGTTGCTGGCATTTCATATTTTAACGTATGTTTATCCTCAAAAACTGATCTTTTCCTATCCCCGCCTCCCATAATCTTTCATTTGGTATATTGAAGTAAGTTATAAATAGGTTTCCTTGTTTCTGTTGTCACATCTATACAAAACCATCTTTCACATGATCTCTAATTATCTTTTTAAAAAATTGCTTATTTGGGATGCTTGGGTGGCACTGCTGGTTAAGTGTCCCACTCTTGGTTTTAGTACAGGTCGTGATCTTAGGATTTTGAGATCAGGTCTGTGTTGGTCTCTACGCTCAGCGTGGAATCTGCTTGAGACTCTCCTTCCCTCTGCCCCTCCCCCCAACCCCTGTTCTGTGTTCCTCTCTCTCAAATAAAAAAATAAATCTTTTAGAAAATTGATTATCTTAATACTTTAATCCTTCAATAAGCTACCATATAAATTCTGAACTGGGTACAATATTGAAAGGCCCGATCTTTCTTAAGCACTATTCTTTTTACCATTCTCATTCAGAATTGTTTTTTCCTTTCTCTCTGTACAGTCCCTATATTAGTGTCTACTTAGTACCGTTTTTAATCTTCGGTATAGTTAGTTCTTTGCACATAGAGTTGCATTTTTCCGTATTGTATATTTGTAGAAGGCATTGATTATAATAAAATCATTTTTATATTTTCTTTCTCCTTTGGCTGCCCTACTGCATTTTGCATATTATATGTAATTGGGGGTGTATTTGTTAAATTGAATGGAACTTGTATATATGATGTCTAGTTAATAAAAATTTCTTTATCCTTTGAAATAAATGCCAGTTTATTTTTTATTTTTAGTTTTTTAAAGATTTTATTTGGCAGAAAGAGAGAGTACAAGCAAGGGGAGCAGCAGGCAGAGGGAGAGGCAGGCTCCCCTCTAAGCAAGGTGCCTGTTGGTGGACTCCATCCCAGGAGCCCAGGATCATGACCTTCGCTGAAGGCAGGCATAACCAACTGAGCCACTCAGGCGCCCTAAATGCCAGTTTATTACAAGATGAACTGCTCTTCTCTAATATAACATTGATAATTTATCTATTTTGACAGGAAGTTAGTTTGAAATGTAACTCTGGTGTTCACAATTCGTCCACATGGCCCTATATTTCCAAATTTTTATATGACTTTTTGTTTTACTATAGAAGGACTGGGAGTACCATTAATGACATAAACAAATTCCTTCAGTATTGACCTTTGTTAAAAGACCTTGATTTTCATTGTTGAGTGGTTGTGTTAAGGTTATTTTGGAAAGAAAGTAAAAAAGATATTTAATTACTTTGTTCATTTAAATAAATAGTATTACTGTTAAGTAATAATATTTTAAAACAAAAGCAACCTCCGTAGTAAGATAACACCGTTAATCTTTCAAAACCAAAACAATTTAACTTGCATATAAGAATAGAGGCAAGTATGATAAAGCCACTATAAATCTTTTTCGCAGATTCAGCATTATCAAGAATTTGCCACACAACTTTGTTTTCCAGAAATATTATATAGCAGTTTTCTGACTCTATTTTTATATATGGCAGTGTGCATCTCTAAAGATAAGAGCATTTATGGGGCACCTGGGTGGCTCAGTGGATTAAAGCCTCTGCCTTCAGCTCAAGTCATGATCCCAGGGTCCTAGGATCAAGCCCCACATAGAGCTCTCTGCTCAGCAGGGAGCCAGCTTCCTCCTCTCTCTGCCTGCCTCTCTGCCTACTTGTGATCTCTGTCTGTCAAATAAATTTAAAAAATAAATAAATAAATAAGAGCATTTTCTTATCTAACCAGAATAATTCTTTTAGACTGTCTAATACCCAGTGCATATTCAGATTACTTCATTTATCTTGAAAATTTCTTATAAGGTCTATATTATTTTGCTAATCATGTCTCTGGTGTCTCTTTAATTTAGAGCTTTTCTTTCCTTTTGTTTTCTCTCTTAAAAAAAAATTTTTTTTTCCGTATTTTAGTTGTGTTTTTTCCTGTTTAACTTTGTGGTTCTCAAATTATCAACCTCCAGGGTCTTTTTGTTTGTTTCTGTTTTTCCTCTGAGGGTACATTTGGCAATGTTTGGAGGTTTTTTGGTGTCACAGCATGTGGTAGAGTTGCTACTAGCATCTAGTAGATAGAGGCCAGGGATGCTGCTAAACATTCTGAAATACTTAGGGTAGCCCTCGACAATGAAGAAATTATCCAGCCCAAAATGTCAATAGTGCCAAGATTGAGAAACTGATTTAACTTGTTCCTAATACTTGCCTTACTGATTTTTACAAACTGGAAATTATTTCTAAGGGCTCTAAATAGATTATTGTTTATTTTCAGAGGGGCAAGAATATGTCATAGGTGGTATTGTGTATTTTATGTTATATAAATCTGAGTTATATAATGTTTAGTTCTCTTCTTTTAGTAATTAGACAGTAGGTATAGCTTTGTCCCTAAATATAGAATTTGAAGTTAACTTTTCTAGAGCAGAGTAAAAAAAACCTTCAGCATGGAATTTTCTAGTGGAAAGAATATTGAACTAGTTAATTGGATAACTGGTCTCTTGGTACTAGATATTTAGAAACTTGCTATTTAAATAACAATCCTGTGCTTCTGTTTTTCCATCTATAACAATTCGGTGGTTCTTTATATTAGACAAGAATTTGAAACGCAAGCATCACTTCATAAAATATCCATCTAGTGAAAACAGTACATCCGAAATAGCTTAAATATAACTTGTCATGCTTTGAGTTATTGATAACTTTGATAGGTTATTTCCGTTAGGGAATAAATTTAATAAGGACACACCTTTCCTCCTGTCTCTCCTCTCTTCATGGAAATTATTTTTACATTTCATTTAAAGAAAATGTTTCAAAATATTCATGTGAATTTCTTATTCAGAATGAATCTTTTTTTCAGTAGAAATGTAATAAAAATGAGTACGGTTTCAATGGGAAAACATTTTAGTATTTAATCTGAATTGTCTTCGCTCGGTACATGGTAGAGCAGGATATGCTCGTAAATCATAACTTAGTTGACCTATGAATACACAAGGATTACTTATTTTTGTATTTTTATGACTGCGTGTCCTTATGTCAGTCTCTCTTCAGTTGTTCCGTAATGTAGTGCAAGAATCTTTCCAGTTAGGGAAAGAGGAATTAGTGTTAGAGGAGGAAGTTCTCTTCTACTTCTACTCTTCTAAATTCCAACAGCCTTTTCCCCCTACCCTTTACCTTCTACACTTTTTACCCTGTAAAAGTGTTCATTTATGCACACACTTTGGCTCTCTCATTAAAGAAGTAAGTTCCTAGATGGTGGAGTTGATTTCACACATCTCTGTTATCTCCTCTGCAGGTTAACTGTAGTATCTCTTGCACAAAGACTGTTGGCCAGTGATGGGCATTTTGCCATACCTGCTACTTGATGTTGCCCTACCTATTACTTAATGTACAAATATTCAATAATCTGTAAGATATACCTTAAATTTATTTTTTTGTAACTACCTCTCCCTTCCCCAAATACACTGTAGCCTTTTAGAATCTGAAAGGGAAGTATCCCCAATCCATCTTTTATTTACTCAAAGTCCCTGTTTCCATGGAGTTTAGAAAGGTAATAAATATTATAATATCTCAGTGTAATGAATTTATGAAAAAATTATGTAGAATAGGGATCTAGAGATTGCTGAGATACTTGCTTAGGTCTCATAGGTAGCATCTGAACCAATAAGGGTACCTAGGTCTTTAGATCCTAACAGTATCCTTGAAATTAATTTCTTCTTAGTATTAAACTGGGGGTGGGGGAGATATAAATCCATTCCTATTCTTCTCTTTCACCCCAGTACCTTTTTAAAAAATCTATACATAGTCATTTGAATTTACTGTTTTTAACTTACCAGTTTTTTTTTTTTACAAAGTAAGAATAGTGGACTTAAAAATTAATGTAACTTCTGTGGATATTTGAAATCAGTAAGAAAACATTTCTGTAATTAATATCCCTCATGAAGAGATTGAGGTACATTTTTCTTAATAAATTTTCACCAAGCTCAATTAGGACATAGAGTGGCATTGGGCACTTTATGTCAGAGGCTCACTTTTAATTGAAATTTAGTATCTCCAATGATCTAACTTCTAACTCTCTTACCTTTCCTACAGTAAATACTCCGTTCTAGCATATAGAAATTTTATAGCTGTCTACCAATGTTATATTCCTTTTTCTACTGTTGGCTTACATAAATTAATTGGGTCAGAATCTTTTCATATTTATCTTTATGCAATGTCTCGTATTATTTAAACACCTCTGATCTATATACCCTTGACATTTAACCGTGCCCTGCTCTTTAAAATATTTTGTTTTCTAAAACTCTAGTCTGAAATATTATTTAATTTTTCATTTGTTCATTTTACCGATGTTTATTTTGCCATGTTTATTTCTTTTGTTTTCTTTCCTCTTCTCCCATTGGGTTGGAAAATTGTAGATATTTTCACAGGAAATTTCACTGGGAAGCAACTTTTTCTTTAAAATGACTCATCTTCTGGACCCTCATTAAAGATAAGAAGACATAGTTTTTATTATACTATAATTTTGAATTACATCTTGCTATGGCCAACTCATGTCCCAAAAGTTTACTTAATTTGTTAAAGATTTATTTATTTATTCTAGAGTGAAAGAGAACATGCAAGCAGGAGAGGGATAGAGAGAGAGGGAGATAAAAGCAGACTCCCTGCTGAGCTCATTGAACCCTAGGGGTGGGGGGTACAGCTCAATCTCTGGAACCTGAGATTATGACCTGAGCAGACTCTGTCAGAGGCTCAATTTACTGAGCCACCCAGGAACATCACCCCCCGGTTTTCGAGATAAACTCCCAAAGTCTACTTAAAGTATAACATTTACGCTACTACCTTGAAAGAGAACTTAAAACTAAAAAGGGTATATTCTTATTTTTTTTTCCTAACTCCCTGTCATTTTAACAGGGAGTTGTTATTGATGGGTTATACTGCAAAATTTTGTGAAAATTTTCAAATATTTACAGAGATTATTTTCAGAGTATCCAGTGTCTATTTGTATTTGAAATATTAGAAATCTGAAATCATGTTAAACTGTGTTAGTCTAATGGAAATTTGGAGAGAAACATACTGTTTCCTGCCAGATTTAACTTCCAGTACTAAATATGTTTTGGTTATTCCTGGAGATAGGTGACTTTCAAAGATGAAATGACTCAGAGTTTCTCATGTTATAGTAGTTAAAATTTTATTCCTTAAGGTTTTTTTCAGATTTCTTACATTTAGATACTAGGTAGGAGCATAATTGTGTTCTAGGTTAATCATTACTTTTATATCTATTTTAGTTATAAGTGTTAGAAGTACCTTAGATTTATGAAGTAAATTTCATGTAAAATGGTGACAGTTTATAAAATAATTATCAACTTTTTATCAGCAAACTAGAAAGAACATATCTTAGTACATATTGTAAGTAGCACTATAATAAGGGATATCACAACGAAACTTTTCTCCATGTCTTCAGTGTTTGCTATGTTCTAATTTTTTAAATATTTTTTTAATTGAATCTCATGTTGACTATAGTAGTGGTTCTCAGTGAATGGTCCACAGGACCCTCAGGGTCCCAGAGACCATTTCAGGATATCTAAGAGGTCAGAACTCCCTCATCACAGTACTGACATGTTATTTGCCTCCTTTACTGTGTTGACATGTTCATTGATAGTATAAAAGCAATTGTAGGTAAAACTGATGGCCCCTCAGTCAAGGCCATGGCATCAAATTGTACTAGTGTCATTGTATTCTTCAATTCTGCGTACTCACAGTTAAAAGAAGAAAATGAAGAGCCAGTTTTACCTTAAGGATAATCTTGATAAAGCAATAAATATTAATTTTATGAAATCCACACTTTTGAATATGTGTCCTTTTAATATTACTGTGTGTGACATAAAGCACTTCTGTGGGGGGTGTGTGTGTGTCTTTTTTTTTTTTTTTTGAGATGCAAGGTAAAGTAGCCATTCCTTTTTATTTTTTTTTTCGATGAAATGCCATTGTTAACTAGAAAATATAATTGACAGGCCCAATACACTTAGCAGACTTGGGTATTTGGCATATGTTCTTATCAGAAATGATGGAAATGAGTTTGTCATTTTAAGAGTGATTGACAGTATTTGTCACTGATGATGAAATTAAGCTTTCAAGCACAGATTAGAATTTTAAATTGTGTTCACAGTACTTAAAAACTTTTCTGGTGAAAATACACCGGTGGCGATACTAACAAATATGATTTTTTGATATTGTAGTTTGATTTCTCAGTATGGTGACTGTTAATAAATTTAGCCCTTATCTGCAGGTCTGGGGCAGTATTTTATAAGTGTATAAAGGGATCCTGAGAGCAAAACATTCAAGAGCAGCTGATTTAGGTCCTCTACTAAAGCCAGAGGTTTCACGTTTAATCATTAACCTCATAGCTCCCCCATCTTGCCCTTATCCTACCAAATTAACATAAAAAGAATACATAATTTCAGTAAAAGGGAAAAAAAATGAGACTCTGCTGTATATGAGTAGCACATTCTTAAATTCTTCTACAAATATAATTTTCTCCTTTAAACAGTGCGGGCTTTATGTATTAGATTGAATTTCTTTAGAATTGCGTTGTATTTATCATGATATTTACATTAAAATATTTTTTCTTTCTTCTTCCTTTTTCTTCTGTTTATTTCTCTTACACTTTCCCTTTCTCCTTTCATTCCTCCCTTCCTTCCTTTTTTTGGTATTTGTTTTCTAGGTGGAATCTTTCATTTTGGATCAGGATGATTTGGAAAATCCAATGCTGGAAACGGCTTCCAAGTTGCTCTTGTCAGGTACTGCTGATGGTGCAGACCTCAGGACAGTAGATCCAGAAACACAAGCTAGACTGGAAGCTTTACTAGAAGCTGCAGGTAAGTCTGCAGACCTTACATATGTAATTAGACTATATAATTTTCAAAGGTACATATAAATCTAATAAAAACTACTATGATTAGGGGTGCCTGGCTGTTGCAGTTGTTAGAGCATGTGACTTTTGATCTCAGGGTCACAAGTTCCAGTCCCATATTGGGTGTAGAGTTTATTAAAGTAACAAAAAGCTACTATTATTTTAAATACAAGGTCTAGGACATTTAGGGTAATACTGTTCATAAAGGTTAATGGATTGCTTTTTAGAGAATTTCTACATGGAATATTTCATTAAAGCATATTTTTGTTACCAAAGTAAAATCCACATACTGCTGTCAGCCTTGAAGAGTCATTTCATATAGTCGCTTTTATTTAGTCACACATTCCATACTTTCGAATTTGCCCACTTGATAACATGTATTCATACCCTAAAATTGGTATTCACAATACTCTTAGTCTTTCATAGAAATGCACATAATAAGGGTGCCTGGGTGGCTCAGTCATTAAGTGTCTGCCTTTGGCTCAGGTCCTGATCTCAAGAGTTCTGGGATCAAGCCCCACATTGGGATCCCTGCTCCACTGGTAGCCTACTTCTCCCTCTCTCACTCCCCCTGCTTGTGTTCCCTCTCTTGCTTTGTCTCTCTCTGTCAAATAAATAAATAAATAAGTTCTTTAAAAAAAAAATGCACATAATGAAAAATTTTAGTTGTCCTACACACATGTTCCTTGATGAGATGAAATAAGGTGAAGCCCTTTTTGTTTCAGCTCTCAAACTGTAAACAAGTGTCCTTTTCACAGTCTACTTAGACCCATGTTTTTGACATTGTGTGCCTTTTGTTGGCAGTTTCATTGTTTATAATGGTCTCCAAGTATAATGCGAAAGTGCTATCTAGTGTTCCTGAATGTGAGAAGGTAGTGATGTGCCTAATGGAGAAAGCACATTGTGTTAGATAAGCTTCTTCAGCATGGGTTATAGTGCTGTAACCATGAGTTCAGTGTTAATAAATCAACTGTATATTAAATAAGGTCATCTTTAAACAAAAACATACATAAGACAGTGTTTGGTTAATGCAATTGCTTTGTGACCAGAGGCTCATAGGAAACTTGTTCTGTGTTTTCCCTAGGAGCAATGGTTCAGTATTCATTAATTAAGTTTTCCCAGTGACTGTGAATCATAAGAATTGACTATATATAATTTCCCTCTTTTTTGTCATAGTCTTGAAACCTTGAAACCTTATAAAGTGGATCATTGTATTATTGTAAAATGGATCATTATTATATTGTCCCCATAAGAACAGTGTTTTGATTAGAGATTACATACATATGTATCATTATGCCTAAAGTATAAGGGAATAGTAACTCTTAATCTCTGATCTTTTTAAATATCCATATATTTTCTTAACTTTTCTAAGGTGGAAATAAATATATTGTGAACATTAATTGTTCATTTTTTAGAAACCTGATTTCCTATATAGTGTACATACAGTGCATGTAAACTGCTGCCTTATTATAGCACAAGACCAAACTAATACTATTTGGTAATCCTTCCAATAAATATCTTGTAAAACAGCATTTAAAAATTCAAAGGACTCATGGTTAAATTTGATTTCTATCCTAAGTTTAATTCTAGAATGGAATATTGAAGGGATCTTGACCAAGTACAAATGAAAACATAGTAGGGCATGTGCAAGGTCCAGTCCTCGAGTATAAGAAACTATATGTTCAGGAGAGTAGATATGGGGCGCCTGGGTGGCTCAGTCGGTTGGCTGTTGGCTCTGGTCATGATCCTAGGGGTCCTGGGATTGTGCCCCACATTGGGTTCCCTGTTCCGTGGAGAGCCTGCTTTTTCCCTCCTCCCCCCTTTGTGTCTCCAAGAGGCAGAACCAGGTTGAAAAGTGCTACAGAAAAGTGGACTACAGCTGAGAGGGGTTACTTTTGGAGGTAGAGTTTCTTTTCATAGGATGCTAATAGCTGCCTCATTTTCTCATTTCTTTGTTTATTCCCTTTTTTTTTTTTCTGTTTTCTCTACAGTAGCCAACAAGTTAGCCTCTCTCCTCCCTCCCTCCCTTCCTCATCTTCTTTTTCACTTCTCTCCCTTTCTCCCTTAGTTCCTTTCTTTAAGAATGAAAAGTATTAACACATAAGCCCAGAGGGAATACCCATCATCCAGCTTTAACAGCCATCAGTGTATGGACAGCCTTGTTTCCTCTTTACTTAGTACCACCCTGCTTATGTCCCACGCCCCAAGTTAATTTAAAGCAAACTAAACATTATATAATTTCATATATAAATACTTCCGTATTGGGGCACCTGGGTAGCTCAGTTGGCTGAACGTCTAACTCTTAATTTCGACTCAGGTCATGATCTCAGGGTCCTGGGATTAAGCCCTGTGTGGGGCTCTACACTCGTTGCGGTCTGCTTGTCCCTCTCCCTCTGCTCCTCCCCACTCTTGTGTGATCTGTCCCTAAAATAAATAAAAGCTTAAATTAATAAATGAACACCTCAGTATATACTCCAAATTAAGAACTATTTTTAGATTTATTTATTTATTTTTAGATTAAGAGAGAGTAAGACCAAGTACATGGTGGGCAGAGGGAGAGAGAAACTTAAGCCCCATAAGGAACTTGATCTCCCAACCTTGAGCTCACAAACTGAGTAGAAACCAAGAGTTGGTTGCTTAACTAGCTGGTCCATCCAGACACCCCAAGAACTTAAAAAAATAAAATAAAATAAACATAATACCATTGCATATCTAAAGAAAAATAGTAGTAATTCCTCAATATTGTCAAATATCCTGTCAGTGTTTATATTTCTCCAGTTATTTCATAATAGTCTTTTTTTAAAGATCGCTTGCTTCCTTATTTATTTATTTATTTATTTATTTATTTATTTTTAGAGAAGGAGAGAGAAAGTGGGGGCAGAGGGTGAAGGAGAGAGAGAATCCTAATCATGCTCTATGCCCACGGGGTTTGATTTCACAACCCTGAGCTTATGACCTGTGGTGAAATTGAGAGTTGGTGGCACGCTATAATGCTCTTTTTCTACTTGGTTTATTTAAATTAGGATCCAAACAAGTTTTGCTTTTTTTATTAGGCTTTTAATATTTTTAAGGGTTTTTAAATGTATTTTAGAGCGAGTGTGTGTGTGAGTGGGGGCTGGGCCAGAGAGAAGATTCGAGAAGACTTCCCGCTGAGCGGGATCCTGCCTTGGGGCTCCATCTTACCACCCATGAGATCATGTCCTGAACCAAAACCAAGAGTCTGATGCTTAACCATCACTGAGCCACCCAGGCACCCCTGAGTTTTTAATTTTTATTTCAGTAGTTAAAATACTGTGTAATATTAGTTTCCGTGTACAATATAGTGATTCAACAATTCTGTACATACTCAGTGCTCATCATGGTAAGTGTACTTTTGAATCCCCTTCACCTGTTTCATATTTACATATTTTTGCATGTAAAATTTTATATTTTTCATGTTATTTAGTTTGTCTTTTAATCATAACAGTTTCCTTCCCCCCTCCCCCCCATTTTCTGAAGAAATTGATTCATTTGTTCCACTTTATCAGTTTTGCTAGTTGCACCACTGTATGTTGTATTTCCTGTAAATCAGAATTCAGATCCAGATACTGACCAGATTCAGACTCGTTTTGTTTTTGGCAAGAATAGTCATTCATGGTGTCTATATTTCCTTTGTATCACAGAACTACTCTGGTGGTTTCTCTTTTTATGGTGTAGAGATTGATCATGGTTTAAGTACCCTGAGAAAAGGTACTTGAGAAGTATAAGTTTTTGAGACTGCCTGAAAATACCTCTGATGCTATCCTCATACTTGATAGTTTGAAGGTATAGAATTCTAGTTTAAAAATCTCTTTGAGACTTTTGAAATTATTGCTCCATTATCTCCTAATTTCTGGTGTTGCAATTCAGAAAGTTAACACCACACTTATTTATAGTATTCTCTTACCTCTGCAACTTTTCTTTTCTCATCCTTCTCCATGGCATTAGAATTTGGAGCATTTTAAAATTTCGCTCACATTTTGAATATTTTTGGCTATCCTTTACATTTCAGATTTTCTTCAAATGTCTGGTGAAACCTGTCCTTTTTTGTAGTTACTAGCAATGTCAGGAAAAGCTAAAATAGAAGGTACATGTGCCTTTTTTTGGTTGGGTTTCACCATGAAGTATTTATTATATGTTATATGTTATAAGTTATGTACATTACATAATTACTTTCCTACTGCAGTTTAACAGTTTAGTATAAACATAGTGACATGACACAATACACTTAGTTTTTGTAAATAAGACATCTAGACACATAGTATGGCTAGATTCTCTTGCCTGGGGTCTCATGGGCTGCAGTAACCCCTGAGTTGAGTTCTCATCTGTGGGTTATAGGAGAAAACATGCTTTCAGGTTTATTGTTGGTAGCAGAATTCAGTTCCTTATAGTTACAGGACTGAGATCCTGATTTCCTGTGCTGTGTCAGCGGGGACTGCTCTTACCTTCTCGAGGTTGCCCGCATTCCGTGGCATGTGGCTCCCTCCATCTTCATGCCAGCACAGTAGAATCCTTCTAATACTTTGAATCTCTTTTCTCCAGTTAGCCACAGAAATCTTTTGGTTTTTTCTAGGCTCATGTGGTAAGGTCAGGCACGTCCAGATAATATTCCTGACTTCACGTCAACTGTACCATATAGCATAACCTGATTATGGGGATAAAAGCTATCAAATTCCCAGTCCCATGGATTACGTAGAGTGAGTACAGCAGAGCTGGGTAAAATTGGTAACATTTTAGAATTCCTATTACACAGTGATTGGATAGAGACCCTTCCCTTTCTTTGAGAACTCTCCAGATCCAGATGTCAGTATCTTTAATTTTTTTTTTTTTTCTGGGGCTTTTCAATTTCTCGAGAGACACGTTTACCAGTTTTTATCTGGTGAATGATAAACCTGGCTACCTGTATTTTGGGAGCTTAGAGTGGGAGGGGTTGAAGATCTTACTGTTTTTCATGCATATATTCACTTAATCCTTATTTCCCTTTAGTATATCCTCTCTTTCTCCTCTCTGTCTAATAACTACTAATCCTGGGCCTTTTTGGTTTGGTTTCTATAGAGAATAATCATCTGTCTTTGCAGTTTGGGAATGGAGTCTTCAAGTGTCTGACTACTTCTCTCAGGTGTTCAGCTAGTCTCTCTGTTTTCTGATCCAAGCCTCACCCCTGTTTCTGGTACCTACCATTTCTGAGCCCTCTTGGGCTGGTCACCTTGTTTCTCTTTGTTATCCCTGTTTCTGTTTGTTCTGTTAAGTCAGTTACATCTTCTCTAAACTTTGTCTTCATAAATAAGAATTAAGTTGAGTAAGTTCTAAGAGGAAAAAAAGGGAAAGGTAATTATCTTAAAATCTGAAATCTAGGTAATTTTTTAATGCACTCTCTTCTATCATTTATATAGCCTCTAATGTTTCACTAGGACACTTTTGGTCACAAATTACATGATTCTGTTCAATTGATTAAATGTTAGACTTGGGAAAGAATAATCTGATCATCACGTATCTTTTCTGTTTTTGGTCTTCATTAAAACCTAATAACTGGATAAGACTAGTTAAAAAGGATCATCATAATCCAGAGTAACTAGAATAAATTAATTTTATATCACTGTTTATTCATTTTTAGGATTACCATATGTGTCTTAGGTTACTTACTAATTATCTTTACTAAAATAGTTACCATTACTTATGAAGATATGAGAAGCTTATAAAAATTTAATATGGAATATTTTGTTTTTGATGTTCTTTCTTTTTAAGGCAGTGATTACTTTTTACTAATCCAGATACATTTTCTTACCTAGTTCTGTTGCTGTCATTGACAAGTAGTGGTTGAATGCTGATCTGGATTGGCTAAACAATTGGAGCTCATTCTTTCATGTGAAAATGCATCTGAGACCTTGGTTTCCATAGTGTTAGGATACTTAACTAACCACAGATATCTTATTGAATAAATACTGCTGTAGCAGATTCAGACTGTGGTTGGTTTTTAATTTTAGTGACACAAATTAAAATCATTTTCATCAGACTGAGACTGTCTTTATTCTTTGCACATCCTTATTGTAACAGATACCAACTGACTGCTCTGAACATTTGTTGTATATAAAATCATAAAGGCTTTCTACCAGATGTATTTTTGGTTCCATAAGATACAGTATTTGATATCTTGGATTTTCCCAGAAAAAGAACCAAACAGCTATAAACTTTTGTAAAGTTTAAACACAAACTTATATTATGTTATTAAACCCTTCCACTGTAAAAAGGAATTTGTACAGATACGTTTATTTTTACCATTTGGGTGTTTTTTTCCTTTGTTTTTCTTTTTTTTTTGGATTGATGTCTTAGTTAAGTAGTTTGTTTTAAAACCTGCAATAATAACCTCTTAATCTATAATGTGCATCTGAATTGCTTGGGGATCTTTTTTAAAAATTCAGGTTTTGGATCAGAAAATCTTAGGGCCCGAGATTCTGCAGTTCTTTTTATTTTTTAAGATTTTGTTTATCTATCTATCTATTTATTTCTTTATTTATTTGAGAGAGGATGCATGTGTGCACAGGAGCAGAAGGAGGAGCAAGGTGTGTAGGAGCGAAGACTCTCAGGCAGACTCTGCTTCAAGAGTGGATCCCACATGGCACCCTGACGTGGGGCCTCAACATGGGTTTGAGGACTTGACCTAATGACCCTGAGATCATGACCCTGCGATCATGACCTGAGCCAAAACCAAGAGTCGGATGCTTAACCAACTGAGCACCCCCAAGATTCTGCAGTTCTAACAAGCTCCTAAATGATAGCGGTGTTTTTTGTCCATGTACCACCTACTGAGTAACAGGGATGTATAATATGCATTATTTTATCTTCAAGTTGCTGCAGAGGTTTTAATCCTGGCTATGCATTAGACTCTTCTTAGTGCTTTAAAAATATTTAGATGCCTAGGCCCCACCTCCTACTTACTGAATTACATCCTTAGATGTAAAAGAGCTTAGCATCTATATTTTTGAAAAGCTCCACTGATGGGCAGCACCACTGAGTTAGAATAATTAAAGTTAGAGATAAGTTTGCTTTGTAGTGATACCCAGAAAAGCAATAAGATATATTTCATGCAGGTAGTTATTAACCGGTTCTACTTACGAATTTTTATTCTTTAGCTGATCTGGATGTTTTTTAGATGTTATTGAGAACATGTAATAAATTGTAGACGTAATTTGAAATGAATAGGTACTCATTATTATCTTTTATATGGCCTGTAATGTCTTATTTGACCATATTTGATCACAAGTGGAGTAGGCCACCTAAACAGTCTTAAACAAAAGTGGGCATCTACCAAAAATAATGGGGATAATTCTGGCTTCTGGCACTACTGGTCTCAATGAGTCAAAAATAACTTTTATCAGAACTACTTTCTGTTTCTCTACTCTGCCCTCCTTTATATTGACTTATTTTGGCTAGTCTGTTTGTCTCTATGATCGTGAAACTGGCCATAAGCTCATGACTCACATCTTAGCAATTCAGTTACCTTTGAACATAGAGGTTCTTAAACCTATGACAAAACTCTGGGTGGGGACTCCTAGTTGTCCCAGTGAGGCCAGAGACACATTTCTGGTACCAGAGAGTGAGGAACAAGTTTATTACAAAATTGGAGAACAGCGATTTTCCAGAAGATTCCAAATGAACAGTATATACATGAAGTGTGACATTTAAAGATTATTCATTAAGGTAAATAGAATTAAGTAACTTGACTTTTGCTTTGTTTCTCCTTTTGGGTGTATCCATATTGGTGTGAAAATCATATAATAGGAATAGGAAAATTATCTACGGCTGATGGTAAAGCCTTTGCAGACCCTGAAGTGCTTCGGAGGTTGACATCATCTGTTAGTTGTGCGTTGGATGAAGCTGCTGCTGCACTTACCCGTATGAGAGCTGAAAGCACAGCGAATGCAGGGCAGTCGGACAAGTAAGTACATTTTCTCTGTGATCAGTTTAAAAACGTTTTCTTAATAGCTAATGTTCGCTGAGCCTTTATTTTGTGCTTGGCATGGAAGTAACCACTTTATACGTAATATCTTGTTTTTACTCACAAAAAGCCTAAGGCAGTGAATTTTGTTTTACTTAACTTTTATTCTGAAAACCTGAAGAGAAATGAAAATTTAATTGAGATCAAATAGCTGGCAAGTGGCAGAGCTGGGACATCAGTGACTGCAAGTTAAGACCTTTTGACTCTTTAGATTTTGTTTTAGTTTAATGTTTTGGTGACAAAGAAGTAGATGCTTTCTTATTAGGTATGCCATTTTCTAGTTCATGTGTATAGTTACCATTTTAAAGAGCAAGGTTTGTTTTTTGTTGTTTGTTCTATGAACGTTCAAAAATGTCATAGATTTAGTTCCCATAATTTGAATGTGAGTCCCACATACTTAATGTTTGTATGCCCTACAATTCCTTTTACATAGTACTTTATAGTTAGTAAGGACTCAGTTTATATTTTGTGACTTTGCTTTTTTAAGTTTTTCTGATAATCTTATACCATTTCATATTAAAAAAAAAACCAGTTATGGATAGTACCTGAAAAATGGGTATAAGTTCCAAGAAAGCAAATCGAAAATAATTATTAATATAAATTACCTTTTTTGCTTCCTCAGAGACTTGTTTTCCTCTAACTGAAATGAAGCCATGTTATTTATTTTAGCAGTTGCCTTTTAAACAGTTCAGAAAATGGGAGTATTTTATATATGGGTTTAGAGAATTTAAAAAATAGAATTTAAGGATTATCTTTTATATAATAGTGTTTTTGTGTGACATCTTTAAAGAGCATGAAAGAGCGGTTGTATAGTGTTAACAAGAATATGAATTTACTGTTTCTCTTGGCTCTGAGTTCATCTTCATTTGTCTAGATTTTTGTGTTTTTATTAATTTATTATTCTTCTCATGGATTGACCCTCCTTCAGTTAACTTCAACTTCTGTTTCTTGATTAATGATCAGTTTTACTACCCTGTAGTATTACTGATACTCTTAAATGTGGTGCCTGCTGAGACTGGCAAGAAAGAAAGTTAAAAACGCCTTGAGTATATTAAAGCTAGTTCAAACAGGAAATAGAATAGAAAAAGAAGAAGTTACAGATTCTTTGGCATTGAATATACTAGAAGAATAGTAGAGCATGTTTGTGACAGTCATTTATTCAGCAAAACTTGAGAGAGATAGTGGAGTGCATTGATGTTTTATGTTAGATTTTATATTAGTTAAGTGTGGTGCCACATGCGGATCTAATGTACCCTGTGCTCTTGAGTTCAGAATTCCAACTGTTGTTACAGCTTGTTTTAAAGCTAGCACACACATAAGGAAATAGAATGCAAATCTAAATGGGATAGTAGTAGAGGAGTGTATGTATGTGCCTCAGGAAGAGAAAAAGAGTTAGAGCCCACTTGAAAGAGAGAAAAGGTATGTTCTTATAATGGCGTGTCTTGTGGGAAAGATTTGTCTTAAATTTGTTTAAAGGTAATGGAGAACACTGGGTCTGGGGACTGTCAGTGTCCTAAAAAATGGGAAATTATAAGACAAGCATACTAAGTGCTATTCAAGACTGACTTTGGTAAAGAGATAATACAATTAAACAGTATGAGTAATATATAGCATGACACACAATGATAATAACTATGGAGAAAAATTGAGTGGGGAGGTGTTAGGGCACTGTTTAGGTTGGAGAGCAGTGCGTTTTTAAGAGAGTAGTGGGGAAAATCCACAATTAAAAGGTGGCTGTTTAGCAAACACCTGAAGTTGGTAAGAGGGTGAGCTGTGTCTGACAGAGAAGCTTTCTTGGCAGAGGGACAGCAAATATGTACATCTTGGAGTTGGAGCTTAAGTTAGCATTTTTTATGAAAGGCAGCTATAGAATACATGATGTGCATTTATAATAGCTCTTTTATATATATTTAGCTATTTTATATATATTTATATATATTTTATATATTCAATCAATGTGGCAAGAGTAAGAGTGAGAATAGTAGATGATGAAACCAGAGAGTTAAAAAATAGGACTGTGGTACCCTGTCACTGGAAAGATCTCATAGGTACTTGACTTTTAGTGTGACGGAGATTAGAGGCCAGATGGAGGATTCTGGGCAGAGGAGTGACGTGATGATCTGCTTTCCTTTAAATAAGATCTCATTGACTGCCTTGTTGACTCTGAAGGAAAATAAAGGTAACAGCAGGAAGGCTATGCAGGAGACTGTCATAATCTGGGCTAAACATGATGTTCTTGAATCTGGGTGGTAGTAATAATAGAGATACGGAAAAGAGATTACCCATGGATGCCTTTAGTACCAGAAGTGACAGGACCTTCAAGAGGAGGATGTAAGAATTGACTTATATTTGAAATGAAGAGAATATTAATAGCACTGGATTTACTGTTTTTCTTAGGATGGATTTTATCCAGTTGAGAGACTCTTTAGAAGTGTCCATAGTTGGAATTTTTAACCTCAAAAGCCAGTATGCTGTGTAATTTTTCATATTTTTATATTATCCTGATACTATAATGTTCTTCCCCAATAGCCGCAGTTTGGCAGAAGCCTGTTCAGAAGGAGATGTAAATGCTGTGCGAAAGTTACTCATTGAAGGGCGAAGTGTAAATGAGCACACTGAGGAAGGGGAGAGCCTCCTTTGTTTAGCTTGTTCTGCTGGATACTATGAGCTTGCACAGGTTCGTATGATAATAATCACACGGGTTGTTTTTGTTTTTTAATCTGGTCTACTTATTAGGAATATAATAAAACTCAGCCATTAGGTTCATTTCAACAATAGTTTTGTTAGATACACTTTGTGGTTGTTGGCTCTTTTACTGTAAATGACTAGGTGGGTGTTAGTGGAAGTATGTCCCATATGTTATGAATATATCATTTTCTAATATCATTTAACCTTTTTCTTTCATAAGGTTTTGTTGGCAATGCATGCAAATGTGGAAGATAGGGGAATCAAAGGTGACATTACACCTTTAATGGCTGCTGCTAATGGAGGACATGTCAAAATTGTGAAGTTGCTGCTAGCTCATAAAGCCGATGTCAATGCACAGTCTTCAACAGGTTATGCATATTTCTTTTTCAGTTTCATTAAATAAGAAGACCCTTTGGTAATAATTATTGCACATGACAGTCATCGCTTATAAAGCTCTGGCAATTCTCTGACTACAAAGTGCTGCATATTTGCATAAGGCTCTGCATTAGGTTTAATGTATAGAATATATTTTGAATAAAATTTTTCCTCTTTGGTGTGTGAGGATGATCACTTGGTCTTTTAAAGTTCTTTTAGATTAAATTAAATGCTTGCTCAGTTAGAAGGACTACCCTCTTAGAAATGGGCTACAGTGCTCCAACCCAGATTTGCTATTTCTCAGGGGAGAATGGAAGGGAAGATAGGTAGAACAGGAGGGCTGTGGAATGAAAGGCAGGTCTGTCATTGTCTACTGATACTAAATTGTGGCCTATAGAACAACAAAGTATTATGAAAACATTGTGTCCCACAAGGGGGACATGACTTTAGTTTAAACTTTTATTTTTTTTAACTTTTATATATTTTTTCAAACGTGGGCATAGGTGGGTTTATATGAAAGTTCTAAAATTTTATGAAAATACATTTTGTGCATCTTCATCATGTAAGATTTTAAAATTTGTTAAATATTTTATTTATTTTTAAAGATTGTATTTATTTATTTGAGAGAGCGTGAGAAGGAGCAGGGGGAGGGGCAGAGGGAGAAGGGCAGAGGGAAAGGGAGAAATAGACTCCCCGCTGAGCAGAGCCCAATGTGAGGCTGGATCCCAGGACACCCCAGGATCACCTGAGCTGAAGGCAGATGCTTAGCCAACTGAGCCACCCAGATGCCCCAAATTTGTTAAATATTTTTAATAATTTCTAGGAGCTTACGGTTTCTGGTTAAAGGAGTTTTAGAAACCCTTATTTTACCCAGAATATTAATTTTTCCCCCTTGTAATGTGAAAGATTTTTATCATCCAGAGGAACATTTTTCAAATTACTTTAGCTTTGATAGTTAGCTGGTGTTTGAAGTTGCAGTGGAAACAATTATGTATGATTAAAGGGGCAGTATGAGATATATCTACGTATGATGAATAATCACAAAAAATAAAGCATGTGAAACTTTTCTCTAAAGTTAGAATGAACATAACTTTTTTCCTTCTATGAAAAGTTTAAATTTTAGAATTGCTCAGTTCTTTTATAACTGTACAGTTATGGCAAGTGAATTTCTTTTCAACATATATTTGACACTGATATTAAATGGAAAAGAGCTGGGAGTTGATTTCAGTAAGATAAAAGGCAATGGGAAAGGAATTATATGTATTATCTAAATGTATTAAGATTATAGTCTCCCCATCTGCCTGTGGCTCAGGTCATGATCCCAGCATCCTGGAATCTAGAGTCTGACATCTCATTGGGCTCCCAGCTCAGTGCGGAACCTGCTTCTCCCTCTCCCTCTGCCTGCTACTCTCCCTGCTTGTGCTTCTCTTTGACAAATAAATAAAATCTTAAGAAAAAAAAATTACCGGGTGCCTGGGTGGCTCGGTGGGTTGGGCTGCTGCCTTCGGCTCAGGTCATGACCTCAGGGTCCTGGAATCGAGCCCCGCATCGGGCTCTCTGCTCGGCGGGGAGTCTGCTTCTCTCTCTCTCTCTGCCTGCCTCTCTACTTGTGATTTCTCTCTGTCAAATAAATAAATAAAATCTTTTTTTTTTTTTTTTTTTAAATAAATAAAATCTTTAAAAAAAAAAAAATTACCATCTCCCATTTTAGTTTTCTTCTTGATGATAAATTAGGCTCTTTTAATTTTAGTATTTTATGTTAATATCTTTTTGCTTTTCCTTGAATGGGAAGAAATCAGAGAGGGAGACAGACCGTGAGGGACTCTAGACTCCATGAGCCAAACTGAGGTTTACAGAAGCGAGGGGTGGAGGGATGGGGTAACCAGGTGGTGGGTATCAAGGAGGGCGTGTGTGGTATAATGAGCACTGGGTGTTATACACAACTAGTGAATTGTTGAACACAACATCAAGAACTAATGATGTATTATATGCTGGCTAATTGAACATGATAATTAAAAATATAAAATATTTTTTTGTTTTTCTCTATTAAAATAGGCAATACAGCACTTACATATGCTTGTGCTGGAGGCTATGTAGATGTTGTAAAGGTGCTCTTGGAATCCGGTGCTAGTATTGAGGACCATAATGAAAATGGTCATACTCCGCTTATGGAAGCTGGAAGTGCTGGACATGTGGAAGTAGCCAGATTGCTGCTAGAAAATGGGGCTGGCATTAATACGCATTCCAATGAATTTAAAGAGAGTGCACTTACATTAGCTTGTTACAAAGGTACGGCATAAAACATTTTTTTAAAATGAAGTTTTTAAATACATGATATGACTGTTACTTTACGTAATACAGTTTTTAAATTAAAAAGTTAATTAAGAGGTGGTAATAGAATATTACATGTAATTAACTTAAAGAAAAGTTTAAAGTGTTTCAGAGTTTAATATGTAAAGTTTGAAATATAGACTTAATATTATAAATATATTGTCAGTGAAAAATGATTGTTAAATGGTTCAGTTGTTTTATCAGAAATGGTTAATTTTAATTATGCACTGTAATTTTTCATGGGTTTTGTGTCAGAATATTTTGCGTGGTTCACACGAAAGAATCCTCTTGATTCCAGAAGTATTTAACCTGTAAGGTTAAAAGCAAATATAGTAAAAGTAGCTTCTATTAACAAGAAGGTGCTTAAGCTATTTCACATGACACTAAGAAGGAGAAAAACTGAAGAGATAGGTGGAGATTTGAGAAATGAAAAGTGGTGTGAGGAGAGTTTGGATTCTAAAGAACAATGTTGGAATATCATCAACACATTTAATAAAGTTAGAAGGAAGAGCTGGTTGAAATTGACAAAAACACCTACCTGTACGTACCTAACTGTACAAAAGGGGTATATGATATTTTAAATGATGTTAGTCAACCTGAAAATACTGGTAATACCGAAAAATGCCGTCCTTTGCGAGGGCAAGACAGTTGTCTGGAAAGTTGCTCATTCTTCAGCTAGTAAATGCTCTAGATTCTAGGTTCTAAAAAGATAACCTCAGAGCTACCACATGCTTGTCAGACTACCTTTTTGACAGATAAATGGCTATAAACCAAGGAACTTTTTTAAAAGGTAAATTTTATGTCTGCATAGCCATTCAGTTCATTGTTTTCATACCATCTGCTGCTGTCATGTTTATATAATAAAATAAGTGGTAAATTCTTGACCTTGAGGCATCAAATAAAAACTCTTACAAGTTAAGGTACAGAATTTAAGCCGGCACTCACTCTCAATGGCTGAATCACTTCCCCCACCAAGTTTGTGAGGGAATACCTTCTTAAATTATATACCTAAGGCTTTGATCGCCACACCCTAGTTGTGGCTCTGGTGGTGTTTTGTTCCGTTCTATCTCATAGTCACCAAGGTTGTATGAGGTCCCCTGATAATTTCCTTTAAAAACATGGTTAGAATAACATAAATGACTACAATTTAAGTTAAATGTGAAAATATGCTCTATCTAAACTGCTTTCGGTTGTCTGGTGTTAACAGAGTCTCAGATTAAGGATGGTTAGGAAACACAGCTGAGGTCCCTTACTTCCCCAGTACTGTTTGGTAATTAGCAGAGGCTTATCTTCATTGGGAGGAGCGGAATTAAAGCCTTGGGACAGCCTCTCCAGGCAAGCTAATTGATTGGGTGGCTCTCTCCCCTTTTCACAAGTACTTTTGAACCTGGAACTGGCTGTATTTTACTATTGGGTCCCAGCTGGCCAGAAGAGCTTCGAGATGGGGCTACATATAACTACTCTTCCCTCTCTCCTTTGCTTGTAGCCCCACCCTGCTTTCCAAGGGGCGTCTGAGGTTGGGGCTTGCAGGCTTTAATTAGAAGCTGGATATAGAACTGAGCTGGTGGAGAACATCTCTGCTACTTACAAGGATCCATGGACCCTCTCCCTTTCCTCTATTTCGGGTGAGGTCTTCTAGGATATAGATTGACAAGGAGGAGATGGGGAAGGGCTAGAGCTCAGGCTGAGACTGAACTTGATGTGGATCTTTGGGAAGGGAAAAAGACTGAGAGGAAAGGGAGGTAGGTAGTTAGCAAAAACAAGATTCAGCAGATGTTACAGTTACTTATTGAAATTTTCGTTGTTTATGAGTTTACCGTCCACTGCTTCCCCTTAGTCCTAATTGATTGAGAATTGATTGCAATTCCTTCCAAATAAAGTTGGAAAAAAATTAGTCATTTTTCTACTGTTTCTTACATAGTGTCTGAAATCCTAAAAAACATCTTGTCTTTTTAACTACTAATAAGGTGTCTTTATTTGAACTGAAGCTTATGGTTTATTTAAAACTGCATAAATATAAATATGAGTATTGTATATATGTATGTGCATGTATGTTTATATCTAAATAGGTGAATAAGTATAAACTAAATGAGGTGGTTTCATATATATATACATACATATAATCCCAATTTATAAACAGATTATTCTTAAAAACTTTATGAGTTAGTAATTGAAACTTAAAATGCATTTCTTCTTAGAAATAACTTCAGTCATTATTATCCCAGGCTACTAATTCATGAAAGTTAATTTGTTCTATAGCATAAATAAATGTAACATGCCCTAGCTCTTAAAAGGTGGTAGAGGGCATATTCTGGATTTTGGATTTTAATGGCATCTTTACTCTCTTGCAGCAAGGATTGTAGTATTGGCAACAGAGTAAGGAGTAGAATTACAAGTATCACTTTATAATTTATGTGTTACAGTTGAGGGTGGTTTGCAGCTGACTTTAGTATTATGCTTATAAATGTATTACTATAAGTTAAATATAAATTCTCAAAGTATTATAAATTTTTTCTTACATTTTTTGGAATAATAAAATATTTTAAAGTAATCTTACACATTTTTGGTTTAGGACATCTAGAGATGGTGCGATTTCTTTTGGAAGCAGGCGCAGATCAAGAGCATAAAACAGATGAAATGCACACTGCTCTAATGGAGGCTTGCATGGTAAGACTGGTGAAATACATACATGAAATATATCTATATATAGTTCATAGAGACAACGCTAGTGTGTGACGAGCATCTTTTCCTTGAGTTCAAAGATTTGTTTATCATAGATTTATTATTATAGAGCAGAACCTCAGCTATCTGAATTATCAATAGCATTCAGAGCCAGTTGTATAGTGTTAACTTCTTTCTATTAAAGGTCCTTTCTGGAGCTTTACAGCACTACTTTTATTTTCTCATTCTCACATAACTATGCTGGTATTACACAGTTGGCACAAAAAGCAACTTTTTAATTTTTAGTTTTTAATTTAAAATTTTAATTGCATTAAAAGTTAATTAGCGATAATACTAAGCAGAGCATGTTCATCAAACTGATCATTTAAATTTGAATGAAAAATGAAAATTTGGAAATTAGACTATTATTTGTGTAACATAATTCCCCCTCTGTGTATGGTCTTTTCTGAGCCCTTAATTTCCTTTTTAAGAACTTTGTTTTTAGGGTTTATACTTAGGAACAGGTAATAATAGTATTCTTACTTAAACTTCTATATCTTAGTCTGTGATCAGTGGCACAGAAATGAATCAGAATGACATTATAGGCTGATTTTGAGAAAAATATGCCAAAGATAGAAAAAGGCCCCAAATGAATTTAAGTTTCTTCTCTCAATAAAAGGATGTTCAATTTTAATTACTAATTTTTAAAAATACCAGATAGTTAATTAAGACTTGAATTAGCCATGCCAGTTTTTGCCTTAATAAATGATCCTTTGCAGAAACGAGTTTTGAGGGTCTTAAGTTCTCATCTGTTAAAATTAGGGTAATATCCTTCTCTAAGGTTGTTGTGAGCATTAAATAATGTCATGTATTTAAAACACATCAATAACATCCCCATGCTAAGGAACTTAAAACATCCTTGTGACAACCACTAGAGAACTGTGTTATAAGTAGATGAAAGATACTGGTAGTGGCCAGACATTTTGAAGCTTGCCAAGAGATTGGGATTTTAAGGTGGATTTTAAAGGAAATACAGGAGTTAATGATGGAGGGAGAAAATTCTGAGCCCAAGGAACACAAAGAAACCATTGTAATAGGGCATTAAAGTTGTGCAGTGTGGCAAGTATAGAGGTAAAAATGGGTGTGACATGTTCAGAAGAAGATGAAATGTCTGTAAGGTAATACAGACAAGGAAAAATCACATCAAAGGCAAAAAAGAAAAGAGAGCCTTGGAGTTGCCTATAGTTAGGAAAGTTGTGGGAAAGGGAGACTAGCAAAGGAGACAGAAGATAGTAAGAGAGTATTCTTTTTTCCTTTAATTTTCACTGGCGTTTGAATGTTGAACAACAAAAGGGAAGTACTGTGTACTAATTTTGTTTCCTTTCCCCTAACACATTATCTAAATTCTCTGCCGTCTCCAAAAAGTATTGGATTTTTCTTTTTCTATCTAATCAAAAGTTTGCTTCTCCTTAAGGTTTCTACACAAATACTGTTTTCTCTTTCTAAGATTTATCCATGTAGCATTTAAGTATATATTGTGCAGTGCTGGTGTTGTTTCATAATAGTGTTTTGTTACATGTACTTAATGTCTTTTTTCTCCCAAAGGTTAATAAGCCTCTTGATTGAAGGGGAGGTATTATTGTTCTACAAGTTTCATAGCCTCAATCTCTGTTTCATGGTCTATGCCACAGACATATAGATAGATGGTCTCATTTAATACTTGCTTTCTCAACAGTTAAATGTAGATTAATTCTTATTTGAATGGAGATTGGTAAACCTTCGTTGTATAGTAATTGAGAAGTGTTCACATTTTTAATGTTTCTTTTAATGGTGCTGATTTAATTTTTTTAATTGCATTGTAATTAGGATGGCCATGTTGAAGTAGCTAGGTTACTTCTTGACAGTGGTGCCCAAGTGAACATGCCTGCTGATTCATTTGAGTCACCATTGACTTTGGCTGCATGTGGTGGTCATGTGGAACTTGCGGCTTTACTCATTGAAAGAGGAGCTAGCCTGGAAGAGGTCAATGATGAAGGTTATACACCACTGATGGAAGCAGCTCGTGAAGGACATGAAGAAATGGTGGCATTACTTCTAGGCCAAGGTAACCATACCAGTGAAAACACTAAAGCACATATATTTAAAATGTAAGGTTGCAGTATTATAAAATTGGGTTTCTGTGTTTCATCTTTCTAGTAGATTTGTAATGAGATCTTGTCACAAAAAGGAATGAAAAGGTATTTGCTTTGAAAACAGCTTCTGAACTGTGCAAAACAAAACCAGATAGACTTCTTTAATATAAAGCTTTCAGATATCGCGCGCTTTGTGAGTAGAGACAGAATTTGGGATGAGTTAGGGTGGTAGATTATGGAGGGGCGTATAAGAGATTTAGCATTTCTCAGAGTAATATATTGAGAGAATTCCTCTTGGGGATAAAAACTTATTAATAAATACTTAAGGTATCTAGTGTTTCATGAAACAAAATGGGGTAGTCCTCCCATAAGGATGGATGTGATGAGATGTGATGAGAATGCAAGAATGCATTTGTAAGAAGCTGTCAAGGAGTCAACACACAGTGGACTTTATGCTTGGGAAAAATGACACATTTATTTTGCATTATTAAGGAACCTTTAGTTTAACAGACAAAAGGCTGATAGCCAAGAGGTATAAAGAACTTCTCAAACTCAACACCCCCCAAAACAATAATCAACTCAGAAGATGGGCAGAAGACATGAACAGACATTTCTCCAATGAAGACGTACAAATGGCTAACAGACGCATGAAAAAAATGTCATCACCATTAGCCATGAGGGGAATGCAAATCAAAACCACATTGAGATACCACCTTACACTAGTTAGAATGGGAAAATTTGACAAGGCAAGAAACAACAAGTGTTGGAGAAAGGGGAACCTCTTATACTATTGGTGGGAATGCAAGTTGCTACAGCCACTTTG
Organism: Mustela erminea; assembly: GCF_009829155.1. Lineage (NCBI taxonomy): Eukaryota > Metazoa > Chordata > Mammalia > Carnivora > Mustelidae > Mustela > Mustela erminea. The sequence continues at coordinate 156,489,898 of NC_045615.1, read as the reverse complement.
GAGAACAGTGTGGTGTGGAGGTTCCTCAAAAAATTAAAAATGGAGCTACCCTCTGATCCAGCAAATGCACTACTGAGTATTTACCCAAAGATACAGATGTAGTGAAAAGAAGCAGCACATGTACCCCAATGTTCATAGCAGTTCATAGCCAAACTGTGGAAAGAGCTGAGATGCCCTTCAACAGATGAATAGATAAAGAGGATGTGGTCCATACACACAAAGGAATATTACTCAGTGGTCAGAAAGGTTTAATATCCAGCTTCTGCCTCCACATGGATGGGACTGGAGGAGATTATGCTAAGTGAAATAAGTCAAGCAGAGAAAGTAAATTTTCGTATGGTTTTACTTATTTGTGGAACGTAAGGAATAGCATAGAGGACATTAAAAGGAAGGGAAAAATGAAGGGGGTGGGGGAATCGGAGTGGGAGATGAACCATGAAAGACTATGGACTCTGGGAAACAAATAGGGTTTTAGAAGGGAGGTGGGTAGGGGGAGGGGTGAGCCTGGTGATGGGTATTAAGGAGGGCATGGATTGCATGGGGCACTGGGTGTTACACGCAAATAATGAGTCATGGAACACTACATCAAAAACTGGTGTACTGTATGGTGACTAACATAACATATTAAAAAAAAATTTTTTTTTTAAAGTAAGATACTTTCAGAAGTAATCTCCTACCTCTCTGTATATGTAGCCAAGTTTTATAATCTCTTTTAGTAATAAAGTTTTTGTTTGGACAAATTTAAGAAGAGTGGCACATTTTTACAAAACTGTATTGGCTAGAACTTTAAGTGCAGAGATTTTGTAGTATACTTTTTACATTTGAATCACAGCTCCAGTGCTTGCTGATTTTGTAACTTTAGGCAAATTCCTAACCTGTGCACTCTATGACAAACAACGTTCAAAAATCTTTATATATAATATATATAAATGTTCACAACAACCCTACAGATAACAAACTTAAATATAAGAAGTGTTCTATGGTGAATGGTGGTAGTACTGATAATAATAATGTTGTTGTGGCCTTGGGCAAGTTAATGAACCTCAATTTCCTTAGCTGTGAAATGGAGCCAATAAGAACATGTAAAATGCTTTCAAATATTGCCTGGCAAACAGTAATAGTGTATTAAATGTTAGCTAACATCATCATCATCATCAACATCATTAATTTTGAATCTTTATAACAAGGGAGTGTCATTTATTTTTCTAAATAAGTCCTTTTATCACCTGGTTTGTACCTTCTGGCTGAATAAATCTTCCTGAAGCTCTGTGCATCAGATATGGACTCGTGGGTATATTTTTAATAATTTTCTTTATTTGTAATTACCTCTTTGAGTAGGGGAGAAGCATTTTATTATTTAGGAAAATAAATAGTAAAATAATTCACATGTTCATTTTTGAAGTATAGTTATTAGGAAACATGTTTTGCTTATTGAAATAAGTTAATGACTTTCTTAAAATAATTAGAATTTTTGTTCTAGGAGCCAATATCAATGCACAGACAGAAGAAACTCAAGAAACTGCCTTGACTCTGGCTTGCTGTGGAGGCTTTCTGGAAGTGGCAGACTTTCTAATAAAGGCAGGAGCTGATATTGAACTAGGTTGTTCTACCCCTTTAATGGAAGCTGCTCAAGAAGGTCATTTGGAATTAGTTAAATACTTATTAGCTGCAGGTAGGCATGTTTGCATTTGGGAGGAGTTTGTACATGATTTATTTAAATAAAAATGTTACAATGCAAATAATTTTTTTCTTACACATTGAATGTGTATTTAAAATATGCTAAAAATGGGGTCAACTGTTGTGTGTATTCTGCATAAATAACTTACCTTATGAAGTTTGAAGTATCTATAGCTTTAATTTCAAGCAGTAATTATTTATGTTTTTTTCTTGCTTTTAAAATGCTGATAATATTCTCTGTTTCTAGAAGTGGTTAGGGCTATTTGAGGAGATGTGACTTATGTAGAAGAAATTTCTATGTCCCGGGGCGCCTGGGTGGCTCAGTGGGTTAAAGCCTCTGCCTTCAGCTCAGGTTGTGATCCAGGGGTCCTGGGATTGAGTCTTGGGATCGAGCCCCGCATCGGGCTCTCTGCTCAGTGGGGAGCCTGCTTCCTCCTCTCTCTCTGCCTGCCTCTCTGCCTGCTTGTGATCTCTGTCAAATTAAATAAATAAAATCTTTAAAAAGAAAAATTCTATGTCCAGCATGTATGTCTTATGGTTCTTTTATTAAGTCTCTGTATTGTTTAATACTACCACAGGAGCTAATGTTCATGCTACAACAGCAACAGGGGATACAGCACTAACGTATGCCTGTGAAAATGGTCACACTGATGTAGCAGATGTCCTACTTCAGGCAGGAGCAGATCTGGTAAGCTAGGTCACTTTTTAAATTCTAATACTTAAAACCAAGACAAGAAACTAATTTAAAACTCTAGGAGATTACAGACAAAAGTGTTTCTTCTAATTTTTTGTTGGCCTTTTTACCATTTTTTTCTCTTTGGGCATATTTTCTTTCCACATTGTTGGGTTCTGTTATTATTCTTCTTGATAGCAGGGTTACCCAGTCTATTACTCCTTGTTCTCCATAATAAAAGGGAAATTTTATCTTTACTGTGTTAGTACAAATTAATTTTTTCTTAGGTACTTAGGTATTTTTGGAAGGTAAGTATTTAATAAGTAGTTTTTTCACTCAAATAGTTTATAATTCTGTAGAAAGGATGTAATACTGAAGTCATTGTATGATAGATTATAAAGAGATAAAGTACAGGCAGTAGAGAAGCTCAGGAGAGGTCACGAAGTCATCTGAGAATACTGTATTTTGGGTTGGGTAAGGTTTAAAAAAGGTAGATAGGGCACTGTTTTGAGGAAAGAGATATTCCTGTTGGAAGAAATAGTGTGAGCACAGCCTGAGAGGTAGGGAAGCAAAAGCAAACATGTATGGGGATAATACTCTCCCAGTTTAGCATGTGAGGGAGTAGAAGTGAGACATGGAAAGGTGGTTAAAACTTAAGTAACCATATTTTCATGGGGCTGAGATTAACAAGCAGATTTGTATTCCTGTAAAAGATCATAGTTTATGACAAAACTTCATACATGCGAGCAAGAAAAGACTCCATTGATCAGTTTTGTAAACTTTGTTTCATTTCTCTTTCCTCATTTATGGAAGGAAAGTGTGAAACTAGAAATGGGATTACTGTTGTGTCTTGCATGTGTTGGTACAGCTCTTGAAGCAGTTATGACACATGTTATACTCTTGTTAGTTGTGTGCATATTTCTTCTAAATTAGATTTTGAATTTATTCAGCTTAAGAACTATATTTCCAGTGTTTACCACAGTAGTTGTGAAACATACAGCAATGTAACCTTGTTTATTAGTTCATTGCAATTCAAATAACTTAGTGTGTGGCTTAAGAGAAAAATCAAGTTATTAATCAGATATGAATTTCTCAGCAATCACAAGAATGCCGTAGATTCTCCATCCTTTTGAGACCCTGAAATCTCTAGTAACACCTTATAATTGTTGGTTTTCTGGGTATTAGATCATTAACTCTGATGTTTTCATATAAGGTAACATGGAGTTAATGGAAAGTCTATAAAGAAGGAAATGACGTACTGCAGAAATTCCTATAGGTAGGCTACAGACTAACAAAAGGAAGATCACTTGGAGTGGATAAGGAAAATGCTGATTATGCTGACTGGAGAGGGCTGGGTTAGAGCGCCATTCACTGTTCAAGTTACATAGCCCTTTGGGAGAGAAGGAAAAATTACCCAGATGGATTTAGATGAGGGCGTCAGAATCACATGAATATAACTTCAGTTCTTAAATTATATCTGTAGAACATGTTTCTAATTTGGGATTTTTAAAATTTAAAGATGTATTCCTTAATTTGTTTCAAAGCATGATATTTAATATATTGAGATTCAGAAATTAGTCCAACTCTTTTCCTTTTGATATTCATGTAAAAGAACAACCATTCACTAGCAATTAAATTATGTTTTTTTTTTTTTTTAATAGGAGCATGAATCTGAAGGTGGAAGGACTCCTTTAATGAAAGCTGCAAGAGCTGGTCATGTTTGTACTGTTCAGTTCTTAATTAGTAAAGGTAGGTTTGTGTAAAGCAGTAGTTTTTTCCCCAAAGATGTCTATTCCCTGCCCTGGGTTGTTTAGAGATTGAGAGGTAAAGGACGTTTTGAGGGTATCACTAGTGGAGGAATGCTACTGAGATTTTGTGAGTGGGTGGTTGATAAATATTCTGCAATGCATAGAACATTTCCAAACTAGGAAGAATTGTGATACTGAATACCAGCCTTGTATAAAGAAAAATTTCTCTATGTAAATCTTTGAGGGTTTAGATAACCTAAAATCTGTTCTGTTTATTTAATAATATATCTTGAAACCTGTATTTTTATGTTTATGCCACTGAGATACTTAAGGGCAGGTCACTGTTCTACTTTACATTTCCTTGGGCCTAAGTTTCCTTCTTTGTAAAATATAGAAATGGTCATAAATACAGCACAAAAATATTCAAAATTGAAATGTAAAAAAAAAAATGCCAAAATGCATGGAGGATTTCATCTATGGTCAGTAATTCCACTTTGAATATCAAAAACCATTTTAAATGACAAAAGTAGCATCTTATTACTTCCTATAAGTTATTTGTTAGGTGTTCAGTACATAAGCTCAACTTGAAACAGTTTTTTTTTTTTAAATGATTCTTTTTTAAAGATTTTATTTATTTATTTGACAGACAGAGATCACAAGTAGGCAGAGAGAGAGGAGGAAGCAGGCTTCCTGCCGAGCAGAGAGCCCGATGTGGGGCTCAATCCCAGGACCCTGGGATCATGACCTGAGCCGAAGGCAGAGGCTTTAACCCACTGAACCACCCTGGCGCCCCAACTTGCAACAGTTTTTATGCAGATTTCCTCATTCTTAAGTACAGAAGATGAAAGATTTTGTTTGTCTCAACATTCATAAAAGAAAGGCTGTGCAAGCCATGTGTAATTAAAAAGACAATATATACTATTTCCTTCTTAGCATAAATACTGAAGAAATCTCAAGTTTGTAATTGTTTATAGGAAAAGAAAACAAATTAGAAATAACCTTGGTCAAATTATTTTAGGCAATTTGAACACTTGTATGTTTATACTATAGTATTCTCAAGAACGGAATTATTTACCTAATCACCATTCTCTCTCTTTGATAAATCTCTCTCTGGTTCCATTTTCTTCCTGCTGTTTTATTTCCATTTCCCACATTGCCAAGCACAGTGCTTTAAGTCAGAGGTGAATTCGTATTGAGGGCTTGGTGTACCCGTTTTCATTCTCAGATACTTCCCAGTGAAAGAAATCAATAGTAGTATTACTTTCTATTTGGTAGTAATATTACTTTCTATTCCTTGTTAATTGTCTATGTGGTTAACCCATAGGAGGCAATGTGATTTATTTTTATTGCTTTTTAATCATTTTTTCTTTAATGGAAGAATTTAACATGGAGATAAACTTTTAGGTTTTTCTTTTTTGAACAATGATTACATTAGAAGTAATGTATACATTTAGCCTTATCTTCTGCCAGTGCATACTGAAATGTTTATGGATTATGTCAAAATTATGTCATGTTTGTCTGGGATTTGTTTTAGAGTAATTCATGTTAGGAGAGGAGAATTGATAAGGGTTTATGTGAAATGGGATTGTGTCTTTATGATCACTGAAGCTGGATAAGGAGCGTGTGGGTTTTCATTATGTTGTTCTCTCTACTCTTTATGATTTTGAAATTTACCGTAACTTAAGAAATAGCAGTCTACTGACATGATTTTCTATGTCTTGTCTGTTTTAGGAGCTAACGTGAATAGAACCACAGCTAATAATGACCACACTGTACTGTCCCTGGCTTGTGCAGGGGGTCATCTGGCAGTGGTGGAACTACTTTTGGCTCATGGGGCAGATCCTACTCATCGTTTAAAAGTATGTAATTCAAATGTTTCAGGTAGCGTTGTGAATTAATTCTTCCTCTTGAACATTAGAAGATATCATCTACCAGTTCTATTTATAATGGCATTTTAAGCATATTCATATTTTTCTGTTTTATTAGAGGAAAATGTTCTTTACCAAAGCTAAGATTTGAATATGTCTGGGGCCCATTGGCTTTATCTTCCTAAATGGTTCTGGAAGTTAACTTATTTTTATAATATATTTTTTCTCCTTCCATATCCACTCTTAGGATGGCTCAACTATGTTGATAGAAGCAGCGAAAGGTGGCCATACAAGTGTTGTTTGCTATCTTTTGGACTATCCTAATAACTTGCTTTCAGCCCCTCCACCAGATGTCACTCAGTTAACCCCTCCATCCCACGATTTAAATAGGGTAAGATTCAAAACTAAAGTATTTTATATCTTCTTATCCCTCTTTGGCTCATGGTTTCAATTTAAATTAGATTTGACTATTTTTTGTTATATGTAGTTCTCTTATAGCTATTTAATTCGAAATGGTTAAAGTTGTAATCTGGTATAACATTCAGATTGTAGATTGATGTGATTTTGATTTGCTTTTTTACTATGGCCAGAATAGCCATTCAAATTCAAAGTCCATTAAAAAAATGTTATGGAAAATAATTTGGTGCCAACATATTTTAAGTAAATATGTCAATGTCTGAGATTAATACCATATTACAAATATTTTGAAGAAGTCTTTATAACTTACTCTTAATTTAAATTATGGAGTGCGTGGGAAAAGCAGAAACATAATCAGTTTCCTTTGTCTTAGGCTCCTCGTGTCCCAGTTCAAGCACTGCCCATGGTTGTCCCACCTCAGGAGCCCGACAAACCACCTGCGAATGTTGCCACTACTCTTCCCATCAGGAATAAAGGTCAGTTACACTTCTGAAGACTGTCTTTTACATGTCACCTGGGTAAAAATGATAAGATTACAAAAAAACTATCCATTTTTCCACAAAAATTGAATTTTACTACGTTGACATAAAGATTTTTTTTTTTTTACTGATGAATAAGGCATGTTACTGGGAGAGAAGATAGTTAATAGCATAATTTATGCTAGAGTTATCAGTATTATTAGGAGAAATTCAGATGCTCATCTTTGATGCAGTTCTGATTATCCACAATTCCTCTAATAACTGGTCATTTCTATTCATGTTAAAATATTAGGGCTGGGTATAGTTGGATGACATTTTTGTAAATTGCTTAAATTTCTGTAGTGATATAAGACTTAACAATTTAGATCAAAATTAAAATATATTTTAGAATAATTGGTTTGATATAGATTTTATATCTAGGCTACCTTTTCTTAACCAATAATTAAAAGTTACTTCAGATAAGCTTGTTTGTTTCTCTAGAATTCTGAGGTCCATATTTGACTTGTGGATGTTACACCATGCATGTTCTTAAGTTATGTCCCAAAACATTACAGCTACCAGTTTGAATCAGTTTTTCTTTTTAAAAAGTTTCACCTGAAGAACCAATGCAGTTATAATTTTTTGGTTTTTGGCTACCTATATTATTTTACCAACAAGAATACTAAGTATTTCCACCAGCTCTTTACAGTCACTACTACCAATCTAGAGCCTTGGCATCTTTTTCAGTTAGTGTAGCAAACAGCTGATTGCTACACCCATAGCCAGATCTGTTTATTCACCTGGCTGTCAGAAGATACAGTGGATGGCATAGTCCAGCATCTTTTCTTCCAGGGAAACTGAATCCCAGTTCTCTACTGGCCAGGTAGCTGTGTGAATATGTGAATTTATATCTTGCCTTTATCAGTCTTGAAGATGGTAGGCCCCCAACAAAGACAAATTTTAGCTGGATTTAATTTCCTGGTACTTCTCAGTGGTTTGGGTACTCTTTGTGTGTATGTGTGTGTGTTTAAAAGGCATAGACTATCAAATGTGGAAAAACCTTAACTTAGAGGTCTAAGTTTTCCCTACATCTTAATAATCTAGCATTATTTTTCTGTTCTTATGATAAGTTTTACATCTTTATGACCAGATGAAGTGTCTACACATAGCCTTAGATTTTACTTTAATTGCACCACTTCGATATCACAGACCTGCATCCCTCTATTGTCTAATTTTAGCCATGTAATATTTTTAAAATTAACTTCCCAAAGATTACGCTATGCACATAAAATACATACATTCTATATTTATGATAAAGAAGGTGGATTTGTTTTTAAACTCCTTAACAGTACATTTTCACCTTCTATGGATATGATAACTTGGTGCATAACTGTTGGCACTAAACCTCCCAACAGTAACTCTGTAATGAGGATGCCATTCACGTGCACTTCTGAGGGGGTTTCTTTTTCACACAGCTGCTTCTAAACAAAAGTCCAGCAGCCATTTGCCAGCAAACAGCCAGGATGTACAGGGTTACATCACCAATCAGTCTCCAGAGAGCATTGTAGAAGAGGCTCAGGGAAAGTTAACAGAACTGGAACAGAGGATAAAAGAAGCCATAGAAAAGAATGCACAGCTGCAGTCCTTGGAACTGGCTCACGCTGACCAACTTACCAAGGAGAAGATCGAGGAGCTGAACAAAACAAGGGAGGAACAAATCCAGAAGAAGCAAAAGATTTTGGAGGAACTACAGAAAGTAGAGCGAGAGTTACAACTGAAAACTCAGCAGCAACTAAAAAAGCAGTATCTAGAGGTTAAAGCTCAAAGAATTCAACTTCAGCAGCAGCAGCAACAGTCTTGCCAACATCTGGGACTACTAACTCCTGTTGGGGTTGGAGAACAGCTTTCCGAGGGAGACTATGCACGGTTACAGCAAGTGGATCCTGTTTTGCTTAAAGATGAACCCCAGCAGACTGCTGCTCAGATGGGTTTTGCACCAATCCAGCCTCTGGCCATGCCTCAAGCTTTGCCTCTGGCGGCAGGTCCCTTGCCTCCAGGGTCCATCGCAAATCTTACAGAACTGCAAGGAGTGATAGTTGGACAGCCAGTACTGGGCCAAGCGCAGTTGGCAGGGCTGGGGCAAGGAATTCTGACAGAAACACAACAAGGGTTAATGGTAGCCAGCCCTGCTCAGACCCTCAATGACACGCTGGATGACATCATGGCAGGTGGGTTTATATTGTTATGAGCAGGTATCAAATATGATTTGCTTAAGGCGAGTAAGAGTGTGCCAGAATTTTTTGCCATTACCCAACTTGAGAACTATTTTTGGACTCTTGACCCATGTATATCCTTAGAAATACTAGTTCAATCTCAGAAGTTCTCAGACGGATACAGGTCGAATTAAAGATTATTAGCTCATGCAATACGAATGACTGAAACTTTTTGGCTTAGCTGGGTAGGCTGGGAATCTAGGTTTTTTTCAGTAGTGGGATTGATGTTTGAGTTTTTGTTTTCATTTTTATTTTTTCTCTTTAAGTTCAGAACATTAAGATTGAATTTTGGGTTTTGTCTTTTGTATTCACCAATAAACTGGAAAATTGATAGAAGTTGAAGTGCAAAACTAGTAGCACACATCAGGAGGCTTATTTGTGAACAGAAATACTTTATATCCTAATGGATCAGACTTCAAACCTGATGGATATTTAAAAAAAAAATTTAAACACCTTTACAACAATAATAAAGTACCATACCAAATAGAGTTTGTTTATACTGTATGTCAGTGGTTTTATCCCCTGTGAATGTTAATGTGTAGTCTCTTTCTAATTGTATTACGGGAAGATGTTATCCCCGGACAGTATCATAGATGATTTATCTTTAAATGTGTAGCTAAAGAAAATTTATTCCATTATAATTAGATTCATTGGCAAGAGGAAATATTTTAGAAGGTTGTTTTAATGATTCTGATTTTTGGTACTTTTCAAGAGTTCTGTAACAAAGTAGTAAAATGAGATTTTGTAGGGTTATAAACCATAAAAATGCTATATTGAGAAGGGTAATTTTCTTCATTTAGGAAAAAGATAAAGAAAATTTGAAAAGGGAGAAAAAGGGAAAAACAAAGGCAGTAAATCATTGACAATTGGTAGTTTTCATCTGGTGTCTTCCCCTTTTTTTATTCTTTGGTACACGTAAAAGATGACTGAGTTTTTCTACTTTTTGAAACTGTTGGGGCAGTGTTAGATATTATCATGAAATTACGTATATTTTGTCTTTCATCTTTTAAAAGAATAAAAAAATTAAATTGTATAGTGTTGAGATATTTAGCTAACATTCAGAAACTAAGACACCAACTAATGAGACAGGTTTTATACTTAACAAATTGCTCCTAAGTTTCCCAGTTCTCTTTTATTATCATCCCAGCAGTATTATGTGGAACAAAGATCTCTGCTAATTTTAGAGGGTATAGTAACTGCCTTGAAAAAAATGGTATTAATCATTAGTAAGAACTGTAAAGATTCTTATATTGATAAACATAAAACTTTTCTGTAGATTTAACAATTACTGTTAATAACCATTAGGTGGTTAAAATAATTGGGAATACAATTAAAGAGACATTAGTATCTTACGAAAATTGGAGCACAGTAGCCAGAAGTCCCAAGTTTGCTATTACAGACTGTTAGTTTAGGTCATAATAGTGTTCTTTCTCTTGTCAGTTGAACTACCAAAGAATGTATAGAGTTAAGTCTTATTTATCCAATTAAGTGAAGACTGGACATTCCTACCAATGAACACTTAAAAATTTTCTGATATGCTATTAGAATTTACACAATGTTCTTGGGCAGACTTATCAACGTTGATTTGCCAGTTGTACAATTTTTATACTGATCTGAATTACTGGAGATTTGTAAAGTAGTTTTTCTGTTAATTATTTTACCAAAGGAAAACAAATTCTGCCTATATGTTTCAGGTGTTTTCATATCAAGAATTTCAAAAGCACGTAACTTTTCAGGAAATATGACCAATATTTCTCATTATAAAAATACTTTATCCCTTTCTTATGCCCATTAATATGGAGAGAGGAGAGATGACCAGAAGGAAGAACAGGATTAAAAGCATCCAGCCACTTACCTGCAGTCCATCCCTATCATCATGCCTGTGCACATGCATAAACATACACATATACTCTTGCACTCACTTCCACAACTTTTCGTTAGACAACTTTTGTGTTAGTACTTGTTCTTTAGGTTGACTATTAACCATTTCCGTTTCTTTCTTTGGGTTTCTTGAAATTTTATAACCTCTTTAGGCTCAGTCTTCCTTCCCCACTGCAGTATAACCTGTTCTTTATTCTTTAACTCCCATTTCTTAGACCGCTCTTGTAAGGTTCAGTCCCTTTCTCTAGTACTTGGCTGGCCCAAATCTGTCTTTCCTGTTCTCTGTACCTACATAGCAAAATCAGTTCCCGGTTTAACCAGTCTTAACGCCTTGCGTTTGCTGTGCTCTCAAGTTCCTCCTTTCCTTACCTGATGTAAAACTTCCCTGGAGCATCTGGTTCTCATTTAAAATCTAACCCTAAAATGAAATACCAAGTGTAAAGATCTGTACCAGAGTTCCTTCAGATCCCTGCATATTTACAAGTTGTTACTTTTCTCTCTAGGGGATGGATGAGTGACAGGCAGTTATTTCATTAATTTCATAAGTACCCCAAAGGAAATGAAATGAGGGAACTGGTTTTTCTTAAATCTCCTTTTAGATGAGATGATAAGAACAAGCAATTTGACCAAAAATAAGAAAACTCGTTTTCATACGTTCTTTAAAAGAACTTATTCCAATTAAAATGTAAATAACAATATAGTCATTTAACAATAAAGCTTAGACTTTTTGTTTAGTATCATGAAATAAATATCAGTTCTTTGGACAGATTGGTGTTCATTCTGTTTAAGCTAATTTTAGTATTTAGCATTTTCACTTGTGAAAATCAATCCAATCAGAGGAGATTATGGAATCTATTTTAAGAGCCATAGATTTTTTTTATGGTTTTGAAATTTATATCTAGAATATGTACATTTAAATTATCTTGGTTTTTTTTTCTTAATATACAAAACCATTGATCAATTTAGTGTATTAGTACATGCCCTTTCCTATTAATCTGGATCCCTAAGGATTCAAACTGTTTTGTTTTGTTTTGTTTCCTTCTTTGTTTTTCTTTTAGCTTTTAAGTGGACTTAAAAATGTATAATTATAGAATGTGTGTTGCTATAATGTATATAGTGTATGTTTGTGCCTGAACTAAGGATTTCATGTAAAATAGATTTCTTAATTGACAATCGTGTTTATAATTGTTAAATAAGGTCAATTTCAGTTTTATTCTTGGCAGGATCATAACCTCTTTTGCCTGGTTTCAGGTCCAGTTGTGAATCATGATTGTTTTCTGTCTGATGTAGTTGATAAGTATATCGATAACACACATCCACACTACTGTTGACCATTCAAAGATTAATGCCCAAACTTCAGTGCTATAGTATTTTTAATGGCGGTGGGGGGTGTGGGTAGAAAAGTATTAATGTTCACTTATCAACTCCAGAAGTGAATCCATGAGAGAATAAAATACCCTCAATTGCCACAACCTTTAGAGTTCTCCCACCTCAAGTACTGACCTAATTAGCCCCTTTTTAACTTGCATATTTTGGTTAAAATAATATAAAGGGAAAATTACACTTAGAACTAACAATATACTTAGAACTAACAGTAATCTATATTTGAAGGTTTATTGCGTGCATACATTGATTTCTACCTTAATCTTTTAATTTTCTCCTCAAGTCAGTGTGATTGCTGGATTGATTGGTGGGCATTTTAACCCCCACAGAATAATTCTACATGTGAGAAACTATATTTCTGTGTGAGGATCAAATTTTCATATTTTACTATTCTGTCATAGTAAAGGGCTACCATTCAGAATATTATCATCCCCTTGCCTGCAGTTAGTAAAAGAGTAGAGAGTGTTTTAAATGATTTGAGAGTGAGGTTCACCCCAAAGAGTGAAATTACTTTCATTAGAATATGAGGTGTCAAAATGGCAGATTAAAACTCATACTTTTCTCCCTCTGAACTTGGCTATTTTACCTTTTATTCCTTTTCGGATTAAGAAGATATAATGGACAACTATCCATTTGCATTTATATTCAGTTTTAGTTCATAAGATATCCTTTTTGTTTTCAGGGTTATTTTCAATTGGGGTTTTATGATTACATACTGTAAGGGGAATTTTATTTTCAGATGGATTATTATTTAGAAAATGGGTTATTTTTAATATGCTTTCTATTTTTAGACTGTTGTCCAAAATCAGAAATAAAATAACCAGAAAAATGAGTTATTAGTGCTATGCATTCTACCTATAGACATTTTGTTTTAAAAAATCTTTGAATATTTTCTAATAATTCTTTCTTACTGTTCCCTAACAATGTTTCATCCTTATTAAGTGCAGTTATTTTGTTCAACAGCAGTCAGTGGAAGAGCATCTGCAATGTCAAACACTCCTACCCACAGTATCGCTGCTTCCATTTCCCAACCTCAGACTCCAACTCCAAGTCCTATCATCTCTCCTTCAGCCATGCTTCCTATCTACCCTGCCATAGATATTGATGCACAGGTAAGCTCCAAATTCTGGAGGGATGGTTTTTAACTAAAATCATACCATCAGTAAAAACATTAATCAGTGATTTAAATCCTCTTAGACTGCTTTGTCTCCAGGCAGAAATCTGAGTCACATTTATGAATAAATTAGAATCCACATTTTAAAAAATAAAATACCAGATGCAGATTATTTTTGATAATTATGTGATGGTTTGGTTTCCGCAGTTGTCAAGTAACTTTTTTTTTTAACTTTAGAAGAGGATGTTAAAAGAAATAACTTCTTTAAGATTAGTTTGTATTTTATTCTAATCTTGAATTAGAAGATATGCTTCTAATTCATAATGGATTACACATAAAAGATTCTTCCATTGATGTATCGTATATACTCAGTTACATTTATATTGTCTTGGAAAGTTCTGATCTTGCTGACTGAAACATGTAGTGAATCTGTGTGTCTGTGTCTGTAGCACTAAATCAAAACTAAACACCCAGTTTTTAGAAAATTAGTTTACCATGTAATCTCAGGGCAGAGTGAAGTTGGAGATAGGAGGCTAGCTGGTGTTTTGTCTTGAAGAAATGCTGAGAGGCTTAGTTTAGGAGACCGCCGGACAAGATAAAGGTTATGTGTCCTTATTCAGGACTGAGAAATGTTTGCAGTTAAGTTTTGTATTTTGATTAATATGTGGGGTGGGGAGGGGGTGACGTAGGTGAAGATGGCAGTATACATGATAAAATATTTTTTTTAATGATCAGTTGTTTATAAACCTGAATTTCAGGAAGGGTGTGTGTGTGTATGTATGTGTCCTATTAAGACTGTGTACTCTTAACCTATGAAAATAAAGCTTCCTTTTCATTAAAATGCTTCTTGGCAATATTGTGAAAGAAAAAGAAATTTCACTTCTATTGTTGCTTTCCAAATGTTCATTGTGTTATGTGTGCTAACTTTTTTTTTGAGCACTTAAAAATGGTCAAGGGCAATTTTAAGGAATTGTGTTGTTTTCAGACCACATATATGAAGAAGCAACTTTTAAATACCCATTTCCCTGATGAAGAAACCAAGGCTAAGAAAGACATTTAATCTTTTCCTTAAGAGCACTTCTTTTAGCTAAGAAGTGAGGGTTGAGAGTCAGACTTTAGTAGGTCTGATTTCAAAGGCAACCTCCTTAACTACCACACTCTATAACCTTTTAAAAATTACAAAGTATTCATTTGATGATCTACAATGATTTATATTTAATAATGATACAGCATTATAGGGGCACCTGCTCAGTTGGTTGAGCATACCCGACTCTTGATCTCAGGGTTGTGGGATTGAGCCCTATGTGGGGCTCTGTACTGGGTGCGGAGCCTGCTTAGGGTTCTCTTTCCCTCTCCCTCCGCACCTGCCCACTGTCACACTTTCTCGCTCTCTCTCCCCGCCCCCAAGTAAGTAAGTAAATAAATAAAAATACAGCATAATGGAACTGGGTTGAAGTTGGTATTGAATCTGCATTATTTTCCTCCAGTCTTTTTTCCTCTGAGGTTATTATGTTGTATGGCTATTATGTTTTAAGGAGAGTTATATTTTTTAGTTTTTGTGGAATCAAGAATTGAACCATAAGCAAAACTAAAAACTTCACCAAAATATAAAAGGATTTAAGAAAAATTATTTTGTATAAGAAAAAGTTCCTCCAAGTATGATCGTGATTTTATTTAATTTGAAATTCTTATAGTTATGGTGAAATTTTACTGGACTATACTACTCAACCATCCATTGCTCTATTATAAATTAATTTCTAAGAAAAACATAAATAATGAAATTTTGTTTTTAATTTCCAAAAACTCGCATTTGGGGTGCCTGGGTGGCTCAGATGGTTATGCATCTGCCTTCGGCTCAGGTCATGATCTGCAGGTCTTGGGATTGAGCCCTGCATCAAGCCCCTGACTCAGCGGGGAATCTGCTTCTCCCTCTCCCTCTTTCTCCTCCTGCTTTTGCTCTCTTTGTGTTGCTTTCTCAAATGAATAATTAAAATCTAAAAAAAAACCCCACAAAAAACAAACAAAAAAACCTATGTTTTGATATTAGTTGACATGCTTATGTAAAAAAGATTTGACTGTATTCTTAAATATCTGTTCCTTTTTATCTGATCTCCATATCAAGGTTTTTCAGTTTGGTTAGCTTATCATGAGTTATTCTTTTTGTTTAGGAAGTTTAGGAGTTTTCTTTTTGTTTAGAAGTTTAGGAAATTTCTGCTTTGGAAAACATAATACCAAATAAACATTCAGAAATAATTGTTCACTATTTCTTCTTTTATTTTTGATGTTAGTTTTTAAAGTTGACTAGTTTTTATGGTACCAAGCAGGCATGTTAAGCAGTTGTAAAGATGCTTTTGTATTCAGTTCATCCAAAGTTTTTTCTAGATTCTGAAATAAAAATTCCATGAGATTTTATGTAGTGGATATTGTGGATTATGTGTGATAGTACTGTGCTGTAACAGGCAAGTGATATGATAAATTCATACCAAGACTCTAACTCTGTTTAGAAAGATTAAACTTTTTCTAATATTTGAATCTTTTATTTGGTTATTTAACAAATCTTAACACTTTCATAGATACTAATTTCTTTAACTTTATAACAACCTCATGAGGTGTAGGTACATTGTTACTCCCATTTTATAGGTGAAGAAGGTGAGACTTACAGATGTTAACTATTTGCCCAATAGGTAATTTATGGTGGAGCCAGCTTTCATCCACCCTAGCATTCTGGCTCTAGATTCTGTACTCTTAAGCACTGCACTATGATACCTGTTTTTCAGTTTTTATCTTAGATGTGAATGTTGATTTTAATTATATTAACCTGGTAAATTAGATTATAGAAAATAGGTCTACCACCTGGATGGCAAAGGGTTGTGTGTCTTTCATCCTTACAGCTTTTCAACATGTTTCCTTGGCCATACCTCATATTTATATCAAATCTTAATTTAAAGAACAACAAAAGAAATGTTAAATTTTTTACACCTTCAGTACATGTCTCTTTAATGCTAATGATTCTTAAAATGGTCATACTTAAACTTCTTTAATTGATCATTATATGCAGAAACTAGTATTTTTAACAGAGATTAGCGAAATCATGTTTAATTTCTGGAACTTGAAGAATGCTGAATGTATTCTTTATAAGGTTCCTCAAATCTTACGTAAGATAACTAGAAATTACCTTTGGTGTGCATGTATGTGCCACGGGCTTTCTACCTTTCGTGTAATAGTTTTATTGAATCATGTTTGATGTATTTTTTTTTTATCCGATTTGTTTTGGGTTTTTTTTGTTTGTTTTTAAGTAAGCTCTGCATCCAGTGTGGGGCTTGATTAGGAGTTGTATGTTCTACTAAGTAAGCGAGGTGGCCCTTGTCTGGATATTTTTAATATATTTATATTATAAGATATTTTAGTACCATATATGAACTGTTACCAAAATTCATTTTAGGGAACATCAGTAAATGATAATTTGAAGGAACTTTTTGAGACTTTTATTACATCTTTTAATAGCATAGCTCTAATTTTTATTTTGCTTGAATGGTTATTCTGCATGTAGAAACTAGTAATCATTTACAGGCTTTTAAGAATGATTGGTTTTGTATGAAACAGTAAATCTGGCTGAAGGTTAGAGTTGAATACTACTGAGTTAAATATTTTCTGTGTTTTGTGTGAGATTTTGATTGACTCTAACTGCCACAAATACGAGAAAGTACCAGTTGTTCTGTTCATGGGTGTAAAACTTGTGTTCCCTTCCCCTCCTATTTTCTTACTACATGTTTTCCATGTATTTCTGAACTGCTTGTCATTTTTATTCACAAACTTCAAAGGCTTTCCTTAAACTTGGAGTAGCCGGTTCTAGTACATTTTATAAAAGAGAAAAATAAATACTACTTTATGCAGTTTTGCTTTTTTCCCAGTTTTTAATAACATCTATCCATGATTATTTTTTAAAGAAGGTAGGCACTAAAGTTGACTTAGATATCAGGACTGAAATTAAAGTATGTAAAATTATATTTTGCCTTTAATGGTATAAATATCATTTGTATATTTTTCTCCTGTAGGTTTTGCATACGGAGAATAGTTCAATCACTTTATTTTAATGAGAAAAATTGAAGAAATAAGAAAAATGAGTTAATGGTGATATGTAATATGCTGCCATTAAGCATTCTACTTAAAATGTGTGCATTTTAATTGTTTATGTGAGGTTTTAAGCAAGTTATTTACTGTTTTACTGACTATTTTCATTATTCTCATTCTCCCTAAATGCTCTCCTTTTTACTTTTTTATTTTTTACTTTTTTTGTATCTTACACATGACCTCTGACATGTTTAGAGAATGAGATGCCTAGAATTATGAAGGTTATGGAGGTCTACAAAAAGGTTAGCACTTGAAGTTCTAATGATTTTCAAAGTGAATTAATTACTTAGATGTAATTAATAGGTCCTCTTCCCCTGCCTTTTTTTTTTTTTTTTAACAGACAGTTCAGGTACGTTTTTTCATGCATTCCAGCTTATTAAAAGTTGCTTTTTCCGTTAATACTGCATTTGTCTCATGATTCCTTCTTATTTTTCAGTCTTACGAACTTGAAGAGTCATGTCAATTTACAGAGTACTTCTACATTGAATATAATTTTAGCATTTTTTTATAAGACAGAATCATCATAACATCTGTCACATACAAAATAGTGTATTTTATGGTATTGTGGACCAAATGAAAATTTCTTTAGAATGTAAACCTGAATGAGCTCCTTACAAACCTCTGGGCATCGGTCTCCCTTTCAGGTTTCTCTTAGTTACAGATACATGACAATGTATATGACTTGTTGACCAGTATAACATAACATGACTTTAATGATACATTGCCTTTCAGGAAGCCATCACCTGTATTGTTATCAGTAATATTCAAAACATGTATTTTTTTATTCTATATCATGTTAGTCATTGTTACTTTAACCCAAACTTCTGCTTCAGTTAATTTGTTTCTTGAAGTAATACAAATCAGGATAGTGTGTCTTAGCACTTGGGAGTTGTATAGGTGTTCGTTAGGAAGGTGGAAACCTCACTTCAGAATCTTTTGATTTTTTTCATTTTTGTTTTTAGAAGATTTCATATTAGTTCATGAAGTTACCCACTCTTACGTTCCCCAAGGAATTTGACAAGCCCTCTTTTCTTAGTTTTAAATATTTTTTCATTCAACTCTCTTAATACCTTGTTTCTATTTCTCTCATAGTTTGAACCTAAATTTGCCCTATGCTGTAAGCACTAAGCTCCTAGTGAACAGGGACTGTATTTAGTTATATATTTGTCAACCCTGAAGTACCTAGCAGAGTAGTATTTTGAATGTAAAAGGTGCTTTAATAAACATCAGTTGAATTAATGTTTTATAATGGATGAGGGGAAACAGTATTTTACTAACCATTAAAATATTCCATGCTTATCTTTTTCAAATTTTGTCTCTTCATTCTCTAAGATCAGCTCTGCTTTCCTACATTACTCTTTAACCCCCAGAAGACATTGAGAAGCCTAATAAAGTTCATTAGAAAGTGGACTCTTCATCATAAAGTTGACTTTCTAATTGTCACTAACATAGGAAGTATATAAGGTAGATAGACGTAAACATTATATTGACCTAGTTGGTTTAGCACTGCTTTATGATGTAATAGGGAAAGCAGGATTTTGTTATCCAAGATCTCCTTGTTGTTTTTTTTTAAGCCAGTCCCTATCAGTTACTAGCTTGTATGACTATTGGAGGATTATTTCTCTAAGCCTTTGTTTCTTTTTTTTTTTTTCTGAAATCAAAATAATAATTCCTTCCTTATAAACCTGAAATGAAGATCAAATACAATTACACAGTCAGAGCTGCCACTCATTTAAGTATTCGTGTCCTTCTTCATTGTTGTAGTTGGTGCATCTCTCCCTTGTGGCCATCCCTGATCTCTGCAGTCAGTAGCTCTGCTCTCTGCCAGCCTCTTCTGCAGAGCAGCTTTTGCGGTCTCCCTCTTCATCACTGACTAGTAGGCTTTTTCTTATTTCTTGACTCTATCGATTTTGCCTTTTGTCTCTTGTTACTCATTTTTTGTAATGGAGTTTGGTTTTGAGACTTGACCTTCTGGGAGAAAATGCCTTTCCTTTTTGTATTTATTACATAAATATAATAAATATTACAAAAAATATAAACACAGTAAATATATGTCTTATATGTAGCCTTTTGTTTTATTAGTAATAGCCTTTGAATCTGTGACCCTGCATAGTTGCTGTCATTCATTGAACTTAACTATCATTTATTGTTTCCTGGGCAAAGCATCACTTACAGGTAGAGAATGCAAACATGAATAAAACATGTTTATTACCTTCCAGGAATTTCTAGTTCTCTGAGAGTGATAGGCATATACTGATAGAAGCATAAGGAAGATTGGTGATAAGTATTGTACTAGAGATGCATATGTAAAAACGAGGGAAAGTAGCTTAGAACAGTACTGTGAAACAGAAAAAGTAATGAAAAACACATAAAATTTTCTAGTAACCACATTTAAAAAAGCAAAATAAAATAGGTAATCATATGTCCATAATAATATTGTTTAAACATGTAATCAGTAATACCAAAAAACTACTGAGATATTTTACATTTTTATTTCATATTAAAGGTCTTCAAAATTCAGTCTATATGTTATACTTACAGCTTAGAGTGATCACATCATCCTCGTTTTCCTGGGACTTCCCTGATTTTAGCACCAGAAGCTTCTTAGGCCAGAGACCTCCTCAGTCCTATGCAAATGATGGTTTGTTAGCCTGTATTTATCTCAACTTGGGTTTCATTTAGATTTGATTAGATGTACAATTAAGAAAGTAGATTTATTTACTCAGAGTGCTCTGAAAAATTCTCTACTAACCAAATGAGTATCACTTTTTAACTTTAAATTCATTAAAACAAAATTTAAAATACAGTTTTTCAGTCACATTAGCTGTATTTGTAGAATAATAGCTACATACTGCTAGCAGTTACCTTTCTTCAATAGTACAAGTTTAGAGTACTAAAAGTATGAGGACTTAGTTTATGAAACAAGCATTTTAAACTATAATAGAGTATCATTAGCAGAAGTCAGAAGTAAATCATCACGTTTCAATTGTGATAGTCTTTGTCTTTAAAAATACTCTGTATACTATGTATTTTTCTTTGTTGTTCCTTTAAGTATTTGGGGGCTTTGTTTTCAACTGCAATTAAATTACTTGGAAGCCCTTTTTCTGTATCAGGGCTTGCTTTTCAGCTTTCTTAGGTGGGCCTAGAACAGCTAATTTGGCTCCACTGCTGAGGATTTTACTTGATATTCTGTGTGTTTTGAGGGCTTTCTACTCTGGCTGGTGGGAACCAAACTATTGCTGGCCCTGTGTAAGCTCTGGGTGTTGTTATGCCTGCTGGTGGTCTTTCCTTAGCCTCTCAGTTTTCCTCATGCACATATGCTAATCAGAACTCAGCTGAAAGACTCAGCCAAAGACCCTCTGCAGATATCTGGAGTACTCTGTCCTGCTTTCCTATCCAGTAGTCTGCCGCATGAATTCTAGCCATTGACCGCTCCAGACTCTGTCTTCTCAACTCAGGGAGATTGCCAGGCTGTATTTAGGTACCCTCTCTGCACAGCAGCCTGGAAACTCTCCAGGCATTAAGTTGAGTTTAATCATTTCTACCCTCGGTAATCACTGCTGCACAATGCCTATCTAAATACCATCATTTCAGGTAGTTCGTCCTTTCCTTTTTGGTTGTTTGAGTTAGGAAGACAGATCTTTTCTGTGCTACTCCATTAATGCTAGAAGCAAAAGTGAATCTAACACTATTTCTTTTAATCTTATATTTGTAAATAGCATATGGTTGACAATCATACTTTTATCCCTTCATGTTTAAGAATTGCCCATAAAGTTCAAATATTATTTTGTAGCCTTTACAAAATCACAAGTTAGCCACTAATGAAAAAAATAACTTAATACCCAAATGTTTGATACAGTAGAATGGGACATATGTGTTTATATTTAGTTTAAGTATATATTATATAATTGATGTAATTTTAAAAATTAATCAAAAAATTAATTTTTTATAGACTGAAAGTAATCATGATACAGCGCTAACACTGGCCTGTGCTGGTGGTCATGAGGAACTGGTACAAACACTGCTAGAGAGAGGAGCTAGTATTGAGCACCGAGACAAGAAAGGTAGGGCTTACTTTTGTTGATGTTTTTTCTGGAATATTTGTGTTCTGAGAAGAAATACTACTTCTAGCCCTGTTGTGATAGATATAATGAAAAACAGTGCAGTTTGGGTTTGGGTTTTTGTTTTTTGTTTTTTTTTTTTTTTTTTGCTTAACATGTGGTGAGAAGATCATTTTTTTCCAGGTTTTACTCCACTTATCTTGGCTGCCACAGCTGGTCATGTTGGTGTTGTGGAAATATTGCTGGACAATGGTGCAGACATTGAAGCCCAGTCAGAAAGAACCAAGGACACACCGTTATCTTTGGCTTGTTCTGGGGGGAGACAGGAGGTAACATTTTCCCCAGTATAATATCTGTCCCATCTGTTTAGCAAATACATATTTTAACTTGTATAATTTGATGGGAATAATGGATTGACATCTAGATTTATCACAGTAACTGTCCTTTTGCTAATAGGTCATAATTTCAAACATTGTATTAGCGTAAGCCATTGTATCTGAAAAGTCACATCTATTACTATGTTTATCTAAAAGTAGTACCTGCCATGGGAATTCCTGTGTGTTGCATTCAGGCTAAGGGAGTGATTAAGCCATTTCGAATCAAATCAGTAAACTCCTGATAAGCAGGGACTATATTCACTTGTCTTTTCCTATCCCAGAGTACCTGGCATGAAAGGTACTTAAGCTCAGCCTCTATTGTTCTCGGTGTATAAAATTAGTAGGGAATCAAGAGGATTCAATTTTTAGTTGTTCTTTTCATTTTTCCCACTCCTCAACTCTGAAAGAAAGATTCTCAGATGAGATTATATGACCTTTTCATTTTTTAAGTAGGGTAGAACCACTGGTGTGATCAGGTGTAGGCCCAAGATTTATAGCCTATAGCCATGTATGTCTTCTGCTGGCATTTAATGATCAGCTGGGCAACCTGATTTTTTTAAATCCATTTTTTAAATCTAGTTGTAAGGATTTTGATTAGCCGGTTGTGCTGTCTCTGTGGACTGGCAACTTCTCAATTTAGGATATTGTTGAATCTTAGATTTAAGAAGTATCCTAGATCATACAGGTTATTTTCTTACTCAGCTTAAAAAATGTTTTACTTTTTTTTATTCCACCATCCTGTTACAAAGTTTTCCTGTTTATCAAGCCTGAGTTATGCCTTCCCTAAGTTTCCCCACTATTCTTAATTCTGTTCTTTGAATTAATAAAGAGGTTTTATATCCTCTTGTATCTATAGATATTTGAGTCTCTATCTTCCAGTTACCTGTTCTCCATTTGAAGCGTGTCCTGTTCTTTTGATTATTAGCTTGAAGATACCTTTTCTAAATCTCTCACCTGGCTGTTCTACCCATTATGTCTGTATCCCTCCTGAAATACTATGTCTAAAATTATTCTGGCCAGTGAAGTGGTAGATTATTACCTCCCTGTTTGTGCACCTTAAACTGCCCGCCCCCCATATCAGGCTGTATTGAACTTGAATCCGCTAAACCCACTAGAGTTTTTAGTAAACTAGAAGATAAAAGTTCTTTAAAAGATAGAATAATTCTTGCACAGAAAGAATGGAAAATCCAATAAAATGGTACATGAATAGAAAGATAGAAGTTAGTGATCCTTTATCTTGTGGATTAAAAAGAATTGGAGCCTAGTCATAATACAGTTTTTTGTTTTACTTTTTCTTTCTTTCCCATAAAATTTTTGCTTTGGCCAATTTGTAGTTTTTAAACATATGATTTTTGCTCCTTTATATTTGGAGTAGATAATTTTATGTGTGGACAGTTAGATGCACTTGTTTCTACAGATGTTCTGCATAGGAGACTACAAAGAACCTGACAGTAAAAATGCTGCTTGATTTGGTAATCTCTGCCACATCAGAAAGTGTGGAGATCTCCATTAATCTCAAATTGAATTTATGGCAGAACTTTTTAAAATTAATAATAACATTAAATTGAAAAACTTAGTTGGAAATGTAAAGGCTTAAGGTTTTAAAATATAAAACCAAAAGATTTTGGTTTTAGAATATAATAAAAGTAAAATTTTGATTTAACTGAAATTTTCAATCATTATATAGCTTGAAATAATTCTTGCTTTATATGGTAAGAAATTTTTCAATGTTAAAAAGAAATCAGTTTGTTCCTTTCCTTTCAAAGCAATTTTAAAGCCTCTAGCATACTATAATCTTTATATATTCTTACTACAATGTAACAAATGAGGTAACAGATATAGAAGTCTTTTAGGGTAATAATTTTGCCTATAACATTCTGTTGCTTTGATTTGGTGTCATTGGAACAGTTAAGTATTTTGAAGTTATTAAACAGTGGAAACTCATTTTACTATAAAAATCACAAACTAAATTATATTGAGTGTTTATTACTTTCTGGAAATAGACCATTCCCTTTGAGAGATAGCTAAGGTCAGTTATCATTGCATAATGGAATTAATAACTTTAGAAATTTGATTAGGGTTTTTTACTTTCTTGTTTAAGGGACTCTCTGTAAAATAAACAGCATAATGCCATTTTTTGGTCTTGTTTTTCATAACCTTGTCACATAATCCACCTACTGTTACTGGCTCTAAAAGCAAAAAAGTGATGGATAGAAGTCATAATCTAAAATTGGTCATACATAGCTTTATTCAAATGAGTAAAGTTTCAGCGTATATGTTAAGACAAAGCACTGTTCATTAACATTATTTGTTATTTCCCAGTTAGTATTTTAGGATATTTTACTAGTATTAAGAGCAAGGTAAGAGCTATGATCTTGGGTAATCCAACTTTTCTCTGCCTCATTTGCAAAATGAAGGTGAAAATACTAGTGTACCTGGGTCAAAGAGTTGTTTTGTGCATTAAATGGCATAATGGACAAAAGATGCCAATAAGTACTTCAATAAATGGTAACCAGTTTTTAGCTATCAGAAATGCAGAGTAAGATCCCAGTGGGTTACCACCACATAGCCCAACTACAATGGCTGAAATGCTAAAGACTGGCAGTGCTTAATCTTGCCAAGGATGTGGAGGAGTCAGGACTCGCCTATTATTTGTGGGGGTGTAAATGGTACAGTGACTTTCAGAAAAGGTCTGGTAATTTCTTATAAAACTAAACATATACCCAGAAATTCTACTAGTAGATAGAGCCCATGAGCAGTGAAAATATATTACTGAAAGAATAGCAACTTTATTCAAAATTGCCAAAAACTAGAGACTGCTTTATCTATTCACCAGTAGGAGAAAAGATAAACTCTAGTATACTTGTATGATGTATATTGTATGATTTGTATGCTATGCAATAACACAGAAATGGCTCTCAAACACTGTGATTTCATCTATTTGAAGATCTAAGGTAGATATAAAAATAGGCTATAGGTGGGATTGACTGAGAAAGAGGCATGAGTAAATAACAGGGATTTAAATAACATCAGCTTTATGCATTTGTCAGTATTGAGTAAATGTACACTGAAGTTTTGAGCATTTGCTGTAAGTTAAAAATTTTTCCCCCCAAATTTGAAAACAAGTAATATTCTAATAATGATATATATGTTGATGTATTTAAGGAAATTGCAGCTGTCTACAATTTACTTTGAAATGAAATGTATCAAAAAATGAACAAATAGATATGATAAAGTAAGTGTAGTAGAATATTAATGGTAGAATCTAGATAGTGAGTATGTGTAAATTTATTGAACTTTTCTGTATGTTTAAAAATTTTCATAATAAAATGTTAGGGAAAAATAAGCATTAACTTTATTCCAAGTTTTTAAACATTTAGTTATTGGTTAAAAATTAAAAAAAAAAAAAACTTTAAAGAGGGGCACCTGGCTGGCTCAGTCAGTAGAGCATGAGACTCTTGATCTCAGGGTTGTAAGTTTGAGGCCCATGTTGGGTGTAGAGATTTCTAAAAATTAAAGAATAAAATCTTAAAAATATATCATAAAGACACTTACATATATAAATGAAAAAAATCTTATTTTACTGCTATGTGATAGAGTAACAGAAATAGTAATTTTTAAAATAGTATTGCACAACACACTGAGATCCAGACCATGCATGAACACACCGTGTCATTTTAACAATTTCAAAATGGATTTTAATTGAGAAGCTAGCTTACTGTTGCTTCTAAGAATTCTTGCTATCATTTGAGTCTGATTTTGTGCAAAGGATTAAAAAAGGACTTTCCTGTTTTTTTCTTCTACGCTGTATCAGAAAAATAAAGAAATCAGAAATGGACACCTTGCAAATTGTTTCACCATAAGAAGAAAACACAGCTTTTCCTCTTTTCTTTTCAGGTGGTGGAGCTATTGTTAGCTCGAGGGGCAAACAAAGAGCACCGGAATGTTTCTGATTACACACCTCTAAGCCTGGCTGCTTCTGGTGGCTATGTGAACATTATCAAAATATTACTAAATGCAGGAGCTGAGATTAATTCTAGGCAAGTTTTATTCTCTCTCTATAAGCCCCTTAAGAGTGTTATGATAAGCTATTTGTAGAACACTTATATTTTTAATGCAATATTTAGGAAATGCCTTCATTACAAATTTAGAATCCAAACTGTTGGGAGATTTTTAATTTTATTTAAATACTTAAAACCTTTGATATAAACTTGAAAAAACATCACTTACTGTATTTCTAATGGTACTAAAAGTAAGCACAGTTTTCTTAGGAGTTTTTATTAAGAAAGTATATGCTTTAGGATGGAAAATCTATCATAATAATAACTTAATATTTAATAATCACTTTTCAGTCCAAGTCATTATGTTGAATGAGATACAGAAAGTATTCTAGTTCTAAGGTGATAAAAAATTTCTAATGGAGTCCTGGTCATATCTCACAGACATACAAGGGCTGAGAAAAATTACTTTAAATAATCCTGCAAAACAAAGAATCTTAAATAAATCCTGAAATAGAATTCTATAGAAATTTATATTCTTTACCTTTGTTCTCCCCATACCTCCACCCCCAGAACTGGTAGCAAATTGGGCATTTCTCCTCTGATGTTAGCAGCTATGAATGGGCACACAGCTGCTGTTAAGCTCCTGTTAGACATGGGCTCTGACATAAATGCTCAAATAGAAACCAATCGGAACACTGCCCTTACTTTAGCCTGCTTCCAAGGAAGAACTGAAGTGGTTAGTCTTCTGCTTGATAGAAAAGCAAATGTGGAACACAGAGCTAAGGTAAGAAAAAGTCTGAGATTTATACATGGATTTATTGCTTCAGTATTTAAGGTGTACAGTAGCATTATGCTAATTAGTAATTTAGTATTTTCTGGTAACTTGTCTTACATGTATTTAATCAGAAATTATTCTATGTACTCAAGCACTCTTGAAAATACCTCAGTAATAAATTTTTATAGGTAATAATGGCACTAGGGCTATTAGCTTAGAAAATACATAGTATTATGAAAGAGAAAAGAGGAAGCATTTATTAGCACCAGTTATGCCAAATGCTTACATCTTACACAGTTTTTTTTTTTTTTTTTTTTTTCACAAGAAATTGGCATTATGTAGGATATCATTCAGTAGATCACACTGTAACTCAGGCTGGTGGTGTCAGTGCTGAAATTTAGTTGTGAATTTTTGCAACAATTATATCATGTTCTCCCCAGATTGTTCTTTAAACATTTTAGCTCTTTTCAGTCTCTTACGTGGTGGTGGTGTTGTTGTTTTCACTAAACCTAGACTGGCCTCACACCGCTAATGGAAGCTGCCTCTGGTGGATATGCAGAGGTGGGCCGAGTTCTTTTGGATAAAGGTGCTGATGTTAATGCCCCTCCAGTGCCCTCTTCGAGAGATACAGCTTTAACCATAGCAGCAGATAAAGGGCATTATAAATTCTGTGAGCTTCTCATTGGCAGGTATGATGTTACCATACTCTTCATACATGACTGCGTGTACCAGTGATTACTATTCTGTCTGGTTATATTATATTATTAAAAAAGTAAATGTGATTACTTCCTCCATGAACTACAAGTGCATGTTTTATTTTATTTTAAAACCTACTTCTTTTATTTTCCACCTATCCAGAGGTACGTTTCATTGTCTGATTTATTTCAGTATAACCTAAAAATACTTCTTTTCTTCCTGTCTTGGGTGTGTATATACTCTTAAAGCACTATAATAAGCTGTTGGAACATCCAGCTGTTGTCACCCGTGTTCACATCTCCCATACAGTTTGAGTTTTCAAAAAAGAGTATCACTTGAAATCTTAAAAGTCTAGCAGCAATCTAAAGTTTATTGTTGATTTTCTCGTTTGTCTTGTTTGGTTAAATAACAGTGAGGGCTTTTAAATAACAGTTGTAGAACTATTCATGGTATCAGACAATCCAGAAGAATTTCTGCTTTCAGTCACTCAGAAGTTGCCTGCCAGTCTTCCAGAGATACTTGACTGCTTAATTGGATTTCCTGCTTTAACAGTCTTAAAGACATTTGCATGGTGTCCTAAGCAATAGTATTTAGTAGTGGCTCTGTCACCTGTTAATTCACCTTGAGTCTTACTTACCATGTTGCCCACCATGTACTAAACCTGAATGTTATTTTTAGATTCATTCTTTTCCAAAGTTTAATACAAATACATGCATACAAGTAACCTGAAATAGTTACAAGTGCCTCATAGAATACTGTTTGTGTCTCTGGCATACTGTTTATTTAATGTATTGATTATGCTATTAACAGGAAGTACTTTTATTTTTCACTAAATAAAATTCACATTTTTTCAGGATTGAAACTTGGAATTTTAAGATTAAAAAAGCAATTATTTGTCTGTTTTATTTTTTAAACTTGATGACTTAAATTTGATGATTAGAAATTCTTCGTAATTTTGAGAGAAACATGTATTTTAGTCCCTCGATAATATAAATAATTTTTCACTTTCATAGAATATTTTTCCTGAGTTTATAGTTGATTTTTATTATCTGTTATTCCATTTCATTTTAAACAACGACATCTGTGTCATTGATTTAGGGGAGCTCACATTGATGTACGTAACAAGAAGGGAAACACTCCATTGTGGCTAGCAGCAAATGGTGGACATCTTGATGTGGTTCAGTTATTGGTGCAAGCAGGTGCAGACGTGGATGCAGCAGACAACCGCAAGATAACTCCTCTTATGGCGGCATTTAGGAAGGTAGAAGTCCTTCATCCTCATTCACTTGAATGTTTTTCACTTAGGCTAGAAGGTATATAGTTTAGTGATCACTGAAGACTCTTATTTTAGGATTTAACAGTAGTAGTAGTGTCGAACGTGGTAAAATGCTATGCAAATAAACACTGATGTGTTTCTGTATTGATGGCAACACTTGAAAGATAGATATAGGTATCCCAGAAAAACCTTTAATGTTGATATTGATGAATAAAGCTAAGTAAACTTGTAAAAAGTTGTTCTAAGTAATATTTTCAAAATCTAGTTGCAAACTTAATTTTTCACAAAATGTAAATCCAGTTAAGAGTAACTAATTACTTATGGATGGATGTTTTCTTATAATAGTATGGCAGGGAAAAATCAACTTAAATTGATTTTATTTATAATCACTTGCTTTAATTACTAGGGAATTAAATAATGAAATAAATAATGAAAACCCAGCTACCAGTATTTTGAAATGACTGAATAAGGAATGAACTGCATTCAGAAATAGAAATAAATTTTGTGAAAGAAACTTTTTTTCTCTTCCTGTAATGCATAGCACAGAGCTGTGGATAATTTCATTTAATGCTTTCATTGGTCTCTTAAATACAGTTTAAATTTGTTACTGGGAAAACTGGGTTACTATTTTAGAGTTGATAATTTTGAGTTTTATCATTTTGAGACAGGTAGGTAAAATCCCTTGATAGACTGCAAATGATTTGTTGTATTGAAAACTTCTAACATAAAATTGCAAAAAATCGTCTTTCTCCTTTTTGTCTTTTAATTCTCTCTGGCTCCTGTACTTTATACCACCTCTTCCCTAGGTATTCTAGACTACCTAGACACTGATTCTGTATGTTTTTTTCCCCACCAGTCAAACTTACGCTTTATCATTGACTATCTACTTCTTCTCCAAGCAAGCTAACATATATCGTTATCAAGTTAATCTTCCTAACTTCTCCAATATGTTAGTATCCTCTTCTAGAGCCTTTTCCTTTTTTGGCATCCTTTGAAATCCAGTCTTAGTATGTTATTCAGAGCCACCATAAATCTAGTGCTCTTCAAGTTCATCTCCCATTATGAGTCCCTGATATGGAGCGTCTTCTCCATGCTTGGTCTTTTCATTGTTGCTGTCTCTCACATCACCTTTGTTCTCATCTCAGAAATCTTGTGTCTTTCCTCATTTTCAGAGTGATTCATTCTTTGGGTATAGTTTAAATCTCCCCTTCTACAGAAACTCTTCCAATCCTATTTGAGCTCACAGTAAGATACTTAATCTACTAAAAGTTGTAGAAGTTCTGCCGTCTGTTATTTTTGTCATTCATTTGACTAAAATTACCTTGTAATTATTACTCCTTAACATGCATATATCTTATCTTTTCAGATAGACTTAGTTCCTTAAGAACAGTGTTTGTATTCATTCAATTTTTTTTTTTTGTACCTTAACATGTGCAGCTGTAATGGCTGTACAGAGAGTAGCAGTTGTACTTTTTAAATGTAGAATTTAATTGGGGAGGTAAGATCCACACACAAAGTCAGGTAACTGTGTGAGTGTCCCATATAATTTAAATACTATAGAAGTGTTGGTGAGATATCAAGGAATGATGCGAATGGCATTGAACTATTCATTAAAAGATAGGAATATTTGAAAAAGATAGAAAGGAAGAGATAGAGAAATATACTAAACATGGTCTGTTTAACTGGACTAGCTAATTTGTGGGTGTTGTGTTCAGAGAGTAATAGTGTAGACTGGATAAAGTTAGAGTCTCTTGAGCGCTGGTCTAATGATTTTGAGCTTAGTGAACTGTGTTACAGTGAATCTTATAATCATAGCTCATGCTTTAGGAAAGTGTATTTTATTCCTTTTACACTTCTGGTACAGTGCTGTACATTCAGTTTTTATCTGAAAGAACAAAATTGTTATTTCTACTCTTTTAATGCTTAGAATTAGGATGCTCACTTATGAGGTAGCTAGAAACAAACGAGGTTTTGTTTTTGTCTTTTTTCTTTCAAAAAAAAACTATTCTTCATACTAATTTTTTTTTTTAATTCATTGTTGTTTAGAATTTTAGGTCAGGTTATTCTGTACTTGGGAGGGTGGGATGAAGATGAACAGTCTAGATTTAACTTAACGGAACCAGAGTCTGTCTCTTTTTCATTTACAATGCAAATAATATCTAATTAAGACTTTATTTTGTGGCACTGATGCCAAAGTAATCTTAGATAAGACAGACTGTAGATATACTGAATCCTCTTAGAATCTCTTTTCAATCTGACATTGGTATCTATTTTTTAGGGTCATGTGAAGGTGGTGCGCTACTTAGTCAAAGAAGTCAATCAGTTTCCATCAGATTCTGAATGTATGAGATACATAGCAACCATCACTGATAAGGTAATACACTGATTAAACTCATCCCACTCTATGAGCTAGGGATCCCATTTGGTTATACATACACACACATATACATACCTATGTGTGTGTCTCCCACTAAGAAAAAAGCCTTAGTCTAAGCAATAATGTGTGGCTTATAGCACTTTTCATTGATCTAGTATTTGAGAATGAACTTCTCTATTTCAAAGATACTTCAGATTATTTACTTACCTGAAGAAGCACTAAAACTTTCTCTAATAGAATTTTATTTTTTAATAGTACTTGAACTAATTAAATTTTTATGTAAACACTAAACAGACTAAAGCAAATATTGTTATTATTCATCATATTATAATTTATGTATATGTTTATCCAAATTGATAGTCTCTTCTGAGAGGAACAAGCCCAGTAGTTTTGTGTTTTGTTTTTTTTAATACCTGAACAAAACTGAGCATAGTCATGGGCAAGAAAAATTTAATGTCTTCAGTATTGGAGTAATTGTCAGCTTAAGAATGAATTAGCAAGAATTTTTGCAGGAAAAGTAGAGAAGGTTAAATAAATCCTATTAGACGTCTAATTGGGATATTCTCCTGGTGATGTTTTGACTTGGGGTTTATGTTTAGGTTTGAATAAAATCCTAAGACACGCCTCTGAAAATGGAAAGAGGTCAATGAATCCCAAAATGTCTTTTTACTACATAATAGTGAGCACTATATTTTCATGGATTTTATTTACATAGCTAATTCACTGTCTTGCCTGCCTCTGCATTCCTCTGTGATAATTAACATTCCTGTTTTGTTTTGTTTTGTTTTGTTTTTTTGTTTTGGAGGGGTGGGGAGATTAAAAATAAAGTGTTACTCTCAATAGGGAAATAGCCCTTTCCTGTTAAGTAGTGTGTTCTAAGAATGAAATCACTGAGAAAAGTACGTAAGTACCCATGTCTGTAATTTCTTTAAGCGTGCTTGCACATGAAGTTGTAACAACCAAGCTTAAAGCTTTGAGAACAGTGTCTGCCAATAAAGTTCTTTAACATTTTTTTAAACCTATTTTCTTTGTTGACATTGACCTTTTCCTTTAGCCCATTAGCCAGCTGGCATAAATTACTGCAACTCTGTTTGCTGTATGATTTGTCCATTGAAATGTCGGGAGTAAATAATTTTAGTTTCCAAAGTACCAGTCAAATGGATATTATTTTGAAGGACAGTAAAGGCTCCTGCTTGTGTATTTTAAAAAACACATAACAGGGTTCCTGGCTGCCTCAGTCAGTAGAACATGAGACTTTTGATCCCAGGGTCTTGAGTTTGAACCCCATGTTGGGTGTAGAGATTATAAAGAAATAAACTTTAAAAATGTGCACCCTTTATATTATTTTATTTGTACCCTTTTTTGCCCTACCACTAATTTTTATTGCTTATGTTCATTCAAGTACCTTAACTATTGTGTTTTCAGGAATATCTCTAAATGTGAATTGTTTTTTGAGGCTGCAAACATCTTAATTTTTTATTTTAGGAGATGCTGAAGAAGTGTCATCTTTGTATGGAATCAATAGTACAAGCCAAAGATAGACAGGCTGCTGAAGCAAACAAAAATGCCAGCATTTTATTAGAGGAGTTAGACTTGGAAAAGGTAATGGTAACCTTTACATATGAAAAGTTCTTACTTTTCCTCTTTTGCCTTCCACCTAATTGGTAATCTGTTGTGTTTTGGTTTCATTTCATTTTGTTCTTGCTTTAACCAATGCACATGTTTTTTTCTCCAAGTTTGGCTCAGTTAGAGGGAATTATGACTACTTTAAAAATCATTAAGGTAACTTTCTTTGTAATCAAATTAACAAAATTTTATTACAGGAGTTGCATTGATCTGCAAGTCAGAAAACCTAACCTCAATAATCAAGTTTAGTCTTACATCAACAAATGATCTCTTAATACCCATCCAAATTGATCTTTCATTGATCCTAGACTTTGTAATTTATTGCCAACTGATTTATCAGATGTACCAAATGTATTACCATCACATAACCAATCAGGGAACTGCAGCCACTTTGTGGAATGTTTAATGAGTACATTTTTTAAATGGATGATTTGTTTTATACTTTTCTCTTTCAGGCAGAGCATCATTCCCATCTATTTCCACAGGGAGTAAAATACTACAGACAACATTTGGTTTTGCAGTCTTGTAGCTCTCTTTTTCCCCCTTCCTATCAATGAGTCTGTATTCTAGAATGTAACACAGATAGTAATCACAGCAGGAAAAGGAGTTGGAATACATATTCTGCCATGTTTGATCTTTTATAAAAAGGTTAAAAATGCTGTAAAAAGTTTTTAACTGCTATCAAACTT
Organism: Mustela erminea; assembly: GCF_009829155.1. Taxonomy (NCBI): domain Eukaryota; kingdom Metazoa; phylum Chordata; class Mammalia; order Carnivora; family Mustelidae; genus Mustela; species Mustela erminea. The sequence continues at coordinate 156,456,397 of NC_045615.1, read as the reverse complement.
AAAAGTACTATTAAATTTATAAAGGCTATATAGTGATAATTTTAACCTTTTTTGACTTCAGTAATTTCCCTTTTTTACTGTATTTGCTGACTTACGTTAAACTATGAATTTCAACTTACATAAACAAAAAATGAATTATTTCAAGATTTTATTCTAATTCAAGTGTGAAGCTACACTTATTTTTTAGAAAATATATTTAATATTGGAGGTTCTTCATTTAAAATAATCTGGTTTAGGGGCGCCTGGGTGGCTCAGTAGGTTAAAGCCTCTGCCTTCAGCTCAGGTCATGATCCCAGGGTCCTGGGATGGAGTCCTACATAGGGCTCTCTGCTCAGCAGGGAGCCTGATTCCCTTCCTCTCTCTCTGCCTGCCTCTCTGACTACGTGTGATCTCTGTCTGTCAAATAAATAAATAAAATCTTAAAAATCTGGTTTAAATTCTAATCAAACAAATTAGCTTTTTTCGTCATTTTGAAATTTTTAAAAAATATAAGCACATTGAGAGATTGATATTTATAACCATTATAACTATTGCTTTACCTATTTTTATATTGTCTTATCTAATTATTTAAAGCCTGCTAAATACAAGCAATATAGTAGTGCCAAGTGGTATGATAAAATATGTATTATTTTAGTTTTCTCACTAAAAAACATTACTACCTTCCTCTTTCAGATGGAGAAACTTACATCTGTGGGAAGTTAAGTAACTTGCTTAAACTAGAATAGGGTTTGAACCCAGTTTTTTACTGTTGTTTTTACTGTTGTTGTTGTTTTCTTTTTTTTCATTCCGAATTCCTAGGTTTATTTATTTATTTAACAGAGCGAGAGAGAGAGAGAGAGAGAGAAATCACAAGTAGGAAAGAGAGAGGGGGAAGCAGGCTTCCCGTTGAGCAGAGAGCCCAATGTGAGGCTCCATACCAGGACTCTGAGATCATGACCTGAGCTAAAGGCAGAGGCTTAAACCACTGAGCCACCCAGGTGCCCCGGGTTCCACTCTTAACTAAAGATAAACTACCTCCTATTCTTTCTTCCTAAAGTACTATAATACCCTGTTTTATCATTACTCTCCTATTTTTACATCTTAGAACTCTCCTGACTCTAAGTTGTTTCATGATACTATTTCTTTTTTGCATTTTTATAAATCTGCATCCTTTCTATAGCTGAGACATAGATATCTGTTTTTAAATAAAACTTTTAATTTTTTCATGCCTTGATATTTGTACATTACATTAAATGCACCTAAGGATTTATTGCATACCTATAGATTATACAGTCAGGAAGCAATTTATAGGAGACATCTTTATGAAGATATCTGTTCTCAGTCAACTTCATTTTTTTTTTTCTTTATTACAATGTGTTCAGTTTAAACTGTGAAATATGCAAAGATAACTAAAGAAAAAACTGTGTCACCATTGTAATATTTAACTAAAATTAAAAACCCATTATGGTAACTAAAGTCTGCACCTCTACAATTACCTATAAAACCTTTTAAGAATGTATGTGATCTGCCCACTCGTGATACTTCTTACACCTCCCTGACCATATGTATGTATTTTTTTATTACTTTGGTCACTTTGTTCCATCCATACTGACTATCCTCTTTTTGTTCTTACTCTGCCTTCTGCCTTAATTGTCCCTTCATTTGCCTTTACTTTAATCTCCCTTCCACAGACACTCTTACTACTCTTCTTCCCTTCTCTGTTTTCGCTGTGTAACATTCTAAATACTGTATTTTATTTAGTTATCTTGTTAGACTCTACCACTACAATGCATGTACCACAAAATGGTGCCTGGCATGTCATAGGCGGTCAGTAGGTATTTCTTGGGCAAATGCATATTCACACATACGGATATGGTGTACTTTTTTTTAAAGAATCCTATGAACACATTAATACTTGCTTTTCCCTCGCTCAGTAATTGATTGATATTGGCAGTTGATAGTGCTTTAACTGTAGAATATACTCCATAGAAAGTTTGTTTACAGTTTTTTTTTGTCACTACAAATGTTACAGTAAAAATCCTTACATGTATTCCCTTATATTTGGGTGATTTTGTTTTTATAGAATAAGTTTCTTCACTTGGGTCAATATATTTTAAATTTAATACTTCTAGAATATTCTCCTACTATTATCAGCGACACAAATGTCATTTCCTTGAATTCTTTGCAATATTTCTTAACCTTGATGTTCCTGCTTTCAAGAACCTCAGGTTTAAAGCAAATTAAAAGAAACTTCTTTCAAATGTCATTGCATATTTTTCCACACTATTAAAACTCGAAGTGATAAATAATTCTTAACCATAAACTAATTAGATGTAAATTGATTCTTTTTCATGCACAGATACTTTATAAACAGTTTAAATGAGGGCAGTGTAGAGATAAAATTCTGTATTACAGAGGAGGTTCTTCTCTCCTGAACTCTAGAGCAGTATTCCTATTTGAAAAATTATCAGCTTGAGATCTCATAGGGTCTGTCTGGTTCATTGTTTTTTACTTATGACTTATATCTGAGAAAATACACTTTTTTTTTGCCCCTTTGAAACACAGTGTATTCTGGCTCCACCATATCTGATTAGAAACAGAGATGGTCTTGTTTGGTCTAAGTTGAATGTTCTGTATAGGTAATTCATTGCTTATATAAAAGTGATTATTTGGTCAGCCTTTCTAATTTGAAAATTTGGGTCAATAGGTTTGTAAAAACTGCTGTTGAAAATACTACCCATTATATTTATCAGATTCCCTTATCCTTGTTCAGCAAACATTTATTTACTGAGCATTTATTATGTGGAAGAGCCCTTGCTTTGGAGCATTTTATCTGGTCAGTTAATTGCTTGTTCTCTTAGGGCATTAACAGCTAACTGTTAGCATCTTTAGTGAATATTAATTGGTCTGCATTTTTGATATATTTGTTTCACCCCTCGACTTTATTACCTACTATTTCTTCCCCTACTTTTTTCCTTGTAAACTTGAATTACCTTTTAGGGCGTGTATAGTGTATTTTAAAAATATTTCTATTAGACATTTTCAGTTGGCTTTTTTTGCCATCACCTGAAGCTTCTAATATGCCTATTCCACAATCTTAATTTTATACATTTCATTCTCTGATCATCTTTTCAGCTATACTGCCTCTTGAATTCTCCCTCCAACAATTCGGACGTTGCCTATCAGTATATTGTAGGATTCATTTATCCTACCCCCTACACTGTTCCTTACTCTTTTCTTCTTATTCTTACCCATACGTACCCTAGTAACTAAATGTACAGAAAAAAATTCAACCCTGATGATGAATTTTACTCTAAATGGGTGACAATAAATTCTTTAATGCTGCCTATTTATACTGTATTTCCCTAATTTATTTCACTCTCCCACTTGTTTAGACCACTGTTACTTTCTTTTATCCCATGACTTCCAATATATCCTCTCCTTCACCCTCAGTTAACTACCTTGCATTCTACCTCAGTGAGAGAACTGAAGCTCCGGAAGTAAGACTTTGTAATTGTCAGACTTTCCCCACCCCCTGGTCTCCCTACCCAGGAATTTCTATCCATATTCTTCCTCCCATTTACTAAGTAAACTTTTTGTAACCAGTCCATCTAGTGAACTAGGTCTGGTCTCCCTTACTCAAAAACATTGTGGCAATTTTTTCTTTGTCCTGTATCGTTTTTTTCTCTTCTCTTGGGTCATTCTTATCAGCTTAAGAGATTTGTTTCCAAACTTAAAAATCCCCTTGATTCCTCCAACTCCCTTTCCCCAGTTTTCAGCTATAAGCCCATTCCTTTGCTCCTCTTTGCAGCTAAACAATAACAGCAAAGTCGTCTTATTTTGGCTATTCCCAATTCTTCATCTTTATTTATTTATTTATTTATTTTTTAAAGATTGATTTATTTGAGGAAGAGCATAAGGGGGAAGGGCAAAGTGAGGCAGAGAGAATCCCAGGCAGATTCCATGCTGACTGTGGAGCCCAGCACAGGGCTCAATAACATGACTGAGTTCAAGACCCCAGATGAGGGGCACCTGGGTGGCTCAGTGGATTAAGCCGCTGCCTTCAGCTCGGGTCATGATCTCAGTGTCCTGGGATCGAGCCCCGCATCGGGCTCTTTGCTCAGCGGGAGCCTGCTTCTCTCTCTCTCTCTCTGCCTGACTCTCCGCCGACTTGTGATCTCTCTGTCAAATAAATAAATAAAATCTTTAAAAAAAAAAGAAAAAAAAAAGACCCCAGGTGAAACCAAGGACGCGCAACCAACTGTTGCCACCAGGCACCTAGAATTCTTCACCCTTTTCGAATCTACTTCTGTCAGGCTCTTAACTCTCACAATCTCAACAAAACTGCTTTTATGGTCGCCTGTGACTTTCATGTAGCCACTTCATTCTTATCTCACTAAGCCACTAACACCTAATGTACTCTTTTCACTTGACCTTTATTGCTCTATACACTCTTAGCTTGGTTTTTCTCCTATCTCCCTGAAAGGTCCTTCTGTGTCTCCTTTGCTACTTCTTCCTTTTCTTTCCCTTAGTTGGCAAGCCCCTTAGCTCTTTATATGAACATCTTCTTGCACTGGTCATCTCATCCTGCTTCTTAAATTTAAATATATACCAGCTGATCCCAAATACATATGTATAGCACAGACCTCTTCCCTAAACTTCAGTCTCATATCCAACTAGCTACTCAGCCTGTCCATTTGGATACCAATTAGAGATCTCATACTTGTGTCCAAAAGTCAACTCCTGAGCTTTGCCTACCCCAGAACCACAACTCTGACTTGTAACTGCTTACATAGCTTATGCACTTGCTGTCCTGTTGCCTGAAATCCTTCAAATCTATTAGATGTTCACGTAAGCCTTACCTTCGTGAGGCTTACACTGACCACCCTATTTAAAATCAGAACCCCTTGGGGTTCCTGGGTGGCTGTCAGGTAAGCATCCAACTCTTTTTTTTTTTTTTTTTTTTTTTTTTTAAAGATTTTATTTATTTATTTGATAGAGAGAGATCACAAGTAAGCAGAGAGGCAGGCAGAGAGAGAGAGAGGAGGAAGCAGGCTCCCTGCTGAGCAGAGAGCCCGATGTGGGACTCGATCCCAGGACCCTGAGATCATGACCTGAGCCGAAGGCAGCGGCTTAACCCACTAAGCCACCCAGGCACCCCAAGTAAGCATCCAACTCTTGATTGCAGCTCAGATCATGATCTTGTCATTAGATCAAGCCCTGTGTGCGATGAGCCTGGTTAAGATTCTGTCTCCCTCTTCCTCTGCCCCTGCCCCTCCACCTCCTCACTTACTCTCTCTCAAAAAAAAAAAAAAAAAAAAAAAATCACTTTAAAATCAAAACTCCTTATCTCTCTCCATATATGCACTTGTCTTGTCTTCCCCTTCTCTAGTATCTTACATTGTATTTAACACATTTTTGAAGACTATGTAATGGACTTATTATGTTTGTCATCTGTGTGCCCTGCCCCCAACTAAATGTTGAGTTTTATAAGCTTCACGAGGGTAGGGATCTTTTGTCTAGTTTACTGATTAGTTCAAAGATTAGAACCATGTTTAGTACATAGCAAATTAACAATAAATTTTTGCTGGATCCTACCCTTCCCTTCCCCTGATCCTCCCTAACCTCTTTTTCTGTTACTGGTATCACTACTCATGAGTCAGTAATGAAGTCTTGCTGTAACTTTCAGCTGCTCACTTATCCTTATCTAGCAAATGAATTCATGCAGTAAGTTAACCCAGTGCCTGGTATAGACGCTCCACGTACTAAACCATATTACTGTCATCGTCATCATCCCTTTCATTTGAGCTACGGCAGTTGAGCCTCTGTTCCATCCTCTCCTCTCAGTTACCATTTGTCACCTGAAGGATTGCAGTGGGCTTCTTACAAACAAGGATTTTTCTCTTTCACCTTTTGCCTTCATTTTAATCCTTCTCCACTGTAGCTTTTCCACAGTTCCCATAGTTTTCTTATACACAGGTGGGATTACCTTACCCCCTCCTTACAAACTGTCAGTCTCTCTTCATTGTCTGCGCGGGAAAATCCAAACATTCAGGTCCTCCCAGTTTACTACTTCTCTAGGCTCATCACTCGCTATTGTTTGTTTTCTGCTGCTCACATATCTCGTTTACTTTCATTTATGTAAATACACGATGGCATTTTTTTAGTCTGGACTGCCTCTCCCCAGATTCTTAAGTTCTCATCTTAAAAAGTTTGATTCTCAAAATCACATTGCTTCCTGAAACCTCAATTAGAAATCACCGCTTGAGTTAGGGCCTTTTCCTTTTCACCCTGTGGTTATTCTACAACTTTGACTTTTTTCTTCAGAACTCTCCCCTTCCCCATATAGTCTCAATATAGCAGTTCCCCTGGAAGTGAAATGAGGTCATTTGCGAGAAAATAGAGGATGTGGACTGAATTTCTAAACCTGTTTTCTGTACCTCCAGACTTCATGGTTTATTCTGCTTTCATCTGTTCTTTTTGGGATCTTTTATCAGTTGTTACCACCTCTTCCATATTCTTTTATCTTTAGTGTCTGCAGCTGCACTAACTCCTATCCTCTGCCTACATAATCAAGGTAACTATTATAATGAAACTTTACCTCAAATTTAGTGGGGTTTTTTTTTGCCTTTTCCAGATATAAGTGAATAATCTATGCTTTTTGACTCTACTTTCAATTTTTAATTCTCAGCCCAGGATCAATTGCCTACTCCCCTCCTGCTCTAGCGAACTAACTACAGCAGGGATCACCAGTGGCATCTTAACTGCCGAATTTTGCTACCTCTTTTCAATTCGTAATCATACTTGTGATACTTAACTAGTGTTGATCACTTTCCTTCATAAAACTCTTCTTCCTCTTATCTGATTTTGCCTTCCTAAAGTTTCATTTGCTCTTCTTTTTAAATATTGGATATCCCCCTCCTATATATATAATACACACACAAAAATACACATTCATGTAATTAATAACTTTTTCCCTTTGGTGATCTCATCTAATTGTTGGTTTCATATACCTGCAAACTTATGGTACCTCTTAATAAATATGTATCTATATTTCTAATTCTGCTTAAGTTTTTAGATACCTTCGTATAGATACCTTCTTTTACAGCTGTGGTCTGAAATAATGTCCTTTGGAAAGAAATAGTTTTCCTGGGACCTCTGAATTTGTGCTCCACTATTTAGTGAGTTGAAAGGGTTAGTACATCTATGGGATTACCCAGATACTAGCCATAGAACTTTAAGATTTAGGGAGAAAATACCTTGCCTTTAGGGCGGAACTCCTATACCATGAGTTCAATAACCCAGATTTACTGTTGTCAAAGACAGTCCTCCACTCTTAACTCTCTAAGGCCTGAGGCACCTGCATACCTAAGACCCAACTGCACCTATAAACTAGAACCTACCTTAGCCCATCACCCCCACCCACATCTAGACCAAATGGGTCTGCTTTCTGATTTAAATTTTGCTATTCTTAAAATAGTTATTTTTCCTCTTGATACCAGTCAAAATGACCTTCTACCACCAGACAAAAAATCCAGCAAATCCAAAAATCCATCCTTGCTTAACCATAAGTCTTAAACTTCATTGGTTATTTTGATCGCTAGTATACCTTTTTCAAGGCTTTTCTGTCCGTACAGACAGGATATAGATAAAATGTTTTATTTGGCCCCAATTGCTTTGAAAACATTTTTCTTGGCATACCTTTCACCCCCCTTCTACTCCTTCTTTCCCCCTCCACTTAACCTACTCATTCTGTCAAAGTCAGGTTCAGACAGGACACCCTCACTCTAGTTGAGAAGGGAGAAAGCACAATTCCTGAGGGCAGGCAGCTAGCTCCATTTAAGCAAGGCTTCAATGAGCAGAGTCACATATGCTTGCTTCCTTCTCTCATATGGCTTCAGTCAGATATTATTCCTTTTCCTGTGTAGTAAGGGAGTGAAGTCATCAGTGTTTTCTTCTCAGTTCTTCTGTAAGGTGAAAAACTGCTCTTTTACTGGTCTTCAGACTGGCGTTTATGTACTTCTGGAAGACTAGCAAAACTTTCCAGGGCTTCCATGCAGACAGTTTTTTGATCTTTAGCATCCCATTTGTATTCTTCCTGAAATCCCTCTGCCTGAGAAAGTATCAGTGTTCTGCAGATTCTCTTTGATTTTTCCTCTTTTCAGGGACAAAAGATTTTTCTTTCATGCAAGAGAATGTAATTATGGTGCACTGCCCGAGGGTGTAAAAACTTTCAAGGTGGACAAAACCTGGCTATCTAACACGGATAATTTGAAAAGGCAGAAATGTCTAGCAAAAGCAAAAGACTTAAAAAACTTAAAAAATGAAATGAAGTCTGATTTGCCTTTGGAGCCCATATTTGAGCTCTGGTTTTATTAGTTAGGATATTGTGATATTTTCTATAAACTGTCATTGTTTTGATACTTATATTTAAAATACACAAAGACACACACACACATAATACACAGAATATGGGATTATGGGCAGGGAGTACATAGTGCATAGTTTGAAAATGTCTTTTAGACATGGAAATGAAACCGTTTGAAGATGATTTTCTCCCTTTATGAATCAAAAAGGAGAATTTAATAGTTAACATCACTTATTAAGAGATGTTATACTTTTAAACCTGTTCTTAATTTTTTTGACGATGAGAGTAACCATTTTCACAAACAAGAAACAATAAACAGTTACATTAAATAAAATTGAAAGCCATCATCTTTCTGCCTTCCTCCTTCCAGTCCCACTGTAGTCAGTAGCTTTGATTTGTATCGTCTTCACCATTTTTCTGTTTCTACAAATAGAGCTACATAAAAGGGTTACTTTCCCAATAAATGGGATCACTTGTCCACAGTTTGTATTCTTTTCTTCTAGTAATTGGAGCAGATTACCATATATACATTTCTTAAGAAATTATGTATCATTCACCCGTTTTAAAATTAAATTGTTTTTTATCATTAATTTGATCTTGACATTTAAAAATATTTTCTCTTTACTGTGGTTTGACTATGATCTTGATCAAACAATAAATTGAACTAGATGACTTCAAATTTTATGATACTCTAGTTCCATTATGATAAAATGACGCTATGTGAAAACTTTTTTTTACAAGGCAGTTCTGTTTTATTGATCCTTTCACAGTTAAGAGAAGAAAGCCGGAGGCTGGCTTTGGCTGCCAAAAGAGAAAAGAGAAAGGAGAAGAGACGAAAGAAAAAGGAAGAACAAAGAAGAAAACTAGAAGAAATTGAAGCCAAAAATAAAGAGAACTTTGAACTCCAAGCTGCTCAAGAAAAAGAAAAACATAAAGTTGAAGGTATTTTCTCTAGATTACCATCTAATTTGATTCATGTAATACATTGTAATCAAAATTATATTTCCTTAACTATCAATAACTTAAGGTAAAAGTAGATTTCTAAATCATTAAGCCCTTGAAGTACTTACATACTATTTTCACTTACTGATTTCTCTCTAGCTTTTTATTTTGAAGAATTTCAAAGCTACAGGACAAGATGGAAGAATGAGAAAACGAATACCTCAATACCCTCCACCTAGATTTTAAAACAAACATTTTACCATATTTGCTTTATTTCTTTCTCTCTAAATATATATGCATATTATTTTCTAAGCTGTCAGAAAGTAAATTGCACACATCCTGACATCGTACCTATAAAACTTAAATACATATCTTAGGAATGACATGTGCTTGCATAATCACAATACCTTTTATAATACCTAAAAAATTAAGAGTAATTCCATAGTATCATTTGTTGTCCTAACCATATTTAGATTTTTTTTTTCTTAAAATGAGGGAATTATTTCAACTAGGTTCTAACTGAAGGATTATTTGATACGAAGATATTGTGATGAGAAACCATTTCCATTAAACCACCAAATGTATATGCAGTGTGTGTGAGTGTAATTTCCCTCTCCTCCAGCCTTTTATTTTGAAGAATGTCCAAACTATAGAAAAGTTTATGGAATAGTGCAGTGACCACCTGTCACCTAGATTCTTAAAACATTGACACATTAATTTATCTTTTTTCCTCTCTTTTTGAACAGATTACATGTAAGTTGGACACCCTATGCAAAATTACCACTAAATACTTAAATATGTATTTCCCAGAAAAAGAACATTATTTTATGTGACCATAGTAACATTATTATTACACACATAAAATTTAATAACATAATAATATGTAATATACAGTACATATTCATATTTCCCAGATTGTTCCAAAAATATATTTTATAATGGCTTACTATGCATTTTTTTAGGACTTGAGCACAGAGATGATAATGGGTGTCATATCCATCTAATTACTGATGAATGTTGGAATGGTGGATGACTTTTCCTCTAATAGTCACAGAGTAACTCCTGTCTTTATTGTTCTTCAAGTGTTTAAAGCTAAATGTACTCTAAAAATGTTTAGACCTTGCTAATTGGGTATTGCTGGTATTGGCTTCTTTTACAGATGAGCCTGAAGTCTTGACAGAGCCTCCAAGTGCCACAACCACTACTACCATAGGTATATCTGCAACATGGACAACCTTGGCAGGTTCCCATGGTAAAAGAAATAACACCATAACTACAACCAGTTCAAAGAGGAAAAACAGGAAAAATAAAATTACTCCAGAAAATGTTCAGATTATATTTGATGATCCACTACCAATCTCATATAGTCAGCCAGAGAAGGTAAACGGAGAGTCCAAGAGCAGCAGTACCAGTGAGAGTGGGGACAGTGATAACATGAGGATTTCCAGCTGCAGTGATGAAAGCAGTAACAGCAACAGCAGCCGAAAGAGTGACAATCATTCACCTGCTGTGGTGACCACCACCATGACCAGCAAGAAGCAGCCATCAGTTCTGGTTACATTTCCGAAGGAAGAGAGAAAATCTGTTTCTGGCAAGGCTTCAATAAAGTTAGTTCTAATCTTCATTTTTATTATTTATAGTATCATTATGAAATTCTTCGTTGCTGATTTTTTTAGTAAAAATAGCAAATTAACAATTGGCAAAACGAGGGTTTATCTTTGTGCTAAAGAAGTCACAATTTCATTTTAACTGAAGAATAGGCTATTTTTGAAGTTTTTGTTAATGAAAGAGAAAATTATTTTTACTGTGTAACTTCTTTATTTTGGTTGTTAAATTTTAGCCCATGACAAGTATTGATTATGGTTTCTTAGGGGTCATTATAATTCAGCTCTGCTAATTTTGACCTCTAATTGACTCTTCATGTTATGCTAAATATTGAAAAGTGAGAAATAAGTTCCTCACTTGTTTACTGTATTTATTCTAAAAATAAATAAAACAAAATTATGTAGTAGGTTGCCTCTATCATTTAAAATTCTATATTTGTTCTATATTTAATTATTTTCCTCCCTCTGTTAAAGATTGTCAGAGACTGTCAATGAAGTAACCAGTAATTCTCTGTCTACTTGTACAAAATCTGGTCCATCTCCCCTTTCCTCTCCAAATGGGAAGTTAACAGTAGCAAGTCCTAAGCGTGGACAAAAGAGAGAGGAAGGATGGAAGGAAGTTGTAAGAAGGTAAGTGATTGTTTCTTTGTTTTTCTCATTCTTTTTACGTGAGGTGTTGTTTACCTTACTGTTAGATTCATTCAGCTGTTCCAAAAGTTGCATATGAACTGGTGGCCCAAGGCTGAATCTGGCTAACAGAGAGAGCATACACCATATTTTAGATTTAAAAAAAAAAAAAAAAAAAGTAGGCACTAGTACTTCTAAAATGAGGAGATTTTACATAAAAAGTACAGAGACTTCACGAAAAAATTACAAGGATGATTGTGGTATTTGCTGGACTCCCAGGTATTGCTGTTTGGTAGAGAACTAACTTAAATTCTTTAAGGTGATAGATTGTGTCTTACTCAGTTTTGTAATCTCAGAGCCCAGCATGTGGTATCTTCTACATGCTTGTAAATATTTGAAGAATGAGTAAGTATTGGTTTTAAACTGCTCTTGTCTTTAAGCAACATGATGCCTTTATTTAAAGGATTTTAGAACTGAAATATTTGGTTATGTTTTGCTTGGGATTTTTTGAATTATGTCTCAAAAAGTAAAACAGTATCTCAAACTAAAAGGTAGTAAGATACCAAAGAGGATCTATTGTAAATCTTTAATGGCCTATTTTAAAGAACTTCCCAGAAATTCCAACAAATACTTAAGCTTTTGAATATTTGAAATAAGAGCTATAATGAGCCAAACTTATTCCTCTTAATCCCAAAATGCACTGTTTGGTTTTTTGTTTTTGTTTTTGTTTTTTTCGTATTACTGACCAAGGCCTCCCCCTACCACCATGTCTATCTTCATCGGTCTCTGTGTCTCTATCTTATATTCATTCTCATGTACACACACACACACACACACACACACACACACACACACACACACACAGTCATTCACGTATATACATTCTGTTGAACTAAAATCAATCGCAACATTAGAGTACTATCTATCTAAAAGTAAGGTAATTCAGTTTTTCTGCATGTATTTTATACTGTGGTATACTAAGAAATTCTTAATTAATTTGAAAGTAATGATCTCTGACTGATTATTTTGCCCTTTAGAGAAAAAAGGAATTACCAAGTAACTTAGTTATGTATATAAAAGGGCAGGGGTCATAGCTAGCCTTTTAAAAAATGTAACATTTTAATATTTAATCTACCATTCTAAATAAATAATGTACTTGTTCAATAAAGCATAGTTGGCTCATTCTCTTTATTGAGAATTACACTGTATTTCTTTTAGAAGCATCCTATTTTTAGGCTGGTCAGAAATGTATATGTACCTTTTCTAAAGTGTGAATGTTTAGAACTGTAAAGCAGTTTTGCAAATGTTAAGACAGGTTTTGTCTTTTTGAAATTTGAGCAGGCTCTTCTCTTTCCTCACACCATTAAACATCCTTTAGCAAGCTTCCAGTGTTGGTGGATAATCATTTTAATGCCTCTAAAAGAATGAAAGGAAACAATGCATTTTTAATATCATTCTTTCAGTTACATATTAGACAATAAAAAGAATGTGAGTCAAACACCCAGAAATACCCACAAGAAGCCTTTCTGTTTCCTCAGGCTCAATTAGGTGCCCAGCCAGTGTGTCTTTACGACACCCTATTAGAGCGCCTGTGGCATGCTGCTGTGGCTTTCCCCCTTGCTGTCTGCATAGTCAATATATATGGGCAGGAACCTCTGTTTATCTTATTTGCCATTAGTATTTGCATTAACACAGTGCATGTCTGCACAGTATGTGCTTTATAAGTCTTAATAAAAAATGAAGGTAAAAAAAAAAAAAACCCGTTTTTGGTAATGAGATGAAAAGCTGTGGTTAAACACGTGCTTGTGTGCTCTCTCTCTCAGTCTGTCTCTGTCTCTCTCTGCTGTCACTGTTAGTTGCCTTTTATCACCTAAACTAAGAATAGATAGAGGCTGACTCAGCAATAATTTATTCTTTATTTACAGAAATGTATTTTAGCAAGCCTCTTTCCTCATATTTTAATCATAACTGCTGATACTAATGATAATCTTAATTTATCTTTGCAACTTTTAAACAGGTCAAAGAAAGTATCTGTTCCGTCAACTGTGATATCCAGAGTGATTGGAAGAGGAGGCTGTAATATTAATGCTATCCGGGAGTTCACTGGTGCACACATAGATATTGATAAGCAGAAAGACAAGACAGGAGACCGGATAATAACTATAAGGCAAAACTTTGTCTCTTATATTTTCTCCTTCTGTGTTTTATTGCACTGTACCTTAATGAAGTACAAGTATTTTGAATTTCTGGTGGATCTTTGTATTTAATAGCGTACTTTTTAAAATGGGAATTCGATTAGAATGAGAGAAGATAACCTTTACAGTTCTTTTCCTCTAATTCATGTGCTCTTGTGAAATATTTTAAAGTGCTTTAAAAGAATTTTTCGTGTGTGTATGTGTGTGTGAGAGAGAAAGGTTTAGATAATCTTTTCCTTACATAAACTTTTCATATGGCATTCTTAAAATTTTATTGAGACTTTTTAAGAGGGAATAGGTTTCTCACCCATTTTTAAGCAATAAGTTTCCCTTCTTCCCTTACTGGCTTTTGAAATTTATTATTCTAAGATTGTATCCTTAGAATATGAACTCAGCCATAGATAGAGATCTGTAGTGGATATTTGTCTTGTATTGAATATGTCTATTCCTGAATACTCTTAAAATAAACATACGATATTCTAAGAAATCATAAGTTTGGTTGTGAGAGGCAGGTGCCCCATTGCAGATTCTAATAGTTCTATAACCTACTTCGGAGGAAGCAGGTAGCCCTTTCTGTTTTGTGCTTAACCTCTTCTCCTATCTTGTTTTTCCCTCTCCTGGGATAGGTGGGCAGTCACAACCTGCCTTATCTAGAGAAAAGGAAAGTAGATACCCTTTAGGAGTAATTTCCCCCTTAGGGTTTCCATAAGGCTTTCCTTGCAGTCAGATATCTTCCTGAAGATCCTGAAGTTTGACCTTATGGCCATTGTTAGCATTATCAAGATTCCACTCGCATTTTGAGACACCTTCCCAGAAGAATTATAAAAATTGTTCTACTAATAGAGATTAGTCATAGATGGGGTCATCTTAGGTACCAGGATTTAAAATAAAATACTGTTTTCTTACTCAGTTTTTTTTATTGTTGTTGTTGTTTACTTATATTGCTTTTAACTTTGATCAGCTGTTTGACTTTACAGTATCATCATGGATTACATAGGCTTTTGAGTATAGTCGTTTCTCTAACTAATGTATTTTATGGTAGGAAAATGACCTTTTTTTGAAAAGTCACTATCCCTTTGGAAAATACAGTGGCATGTCAGGGCAGTTGATTGCTTTTCAGAATATCTTAAGAGTAGTTAGAAAATTGCTGCTTAACTTTTATTATTCTCTGTATGTATGTTTACACATACTTGAATGAATTTAGGCTTCACCTATTTAAATGTAGGGGAAATTGGGCCTGATTTCTTTTTTTGGTCAATTTACAGGGGTGGCACTGAATCAACAAGACAAGCGACTCAGTTGATCAATGCTCTGATCAAGGATCCAGACAAAGAAATTGATGAACTTATTCCAAAGAATCGTTTGAAAAGCTCCTCAGCAAATTCCAAAATAGGGTCATCAGCACCTACCACCACTGCTGCTAACAGTTCCTTAATGGGAATTAAAATGACGACTGTAGCTCTGTCATCAACATCTCAAACTGCCACAGCACTCACTGTGCCTGCAATTTCTTCTGCATCTACTCATAAAACCATTAAGAACCCAGTAAATAATGTGAGGCCTGGTTTTCCAGTTTCTCTTCCATTAGCATATCCTCCTCCACAGTTTGCACATGCTTTGCTTGCTGCTCAGACTTTCCAGCAGATCCGTCCACCAAGGTTGCCCATGACCCACTTTGGAGGTACTTTTCCACCAGCTCAATCCACTTGGGGTCCTTTTCCTGTCAGGCCTTTGAGCCCTGCCAGAGCTACTAACTCGCCTAAGCCTCACATGGTGCCTCGCCATAGCAATCAGAATAGCAGTGGTTCTCAGGTGAATTCAGCAGGTTCTTTAACTTCAAGTCCAACAACTACAACCAGTTCATCAGCTTCAACGGTGCCTGGTACATCTACAAATGGCAGTCCAAGTTCACCTTCTGTCCGAAGGCAGCTTTTTGTCACCGTTGTGAAGACATCCAATGCCACCACCACAACAGTCACAACGACAGCAAGCAACAACAGCACTGCACCCACAAATGCCACATATCCTATGCCTACTGCCAAAGAACACTACCCAGTATCATCCCCATCTTCCCCATCACCACCAGCCCAGTCAGGAGGGGTTTCTAGAAACAGCCCTTTGGATTGTGGAACAGCATCTCCCAACAAAGGGGCATCTTCCTCTGAACAGGAAGCAGGTAGTCCACCAGTAGTAGAAACTACAAACAGTAGACTTTCAAACAGCAGCAGTTCTTCTGGGAGTTCATCAGTTCATTCTGCTCAGCAACAACCTCCGGGATCTGTTTCTCAGGAGCCAAGACCACCTCTTCAGCAGTCTCAGGTTCCTCCCCCGGAAGTTAGAATGACTGTTCCTCCTTTAGCAACAACAAGTTCTGCTCCAGTGGCGGTGCCTTCTACTGCCCCAGTGACTTACCCTATGCCTCAGACACAAATGGGATGCTCCCAGCCTGCTCCTAAAATGGAAACCCCTGCTATTAGACCACCCTCCCATGGCACAACTGCCCCTCACAAGAATCCAGCTCCAGTGCAGAATTCATCTGTTGCAGTCCTCAGTGTCAATCACATTAAAAGACCTCACAGTGTTCCCTCTTCTGTCCAGCTACCTTCAACCTTAAGTACACAAAGTGCTTGTCAAAATTCAGTACATCCAGCAAATAAGCCTATTGCTCCCAATTTCAGTGCCCCCTTACCATTTGGGCCCTTTAGCACATTGTTCGAAAACAGCCCTACTTCTGCTCATGCCTTCTGGGGAGGATCTGTTGTTTCATCTCAGTCAACACCAGAATCTATGCTATCAGGAAAATCCTCATATTTGCCAAATTCAGATCCTTTACATCAGTCTGATACTTCCAAAGCTCCAGGTTTTAGACCACCATTACAGAGACCCGCTCCAAGTCCCTCAGGTAAGTTCATACTTTCTCACATTCTGCAGCTTCTGATTTATACAAGTGATAGGAAAACTGTTGGTCATTTTCTAATGATTTTATTCTATGGCTGGGCCAGATAGAGGTTGTTGAATCCACTTACCTCCAATGCTGTTTGAGTAGGAGATGTGTTGAGTATGGCATTTAAAAAAAAAATCTTTTTAGAAGCCACAGTGGCTTTTATCTTGAATTTCCCATAAATAAATTTATCAAGTATATTTTTCTGTCTCAGATAAAACAGTCTGTTATGTTTGAATTTAATAAGAGAATGCCATGAGAAGTTTTATTTAAAAAATAATAAATCTTTTAATTTTTAATTTTTTTTAAAGATTTTATTTATTTATTTGACAAAGATCACAAGTAGGCAGAGGCAGGCAGAGAGAAGCGGGGTGGGGTGGGGAGCAGACTCCCCGCTGAGCAGAGAGCCTGATAAGGGGTTCAATCCCAGGACCTTGGGATCATGACCTGAGCCGAAGGCAGAGGCTTTAACCCACTGAGCCATCCAGGTGCCCCGTAAAATAATAAAGCTTTTTAAAATTTGATTTCATTTCTGTCTTTTTTGCTTTTAAAATAATGAGAAAAATACAGAGCTACATAGTTTTAATAAGGTAGCTGCTAATCACATATGTGCTATTTAAATTAAAATTAAATAAAATTAGAAATTTCCTCTCAGTCAAGCCGGCCATATTTTTTAAAATTTGTTTTCCAATTTTATTACAATAAAACTGACATCACTGTATAGGTTTAAGGTATGCAAGATAATGATTTGACTTACATATATTGTGAAATGATTAGCATAATAAGTTTAATTACCATCCATCATCATATAGATGCAATAAGAAAAAAGGAAAAAAAATATTTTTCCTTGTGATGAGAACTCTTAGGATTTTACTCTTGCTTTAACAACTTCCATACATATCATGCAACGGTGTTAACTGTAGTCATCATGTTGTACATTACATCCCTAGTACTTATGAACCCTATAACTGGAAGTTTGTATCTTTTGATCACTTTCCTCCAATTTCCCTTCCTCCTATTCCCCACCTCTGGTAACCACAAATCTGATCTCTTTGTCTATGAATTTGTCTGTTTCTAGATTCCACATAGGTGAGATCATACAGTACTTGTCCTTCTCTGTCTGACTTATTTCACTTGCCATATTGCCCTCAGGTTCCATCCGTGTTGTGGCAGATGGCAGGATTTCATTGCGTTTTAGGCTGAATAATATTCCTATGTGTGGGTGTGCACACACATGTGCATGTGCGTCACAGCATTTTTCTTTATTCATCTGGTGAGGAATGTCTTAGCTATTGTAATAATGCTCCTGTGAACTTAGGAATGCAGGTATCTTTTTGAGTTAGTGCTTTTGTTTCCATTGGATATATTCACAGAAGTGGAATTGCTGGATCATATATACCAGTTCTGTTTTTTGGGGGTTTTTTTGAGGAATCTCCATACTGTTTTCTATAGTGGCTCTAAGCTGGCCATATTTGAAGTGCTTAATAAGCACACATAGCTAGTGGCTGCCATAATGGACAGTACAGATATCAAATATATTTATTATCATAGAAAGTTCTATTAGACAATGCTGATTTAAGGATCTCCTGGTTTTGAATGGTTGCTTTCTTTTTAAATTTTCTACTTTGAATGTTTTTTAGATTTATGGAAAAATTCTATAATTACCCCAGCTTTCCCCAATGTAAATATTTTATATAATCCTTTATTTATTAAAACTAGGAGATTAATATTGATGCAGTATAATTAACTAGACTGCAGACTTTATTCAGATTTCACGAGTTTTTTCAGTAATGTTCTTTTTCTGTTGCAGTATCCAGTCCAGGATACCAAGTTGCATCTAGAGCTATGTGTTTTAATATGAACATTGCAAATAAATAAAGATATGCCATTCCAGAGATAGACAAACTATCACCGGTGGACCAAATATGGCCTGCTGTCTGTTTTTACATTTGTAACTTTTTAAAACTGAGATTCAATAATAGTGTAAGATTTTTTTAATGACTTAAAAAAATTTTTTTAAATAATAATAGGTGACACAAAAAAATAGGAAATTAAAACTTCAGTGTTCATAAATGAAGTTTTATTGGGGCACAGCCTTGCCCAGTCATTTACATATTGTATTATAGCTACTTTCATGCTCTAATAATAGCCTGAAAATACTGCTGTTCAGCCTTTTGCAGAAAGGTTGCCAGTCTGTGTTATTGTAGAGATGACATTCTGGAACCAAAAATTTCTAAATTTAATGTGGACTGGATGTTAATTTGCCTGTTTCTGTGCCATGTGAATACAGTGTAATGAACATGGTCAGTATGGGGACTGATGAAAATATTTATGTGTACTTTATAAAGATAACATAATTTCTCTTGAGTACTGAAATGTTAAAATAAATATAATTTAATTTTAAAAGAGCATTATATACTAATACACTGGAAATGTTTTTATATTTCATTTTTATGATTGTTGAAATTCATTGAAAATACTTTTCAGAAAATATGAAATCTAGGTACTGTGTTGAGATATAGACTAAAATTAAGATTTAGAGGAAAAAATTCTTATTTTGTGGAAAGGTATAGGAAAAAAGCTAGCTCTATAAGGGAGGTGAGGTTTTTGGGGGGGGTGTACAGTTCATTAGACCAAAATTAACATTGAAGTTTAATTTTAGAGTCCATTGGAGGGGAATATTACTTGATTCAGGTCAATAAAACAGGCATATTTGCCTTTACAACTCAACCACTATATTTACACTCAAGAAAATTAACATTGATTCAGCAGTACCACTCCATGTTCAGTACCATCATACCACATACACCCATTATGCCTGTGTGTTTCTTTTTTTTCCCTTTTGATCCAGGATTCAATCAGGGTTTACACATTGCTTTTGGCTGTTAGGTCTCCGAGGTCTCCCCCAGTCTAAAATATCTTACTACCTTCCTTTGTTTTTCTTGACATTGAATCCTTTGCAGAGTCCAGTTGTTCTGAAGAATGTCCCACATATTAGATTAGATTCATCTGTTTTCTAAGTCCATGATTACATTCAGGTCAAACATTTTTGGCAGAATCATTGGATGGGTGATGTTTTGAACCTCAAACTGCATTGCATCAGGACGGATTCAATGAAGATTGTTTCTCTATTACCTAGTACAAAGAATGGCCACTTAAAGTGCTCATCAACAGATCTGTCTGTAGTAGAAGGATAGCCATGTTTTTTTCAAGACTTGATTTTTTTTTTTTTTTTTTTAAATAGCACATTTAGGTTCACAGAAAAGTATAGAGGAAATTGAGAGAAAAGTGCAGAGATGTCCCAGATACCTCCTGTCCCCAACAGTCATAGCCTCTTCCATTATCAACATTCCCCACCAGGAGTGGGACATCTGTTAGAATTGATGATCCTACATTAATTTGTCATGACTATCCAGAGTCTGTGTTTTACATTAGTATTTACTCTTGGTGTTGGTACATTCAAATGTCCAGTGGGTTTGAACAAATGTCCTGTGACATGGATCTACCAGTATAGTAACATACGGAGTATTTTCAGTATCTTAAAAATTGTCTGTGCTTTGCCTAATCATTCTCTCCCTCCCCCTGAGTATTTTGAAAGATAAAATTTTATATAATTCCTTGGCCATTAAGCCCATTTAAATTCCAATGTTGATATGAAATCTACATGTATTCTATAATAACTAATTAAAATATCAGATATTAAAGTTAAATACAAAAATAATTTCCTTGATAATTGTTCTTTTTTTATAGTTATCTTTAGAGAGAGGGAAATGATGAGTCTATAGATTGGGAGAATAAGCAAGGAGAAATATTTTTAGCCATCTAAAATATTTGGGGTATTAGGGACCTCTTGGAATTTTAGGGTTTTTTTTTAATTTTTTTCTCCTACAAGTAACAATTATAAATTCTCTTCTAATTCTAGGTATTGTCAATATGGACTCGCCGTATGGTTCTGTAACACCTTCTTCTACGCATTTGGGAAACTTTGCCTCAAACCTTTCAGGAGGTCAGATGTATGGACCTGGGGCACCCCTTGGAGGAGCACCCACAGCTGCTAACTTTAACAGACAACATTTTTCCCCACTTAGTTTGTTGACTCCATGTTCATCAGCATCGAATGGTGAGTATTTTATGTTGTAATTCCATAAGAAGAGTTTGTGTATGTTTCCTGAAAAGCAAAATGTTTCAAGTAGGAAAAGGCAAAGTAAATGATTTAAGAGCTATGAGCAAGTCTTAAATATATCAAGACTAATGAAATGGGAACATAGGACCAAACATTTTTGTATATAGCGAATGATTAAAGTCTGAAATAGGGATGCTTGGATGACTCAGTTGTTAAAGGGTCTGCCTTCAGCTCAGGTCATGATCCCAGGGTCCTGGGATCGAGCCCCGCACTGGGCTCCTTGCTCGGAGGGAAGCCTGCTGCTTCTCCCTCTCCCAGTTCCCCTGCTTGTGTTCCTTCTCTCTGTCAAATAAATAAAATTTTTAAAAATAAATAAAAAGTCTGAAATACATCATTATTTTTTAGTGATTTTACCTACTTGATTTTTTTCTTAACTCCTCTTAAAATTAATTTTTATCCCTAACTGTATAACAGATCTGGGTTAGTGTCTTCTGAGTATGTTGAGCTGAAATTAAACCATCATAGGAATACAGATTTCTTAAGATACATACATATAGATGATTCATATTCACTTACTTATATATAAAAATAAGGATAGTTTTTTATTTTTATGTTCATGAAAAAAGAGGAATTGGGAGAAAAGGAGTTAAAATTGCAACGTGACGACTCATTTGAAAAGTGTTAACCTGAAATTTTTTGGCAGTTAATCTTTAAAATAGAACGGATTCTTAGAAGCAGAGAATGTTTTTAAGTGTAATAAAAACACACTTATTGATATTAATGTTTATTACTTTAGATGCTAATATTTATTACTTTAGGAAATAAACTCAGAAAGTTTTGGATGAAATTCACAAAGTATGATAGGTTGTTTTGCCCTGTAAATTCAGTATGTGGGCTTTTCTTTTTTTTTTTTTTTTTTTAATTTTTTTGGTTTGGCTTTATGTTCACTTGATTTTTGTTTTTGTTGAAATGCATTAACAATGCAACAATATAGATTAGGTTTTCTAATCCATTGCTGATAGAGAATGTCATTGAAGTCATTAAAATTTTCAGTGATGCATTCCAGCAACTTTTTATTTCAAAAATTTTCAGAATTTTCAAACTTACAGAGAAGTTGCAAGAATACTTTAAGAAGCATTCATATTCCTTTTGATTGGTAATTTCTCAAAATTTCCAATTTTTAAAACATTTTGCTCTGTTTTCTCTTTGCTTTTTTTTATTCTTGAACCATTTGAAAGTAGGATTGAGATATAATACCTAAGACCTAAAAGCTTCAGTGTGCATCTTAAAAATATGGACATTTTCTTACACAGCCACAGTATCATTGTCACATAGTTAATGTATTAATTTAGTAATATCATGTGATATTCAGTCCCTATTCAAATATCCCCAGTTGTCCTAAAACAGTTTTTATAGATTTTTTTTTCCCTTTTGAACCATGAATCACTCAAGGTAAATGTATCACATTAGACTATGTCTCTCAAGTCTAACTTTAAAAAAATAATTTTAAACTTGTAAGAATAGTACAAAGAATGCTTATATATTTTTCTCAGCTTCACCAATTGTTAACATGTTGCCACATTCCTCTCTCTCCCTGCAGTATATTTCTGGGTGTGTGGGTGTGTAGAATTTTTTTCCTGTACCGTTTTAGAGTTAGTTGCGGATATCAACCGATTCTGCCTTGAATACTCTAAATGATAATATTTCTTAAAAACAAGAACATTCTGTCCACAGCTATGGTACAGGTGGCAAATTGTGCATTGGACAATACTATCCATAATATTCCATATTCACTATTCACCAATTGTCCCAATAATATTTTTTATTTCCTCTCATCCAAGATTCAAATCAGGATCACAAATTGCATTCAATTCCATGTCTTTTTAGTATCAAATGATCTGGACTGTTCCTTCAACCTTCTTTGTCTTTCAGAGAAGGACTTTGGAAGATTACAGATCAATGGTTTGGTAAAATTCCCCTTAATTTTGTTTTTCTGATATTTCTTCATGATTAAATTTAAGTTATGTGTTTTTGACAGGAATATTACTATATGGTCAATGTTGTATCTTTCTTTCAGTACATGATATTGCATAATATGTGAGTTTGTACCATTATTGGTGCTGTTAAATTCGATCATTTGGTTAAGATCATGTATTCCAGGTTTCTGTACTGTCAAATTATCATTTTTCCCTTTGTAATTAATAAGTAATCTGTGGAGAGTTTCTCTGACACTATGTTCTTAACTCCTCATCAGACTTTGAGACCGTGTAATAAGGGAACAGGCAAAGCAGTAGTACTTGTTGAGTAAAAATAATAGTTTTGCTTTTGTAATCAGGTTAATGCTTATAAATTCCAAAAAAAAAATTAACTTTGATGAAGGAAAAACACTAAAATTGAACATAAATGGAAACAAACTTACCTGTGTTTCAAGTTACTGACATAAACCTACTAAAAGAAAACAATCCAAAAAAACTCTTAAACCATAGTATGTTATGGGGCACCTGGGTGGCTCAGTGGGTTAAGCCTCTGCCTTTGGCTCGAGTCATGATCTCAAGGTCCTGGGATTGAGCCCCACATCCGGCTCTCTGCTCGGCGGGGAGCCTGCTTCCTCTTTTCTCTCTCTCTCTCTGCCTGCCTCTCTGCCTACTTGTGATCTCTGTCTGTCAAATAAATAAATAAAATCTTAAAAAAAACCCAAAACCATAGTACTTTATATGCCCTCAGTTTAAAGACAAAAAGATTTCAAACAAATCTTGGCAATTCTACATAGGACATTGGATTTGTATAATGTTATGGATAAGCAATTCTAAAATTATGGGGTTTATTGTAGGATTGAGCAAGTGAGTGTATTAATGATACAATCCACAGTCCTCACTGTGAGAAGAGGTGGTGTGAAATGGAGTAAGGCAAAGAAGAACCCTATGCAGTTGGATTAGATTTAGATGATCAGTGTGAACTCACGATTTTTCAGTTACCTGGATACCGGAGCAAATCATACGAAGTTGCTGTTTTCCCACCAGCTCTGTCTACTGAAAGGGCCTAGAAGCAATTAATGTTCATCAGCAGTGAGCACATCCAGTGCCAGATCTATCTGTTGAATATGTCTGTCTACTGAAAGAAACTGGGCTTTCTCGATGAAATAGCTGACTCAAGAGCTGGGGCATACAGGGAGCCGGTGAAGTCTTAGGTGTCAAGAGAGTACTTAAGTGCTCAAAATTATGGGGACATGTCAGGACACATGAGGCAGCTTTAGAGAGACTCCCACTGGCCAAATTCAGGAAAATTTGACCAACAAAGTGAATAATGGCTGCTCACTGGATAAAGTCTAAGAATCCATAAGTCCATAATGATTAAGTTTTTTTTTAATTTTTTAATTAAAAAATTGTTTTTAAGAATTTAAGATTTTAGAAGGGAAGGGAACTCTCTTCCTTACAGTGTAAGGACAACTCATACATATAGAAGGAATTATAATTAGAGTCTTTGTTTTACAATCGTTAAAGTGATTGATTTACGCAAGACTCCCGCTTTTACCTCTAATACTGAATTTTTAACTAGTCTGCATTTTCCTCAATATAAATTTTAATACTTTTACTTTTTTAGTGACCATTTAGTTTGTTTTGTCAGACTTTCAGCTTTTTTTTAGGTAATCTGTTCACATGAATGTAGCTTTGTGTTTTCATTTATTACAGTCTTTCAAAATTTTGTTTTCAGTGTTTATGTACATAGTTTCCTTAAGAGTTGCCATTCTGGATGCTGTTGTAGAACCAACTGTGGAGGCATGTGACTTACTTTTCATAATATATTTGTCTGGTTTTATGTACTTGAACAGGTTCTGTCATATTTCTCCATATAGTCTGTTCCTCTTCTCATTCCCTCTCCTTTAGGATATAAAGATGTTATTAGGACCCTGACAAATTAAGTTGGGATGTGGGGGACAGATCTATCTGTTAAAATTTTTTAAAGAAAAAATTTAAATTTTTTTTTTTTTTAATTTTTTTTAGAAAGGAAAAAAAAATCCTTTCTTTAGGCCCAAGAACAATAGATTGGCGATGCCCAAGAACCTTCTCCATGTAAAAGGCTGGGCAGAGATCTCCTGAACCCTTACTCCATTCAGACTGCTAAGATCTCTCCTACCAACACTCTGCCGACTTGTGCATTGGTTACTGATCACTGGCTGTCTGTGAGTTTCAGTTCTTGGCACATTTAGTCAATGGGCCATTTTGACATTCAGTCCTTAGAAAACTGTTATCAGATCAAAAAGCAGTAAAAACAAAATTTTGAAAGGAAGGAAGTAATTTTACGTTGTGAGCCAGGACACGTCATGTGAGTGTAGGGCTGAAATAATACGTTTACAAAATAGCACTCAGCCTTACAACGTATGTTCCATGCTGGTATTTTCTATTCTATTTTCTGTAACCTTTAAAAAATTTTTTGTAAGCTAGTCATGACCCACCACATTCATCTTGATGGCCTGAACAGAAAGATGAAGAAAGTACAATAATTTTCGTACAGGAGTATTTTTTAAATTGTAAGTCACATTGCTCTTTCATTTTGAATTCAGGACCTGTTGTCATTTCAAAACTGAAATTGATTTACCATGAAGCCAGTGAAGCTTCAGCTTCAGGGTGCCTTTTTTACAAGGGACCCTGCCAAGGTCCTATACCTAATTTTGTGTTTGCAGTTTGGTATTCTTTTTCTAAAAAAGGTTCCCAAAATTGTATTAAGAGTGCACAGAACTTCTAGAACCTGTTTTTTCTTCAGTATATAGTTGGCATATTTTAAAACAACATGATGACTCTGAATTGAATTTTGTGTTTTTTTCTAATTATATAATTAGAGATGAGAAAAGAGATTATAATAATTCTGTGCTTTTTATGACAAAGAACATAGACCCACCAAAGGAATCTCAAAGAAAATGGTACTGACTTTTAAAGGACTGTCTGCAGACCCATGCAGGATTGGATCCAAGGCCAGCTTCAGAGCCATTCGGCTATTCCTTCTCTCTCTCTTTAGAGGATTTATGACAGACTCATGGTCTGTGTCTTGTGAGTGTCTTCTGTTTACTTCCTCTTTGCCTAGCCTCCTTCATAATCTCATCTTCTATATGGTCCTCAAAGATTCAATTCATAACTAGTTAAACCAGTTTTTCTTTTTTTCATCAATTGTACCGTTCTGAATGAGGAATATGATTTGCTTACCGCCTGTGTTCAGGTCAGGCCATGTCAGACATAGACTGCTGCTAGCCTGAGATGAATTACTCTTCAGTCAGACACCTGTCATTAATCCAGTAAGCTTGCAGGGAAGAAGCAGAAAACTGTCTCCTGATAAAAGTATGGCTGTGAAGTGGGCAAATCTCTTAAATGGGGGCTTGTCTTTAGGCAGGCCTAGTTACTCCGTTCATTTAAACAGAATATAGAGGGTATTTTGCTTTGCTTTTGCTTTTTGGAAGATTCGGGAAAGGGAAGAGAAACTAGATTTGACACTGACCAATAGGGTAGGTTCCCAGGATGAGTCTAGGAGAGGTAGAATTCATTTGTCTGTCCTATCCGTCCATCCTTCCTGCCAGCTTGCCACCTTTGACTTTGTCTTGGCAAAGTTGTTCTGGGTTGATCCTTCTCAGGTTTGTAAATGTGTCCTTTCAATACACAATTTAAAAAACAAAACATTAGGGCACCTGGGTTGCTCATTCTTTAAGCATCTGCCTTTAGCTCACTCAGATCATGATCCCACAGTGCTGGGATCGAGTTCCGCATTGGGCTCCCCACTCAGCAGGAAGCCTGCTTCTCCCTCTCCCACTCTACCTGCTCGGGCTACCTCTCTCACTGCCTCTTTTCTCTGTCAGATCAATGTAAATAAAATCTTTAAAAATATATATATTCTTTCATTTCTACTGCTTTCCTGAATTTTTTCATTGTTTCCAGTTTTACTAATTCTGAATTACGCTGTTCTTTCCTATGTTTTCCTTTCATTTCTTTCAGCTCACATTGGAATTTTAGAGTATAGCTTTGTTTCTGATACACCTTTGGAATATTAGAATACAGCTTTCTTCTTGGCGTGCTTTTATTATCTGTAAAATGTTCTGGGTCCATATCTCTTAGTTCATATAATAGCTTTGTATGGAATTTGATTGCATTTCTGTTCTGTTTTACAATTTTAAATTAAATGAACTTTTCTGAATTTTTAGAAAGGATACATGGATCAGTTACCTTCTCTAGCTTAAAGGCTCTAGAATTTGGTCATTTAGGCAAATATGCAAAAATATGGCCTTAATACTTTATTAAATCTGGCTTTGTTATCCTTACCCTCCCACCACCCCCACTCTTGACTGGATCTTTTGTCTGCTTTGCTTCTATTGTCCCTTTCCTGCTCTACTTGGAATATGTTCCCAGAAGTTTCTTAGTAGTGTGAAGCTTTATCGTGGAATGAGTCTTCAGCAGATATTTTTGAGAGTTCATAGGGTCACTATTGCTCCAGCTTCTTCAGACCTTTTTGTTAATTCCTTGCAATGACCATGCATAGGCAGAACTTTCCCAGTTTGACCCGTTCTTATCAGACTGGCCTGCTCTCTCCTTTTCTTTGAGTACCTTTGACTGTTTTGTTCTCCTATTCTGTTCTTAGGTCTGGAGAACTGCTTCTTTCCACACAGGTGTTGATACAACAGAGGTCTTGTAGCTATCAGTGATTTGTCCCCATTTACTCGTATCTTTTGATTCGTTTGTTTAGATTTTTTAAAGATTTTGTTTATTTATTTGACAGAGAGACTGTGAGAGAGGGAATACAAGCAGGGGGAGTAGGAACAAGCAGGGGTAGTGGGAGAGGGAGAAGCAGGCTTCCCACTGAGCATGGAGCCTGATGCGGGGCTTGGGTCTCCATCCCAGGACCCTGGGATCATCACCTGAGCTGAGGGCAGATGCTTAACAACTGAGCCCTCCAGGTGCCCCTATTTTGTTAGTTCTGTTATAGGTGTTACCCAGAGGTGTTTGGCTTTGCTAACTTGGTAGCTTGTTTTTATGGAAAGATTTTGGAAGAATCACAACTTGTGCTGCTATACCTCCATCTTTGAATTCCTTCTTATACCAGTGCAGTTTTAAGGTTAATTTAGAAATAGGTATAATTATTCAAAGACACATACATGGCTTTTCTATTTTCTTACGATTCATTAAAAGTAATACTGTTAAGAATGCTAGTGGATCCATAACCACAGATGATATATTTTAATTTTTCATTAGAGACTAACAGTTTTCTTGGTTTACTTGTGCAGATAAGCTCGTAAGCTTCATGTTTTTGTTCCCCAATAATATCTATATCCTATTAATAACAATTTATAAAGTATTTTCACATCCCCTTTTTTTTTTAAGTTAATAATATTACTACAATTCGTTGAGACTAATACTTCTACTGAATTTTTCTTTTTCAAATTCCCTGAAAAGTACCTTGGGAAGTAGAGGCACTGTGCTTTTGTGTATATATACCCGTGTACAGATAGATAAATAGGTTGATTGATTTTGCAAATTTATTAGCTACCTGAATCCCTTTGGAGTAATACACACACACACACACACACACACACACACACACACACACAACTTATATGAAAAAAATGATTAAAAATGGAAAACTATTCTTGACTATCCCTAGGGCATCTAGGGCATACAGTCAGGCAGTTATGAGTAAATTGTAAATAAGCAGGTAACTCCTTTGACTTTTAAGCTTCAGGCTCCACCATTTATACCCTATTTTAAATTTAAATGTGCTTGATATTTAAATTTTTCACTAGAAATACAATTTGGGTTGTTCTTGTTTTTTCTTCTCTCTAGTGCATGAAGAAATTGAATCACTTCAGAATACTCCCAAATATTAAGAACCTGCCTTGTTTTGATACATAAAGCTTACATTGTCATTTTGAAAAGCTTGTTCGTGGAATACCCATGTGATACATGATACAATAAAACAAGTTGGGCAGTGAGGCATGGCTCTATATTGGTATTTTATCAGCATATTAAGTTGCTGTGAAGTTCTAATTTAAGGAAACTTTTTTCTCAAGTTAGATTTTCCACATTTGTTGCCTACCTGAATCCCTTTGTTTTTGTCATAGCATACCAAGGGCTGTGTGTTCTCGAGGAATACAGTTTGGAAATTGCCAATACAGGCATGATTTTCCTCCACGTCTGTTTTGTTGTTATTTAGCCTTTTAAATTTAAAGATAGTCTTCTCATTGTTGTGGTTGTTTATTTTACTCAGTATCAAGCATTTTTTAAAATATTAATTAACTTAATGGGTCATATTACATCATCTGTATTCAGACATCTTCACAATTTGTCACGTAACTAAATGAAAAAACTGTGAATCAAATTAAAAAATGACTGCAAAGTCATGGAACTTAACCAAATTTTAATATGCATAATTTTTAAGCATTATTATCATATTTCATTTTTCCTCAGAGAACACATATATGAGGTATCTTCAGAATGTAAGATTTGGTTTTACAAAATGATACCCTCTATAGATGACATCTATACTATTTCAAAATATCTTTTCTCTAGATTCTCCTGCACAGTCCGTATCCTCTGGAGTTCGTGCACCTTCGCCTGCCCCATCATCAGTACCTTTAGGGTCAGAAAAGCCCAGCAATGTCTCTCAGGACAGAAAAGTTCCAGTCCCTATTGGGACTGAACGTTCTGCACGTATCAGGCAAACTGGAACTTCAGCTCCATCTGTTATTGGGAGTAATTTATCCACATCAGTAGGGCATAGTGGCATCTGGTCCTTTGAAGGGATTGGTGGCAATCAAGGTAAGACATGCTATTCTGCCTGCCAGAAATTAAGTTTTAAATTTGTGGATTTAACTAAAATACTACAATATTGTAAGTAATACTTAACATTAACAGTCATTCTTAAAAGATCTGTATTCATATCTCTTGGTTTTCACTAATCAGCTTTAAGAGTTCAGGCCATTTTTTGTTACCATGTTATCTCTCATTGAATTTATCTAATGCAAGCATACTCCTCTCTTCATTTCATCATGTTAAGAAAATGCTAAGATTTCCTTTTGGACTCTAGCTCTTATCTTAACTTGTTTTTTTTCTTTTGTAACACAAAGTATTTAGACAGTTGTTACTATGAGGTTATTGTTGTTATTAGGCTGTTGTATCACTGCCTACACATGGAAATATGGCAGTAAATATTTAAAAGTAAGTCATTATTCTGAAAGAATGCACAATTCAGTGTGGAAAATTCTAGATAGAAATAGAGTAAATGTTTTATCTTGCTGTCTTTGGTTTTAGAGATCACCAGCTATCGTTTTTTATCTTTTTGTTTTCCCTCAGACAAAGTAGACTGGTGTAACCCTGGTATGGGAAATCCTATGATTCATAGGCCAATGTCCGATCCAGGGGTGTTCTCACAGCATCAAGCAATGGAGCGAGAGAGTACAGGAATTGTAACTCCTTCTGGTACATTCCATCAGCATGTTCCTGCAGGATACATGGACTTTCCTAAAGTTGGGGTAATGGTGACTTACATAAGCACTGTTATATTTCTAAATGTTTTTCTTATTATTAGCTTTGTTTTACTTCCAAGTGGATAAGTGTTTGTGAAATGATGCGCAGGCGTCCGCCTGTAATTATAGGTCAAAATCTGGCTAGAGAAATGTTTTTGACCAAGTATTTTGGCTGTCGTAGGCTTATGTATAGTCTAATGGTAGAAGAAATCATATAATGGAAAATAATTTTTAGATTACTTCAGTAACATACTTTTTCAAAATAAAATGAAGTTTCATTTTTAAGGCCATGGATTTTATTTGGGAAAATAAGCAGTGACTTGAAGATATGACTATGTGCATAATTTATGTTTTCTCTTTTTTTAAGGGTATGCCTTTCTCTGTGTATGGGAATGCAATGATTCCTCCAGTAGCACCTATTCCTGATGGTGCTGGAGGACCCATATTTAATGGCCCTCATGCTGCAGACCCCTCTTGGAACTCCCTGATAAAGATGGTTTCAAGCTCCACAGAAAATAATGGCCCTCAAACGGTAAGGCTGATCATTCAGGGAACATTTCTTTAGTGTTTATGAGATGCCAAGACAAATAGGATACAGGTAAATCATGCTAGTGAGGGAGTATGGTGAATATGGGTAGTTGAGGGAAATTTAATACAGCAAGAGGATATGGAAAATGGTACCAACTGTAGTGATTGAAGCGAAAATTATAAAAGGCATTATATATTTCATTGGGTAGCAGATGGTAAGTAAAGGATTTTAAATTACAAAATGTTGTAACTTTATACCTCAGAATTTACTAGTAGTATGAAAAGGACCATCTAGAGGTTATCATTATATGTATTATAAGTGTCAGAACAGTGCATAATTATAACTCTAACAATTCACAGAAATGATTAGTGATTAGTATATTTTAGCTTATGTTGGTGTATGCTTAATGTTTCACCCATTTTCCTTCGTCAGGCATCAGTCTGTATGCATTCAGGTAATGGTTTTTAAAAAATGACAATAAATCAGATCTTGTTTGAGAAATAGGAGAGACAGGAAAACAAATAAAAGGGGCTTTTCATTGTTTTCAAGTATGTTGCAAATTAAATGAGATTTAGCTGTTTTAGCTCATAGATAATAAGAGCACTTACTTAGTTTTTAAGAGTTCTGCTTTTAATCAGATACATGTTAAATATGTCATATCTAATAAAACACATGCTCTACATTCCTAGGTGTGGACTGGACCCTGGGCCCCTCACATGAACAGTGTGCACATGAACCAGCTTGGCTGATGAGGATCAGCGTGTTAGCCTGCAGATTCCTTTTCATTCAGAGGAAATCACAAGTGGCCGAAAAAAATTTATGCTCCCAAATCATTCTACTGATGTGCTTGACTGAAGTGTGTAGGCTTTTTGCAGAAGAAGTTACTAACTGACCTATTTTCTGTGAACATTTGTGACTGCCCATTCCCCACCAACATCCGTTTTACCTTAGTTAGCATTTTTCTTATCATTTTTCTTTATTTCTTTCCCTCTTCCCCTTTGGACATAACTTTCTGTTGAAGCTGTTCTTTGGCTGGTTGGTTTTAGTACT
This sequence comes from Mustela erminea, assembly GCF_009829155.1. Taxonomy (NCBI): domain Eukaryota; kingdom Metazoa; phylum Chordata; class Mammalia; order Carnivora; family Mustelidae; genus Mustela; species Mustela erminea. The sequence continues at coordinate 156,424,540 of NC_045615.1, read as the reverse complement.
GTAAACTGCTTCTGAGCAAACACGGAAATTTAGCAAAATTATGTAAACTTGATCCTGAAGTTTTAGAATGGCAAATAAATGTACAATTGTTTACATAACAGAAAAGGCTAAGCAGAAAGTAAATTTCAATATGTCAGTATAGAGGCTCTACTTTATGTAGACTTAAATTAATGTGAGATATGTACCTTCATATTCAGAAATCTGGATGTTTCCTTCATACATTAAACTATTAATAAGCATAACTTTTCTGCTTGTGTAATTTAAGTATAAAGTAAAACAATGGGCATTATCAGTGGATGTTTCCTGTTTAAAATACCCATCTTGCTCTCTTTTGAGTTTATTTGCAGCAGAGCACATACAGAAGAAATTTATTACCTTCCCATGTCATGTTATTACCTTGCCACACTTTTAAAACTAATACACTCTTCTCTCTTCACTCTTCTCTTACCTTTATCGCTAATACCAGTAAAATTCTCTTGCTGATCGTGAAATAATTTTTTATAAAGATTTTTATTGTAATGGCTGCTACAGAGAAGCGGATCACCTTCGTCATCACCTGTGGTTCTTCTAACCATAAGATGTTTAGTCTTTCTGAGAATTTACAAAGCCACACTGGTTCCCAGTCAGCGTATACAAGCTCTTACTATACTGTTTATTATTAAATAATTCAATGTACTATTTTATATTGGATAATATCAGTTCTTAACATTGACCTTGCAGTCATCAAGAATCAACATAAAAATTACAATTTTCAGTAATTTAGTGGAAAGTATCTTTTTTTCCTCCCCCAATTTTAAAGGCTTCTTATTCTCTACACATACATATTGTCAGTGAAAGGGATCAACATCTAACTTGGGACAAGTAATAAAGGAAGTTTTGCATTTGTCATTAGGACAATTTATGGTCTATATGAATATACAGAATACAAAATAATGTCTTCATTTAACCTATTTATGTAAGATGCAGGGCCACACTAAACTACTCAGTGGGATTTATCTATTCCATTCACTTGAAACAATAAACAATAACATATCCAAGAGGAATATGTGTCCTACCCTGTCTCATATGGAAAAATAAATTATATGGTTGAAATATAAAAGAAAGTAAGCTTAAATATGAAGTAGTGAATGCATCAGTCCTTTTTTTTTTTTTTTAAAGATTTTATTTATTTATCAGAGAGAGGGAGAGAATGCGAGCACAGGCAGACAGAATGGCAGCAGTGGCAAAGGGAGAAGCAGGCTCTCCGCTGAGCAAGAAGCCCGATGTGGGACTCCATCCCAGGACACCGGGATCATGACCCAAGGCAAAGGTAGCTGCTTAACCAACTGAGCTACCCAGGCGTCCCTTTTTTTTTTTTTTTTTTTTTTTTAAACAAATTCTACAGTGGTCAGATTTGAATTCAGATAAGTCACCCAGAGTTGACAATATTATTATGGTTCCCTGGCTGTTAAATAAGTGAAATTTCTTTACTCTGGTAGCCTGAATAAAGAGTAAAAAGATTTTTCAGGCATACCTAGACATTTGTAAACAAACATATTTATATCTTTTAAGAGGTGGTCTTAAAATACATAAATTTGTTTTGCTATGACCAAATTTAAGGAAGAAGCTAAATGATAGCCTACAAACATAGCTATGAAATAAAATTATAGCACTTTTTACTAAGAGTGTGTAATGCTATTAAACAGTATTTTATATATGACTTGCCACTATCATATAATTTCTTGCTTAGTTTTTTTCCTGTGTTTTAATTATAATTAAAATAATCCTGTTAGATAATAGACACACCACCCAGTATTTATTACAATACGTGAATTGTGTTGATTCACAAAATTGAATTTGTTAAAATGGGGGTGTCTTAATAAGAAAGAGCCTATATTTTCTTGACTTTAAACCTATGGGACAGGGCGATATAGACTGCATGCTTCGTATTTAGTTTTGGAGCTCAGTCTTGTTGAGTACAATACCATGATTTTTGAAGTCTGTGTTAGGAACATTTGTCAAATATATATTTTTTATATTTCAGATGTAATGCAGTACATTTTTTTTTAAATTTTATTTATTTATTTGACAGATCACAAGTAGGCAGAGAGGCAGGCAGAGAGGGTGCGGGGCGGCGAGGGCGGGGAAGCAGGCTCGATCCCAGGACCCTGGGATCATGACCCGAGCCGAAGGCCGAGGCTTAACCCACTGAGCCACCCAGGTGCCCCTAATGCAGTGCATTTTTACTTGAAAAGTAGTTTTTAAAAAAACACAATAGTCTTTTGAGACCACACAGGTCTTTTTTACCCCCTTTTTGAAAGTATATGGTATGTGTAATTGTAGACTACCTAATGTATTTCTTTCAGTCTTTTATTTTTGTTTTCTTAGAGTGAGAGAGTGTGCTCATGAGCGAGGGCTAGTGAGTGGGAGGGGGGTTGGCAAAGGAATAGGAAGAGAATTTTAAGCAGATGCCACATCCAGCATGGAGTCTGACATGGGGCTTGATCTCACAACCCTGAGATCACGACCTAAGCCTGACAATTACCCGACTGAGCCATCCACGTACCCCTTTTTCATTCTTCTAAGAAGCGACTTAAGTGTCAAAAATATTTGGGTTAGCTCCCACCTTAAATGGCAAAAATAATATTCCAATTGTGTAATCTTTTTAATACCAACCATTTTATTTTAGAGATGATTTCGTTTGCCAGAACCAACAGAATCCCCATTTCATGAGGGATTTCATACTCGCAAAAATTGATTGTAGTATTCATGTGAAAGATACTCTCTCTTCTGCTTGCTATTACTGTAAAAATAAGTTGCTAGGAATTGAAAATTAACTTTCTGTTAAATTACTATACTTACTGTCATTTTTCTTCTCAGGAACACAGTGGAGGGGGTTACAGTTTACTGACAGATCCTGTCTTGTTCTTCACGAAAATATTATTCTTTCTTTTGATGCAAATGACCTAAGTACACATTTCATGAAAATTATTTTGCACACTATGTTATTCACTTTTTTTAAAAAAAAACAATACAAAGTGATAGGGAAACTCAAAATCCCAAAACCTCTTCAGAGCTTCTGTTTTATTTCCTCTATTTTTTATTTTGAGATTTTCAGAATCACTCATTCCTGCATATCTGGCATTACAGAACTTTTGCAATAGTATAATGCAAACTTTTGGAAAGCAGAGTATACTCTGCTTTCTACTATTTTGACGTATGAAAGATTTGCTAGGAATTCTCTACTTTCAGATAGCCAGGTAACCTCTATACATTCCACTGATAAATGCTCACTTCAAGTCACAACACTCAGTTAACTAGTTCCGATTCCAGATGATGAATTTAGAATGAGCTTCATTAATGCTTTAATATGACTTACTATGTTACATACCTTGATTGCAAAAATTCTATCATTTGTATTTTGGGTAAGTGAGTGAAAATTATGCAACTATGACTTGACATAAATAAGAATTTCTTTGTGCTATGATAGTTGGAGTCATGACTAAGGTGTATTAAAGAGGTTTCATATTAGACTTTTTCTTTTTTAAGATTTTATTTATTTGGCAGACAGAGACCACAAGTAGGCAGAGAGGCAGGCAGAGAGAGAGAGAGAGAGGAGGAAGCAGGCTCCCTGCTGAGCAGAGAGCCTGCTGTGAGGGCTCTATCCCAGGACCCTGGGATCATGACCTGAGCCGAAGGCAGAGGCTTTAACCCACTGCCACCCAAGCGCCCCTAGACTTCTATCTTTAAATGCATTCACAGTTTCGAAAGTGCATGCTAAGTAAGAACTATGTTAAGAAAGATGAGAGAATATTTTTCAATAGAAATGAAAAGCTAATTTTACATTAACTTTGGTTTTAAAAAGCAATGCATTAAATGAGTAGGAAAGAAAAAGAAATTCAACCTAAATCGAATTCTGAGAGGTCCTTTTAACAATTACTCATGAAAATTATCTTTTAAAAGTTCTTTTGTCAAGCATTTCAGAGGGCATATTTGGGAAATGAGAAATTTAAGTGTACATTTATATAGTTTATATGTGTAAATAGCCTGTACTCCAATTTTTAATTTTTGAACCCACTCTGTTCAGCACTGATGGGTAAGAATTTCAGAAACTGCAGGAAAAAATGAAACAGTATCTATTTTTGAGATGCTTAAAGTTAAAAAAAATTAGTTGTGTGACATAGTAAAGACAAGAATGGCTAATTATAATTGCTGAACTTTAAAAAAATGTCCAAGTATACAGCACAAGTTCATTTGCAGTGTTAGATTTGACAAGATACCAGTTAGTTTGTTCAATGTATGGTCTTATCGTCCTGTACTCTGCAACTCAAGAATTTTGGATTAATCCGTACATACACGTTAGCACTAACACTCCCTTTGTATTGAGCTATATAACTGACAAAGACTTACCCCAGCATTCTTTACCAAATAGATAAGTTCTGATCATCTCTATTATGTTAATAAGTACGAAATTATAGAAGTTAAATATAAATTTTATTGAGGTCACAATATTGAAACTAAAGCAATGAAACACTTTAGAATGAGAATATAATGTGACTCTGGAAAAGGCAAACCTTAATCAACTCTGTTTCTCCTGAATATTAAAGGGTTAGAATCTCTAGGCTTAACTGTGACTGTGGAAGGGCCAATTTCCAATGATACCAGTTCTCTGGGCAGAGAGAACTGCAGCAGCATAGAATTTGCTCCTTTACTTCCAATCTTTAGGCGAAGATATTTCCATTTAAACTGTTCCCACAGGGGTTCCTGGGTGGCTCAGTGGGTTAAGCCTCTACCTTTGGCTCAGGTCATGATCCCAGAGTCCTGGGATCAAGCCCTGCATTGGGCTCTCTGCTCAGCAGGGAGCCTGCTTCCTCCTCTCTCTCTGACTGCTTCTCTGCCTACTTGTGATCTCTCCCTCTCTGTCAAATAAATAAATAAAATCTTAAAAAAAAAAAAAAACTGTTCCCAAATTGAACTAGTAGTCACTAGCTACCAGTTGCTTTTTTTTTTTTTTTTAATTTTTTGCTTATTTTTAAAAATATTTTTAAAAGACTCATTTACTAGAGAGAGCGAGTATATGAGTGGGAGGGAGGAGCAGAGAGAAGGAAAGAATCCTCAAGCCGACTCCCCACTGAGCACGGAGCCCAAGTGGGGTCTCGGTTTAGGACCTCCACCAGATCCGCTGTGAGCCACACAGACGCCGGGGTTGCTTTTTTAAAACTTAAATGGATAGGGAGATACATTGGTACCTTTTTCTTTTAAAAAGGCTCTGTATAGCATAAATTGGAATTTGTATGTAAACGTATTTCAAAATTACGCATAATTATTGCATAATTAAATAAGAACCATAGCTGCAACTTAACATTACCCAACATTTGTCAGAGGCTTGTTTTAACCAACGTTTTATTCCGCACAACGCAATTTGGGTTCTAGGTTTAGGGGTGACCCTTCTGTGATTAAACTCTCACTCCATTCCAGTTTGTATACTGCTGCCCGGAACACAAAAGTCAAAATTAGTCCGTATAGATGAGGCATATTCTTTTTAAGTCGAAGACGGTTAATGCTACTTTCAGGCTCTCGAACCTTTATGTAAGATGCATGTAAGCTCTAGTGAAGGCCTCGTCTCCCTGCCAGTGATAACGCCTCAAGGAAGGCGAGTATCCTTGAGTTTTGCTACTTATAATGGGAGATAAAAACTGACACTCGGTTTGCAGCTGGGTTAGCTGAACAGATGAGCCAGTTAAATCTCTCTTCCACATACTGAACTTTGACCAGTGCCTAATGGATGCGCATTAAACTCGGGTCGGCCAGAAGCGCCGGCCTCTCTGCAGCCTGCGACGCGCCGTGTAATCCACCTGGGCTCTCGCAGAAGCAATGAGGGTGCACGTAAAGAGGTCGGGGCGGGGGGGGGGGGGGTGCTACCCTCTAGGTCACGAAAACCACCGACCAAATTGAACCCACTACAAAGCAAATGACTAGTTTTAAGTGAAAAGGAATGCAAACGCACCCGCGGAAGGCCAATTTAAGAGGCAAGCGCTTCCAGCGACCGCCCCGCCGGGCCCGAGGCAGCAAGCCCCGCCCCTAGCTCTGCACTCCGTCGGGCCTCGGGGGAGCCCCAAGCCGGCAGCGGGAAAGTTCTGGGCCTGCGCAGTCAGGCCCGCCCCGTGCCGCGTGGAAAAGGCGGGACCTGCCTGCCGATGCGTCATCTCGAGGGCGACGCCAGACGTCACTGCCTGGACCGGGAAGGTCAACCGAGCCTGAGGGAGGGCGCGCGCCGAGTTTTCGCCCGGCGTTGCCGGCGCGTGCGCGTGGCTTCCCAGGCGGCCCGGACTCCGACGCTGGTCCCGGAGGCCGGTGTTTCGGCTCAGCCCGGGCGCGGTCATGCTGTTCCGGCCGGGCGGTAGGTGGCTGCGGCCGCTGGCCGTACTGCCGCTGGGGGCCCGGGACCCGCCGCTGGTGCGGGCCTCCGCGGGCGGCATTCGGCGCTCTGCTCCGCCGGTGTGGGCGGCGGCGGCGTCCGTCTCTGCGGTCGCCTCTGGCGGCCCCGGCAGCTGGTACGAGGCGCTAGCCGCGTCGGCGCCGGTGCAGGGCACGGAGGAGGTGCTGCTCGGCGTGCACTCCGCCACGGGTCTGCCCTGGTGGGCCTGCATCGGTCTCACCACGGCGGCCCTCCGCGGCGCCGTCACGCTACCCCTGGCCGCCTACCAACACTACATCCTGGCCAAGGTGAGGGCGCCTGCTCCCTGCGCGTCCGCCTGCGCGGCGAGGGGTGCTGTGTGTCTGCCGGGGCTTAGAATCCGCTTCTGGAGTTGCTTAGTGTACCTGAGCGCGACCACTTTTTTAGCTAAGACGTTTCACTAGCATTGGGTGTGTGAGTTAAGAGATGTTTGGTGACACATGTGCCTGTCATTTCGTTTACCCTGCTGGGTCCGTGCTCAGAGCCCTGTTACTAAGCTTGCTGTTGGAGAAGGAGACGAATAAAGGCAGCGGTAGCAGAATTGTATGGAGAAACCTGTACAATTGCCGTCTTAAAGATCGTAACAGCCTGTATGTCTGCAGCATCCTTGTCCCCGAGGATTCCGATTCATCTTTCTTATTAGAAAAAACTGCTGAGCCAGCCATTTGCAAACGTGATATCCTTATTCGGGCTGCGACTCTGGTTAGTGCAGCCCCTTGGGCTTCAGGGCTTCTCTCCTGTGGAATCGGGATAGTAGTAGCTTCGTGGTCTACTTCACCATGTTATGAAATCAAGTCAGATAATGTGGCTTAAAGTGCTCTGAAAGCAAAGTATTATTCAAATGTAAGACTTCAAGAATCATGGTTTTCATGTTTTCAAATTATTGGGGATGGAGGTGGAACCCATAAGCAAAGGGAATCATCAGCACCATTAAGGCAGTGGGGTATTTTACAGAAACAGTTAACACAGAGCATAAATTAATGCAAACTTTTTGTGACTGTGGCTGTCACAGAGCATATTCAAGACTTAATTGACGACTTTTTTTTTTTTCAGTATCATTACTCAGAAGTCCAATATGAAACATTAAAGTATAGGGTTCAGTTCTTATCTAATCCTTATAATGACTCTGAGGTAGGTGCTGTTAAACATTTTATATATGAGGAAACAGTTTTAGAGCTTAAGCCACTTGCCCAGGATCACATAGCTAAGAGTATAAGCTGGACTTTGAATTTGGTTGTAACTGAGGATATCTTAAGCAAATTTGACACCTTATCCTTAGGCTTAGTTTTCTTGAAATAATCAGTAAACCACATTTTTCAGTGAGAAGAATAGAGTAAAATTCTGAGTAGTTATGAATAAAGATCCTTTATGTGCTCATAACGAATTCTACTTTTTCTTTAGCTAGGTGGAAAATTTACAGCCAGAAATAAAAAGCATTGCAAGGCATCTTAACCAAGAAGTTGCGGTTCGTGCAAATCAGTTGAGATGGTCCAAAAGAGTTGCCAGGTAAGCTAATTCTATGAATATAGACCATATGTGTGTGTGTGTGTGTGTGTGTGTGTGTGTCTGTCTATGTCTATACGTGTATATATATACATGCTGCGTAAGTGATTAAATTAATTCTAGGTTTGGGTGTTCTGTAGCTTTAGCAGCAAAGTAGTCCTTTCACTCCTTAATATTTTAAGAAGTTTGTGTGGTATGAGTTTTGTATAGTGAAAACAAGAAATGGAGAAACAGAGCAAGTTCCTTCATGAGGAACTCCAGCCTCCTGAGGAAGACCCGTAATCAAATAATGATTAAATTAAGTGCTATGGAAAGGGTTATGAACAAGGAGTTCAGTCCTAGTGGAAAGTCAGGGAAGGCTTCACGGATGGATATATTGTGCTAGTCTGTTGGGATTTCAGTCGGCAAATGATACAGATTATTTACACACTTGACCATTTTGGAAAGAATGCTATAGCAGCCCACAAAAAGGGGGAGGTAGAAAGTGTGAATGCTCTGGTAGAAGAAATTAGATAGCCAAGGTGCTCTCTATCTGCTGTGGTTACCCTGTGTAGTTGTCTACCTGGGCTCTTAGAAAGTGCTTAGAAGGTGCTTGACTGTGCATGCTGCAATCCTGTGCCTGTTGTTATCCCCTGGGAACTTGTAAGTCCTGCTTCCGCCAGCCCAAGTTAGTACTTAGTCAAATTGTAATCCTTACTAGGCTGTGACCAAGTTCACCAGTTCACAGCAATGAGAAAAATAAGGGCATTACATTGTATATATATATAATGTATATATGGTTATCTGTATATTTTTACCTATACGTGTATAAATTTGCCAGCTCACTTCAGTGTGAAATTGCTCCTCTGGTTAGTGTTAGAAAGATCTGACATTTAAAAAAACATTATGTTAGTTTAATATCTTTATTTGATAAAATAGAAAGTTGACAAACTTAACAGTTTTGAAGTTTTACTGACCAGAGAAATCTAAGAATGATAACTCCAGGCCAGAAGACCAGATTAGCAAGCTGCTCATCTGAATCATAAGCGCAGCCTGGCAAGACTGGTACCTTGTTTATGTAGCTTTGGCAGGATGATTTTCCAGACACATCTTTGCACAGATAGATGACTGTCTAGGAAGACACATCCGAGAGTTTCTTGCATTTTCGATGAACTGAGTCTTGAAGGCTAAAACTGAGTTAGCCAGGTGGACTGTCCACACAGATGACGTAATGACTTCCAAAACGTGCTGATGTAGAAGTTTGATTTATTGGATAGCCTGTGCATGTAGGCACCAGAATATGCAGGTGTCTGTAGAAGAGTAGCAAGAGATAAAGTTGGAAGAGTCGGCAGAGTCTAGATTATAAAGCCTGGAATGTCCGTGTACTGTCTTAGTGCAGTAATACACTATAATTCTAGTGGATTGGCTTCAGGCCCCTTGGATGTCTGCATTGTACAAAACATGCTACAGGAGATTGAGAGGTGAAGACCCAACACTTGATCTTCGAGGAGACTATAGAAAGTGGGATTTAAAAACAGGAATAACGAATAAGGTTAACAGAGAAACAGATTTTAAAAATCTTCTTAAAAGAGTTGACTGAATGGAAACCATTTTGATAGGTCAAGAGCATATATATTACAAAATCACATTGCTACAAAAGGTATATTCAGGGATCAAGTAATTGAGCTTGCCTGGAATGGAGGGATTTGAGTTAAATGTGCTTTCACCTTTAGAATTTGTGATACAGACTGGTCAGACCACGCCAGTAGTAAAATTTCACGTGTTAAAACCTAATTGGCCAAAGACCACCAGAGGCAAAGCTTATAATTCGATGATGTCAAATTTATCAAAGTATTATGTAATTTGTGTACCTTGCTAGAGAATTTTCATTAAAAGGCTTTTTTGCCTCTTGTTAGGCAATCCCTTAGTATAGTATATGACCACTAAAAATCCCACACAAAACTTAAGCTAATAACTCTGACCTGGGTGTGTTTGTGCTGTGGGTATGAATATTGTGCTGTCGGTGTGAATATTGTGCTGTGGGTATAAATATTTTCTCCTTTCCCTCTTTCCCCTCTTCTCTCAAACTAGGCTCACTTATCTAAAGAATATGCGGAGGCTTGTTTCAGAACTGTATGTTCGGGATAACTGCCACCCGTTCAAAGCCACCGTATTGGTCTGGATTCAGTTTCCAATGTGGATCTTCATGTCTGTTGCTCTGCGGAATTTTAGCACCGGGGCCACACATTCAGAAGGTAGTTATTACAGCAGTCTGTTTCCCCCAAATACGTGCTCTAACGTTGTCTTTGTACGCTAAAGGGGAAAAAAAGGGGGGGAAAAAACCTGTGCTTTTCATAATTAGAATATTTTTACCATCTTTCTTATAAGGGTATAGATTTTAAAATATTAACTGTAAGCAAAGTAGCCATGTTGAGAAAACGTGAATCTAGGAAGGACAACAGTAATACAGTTGACCCTTGAACAATACAGGTTTGAATCGGGCAGGTCCTCTTATAGATATGTTTTTTACAGTCCTGCACTGTAAATATATTTTCTTTTCATCATGAATTTTTTTTTAAATTAGAGAGAGAGCAGGGAATGGGGCAGAGGGAGAGAGAATCTTATGCAGACTCCCCACTGAGCGCAGAGCCCCACACAGGGCCGGATCTCACAACCCTGAGATCATGACCTGAGCTGAAATCGAGAGTCGAACACTTAACTGACTGAGCCTCCCAAGTATTTCTCATAATGATTTTCTTTTTTTTTTCTTTTTTTTTTTTTTAAAGATTTTATTTATTTATTTGTCAGAGAGAGATTACAAGTAGGCAGAGAGGCAGGCAGAGAGAGAGAGAGGAGGAAGCAGGCTCCCTGCCGAGCAGAGAGCCCGATGCGGGACTCGATCCCAGGACCCTGAGATCATGACCTGAGCCGAAGGCAGCGGCTTAACCCACAGAGCCACCCAGGCGCCCCTCATAATGATTTTCTTAATAACATTTTCTTTTCTTTAGTTTTATTGTAAGAATACAGTATATGATATTTAAAGCATATAAATGCTATTGGTAAGTCTTCCAGACAATAATAGGCTTTCTGTAGTTCTTGGAGAGTCAAAAGTTATACACAGATTTTTTTTTTTTTTTTACAATTTTATTTTTAAGTAATCTTGCACCCAGTGTGGGGCTCAGACTCAGAATCCTGAGATCGAGAGTCACCTGCTCTGCCACTGAGCCAGCCATGCGCCCCATACAGAGAGTTTCAGCTGTCGGAGGGCCCAGCCCTGAACTGTTTAATGGTCAGCTATAGTTCTTCATGGAAGTCCTAATAAAATTAGTGTTACAGTTCCATGATTCAGCTTCCTGGCCAAGAATTTCTTCCATTTATAAAATTAAGGGACCAGAAAAGCATTAACAGTTATAAATGTAAACATTTATTAAGAAACTATAAACTGGGGGCACCTGGGTGGCTCAGTCGTTAAGTATCTGCCTTTGGCTCAGGTCATGATCCCAGGGCCCTGGATCGAGCCCCACATAGGGCTCCCTGCTTGGCAGGAAGCCTGCTCCTCCCTCTCCCACTCTCCCTGCTTGTGTTCCCTCTCTCGCTGTCTCTCTTTCCATCAAATAAATAAATAAAATCTGTTTAAAAACAAAAAAACAAAACTATAAACTAAAGCATTTCTTAAAGTCATTTCTAACCAGAAAATACCTGAACAGACTTGAAAGAAAGTAGCCTGTGGACAATTATATAAGTATAAGTTAGAAAAGAGTACTGCTATGTATCTTTGCGCTCCTACAGCTGTTTGCTACAGAGTTTTTGCTACTTTCTCAGTGCAGGAAGGGCTAATTCATGTCGTGGAATAAAAAAGTGAATGAAACCAATGCAAGTCTTTAGTATGAAGGATATCTTATTTGAATTAGACTACTTATGTGTTGTATATTTCTTTCTATGTTTTATTTATAAAACTGTCTTAGCAGGTTTTTCTGTTCAGGAACAGTTAGCTGCTGATGGAATCCTGTGGTTTCCTGATCTCACTGCACTGGATTCTACTTGGATTCTGCCTATTTCTGTTGGTATCATCAATTTATTAATAGTGGAGGTCAGTGGTTTTAAATGAGATTTGTGTGCCATTTAAATTATTGGGATTTTTGATGCTGTCCCAAAATCAAATATAAATGTTTGAGTTGGTAGTGATATTCTGGCTCTGAGCTAGAATTGAGAGGCCTTGGTTTCTGGTCATAGATCAGCCATTGGCAAGTGTTAGGCCAGTTCCTTAACCTCTCTGGGGGCAGAATGGTCATAATTGAAATGGAAGAGCTGAGTTAGAACACTTCTAAAGTCTCTTTACAAATATGTGAATCTAATACACATAATTTTTTTATTTGTTTTTGGTAAAGACAGTAATTAAAATGGTTAATCAGTATGGTTTTATTCTCACAGTAGATTGGTATTTTGTGTATTTGTTTAAAATGTAAATTTGCAAGTCGGAAACATAGTGTCTGATTGTCTTTTTTTTTTTTTTAGCTGTATGACTCTAGAAAAATCAATACTTCTTTAAGTGATAAGATAGAAAAACACATACATATAAAATATGATCTGTCAACTATGTCTTGCCATTATCCTGTGCTGTGTTACTCAGCAGTTTAGTGGAAGCAAGCCTTTAATTGTATAAGGACCTGTTCTTAATGGAGTTGAACAAAGACTTTTTGAACTGGAAGAAACCTTAGAAATGATCCCTAGAACTTCATCTCAAAGATCCATCACTGGTCTCTGGGAAATTGAATACACCCTTATTTATTTATTTATTTATGTTAAGGGGTTTTTTTGGTTTGTTTGTTTTATTAGAGAGAGAGCACCAGCAGGGGGAGTGGCAGAGGGAGAAGGAGAAGCAGACTCCCCACTGAGCAGGGAGCCGGATATGGGGCTCAGTCCCAGAACCCTGAGACCATGATCTGAGCTGAAGACGGACTCTAGCTATCTGAGACACTTAAGTGCCCCAAACTCTTTTTTTTTTTTTTTTCAAATGAGAAGAATGAAGATGATACTCTAATGTTTTGAGCTAGGGTTTCTTGAGGAAAGACTCCAACTGAATGTGGTTGGTACTTAGTGAATATTTATTAGAATGAAGAAGATGATAAACACAAGGTCACAGTGAATTAATGTCAATCCTCAAGGCTTTCCTTTTACCAGCTAATAACCCAGTGTACAGAAGTTTAAAAAAACTTATTCTTGGGACACCTGAGTGGCTTAGTCGGTTAAGCATCTGCCTTTGCGGGGAAGGGGTGTGGGAGAAAAAAGGAAAGCATCTGCCTTTGGCTCAGGTCATGATCCTGGGGTCCTGGGATCCAGTTCCGCACCAGGCTTCTTGCTTGTCAGGTAGTCTGCTTCTCCCTCTGCCTGCCACTCCCCCTACTTACGTGAGTGCTCACTCTCTGTCTTTGATAAACGAGTAAATAAAATCTTAAGAAAACCAAAACAACTTATTCTTACATAATATACATCATGTGCCAGGCACTATTGTAAACAGTTTAAATGAATTAACTCATTTAATTAGAATAATTCTGTGATACAGGTATTAAGTAACTTATAGGCTTAAGTAGGCTTAAGTAACTTATACAAAGCCACATAACTGTTAAATGTAGAGCTGCCATGCAAATCTAGGTCGTTTGGATCTGGAGTCTGTGCTCATAATCATTTCATTGTTCTGTCTCTTCAATAAGTTATTTATGAGTCAGAACTGCTTTTCCTAACCTGGTTCTAACCTTCATTCCATACAGCCATATCACAAACCTTTGAGATACCTATTGTGATTCTTCTTTATGCCAGGCACTGTGTTTAAATACTAAAACAAGGGTAGCGGTTCATACATAGCACCTATCTTGAAAGGATTTTCAATCTTACAATTTTTCATAAACATCGATTTGTAAAAATTATGCTATGATACTGTTTAATATAGCTGAATCTTCTTTACTGTTATTGATTAAAGCTCCCTTTAATCTGCCTAATTATTAAGTTTTCCAGAAACATAGTTGGTCAGCTATATACATTTATCAGTGTTTTAATTTTTTTTGCTTCTATTAAGATATAGGTAGAGGCCAGGCAAAAATCAAATTGTATTTTAAAGCTTGTCTAATTTAATATGCTTAATAATTGTTGTGTATATTTATTATTCTACCCTCTCAGATTTTTGCTCTGCAAAAAATAGGAATGTCTCGTTTTCAGACATATGTTACGTACTTCGTTCGTGCGGTATCGTTGTTGATGATTCCAGTTGCCGCGACAGTACCTTCGGTGAGTAAGCAGCCACACTGTGTGTAGCATGTGCTCAGTCTTCTCTGTGCTTAACGTAGACTGGCTAGTCTCCGTGTCTTCTATTGAGCTGCCTTTGACTGCTAAATCCCTTCCTGGTCTCCTGAGTTTCTGTAGCAGTTACTATTACCAAGTAGCACTTGGTATTTCTTGGGCTTAGATAATCTTCCTTTGTGTGAATGTGAGTTAACTCTTGTCTCCTTTTTCTTTCTTCCTTTCTTTTTTTCATCTTGCACGGCACTGTAAACATAGTATTTGTTCTGTTTGGTTAGTTGAAATATTGAATTCCTTCTGTCTGCATAGACTGGGCCAAGGAATTTAGCTCTTAAAAAAGAAACAAAACTTTGTGCCAAGTCCATACGGGTTTGTATGTAATCTTGTCTAACCTCATAACAATGCAGTGAGGTAGGTACACCTGCCCCCATATGTATGTCATTATACTTTGGTAGAATTAGAAAAAAAATACTGAGGTTTGCAGTTATTTCATATTTTTAGCCTTTTGCTTATTTCCCAATGATACTTAGTGCAAAGAGGGCAAAAGCTGTCTTAGGTATTATAGCTCTCTTTTCTCAGGGCCAGACATAGACCATGAAGTAGAATTCATTCGTCGGGGATAGTTAGTGCTCTGTCAGCATATATCAAAGTACTTCGTTGTCTTGAGAATTTGAAACAGTGCATTTTCAGCATCAAAAATATATTTTTGAAGCTGTCCCTTGAACATAATACCGCCACTAATCCTGTGTAAAATAAGTAAGTTTCCACATTTCTGAAGTAGACCTCGTAATGTCTGTGAGAACTAATAAAATAGCATCAAGTGCTTATTATAGTACTTTCCATGTAACAGTAATATTGCTGTAAAATACCCTGTGAAGAAAGAACAGTACAGACAGGTTCACTGCATGTCTGGGGAGAAATCATACCAGTGGTAACTGAGGAAACTGCCCGAGCAAATAAAATAGGAGCAGTGAATTTTCAGTGAGGGATTGGGTTTAAAGTGAGTACCAGAGATCTCAAAAGCAGTGTCTGAAATACCTCAAAGTTTACTCCCCCAAATACAGGAAATTCAGAGTTTGGCAGTTTAGTGTAGAATGATGGAGCAGCTGCCTGAGGACGCGTGAGGAAGCGGACCGCCTCTTTCATTCCGCTCCACCGTGCGCAGCCGGTCATGCCTGTCCTCGAGGCCGCAGCTGGTCACGATGGCTGCTGGAGCTCATCTTGCGGGAATGGTGAAAGGGAGCTTCAAGTGCCATTAGCCCCTTTAAGGAGCCTTGCCAGATGTCACACCGAACACTCGTGCTCACATCCTAGTTATGTGGGCCACAGCCGGTTGCAGAAGATACTGGGAATTAGTCTTTTTTTTTTCTTTTTTGATAGCAGTATACTCAGCTTAAAATGAGAATTTTATTTCTAGGAAAGAAGAAGGATTCTTAGTAGGCAGTTAAGTCAGATGACGATGAGGATGCTATTGGCTAATCCTCATTCAATATTGACTTTGTGTCAGGCACTATTTCAAAAGGTTTACATGTAATAGCTCATTTAATTCATCCAGTGGGCACTGAAGTAGGTGCTATTACAATCTCCACTTTAGTGTTGAGGACACTGAGACACGGGGAGGGTAAGAAGCTCATTCAAGGTCAACTCATCCATTACCTGATGCTTAATATCACATAAGTATCTCAGGCACATCCAGAGGGTTTGGCTCCTGCCTGTAACTGATATGCTAATCTGCTTTGAGGCTGTGGTACCTTCTGCCCCCCAAAATTTGCTTTGGAACAAATGCAAGTCTTTAATATGGGCCACCTTCTGTTCTGACCTGTCTGTGTGAGTTACCTCCCTTTTTCCTCACAGCAGCCTTCTGAGGCGGGGATAGTTCAGTCACCATTTTATAGATGAAGAGACTGAAGCAGAAGGAAAATAACTTCCCTCCAGTCAAATAAATGGGATTCCCATTCAGGCAGTTCAGCTCCAGGACCTGGACTCACCCACCCCAGGCTCCTGCCTCTGGGGCCTGATCACATTCTGATGCCAGAGAAAAGTTGGCAACGCATGCAGGTATGGGAGGATCTTGAGAGGCTCCAGAATGTCGTCAATAACCTAAATAAATCACTCTGAATGGGAATACAAAAGAAGTTGAAGATAATGTTGGGACTGTTTGTCTCTGAAAAAATGCCTTCCCGACTAAGAAACCGATTACTGGGAAATTCTGGGGTGATAAACCACTGTGTGGAGAACAGTGGGGTCTAGGGAGCCTAAATGGCTGTGCCCCCGGTGCCCTACCTCCAGTATAGCAGCTTGTCAGGACTCTTGGTGTGGGCAAAGGGTGCTTTCTTGCCGAAGAGGAGAGGGGAGATCTCTCTCGAGCCTCTGCCCGAGCGCTGCTGTCTGTCCTCGGCTTTCCTATTGTGAAAAGCTCTCCTGCTGCATTCTTTTCACTTTTTCGCCCTTTCAGCCTTCTTTCTACCTGTCAGAATCATCACAGGTATCCGGTAGCTGCCACAGGTCTCGTGCCGTCCTGGCCCACTGCGGCTTCCCCACATTGTCATTTTCTCCTGTACTGCGTGCCAGTGTGTGGACATCGGTGCCCTTGGAGAGTTGAGAGGTGCTGACATTCACGCGCTTTCTTTTTCTAGTCGATCGTGCTGTACTGGCTCTGCTCCAGCCTCCTGGGCCTTTCACAGAACTTGCTGCTGCGCTCTCCCACGTTTCGTCGCCTTTGCCGGATACCGGTGACCAAGTCCGATTCAGACACCCCTTATAAGGACCTCTTGGCTGCCTTTTACACCAAGTTCATTTCAAGAAAATGACGTGCTTTCCATTACTTTTGAAAAAATTGCAAGTGTCACTATCACATTATATTTACGTTTACAAATTCAGATGTGATTTAATTTGTCTTTATTTAAAACCGTGAATTGTGTGAAGTACTGTGGGTTAAGATATAATCCAAATATATTTGACAATACCAAAAATCCTTTAAATGCTAGAAATGTATGTTTGGTTGTATCCTAAAAATACAAAAGTAGAATCAAAGTACGTTATAAAATTATAACTTGCTAGAGGGGCCAGAACTTTGGAAGACCGGATTAGATACTGAATGATGTCCGATTGCACTAACTAATCTCATACATTAAAGCTTTTATAAAGAGAATACAGTGAAGTGATTCTTAAGATTTTGGAGGTGTGGAGGATCATAGACCCATTTGCTTATCTGCTAAGGCTATGGTTTTCTTTCCAGAAAACTCCTGGGACTCAGAACATGAGGCCTTCATTGACGAGCCTCTCTTCCCCCCGCCCTGAGGCTTTCTGGTAATTCCTGGTTGAGAAATCTTACTCTTACTCTAGTGGAACACACAATGATGAGGAGTTCATGTGTGACTCCTAAAAAAAATGGACTTGAGATTCATGCAATAGAGGAGTCCTTATAAGAAAGTACCTAATATGGTAGGTGATGTTGCCTTTCAACCCTGCTCTGAACGAATGTAAGAAGGGTACATTCCTTTTTCTATATCTTAAGAAGAGTGGACTAGAGTATAGCACTAAGTACTGCTAGAGCCCAGAGTAGAAAATCTTAAATGTTAAGTTTGTTTAGTCAAAGGAAGAAAACCTGAAAGTCAGCCATCTGTCACGGAGGTGATTTTAAAAACTTTATTTGGAGGGTTTGAGAATTCTAATGGGCTTAGACTATGGTAGATGGAAAAATTAATAGGTAATATAAATTGTGGATCCAGTTTTTTGCTTGTTTGATCTGAAGGGATGATAAAACTACTGCAGTTGGGATATTTGTGAATAAATTTGACAGGCATCTGAAAAGATTATAAATTATAAGTTGTCATTGAGTTAGAATATGAACCTCATTTTGAGAGGCCCTGTATCCCATCTCATGTTTAACAATAAAGCAAAAACCAAAGCAGAATTAATCAGTCTCTCTTTTTTTAAAAATATTTTTAATTTTTATTTATTTATTTGACAGAGAAATCACAAGTAGGCAGAGGCAGGCAGAGAAAGAGGGGGAAGCAGGCTCCCTGCCAAGCAAAGAGCCCGATGCCGGGCTCAAACCCAGGACCCTGAGATCATGACCTGGGCCTAAGGCAGAGACTTAACCCACTGAGCCACCCAGGCACCCTAATCAGTCATTTTTAATGTCTTTTAATGTTTTAAAGTCATTTAATAATGTCTGTTAAATCTTAGCTGTTTTGGTTGTCACCTCACCGAAAATTTAGAGATAGCAGTTGGGACCTGGTTCTCTTTTCCTGACTTCCCAGTCCTAGTCATGACTGCCCTATTGAAGTAACTATCTTTCTAATCACAGTGAAGGAATTGAAACTTATGTACAGTCATTCCTTATTATTCACAAACTTTGTATTTGCTGGTTTGCCTACACACTAAAATTTTTGCATAAGCCCCAAATCAATATAGTGCTTTTGATGTTATTCTTGAATAAACATAGAGTGGCAAAAAATTTGAGTCATTCAAAGTACATATTCCCAGATAGGTCAAATGGGGCAACACTGTGTCTTCTTGTTTCGCTCTCCGACTGTATAATAACCAAGTGTCCTTTTCATGGTCTAGTGCCATGTTTTTTTCTCATTCTTGTGCTTTTTGTTAGTGATTTCACTATTTAAAATGGCCTCCAACCATTGTCATCTGAAGTGCTGTCTAGTTTTCCTAGGCACAAGAATCCTGTGATGTTCCTTAAGGAGAAAGTAATACCTACATGAAATAAACTTCATTCAGGCACAAATTATGATGCTGTTTGGCCATGAGTTTACCATTAATGAATCAACAATATTTTGTATTGACCGGTTGTTGAAAATTTGACAAGAGGCTCATAGGAATGTAACTCTGTAAATTCTCTGGGAGCAGTGGTTTAGTGTTGATGAATTCAGTGTTTGTGGTAATTTTATAGAATATAACTACCTCAGATAACAAGAATTGACCTTTTGGAACATGTACAATCAGGGAAGCAGAGGCAGAAATGTCTGTGCTGGTTGTATTATAGCAAAAAGAGAAAAGATAATTTGAGAAAAATTGTGGCTATCTCTGGAACAAGTTGAGTCTCGCCATGTGTATCATTGGGTACTGAGTCATGTATTTCTCTCACAGTGAGTTGGAGGAAATCAGCTCTCTTCCCCATCTTCCTCAGACTTTCTGAAAATAAGTGTGTCACTTTCTGAAAGTAAGAAATAAAGGACTGCTGTGACTTCCTTTTCCAGTACATCTCCTTTTCATGAGTGTGCTTTTACCTTGTTTACTTGGATTCCCCTCGATTTCTGAATGTACTTTCAACATCTTTTTCCAAGGGATGATATACTTTGTTTCCTATTGCTCTCCTGTTTTCAGGCCTTTCGAATTGCTTTGAAAATAGATGCAAATTTCTTTGAAAATACAAGATCCTTCTTCCCAGATCTCAAAATAATTTCTGGTTGGGTTGAAGGTGGCTGGGATCTGTGAATACTCGTGAATAAAGAGAACTGGTACATTAGAACTGAGGTGAATCAGTCATCTGACTTCAAGCTGGTAAATATTGCTCTCACTTCTTTCTCCAGGCAGATTTTTTAGTAAATAGCAAGTCATGTTTCTGAAGACTCCCAGGTCCGTGGTCTCTGATCTTACTTCCCCAGCATTTTGTCTTAGGAGCACTTCCAGAGCCTAAGGGCCGGGGAGGTGGGTATTGGATGGGAACAAGAGGACACACACACTGTAAAGATCCCTTGGATGCTTCTCTCCTCCGCTGCTGAGGGACTGGCAGAGCTCAGTCCTGGACCCTGCAGAGTTCAGGAAGTCCTTTTTTTAATTTCTGATGGAGACCATAGTCTATTTGTCTGTCTTCCTCCTCTCTGAAAGGGAGTCTTTTTTATTTTATTTATTTATTTTTTTAACTCCATGTGGGCCTTATTTTTGTCTCTAGGCCAGATTCACTTTTTTATAGCTGTGTCTCAGCCCAAGAGTTAGGAAAAGGGACTCATTCCTGGATCAATTTATACTCTGTAATGATACTAGAGCTCAAATGTATGTTAAGAGATAGAGCTGGCATAGCCAAACAACCCAAGTTTTCCCTAGAACCCTTGTGAGAGAACACCTGAGCAGCCCTCTCTGGCCAGATGTCATAGGTGGGAAAATGAAGCTTACTTAAAAGCAAAATCCTTGATTGCCACCTTCACGGATAACCCCGGAGAGGTTTCAAAACCTCTCAGAGAAGAGAGCAAGCCTTTCTAAGGTACCTTCAGAAGCACTCAAGAGCTAAAAACCAAACCCTCACATCTCAGAAGAGATACAGCCAGTTCTAGACCATAGTGGGGAAATTGTTTCTGGGGAAAAGTGGAAAAAAATGAGGGCCCAAATAAACTTCAGTAATTTCTCAGTTTTGTACCTATGCTTAATTAACCCATGTGTCTTCACAGGCTCCTCCTCTGAGGATTCCAGGAATCTCTCTCTCTTTTTTGTGAGAATCGCCTTTTAAATTGCTTTAATACCAGATTAAGCCCCCAAAGCAGTAGTAACTCAGATCCTAAACACAAAGAATGTCCTTTGTTTTTTCCCTGGATGATAAATGAAGTTCCCACAGAATGCAAAATTTAAGATTCCAGGTATGACCAATGAGTCCATGCAAGAATTTAGGGTTCTGTGTTAAAGCTGAATGTGCCAATATGACATAAAACACGAGACTAGTTATAATAGGTCATCATTGATGCTCGCCTCTTCTGTGAGTGGA
Organism: Mustela erminea; assembly: GCF_009829155.1. Classification (NCBI taxonomy): domain Eukaryota; kingdom Metazoa; phylum Chordata; class Mammalia; order Carnivora; family Mustelidae; genus Mustela; species Mustela erminea. The sequence goes on along the minus strand of NC_045615.1, from coordinate 156,403,613 downwards.
TTCTACCAGGACACGAATTACCTGGAAGTAACAGGAATCCACAGAAAATTTTCTATTTGAACCTTATGAATATATTTTAAAGTTGTAATAATTGGTATTTTCTAATTATTGTTTTTAAATACTGAATTTTGGGGAATCAAGATTTAGCTTTGGGACCTTTGAATTTGTGCAATAATAAAACCTGAAATTTTGGACTTCTGTACGTGTTTCAACAAGTAAAATAGGAATTTATGCATTCATATATATTTTTAATGTATTCATATATATGAATTTTCATCCATGAACATTCCAAGCAAACCTTAAAGACAATTCGCATGTATTCTTTGCTAATCGTATGAAATACAGAGATACCAGGTATCTCATAATCTTTTAAGAACGTGAAAAACTGGTACTGGGATCAAGCTAATGCTAGTTGGGGGAATCCTTTATTTTATTTTATTGTCATGTTTTGTATTTTCATGATGGTAAAATTATTTTATGTTTGTATAATTCTTTTATTGTTTAAGATGTTTGTGTATCCACATATTTTTTTAAAATTTAATTCCAGTATAATTAATGTACAGTATTTTTTTTGTTTCAGGCATACAATATAGTAATTCAACAATTCTGTTCATTTCTCAGCGCTCATCACAGCAACTGTACTCTTAATAATTGGGGGAATTCTTTAGACCTGTAAGCCATGGTATGATAATATGTAACATTAAGTTAGTGTAGGGATCTTAATATTATAAGATTTATAATGTCATGTCTAGGAAAAAGCAAATTAAATTTAAAAAGCTTGAAAGATCAGGATAATACTTAGCAAATTTTTAAAAATAGTGACAATATATAGAAGTACATTAATTTTACTACTACTAGAAATTAAATAATAGGTGAAGAACTAGCTTATTCAGCCAGAAAGTATGCATGTGGATTATGTATTTATAATTACATAGTCATTAAAAAATGTATGCAGATCACGTAATTGTGAAATAAGATTGTTTTGCAGATTCCAGAGATAGAGCTGTTTTGAGTATTTTACATCATCTCAAAGTACAGGAGACTCTTCCCTGTCCCGGCTGGCAGCAGACAGCCGCAAAAGAAAGCCTCCTGGTCAGAGCTTTCACACTGCTGGAACGCCAACAAACAAAGCAAACTGAAACCTCATCAAATGAGGACAACGCGTCCACAGAGAGGGAGTGATTTAGTGAACAAAGTGACTAGAGGATCGTTGGTAGAATATAGTCTAAAAGCCAAAGGAATTATTAGAAATGTTTAACTTTATTCAGTAATTGTGTTGCTCTTATTAATATTGCAGTGTTATTTTAGAATTTATTGTTAGGTAAAATATGTGATATCTATGAGGTATCTTAGTTTTCTTTGAATGCTGTAACAACGCCCTTCATTCATGCTGCTTATGCTACCAAGGGGTGGATATTGTTGAATGTATTTGTTGGAGTTTTTAAAAATATTTTTAAGTAAAAATATTTTTATGTGAACGATAAAAATATTTATCGTTTCATGATATTGCCACATAGTGGAGATACAGAAGATACATTTTTTCCCCAAGTTTTTCTTCTAAGATGGCTTCAGGGATTGCCCCTGAGAAAGAAATGGGCCCCACAGAGGGTCCACTTTCCCCACAGGTCTCCACCCCCACACTCAGAAAGCCTAGCCTTCGTATCTGTTTCACCGAAGGCCTTCCACAGTCTCAGGAGCAATGCATAAGAGCATTGGGTTGACTCCCATCTGTAGGAACCACAAGACTTGGCCACAAGAGAAAGAGAAAGAAAAAGTTACCAGCTGACGAATGGTGACAAAATCCCCAAGAATCAGCTGAATCAAGAAAGTGTGTTCATACAGAGGCCTTGCCTAGCTTTTAGAACAGTAACTTTTGTGGGGCGCCTGGGTGGCTCAGTGGGTTGAAGCCTCTGCCTTCAGCTCAGGTCATTTATCCCAGGGCCATGAGGGCCATGGGGGCAATGGGGGTCACGGGGGTCCGGGGATGGAGCCCCGCATCTTGCTCTCTGCTCAGCAGGGAGCCTGCTTCCCTTCCTCCCTCTCTGCCTGATTGTGATCTTTGTCAAATAAAATCTTTAAAGAAAAAAAAAAAACCCCAGTAACTTTTTGCTTTGCTCCTTTTAACTTGAACATGAGGGCGATATTGACACAGCTATGCCAAAGGAATAGGTGCAGAGAGAAGCCTGGCCCCTTGTGTTCTACCACTGACTGCCTTCTTGACCGCCCTGTACTTTGGTAAGTTTTACAAAGTAGCCTTACCTTTAATTACCTAGTCCTGTACTGCTGGTTTCATTTACTAAAATGAGGAGTTCTGGGTGTTTGGGACCAAATGCGTTAGTGGGAAAACACCTGAAGTAAAACTAAAAGTGCTCCAAGAAAATAGCTACTGAGTTATTCTATCTAAGGCAACAAAAAGAAATTTCTATCTTGGAGAGTCTCTGCTAACTCCAGAGGGCCAAGATTTTCCTGATAAAGAGGACTCTTGGAAAGCGCCCCATTTCTATCTTTTCCATTTTGAGAAAACAGCACAGGTGTGCTTCTTTCTCTTTGTGTCCCTGATAAGGCAATTTACATTTGTTTTGCCTTGGCTGGGAAGGCAGCACTGTATTTAATTTAGGTCTGGTTTTTGTCTTCTGGCTAAATTGTAGCTTTCCAGGGAAACTTATAACTATGAATTATGAAATATACCTAACCATAGTCTTTTCATTGCAGCTGCATTTCTGCCGTGTCCCAATCATAGCACAAATCGTTTGAGGAATTTCTTCTAATTATAACCTCAGGCTTCCTGGCTCTTCTTTGAGTGAAGGTTGCTGCTGAGGGTAAGGAGTATTAAAAATATAAATCCTGTATCTATGAAAGAATTAACAGCTTCATATTCCATGCTGTTTAAAATTTATTATACGTGTTGCTACAGGTAAGAAATTCCCATAAAGTTTTATTATAAATGCTTCAGTTGTGCTTGAGTTTTCAAATATAAATGGGCTATTTGGGGTCCAAATAAAAACTACGGTTCCCATTATAAATTACAGTTGCAACCAAGTATAGATTTTGAAATGAATTATCTTGTTCCTCACCCTTAACTCTCACCTACCTGATAATGTGTTATTTTACTTTAAAATACAGTTGGTCCACATTATTCACAGATTCATATTTGTGAGTTTATCTGCTCACTAAAATGTATTTGTGATAATCTCATGGTGATTTTTCTGGTATTAGCAGACATACATGCTCAGAGCAGCAAAAATATGAATGGTGGGGTACCTGGCTGGCATGTGACCCTTGATCTCGGGGTGCTAAGTTCAAGCCCCAAATTGGGCATGGAGTCTACTTGAAAAAACAACAAAAAACCCCCACACTGTCCAGTGCTCACACTCAGCTGAGATCAAACAAGGTGACAGTCTGCCTTTTTGTTTCAGTTCTCATACTGTAAATAATTGTCTTTCTTGTGGTCTATTTACTGCCACATTTTTCTAATTGTTATACTTTTTATTGATGATTTCTCTGTTTAAAATGGCCTCCAAATTACAAGTTTGGGGAGAGAATATGTATGTTAAATAAGCATTGTTCAAGCATGAGTCACAGAGCTGTTGGCCAGGAGTTCAGTATTAATGAAACAGCAAAATATATTAAATAAGATGTCTTTAAGCAGAAGCACACACATAGGAGAAAATTTGTCTTGTTTGGTTGATGAAAATGTTACGGACACAGACTTGCAGGAACCTAACCCTGTGTTTCCCCTAGGAACAATAGTATCTATGCCAGATGGGCAGGGCCCCGAGAGGGCCTCAGGCTCCTCTCCAAGAGGGTTCTTGGCTTTGCACAAAATAGAATTCAAGAGCAAGCCACTTGGAGAAAGGGACAAGGATTTATTAAGTATAGAAGTAAGAAAGGAGCTGCTTCACAAAGTAGTGGTCTGTCCCCGTAGGCAAGGAAGAGGAATCCCCCAACCTTTGCCTCTAATGAAGGGTTTTATAAGTTGGTTTTTGTTTTTGTTTTTGTTTTTTAATTAGCTAACTGGATAGGGAGGGGCTTACTCTTTAACTTTGGGTTTATCACTTACATTGGGTGGTCAGTTTTTCCATTGTCTTCAGGTCATGGAATCACCCATGGGGAGCAATTTTAAGAATGTCCAGCTTTTATTACTTTCGCTGTCAGAGGGAGTGGGGTCTTGTGGTCTTTCATGAGTTGAATCCCATGACTCTTTTTATGACCTGCTGACTTTTAGGTTAAAGGTCAGCCTAAAAACCAAAATGGCGTTACTTTGGTCAACTTGTCCAAGCTCCTTTGCCTCCTGCTTTAGTAAGGTAGTAATGAATTTGGTGTTCCCAGTGGCTTTACAGAACAAAACTACCACGAGGAATGAAAATTTTACTCTTCTTCAACCTGTGTCTGGGTTATGATATTCATATGATAGTCTAAATCGGTGTCCTCAAATTATGACACTGGGGCTAAATGCACCTCACTGCCCTTTCTTGTATAGCTTGAAAACTAAGAATAGTTTTACGTTTTTAAATACTTGAAAAAAATCAAAAGAATAATTTTTTGTGATATACAAAAATTATATAAAATTTGTATCTCAGTGCCTATAAATAGAGTTTTATTGGAACACAGCTGTGCTTATTTGTTAACCTATTTCTGTGGCTTTCACCCTTCTGCCGCAGAGCTGACTGGTTGTTACTCTGCTCAGCGCACTCTTATTTCAGTGATGCAGCTTTTACTCCACATTTAGAGTGCTCTGCCTACCGCCCTACTGTGACTTTTTGTTATTTTTTTACCAGTTCATATTCAGTCAGAATAAGAAAAGTGGACTTCAGATGTCCTGCATTTAAGGCACAGTACAGTGTGAATTATGTTATTGAATTAGATGGCAACCATTGTGTTTATTATGCAGTGACACTGCCACTGTGTTGAAAGTATACAATATATGTTGACATTACCGGGCATCATGGTATTCCCAACTTATAGAAAGTAATGGTCAGAAATATAGAAAGTTTAAAATGGGACAGTTCATCATAGCAGAATGGGTTTAAAAGAAAAACTCCAGCTAATGGAAAATTCTTCTATATACTACCCTCAGAACACTTCTAGCCACCAAATATGTATATTTTTTTCCCCACAACAAGCAATTCTCCAGTTCTCTGCGGATACCAGTTGGGGGACCTTCAGTTCAATTCAGCTCTGCCACAACCTGGAGTTAGCATCAGATCCCACAGGTTAAGGGGTCAGTCTCACAGACGACTGCCCCTCCCCAGACACCAGTCTCAGGTAGTAGATCTTCAGGTTACCCACAACTTCTCTCTGACTCGGTTGCAAACTGAGGGTTCCCACAACTCTGCCTTGGCTTTGATAATATGCTAAGTAAAATGGCTCACAAAACTAAGAAATGCCCTTATGATTATCCACTGAGGATAAAACTCAGGAAAAGATGGATACGGCAGTGTATCAGGCAGGGTGCACAGAGCTCCCATTCTCAGTAGGAGGCATCATCATGTTGGCACCATTGATTAAATCATTGGCCATTCATAGGTGATTGAATCTACAGCCCTGCCCTCCTGAGAGGTCAAGGGGTGGGGCTGAAAGTTCTGAGTTGCTTCTCACCCAGTTCTTTCCCATGGCAACCAGCCCCCATTCTGTGATTATCAAGGAGATGCTTTTTTTTTTTTAATTTTATTTATTTGACAGAGAGTACAAGTACAAGTAGGCAGGGCAATAGACAGAGGAAGAAGCAGGCTCCCTGATGAAAAGAGAGCCCAGTGGAGGGGAAGAGGGATTCAATTCCAGAACCCTGGGACCATGCCCTAAGCCCAAGGCAGAGACTTAACCCACTGAGCTCCCCAGGTGCCCAAGAAGGGGGCAAAACTTGCCTCATTAGTATACATTTAGGTGTGGTCAAAAGGGCCTTTTTATTATGAATGACAAAACTCAGCTCCTTTAAGAGCTGTTTCAGGAGCATAGAAGGCCAAATATAACAAAAGATGCTTCTATCACTTTTCACTTAAGAAGTTACAGTGATTTTAGAAGCTGTGTGCCAGGAACCATGGATGGAGACCAAATATGTATTTATTTCATCACAGTGTCACAGGGTTTTAATTGATGAAATTGGCATTTTGCTCAGACAATAGATTATTTAAAATGGATTCTCATTGGTCAGATTAGTTGTATGAATTGGTTGAGATGTGTTTAGGATTGAAGGCATTTGGATGGGTTGAGATGTGTTTAGGAGACATGCCTACATTTAAATGATTAGGGGATAAGAATCTGGTAAATCCTCAGGGATGGACCTGAGACTTAATCTGTATAAGTATTTCTGTTCCTTCCAAGGATAACAGAAACCTGCCTGTAGTTAGTCTTCATACAAGATGGGATGAAATCCCCTCATGGGGAGGGATTTCTTTGAGCTCAGAGCACAGAAATATGAGCTGTTTGTGTCCACATACTTGCCTAAGGCACTGACATTAACATCAACACAAAAATTGAGGGGATTATTCTAAATAAAAAAGCTGCCCTGCTCTCCCTACCACTATAAACAAATAGAAGGCTACTATTAGAAAAAGGGAGCAGATGGAAACGGAGTGACCGCTTGCATCTAGAGAGTGCGGGATTATCTACCACTGTGACATGAAGATAGAGTAGCTTTCACCAGGTGATGACAACTTGTACTTGGCAAGCCATAGACAACTGGATCTGGGTTGTTCGTGTAGCCCAAGTAGGACCATCAAATCTCTTCTTAAAATATGAATACGCAGAGACCAAGTCAGTTGGGTAAGTGGTTCATGCTGGACCAGCTATCACAGCAGCCCAAACCCACAGGCATTATACAGCTAGGATATTGCACAGAAGACAAGAGTGGCAGAGAACGTTTCCGTAAGAAGAGAGAAGACAAAAATAACACCATCTTGCAAAAGAAGCTGAGACTGAGATCCCACAGTCTCTACCCCCGTAGCATGCCCAAAATTCCAAAATTTGAAATTGCAACCACTCATTACTTTCTTATTGGTGCTGTGGCACATTACCATAAACTTAGTGACTTAAAACCACACAAATTTATTATCTGACAAATTCTTGAGGTTAGAGATCTGAAATGGATTCCAGAGGGCTGTGTTCCTTCTGGAGACGGTAGTCAGGAATCTGGTTTCTTTTTTTTTTTTTTTTTTTTTTTTTTTTTTAAGATTTTTATTTATTTATTTGACAGAGAGAAATCACAAGTAGATGGAGAGGCAGGCAGAGAGAGAGAGAGAGGGAAGCAGGCTCCCTGCCGAGCAGAGACCCCGATGCGGGACTCGATCCCAGGACCCTGAGATCATGACCTGAGCCGAAGGCAGTGGCTTAACCCACTGAGCCACCCAGGCGCCCAGGAATCTGGTTTCTTAGGTTTTCCAGCTTCTGAAGGTTCCTGACCTGCCTCTCTGTGTCCACTCTGTTGTTGCATCTGCTTTCCCGCTCCCCTTCCTGCCTCCCTCTTAGGAGGACTCTTGTGATTGTATTTGAGCACTGTGATAACCCAGGATGATCCTCCCATCTCAAAATGCTTAGTCACATTTATAGATCATGTTCGTCAGGTCCGAGAACTTCTTGATTCAGATCTGTGGACACGAGCGTGCTCTCTAGCTTCCACAGCACAGTGGTGGATGATCACCAGGAGTCATTCCATCTCTGTCTCCTCCCTTTTTCAGTCTTTAGCCCCCTGTTTTGCTTACAGTGATGGTGGTAGGGAGAGCAGGGCAGCTTTTTTATTCAAAGTAATCCCTCCAGTTTTTGTGTTGGATGTTAAGGTCAGTGCCTTAGGCAAGGTTTGTTCTCTTCTTTGGGCAGGAGGTTATTAAAATGCCTTATCAAGATAATCCTGACCTTGATCTCTGATGCCATCCATCTCAAGGAGATTGCTTCATTCTACCACACATACAATGAGTTTCCAGTGGTCAGTTGTTTTTATGTCTGGAATGTACAAATACCATAACCTGTTTTGCCATACCTGGTGCTACACCCGAGTGGCAGATGTCGCCTCTAGTTCAATGATGTGCTCAACAACCCAGTGCCCAAGGGATAAGATGTTCATTTCTCCTGCCCCACCCCTGGCTTAATATCTCTGATGCCTTGTCATTTACCTAACGTTGTGTAGTGGAAGGAGGACACGCACTTAAGGATCAAAAATGGTGAGGCGGCCATGCAGCTGGTAATTCCCAGTGGCCTTATTGTTGGAGGCTACTGCATGGTTGGAGTCCTGGATCAAACCAGGCCCTGACTTGTGTCTCCTTTAAAGGCTGGACACCTTGATAAGGGGTCAAGGACAGGAAAGTTGAGTGAGGAAGGGTCTGTGCTATGTGTCGTGCGCTCGCCTACGTGACTTCCCACACGCTCTCCCTACAGAAGGGAACAATGTGCTCAGGGTCATGAATTCTTAGTTAGTCCTTGTTGTTCCTATACCTCCCATAACCCACTCCCTGACTGATTGTCTTGCTAATGAGACAAGTGGACTAGCCGTGACTTAGCCGTGACTACCTGGCATCGCGAAGTTTGCTTGTAGTAAATGTAAACTTGTTATAGAAACTTGCAGTCATCTGACTAGATACTGATGTATTACTCCTCCTTTTCTGGTCTGCCTTATAAATGATTGTAAGATGTGAAATAAAATCAGTACTGTTGGACATTATCCTCAGTGCTCCTCCTGCCCCCATCTCTTTGTCTCTTAATTTCTTTTCACCATCCTCTTACCCACACATTTCCTGGTCGATTTGTCACGCTGGCCGCGACACCTTATAGGCATGGCAACCCCACATGGACTCCATTTTCATGTTTGCTCTATATGCAGAGTTGCTGACATTGTTGATGAAGTTTTATTAAAATTCTTAGAATTTAGGTTCCCCTGAGGATAAAAGGGAATAGACCCCTCTCCCCCAAAAAAAAGCCCTGCCAAGTAGGACATTTCTTATAACCACCTCTCAAATTTTCCTTTAATCACATAGAATAAAGCAAAGGTATTTTCCCCTGTAAAACCTTTGTTAGAAGTTTGGCTTCCTTGCATGTAGGGACTGAAGTGATCCACCAACAAAAGTATGTATGCAGATTTTACTCTCTGATTTTATGAAAAAGGTCCATGGATACAAATTCTATAGGTTTGGTATCTAAAATCAGCTCAGAATGCCACTGTGGTGGGTAACATGTTCAAATGAGTGTATTAGCTGCAGGAGTCACATTGTAGGCAAAATGGTCACTTCTCTTTGGCCTGAGGAGGCTTTCCTGCATGAGCTCAGTGTTCATTTGCTCCCGCACTTACGCACAGAATGCTTGCCTTCAGCCTTCCTCCCCTAGAAGGACCAGCGTAGGGTGACTCCACTCTTCCTCCGTTGCCCATGGCCACCAGCGACCATCAGGAGAGAGAAGACAAGGGTAACCTTGTCAAAGGGTAACCTCAAGTCAAAATAGAGAGATTAGAAATCCAAATTCTTGAAGAAGAAAAAAAAGAAACCCACCTGTAACTCCCAAATATATTATCTCTAGCTCTCTAAAGTGAATGGGACAGGGCCACTGTTTGAACAGAGCTCTTATAAGGGACTGTGTTTGTCTTTGGCTGAGGTCACACTGTCCCACCTACTTCACAGGGAAATAGCATAATTGACAATTGGGAAAGTTTCAAATTTGCCTCTTGGAGGTGGTCTGCTGCTTAAAGTCTCCTTTTCTTCTTCCAAAGACTTACCAAATAGAATGAAATTGTTTAGATATACCATTATGTCCATGGAATTTATGTTCCCAAGCCCTCTCTCTAGCTCAGCTGCAAAAAGAGATACAACTTCAAGATTTAGTGTTTTTCTTCCACCTAAAGTAGAGTTAACACTTTTTTTCTGAGCTAGACCTTTATTTTATTTTCTTTCCATAAGACTTATATTGATTAGTCTTTAGAGTCATTCTTTTATTTGCAGGTACGTTCAGATGTTAAATGCGTACTCTCCTCTTCCCAAGACAGGTATCTTCAAACAGGTCTAAAATGGTGTCAGTTCAGTTGGTCAGAAGGGTCAGATATGAGACCTGCCACCACCAGTTCAGTCCTTTGTGTGCTGCTGGAAGAAAGTGTTCAGAATTTCTTGCTTTCTTTTGGAAAGAAATAATAGACCTGGGGAGATATTAAATCAAAACATTCTTATCTTACTCTGTATACTGAAGAGAAAAGGTTTTCCCCCCTCCGTCTGCGTAGACAGAAACTACCCAGAGCACAATTAGAATAAATCTTGACTTAAAAATGCTGGGCCTAAGAAGAACATTCTAACTTGTGGGGAGGAGACAGGGCACAAACTTTTATTGAGGTTTACAGGAAGGGGCACTTGACAATTCGGTAGTTCCAAGAACTAGGCAAAGATGTTCTCCTAATAGTAGTAGCCATGGTTTGGGAAATTTGGATTTTTTTTTTTTAAAGATTTTATTTATTTATTTGACAGAGATCACAAGCAGGCAGAGAGGCAGGCAGAGAGAGAGGGAGAAGCAGGCTCCCTGCTAAGCAGAGACCCGGATGCAGGGCTCAATCCCTGGACCCTGGAATCAGGACCGGAGCTGAAGGCAGAGGTCCCAACCCACTGAGCCACCCAGGCACTCCAGGGCAATTTGGATTTTATCAAGAGGAGTGGAGAACAGTGAGGGGCCAAGACATTGTGTAGGAGGGAGTAGAGAAGAATAGTTACAGGGACTCAGTAGAAACTTCTGAGTTCTTCAGGGTCTCTTACACTATTTTTAAGATAAAGGAAAGCAAGAATGTTTTGCAGTTGAAAAGAAGGCTATTTCATAATATTTTTACAAACATTATATGTTCACTTTCTTCATAGCTTGTGTACCTCTGGCAGGGACATACACATCCTTGCAGTATATCGTTGAAGAACAAGAAATAGTATCCACAATCTACCAATTCTTTTTATTTCCGTGGGAAGAAAGAATTGTTATGTGGTAATGGTTGAGGTTCCCTGTGTCTCTCATAACAATAGGATGAGTCCTCTGGGAAAAGACCCAATTCTTAAACTAAGAAATGCCGCTACCACCAGTCACCACAAATACCATCACTAACATCCCTACCACTATCACTGAGCACTTGGCTCAGCAGTTAGAGCATTTTGAATTCCCAACATGAAATATTAATCTAATTTATTTTAGCCAATTTGTCCCATGCCATATTTCTATATATATCTTAATTTTGTAGGATCCCCAAATCCAGATACTCTGACATTAATACATCATTAGTATGTTTTTTTAAGTCAGTAATTTTTTCTAATGAAGCAATTTTTTTGTAGGATACTCCTTAAAAAGTGGAGGGTCTTCATATTGCTAATGTTATTTCTCTTTAACACATTTTATATCCGATTCAGTGGTTGATAAATGATGATGGATAAATTCTAATTGATCATTTGCTTCTCCATTACTTAGTTTGATCACAAGGCCTCTTTGTATTATAATGGATAGCAGCCTAATTCAATCTAACTTTCGCAAAAAGGGAATATTCACGTAGCTATAGTCTATAGGTAATGTTGGTTTCAGGCATGGGTGGTCCTGGGAGGTTAAACAATATCTTCAGGACCATTTTCCTTTTCTTCCAACCTTGCTTTCGCTTGGGTTGGCCTGATTCTTGAGTCTCAAGTGGAAAATATGGCCACTAGTAGCTCTAGGCTCATGGTATCTCTTCAGTTAGTGCGTTTTGCACTTCAAGAAAATGTGCCAGGGAAGACTTTAATAGGCTTGCAAAGTAGGTGGAATAATGGCTTCCCAAAGAAGTCCACGTCCCAATTTCTAGAACCTGTGAATACGCTACCTTATATGGCAAAGGAACTTTGAAGGTGCGATTAAGTTATGGCTCATAAGATGGGTGAACATCCTAGAACATCCAGATGGGCCTGACCTAGTCACAGGAGGGAGGCAGGAGGTCTGCTACTAGCTCTAAAGATGGAAGAAGGGGGGCATGAATCAAGGAATGCAGAGAAAGGCAAGAAAACACACTGCCTCCTAGAAACTCCAGAAGAACACAGACCTGAGGACCCATTATAGATAACGATCTTCAGAGCTATAAAATAGTAACTCTTTTTCCAAGTCACTAAGTTTGTGGTAATTTCTTATAACAGTGATAGGAAACAAATACAGCTTTTGATGATTGACCATCCCTGAACCAACTGGTCAAACTTTGGTGTAGGACTGTAAGGACAGTACACTGCTCAGATATGGGCTATGTGCACTCCCAGAGCCAGGGTTGGAGTAAGTCCAACCCGAACCACATGCATGGAGTTTGAGGAAGGACTGAATCCATCATGCTTCTTAGCTGCTCTGTGGGATTCATGTGTACATATGTGTGTGTGTGTGTGTGTGTTTCTATTTATAGTCTCATGATCCAATTAGCACTCTCTTCGGCCTCTGCTGCTAGTGATCAGTTGGTATGAAATTTCTCAATATTCTTTAGTCTCGGATGAAGGCCACCAGTCTATCGTGCATCAAGGCCAATACACTTGTGGCCTTTCACCTACATATGACTTTGAAGGCAGAAGCTGCCCATGTTTCAGAGTCTTTCTTCTTCTATTTATAGTTCTGATACATTTTATTCTTACCACAGCCCATAAGTCAGATTTAGGCCATCTGAGAAACATTTTGTGCTCCTGACAAATACCATTAGCTTTCTTTATGTAATAGCATACAACATAAGCAACCTTATCTCTCTCCTGACCATCACAGCTCATCCCACTGATTCTGACGTAATCTCTGCATTTCTATCCCCTGGTCAAGTTCTGTGGATGGATCTTCTATTTCCAGAAGTGATCCAGATTTCAAAAACAAATTAGTCTGAAAATGAGGATCTATATACCACTTTCCATATATAGCAAGGAAGCTCAATATTGGTTTTGCAGAAGGCATGGTTCCAGTCATCTCAATTACATACTCACTCATCGGTTCCAGTCACCAGATCACAAAATGGTATACTATTTCTCTCTCCATCTGAGGGTTCTAAACCCCAAAACCACATTATTCTGGAGCCACTTCTCTTGGTCCTATTTTGCTAATATTTTGGCTGCCATGGTGGATTGTCTCTTAGCTCAGTTCTCTTTTGATTTGATTCAGGTACAACTGGACACTCAAATGCCCCTGGAGACACCCCCGTGGGAAGCCATGAACTGTAACTGGGTTTCTGTGCCTATTATTTTGGAGGTGGAAGGCTGTGACAGTAAGGTGAAATCTTTAAAAGAAAGGCATTTGTTCCAACACACAGTTTTTTCCCACTGGAGAAATGCAGGTATCTGCTGTTAATTGATGAGAGAAAGCATGCCCTGCCTCTTTCTCAGCTGGAAAAACACACAACAGAGTTGCAAAGGAAGACCATTCTGTTCTTAATTTAGGTTTGCTCTATATGGTAACCCATATAATATCCATAGGGGGTAAGAATTTAGGAATGGTTTTCTTTATTTTACTCCTTTCATTCTCTGCTCATGTAAGTGAGCTTTCACTTATAAACTCTAGGGGGTGCCCACAGGGTCTCTCTTCTGGACTCTCCTTCTTGAGGTATCCCCATAGTCATCCTCATTAACTACTTCTCTTTCTTCCCGATCCCAGCCTACTGTGCTGTGGGTGCCCCTGAAATAGGTGTCCTTTCCTGGTCCACAAGATTTCTGTGCTGGGCAGAAGATAGGAGAGGCAGGTAAAAGTGCTAGTCTGGCCTGAAAGTTTGATACAAATTTTAAAAAAAATCTGACACTTTATATTATAGATGTTTGTTTCCTGTCAACATATCCCTTTCCTCTTATATCTTATGTTAAGAGACTGTCCCCTGCCCACCGGACAGCCACCATTCTATCACCTACATATAGAAACTTTCGGCTTCCAGGAAGTAGGGGTGGGGTGGGAGAAAACTCATCTCACTATGGAATTTTTGGTCTTTTTTTTTTTTTTTTAATTTTATTTATTCATTTGAGAGAGAGAGAGAGCTCGAAGAAGCATGAGCCGGGAGGGGCAGAGGTGGAAGGGGGAAGGGAGAAAGAACACGAAGCAGACTCCTCACTGAGCCCGGAGTCCATGCGGAGCTTGAGCCGAAACCAACAGTTGGATGCTCAACCAAATGTGATACCAGGACGCCCCAAAAACTCATCTCATTATATTAAAACCAACCAACCAAGGTGGCGTATGTTAGTTTCTACAACTTCCTGGTGCCAATTTACAAACTTCATATCCATTATTTTTCCCCCTCTTTCTCTCCTGGTACTATAAAACGTGAACGTCTTTTTTGCTCCGCATTATCATTTATTATTAGTTATTCCTGCAGCAGGGACCTGACTCCTTTGCTTAACTTTATGGTGCTCCTCATCATCCAACACCCCTTAATTCTGCGCCTTTCAGTATTCCCGATCATCCTTCCATCTGTCTTCTCCCACTCGTGGTCCTTTTATTTATGTCATTCATACCAGCTGCCCCGTTCTCTCATTCTTCATGCCCTCCCACTTTTCATCACTCTGACCTCTGCATCTGTGCTCCGGTTCACTAATGTGATCTTCAGCTGTGTCTATTCTTCAGGTGCATCTACTCAGTTCATCTACTGTGTTTTATTTCAGTTATAGTAGTTTAAATTTTAATGATTCTGATCAATTTTTATAGCAGCCTATTTTGCTACATGGATGTGGTATCTTTTTTATTAATGCTTCTAAAGACTTTAATTATACTTTTAAAAAATCTCTCTCGGGGCGCCTGGGTGGCTCAGTGAGTTAAAGCCTCTGCCTTCGATTCAGGTCATGATCCCAGGGTCCTGGGATCGAGCCCCACATCGGGCTCCCTGCTCAGCGGGGAGCCTGCTTCCTCCTCTCTCTCTGCCTGCCTCTCTGCCTGCTTGTGATCTCTGTCTGTCAAATAAATAAATAAATAATTAAAAAAAATTTTAAAAAATAAGAAAATCTTTTCCATTTGGTGTATTTTTCCCCCCTCAGGAGTTCAGCATATTTAGGTTGATGCCTATATTTCAGGATGTGATTTTCTTTCACTATTTGGTGATTCTTTGTTGTGTTCTTGTCTCTGACTTAACTTTCTCTGCTAGCTTCTCTTATTGTAGAACCTTCCAGTAATTGTGAGGAAAAGATAAGGTCTGAGGTAGACGATGTCAATAAGAAGTCTTACATGGGGAGTGTTCCTTGTGCTCCTTGGGTGTAGCTGGCCACTCAAGACCCAGCTTTGGTTTGTGTGTGGACATGGCAAGACAGCTGTGTGGGAACTGGAAGTGGGCTCTCACCAGACACGGAATCTCCTGGCGCCTCATCTAATCTTGGATTTCCCAGCCTGCAGAACTGTGAGAAATAAATTTCTGTTGTTTATAAGCTACCCAGTCCATGTATTCTGTTGCAGCAGTGGAATGGACTAAGACAGCATCTGAGTTGGTGTAAGTCAAAATTAGAAAACTGTCACCACCAGGCTCCTTCAGATATTCGGGAATTGACTTAAAATAGTCGGTTTGAGACAAAGACATCTGAATTTTGAAAAGGCTGAAATTGTTGCCTAGTTTTTAAACATTGAGTTATGCTCAGATATCAAAGATGTATCAGAGGCTTACCAGTAAGAATATTAATACTCGTTTCTGTGTTGTGAAATTAGAAATAATCTTAAGTTTACAAAAAGGAAGTTGACTCAGTTTTTTTCTACCTCCCTAATGTAATACTACTGTGCAGACACTAACAAGGCTGATGGAGAAGATAAAGTCATGGAAATATTCATGACATAATTAATGGGGGAAAAGCACGTTATAGAGCAATACGTGCGGAGATTCTTTAAAGGCAAATTCTTTGCCTATGGAAAGGTAAAACCACGAAACGTAAAGTGATATTTTCAAAATGTTAAGATTTGGTTGGATTTATATAGGCTATTTCATAAAGTTAAAATTCATTGGGTGAAATGTATTACTTTTGTCATCATGAAAAGTGTTGCTATACTCATCTTTTCAGAAACACATCTATTTGGGTAAAGCAGGAACCTAAATAATTGTTCTGGATCATTAAATAAGATCCTAATTCTTTCTTAAACAGTTGTAGTTTTAGTGAATTGATACAATAATTAAAGTGATTAATTAAAGATTGAACTAAAAATGATACCACTTAGACACTAATGATAAACTTACTGCGATAACAAAAAAAAATGTCTAGTGTTGAGACTTTATTCTTTAAATTTTATTCTTTAAATATTCTTTAAATTAAATTCTTTAAATTTTATATATGTATATACATATACATATATATGTGTATATATATAGCAGACACAAGATAGCTACTGCAGTAGTGGTAAGTGGACTGCAGACCATTCTTAGAAAAATACTGCAGAAGTTTTTCTTCATTACCAGAGGAATCTCATTTCTCACCTTGCAGGTGTCCTAGGCAGGTAGCCCAATACTACCCACCAGCAGTTTGTAGGAACAAAGTAACGATGCCAACTAAGGGTAGGTATTTTGTATAAGCTTTTTTATCCCTAGGACTTTTAAGCTCCCTACAGAGCTTTAGAATTCATAATAAACATCCTTTTTATTTTATATATCAGAAAAACAAGGTAAATAAATAGCCTTAGATCCAACAGCTACATTGTGATAAAGATGGGACTAGACCCTGGGACTCCACTGTCCCTTGCCAACATAATTTTTGCCCATCTGAGCTGACTCAGCTTTCATTTGCTAGTATCCTAGAATGCCGAGGTGTTTGTCAAACATATTTCTGAGCTGCAAACTCGACTGTGTGTCGGAAGCTCAGAGCTCCGCATTACTTTCAGCTCCCCCTGAACTTGTGATACTTTGGTTAGAGATGGGCCTTTGAGTTTGGGACACCTATTGATTTACTCCAGTTAATGCTACATAGATATGATGTGCAGGTGGTTAAGTTAAAACACCACCCAGCTATGTGGTTATTGTTGACGAGATAAAGCCAACCCCTGAAGGCTGAGCGTTCTGGAAATGCCCTCCTCGGTCCTGCTCACAATGGTAGTCGGCAGAATCTAGTGTCGTTTATTGCAGACGTATCTTTACTAAAAGGACATGTTGTTTGTTAAGGCTTGTGGCTTCAGTTTCTTGATCTCCTTGACACCCAAAGGTAGAATTGTGGACTTTATGTCATGCAATTTCTTGTGGAATAGGCAGCAAGTGAAAACACAGGGATGTTAATGAATGAGATGGTGATACAGTAATTCTAATGATTTGGCAGCATGTGTGTATCTGCACATCTCCTCTTCATTTGGTCCTAGTCCCTCCCCCCGACTGCAGTTAGATAGGAGAGCACTTTACTTTATTGTTTTTCCAGTCTATGACTGGGAGGAAACTCACCTGCATTTTTTGAACTGATTTGTATCAGAGTTCACTGGAATGAGAGACTTTTGATTAATGCCTCTAGGTGGTGCCTGTGACCTGTATTTGGAGTCAGTAGCTTTGTGTGTCAAGCAGAGGAAGAACACTTTACAGGAGAAAGAGAGAGAGAGATGGAGTGTGTGTATGTGTGTGTGTGTGTGTGTGTGTGTGTGTGTTCCAATTTCCAAGCTCTGTAGAGAGACAGTATTAGAGACCAACGAGTGAGCTCAGGAACCCTATGTGGTTAGTCAGCCCTCATTTTTCCAATATCCTTTGTCTTTTCCCTTCTTAGAAAGAGAGTTCACAAGGTTGACATAAAAAAGGGGTGAAACCCAGAAAGGAATTGGAATTTTTAAAATTTATGACTAGCCATTTATGTTTTTAGGGGTGATAAAATGACACTTGCATGTAAATATTGCACATAAAATATATCTAGTGAGTACACACAGAAGGCATTCTGTTAGCATTTTACTGTCTTTCTTTGTAATGACGATGCATAGCAAGTCTTTTCCTCTCCCTTTGTGTTGTAGCCCTCTTCACTGCCGCTTGGGGAGGTGGATTTGCTCACTCAGGTGTTGACATCATGTGTGATTGGAGTTTCTATCAGTGTTGCAGTGGAACTAAGGTGAATGTCCGTGTGTCACTCTAGAAAGCAGAGCTGGAAGGACCTTTAGAGATCAGCAAGGAGAAGAGTTTTCAAACCTTTGGTTTTGTGATCAATAACCTTTTAAGCACAGATTGTTTAATCATGTTTTAGGTTTAGAATAATTAAAACAAACAAGGTCAGGAAAGTCTGTAATTAACAGAGTCTGGATTGAATCAACACAGCCTGGTCAACTGTCTCCAGCTTTCACTGCCTTTCTACCATATCATCTCTTCCATTGGATTTTCATGGACCTCATAGACCAAAAATTTGGGGGGGTCAGTTTAGGATTGGCAGTGTTTTACTTAGCAAGGATGTGAAAGCCACCCCTAATAGCATCTCACCACTGCTTCATAAAAGAAAGGATTAAAAAAAAAAAAAGACTTATTTATTTATTTGAGGGAACAAGAGAGTGAGAGAGAACATGAGCTCGTTGGAGAAGAGGGAGAGAGAATCCCAAGTTGACTCTGGACTTGGTGTGGAGCCCAATGTAGGCTGAAATGGGATTTGACTTGGATCTTAGTCTCTGGACCCTGAGATCATGACGTGAGCCAAAATTAAGAGTCAGGGGCACCTGGGTGGCTCAGTGGGTTAAGCCTCTGCCTTCGGCTCAGGTCATGATCTCAGGGTCCTGGGATCGAGCCCCGCATCGGGCTCTCTGCTCCGTGGGGAACCTGCTTCCCCCTCTCTCTCTGCCTGTCTCTCTGCCTACTTGTGATCTCTGTCATCAAATAAATAAATAAAATCTTTAAAAAAAAATCAAGAGTCAGACACTTAACTTGCTAAGCCACCCAGGTACCCTAAAAGAAGGCATATTTTAACACCATATGGATTTAATCCCAGAATCAATCTTTTAATTTAATAATTTAACTTTATGTAAAACTCTACATTGTTCATTTCACCAAGCATAAATGAGCTTCTCTTAGTTTATTGATAATCCATGAGCAGCAGTGGAGAACTACTGATCTAGGACAATATCTTCATTTTTTGGATGGAGAAATTGAGGTCCAAATAAGTTAAGTGATTTGTTTAAGGTCATCTGTCTTGCATGTAGCAGAGAACTGAGTTTTTCTTATTAATTCAATAGATAGAAGCTCGGATGGTTTGTCCCCTTTTTTCTCTTTTTTCATCTGTTGCTGAGTGAAGAACATATACAAAAGCTAGGAAGAGGTTGTATTTGTCAGGCAGAAAATAGATCCCATAACAAAATTTTCAATTCTGTCAAACAATGGCATTTTTTTTTTAAAGATTTTATTTATTTATTTGAGAGAGAGACAGTGAGAGAGAACATGAGCAAGGAGAAGGTCAGAGGGAGAAGCAGACTCCACATGGAGCTGGGAGCCCGATGTGGGACTCGATCCCAGGACTCCGGCATCATGACCTGAGCCGAAGGCAGTCGTCCAACCAACTGAGCCACCCAGGCGTCCCAAACAATGGCATTTTTATTTCCTGTGAAACCTAACTTGTTTCCTTTTTTCCCTTTGTCCTGTTTCCTTCTTTTCCATTTTTTCCTTCCCCGGCTTTATAGAGGTATAATTGAAAAATAGAAGTGCATATTCTTAAAATGGACAACACGGTGATTTGATATGAGTACACAATCTGAAACAATTATCACAATCAAGATAATGAACACATCCATCACCTCACATAGATACCATTTGTGTGTGTGTATGTGTGTGTGTGGTCCATTTTGGTTCTGAGTCCTGTTTAGAAATACATCTGTGTGGGATGCCTGTGTGGCTCAGTCATTAAGCGTCTGCCTTTGGCTCAGGTCATGATCCCAGGGTCCCGGGATCGAGTCCCACATCGGGCTCCCTGCTCCACAGGGAGCCTGCTTCTCCCTCTACCAACTCTTCTCCTTGCTTGTGCTTGCTCTCTTGCTCTCTCTCTCTCTCTGACAAAAAAATAAATAAAATATTTAAAAAAAT